>NC_133411.1:28767500-29392500 GCF_049350105.2 Macaca mulatta
CCCTTCACTCACATAGCTCCTTCTAATTGCAAGATGGGTGGAAAATGCAATCTAGCAGTTTCATGGAAGCAAAGGAAATGCATTAATATTGGAGGATTATCATTCTCTGTCATGAACCCTTACCTCTTATCTTTTACCTTTAATATTCAATTCCCTACACTCTTTGCCAGGTACCTTTATTCTTAATGTACAAAGTGCTTTTGCTTTTATTTAATATAGAAGAATTTAATTTGTTTCATTTTATAATAAAATACTTATATGATTTTGATCCCTACTTTTTTTTGATGGACTACTTGATAATTGCACTGTTATTTGATTGAGGGTGTGAACAATTATTAGAAATTTTATAGTTAACATATAATCTGGAAAAATAAATGAAATTTTAAGTTAATGACTAATTATAGAAATAGTCTTTAGACAGGTAAAAATCCTCATCCTATCAAGTAATGGTGTTTGGACCAACACTTTGCCTCATTTGTCTTTGAGTAATTACTCAGGATGTACTATTAATTGCATCTTATATTATGGACAAATGAACATGTATAGATCTGCTAGCCCAATTAGAAGAGTGCAAAATGGTCAACATCAACAATAAAACTAAAATAAAATCTGTAGAAATGACTAAGAAACATTTTTCAAGGTGCTGATTGCATCTTCATATAGCTGAGGTAATGGCATTATCAGTAAGCTAGATTCCTGGACTTGTAAAGTGTAATTGCTGCTTTACTTCCTGCTTTATACTAATTTATAGCTAGTGAGTTGAGTCTTTTATTCATTGCAAAAAAAATATGCTTTGACTGCCTGTTAGTATCTTTTCTCCTATTGTATTACTTATGCTTTGCCACAGTGATGTTTTAACTTCAGTTCATAATTGTGAGGTTTTAGAACTGGCTCCAGGCCATTGGTATAAATAATATCCCAGAACCACAATAAAAACAAGGAAGTACCTGGTCATAAAACTGTGTTCAATCGTAAATCTACTAAGATCTTTCTTTTCTGTATTTATTTCATACAGTTTGGTTATAATATCTCAAAGAAAAGTTTTTTAAAAACAGAAGTATACTCATCTGAACCAATAATAATATACAACTTAAGCAAAAGTTTCATCAATGCTCTCTGATAGTAAAATCCTGATATATCTGAGCATTTAATGATATTTTCACTCTGTTGAGAAAATACGTAAATGCTATGATATATTACATCCTTGGCACAAACAGAAATGATCAATGTCTCTTGAGGCCTTGAGAGGAATTTAAGTGAATATTATTAATCAATTAATCAATCAATTTAATCATTATAACAACCATGCAATATTGGCAGTAGTATCATCCTCATTTTACAGAGAAGAGTTACACAAATGGAGGCTAATGTTGGGTTCGACCATTTTCCAAATTATTTCTATTCCTTTCCGGAAAAAATCAAATGTAAATTTTAATTATTATTTACAAAAAATTCCTATCAAGATATCCATGTAATGTTGACTCCCAAAGAAGGTCACCAGAAAACTTATTAAGTAAACTAAAATCTTTGCCAATGCAGGTATGGGAAACACCATTCTGAAAGAATCTTAGTAAATCTCCAAAGACGATGACAGAGGCAGACATTTATATGCTTATTACGACCTGGAGGCCAGTAGTTTAAAACAAGTCTTTCAATGTGGAAAATTGTTTGAGCTGGAAACGTTATTGACATCAAAGATCAGGATAGTTGGCTGGGGTGGTGTCTCACGCCTGCAATCTCAGCACTATCGGAGGCCGAGGCGGGTGGATCACAAGGTCAACAGATCGAGCCCATCCTGGCCAACATGGTAAAATCCCACCTCTACTAAAAACATAAAAATTATCTGAGCATGGTTTCGGGCACCTGTAGTCCCAGCTACTTGGGAGGCTGAGGCAGGAGAATCACTTGAACCTGGGAGACAGAGGTTGCAGTGAGGGGAGATTATGCCGCTGCACTCCAGCCTGGCGACAGAGTGAGACTCCGTCTCCAAAAAAGAAAAAAATAAAAATAAAAAAAGATTAGGATAGTTGGTACAGATAAGAAGTGGTCTTGATAAGTAAACTATTGTCTCCTAACTAAATTGTTTGCCTGTTTGCCCAGGTGAGCAAAATTTTCTCCTGATAGGAACAATATACTTTGTCATATATTGGCTAGAGTTTTCATGCATCAAACACAGTATCTATTTATTGGTTTGTAGCCTTATATTCCTGTGCAAGAATATCTAGGGAAAAAGTCAATACACGTTAAAATGGTAGGAAGAGTGTGGTTCAGTTCTCAGTTGAGATTGTTAGACTACGTTAATGCAAGTTATTTCAATCGTCGCCACCATTTTTAGAAAAGAAAATTTCTTATTATGTGGTATGAACAAACTACACTTACAAAGACTTGTGAGAAATTTTTACTAAAATATGTCCATTTTCTCTAGGGTCCTTATATTCAGAAAGGAAACAGATCATCGATTGTTGTCTCAAATTAAAAAAAGAAAATCCTTTTTCTTTGGCCTTCATCACAGTTATAAATTCCTGCTTGGATACGTGTCCTATGTGAAAATAACTATCAGCCTAGGACTTTTCTGTCAAATACAATAGCCATTGGCCTCATATCATTATTTAAATTTAAGCTTCAATTATTTAAAAATTAAAAGGCAGTTTCTCAGTCATGCTAACCAAATTTCTAGTGCTCAAGAGCCACCTGTGGGTGGTGACTATCATGTTAGACAATCCAGAATTATAGAACATTTCTAACATCACAGAAAGTTTTATGGCACAGCATTAATCTCAGAATTCTTTATATTCTGAGAGTTGACTTAAAATATAGTCATCTTTTACAAAGCATAAATATCCTTTCTGTGCTTTTGGAACAATAGTCTTATGTATGGGAAGGATCAGTGCAATAAAATCTCCAAGTAGTAGTATTTCCCATTAATTATTATGTTTATGTGAAATGACAGTGTATTATACGTTCCAATTTTACATCAAATTCCCATTGGGCTCTCGTGTTTTCCTTTCACTATTTTTTGATAAAAAGCTATAAGAGGGAATGAGAAATAAACACTTTTTCTCTTCAAGTTTCACTGAATGTCCATTAGATATTTATGGGCGCAGTGAAAAAAAAAAAATACCACGGAGTCATTTCTGGGAAATGTGAAAATACATAAAAGCAATCCCAACATGTGCTATAAAATTTTAATGTATATTAAAATTAAACACCTATGATTTAATAGTTTTGTTGTATTCCACTGCAGGAAAATAAAATAAATTTATAAATAAGATTAAAATTTACAAGTAGTTGGTTCCACTTGATTAGTTTCATTCAAATACAACACACTGGTTGAAACTGTAGAATATTTAAACTAGCTGATCCCTCCTGTGAAATTTTTACTTGGTGATTATTAACTACAGTTGAGCATTTTTGGTTTCCAGTGTAATATATGCTCCAGTACAGATACCACTATCTGATAAAATCAATAATGGTGCTTTTTTTCTTAGAGTGACCAATACCTTATCACAAACTCCTTTTAAAAATACTTTGAAAGAGTAAATAACCAAAGCTTACTTTTTAAGCACCAATGGATCAAGTTTAATAAATTAAGAAGGCAAATGTAATAGACATGCATTATCTCCTGTGTGTGCATGTGTGAATGTGTGTGTGTGCGGGGGTGTGTGTGTGCATGTGTGTGCATGTGTGTGTGTGTGTGCATGTGTGTGTGTTTTCTTTACCCAGTTGCTAACCAGTTTGTAAGGCTCAGCTCATATAGTTATATTCTTGCATGTTGAAAAACATCTCCATAATCTCTCAAAATTTAGTGCTAACATTTTCCTTGGGTCTTTAATAACTCTAGAATTTTACTTTACCTGCAGCTTTTTAAATGTATAATATTTTCAATAGAAACATCTGGCTCATACATCTTTCTAAAATAGTTCAAGCAAGGGTACCTTTCCTGGAATCATACAGTGTGCATCCAAAGGGCAGGTCTTTCAAAATTATGCAGATGCATCATTCTACTCTTTTAAGGTGAGTCCTCCAAGGCCCTATCAAAAATTCACCAAGCACAGCAAATTGGTTTTACTTTTTTTCATAAGAGGAATATACTGGAATAATATCTACCTACATTTCAGTTAAAATTGGTTTAGAATTGCCTGCTATGAACCGGAAAATCTATTAGTCACTTTTATATGTATTTTGCTATTTATTAATCACTAGAGTTCAATGAGAAAGAGAGTCAATCTTTGTTTACATAATTAAGAATCTCAGTATAAAACAACTATTTTCTAAAAAATTCATAGCTGATGCATGAATTCTGGTTCTACAAAATCCAAGTTTGAATTTAATTCAAATTTAAGTCTCTTAAACCCATATAATATTTTTGAGTTCCTTAGATCCTAAAACTACTTGCAGGCAAAAAATATTTTGTAGTTCCAGTTGCAGTATTCAAGTGCAGAAAATGTAATACCCAAAATGCTTCACAAAATAATCTACTTATCAAAAATGCTTGTTTCTTCCATTTTTAAAGATTTTCTTATCTGGAATCTCAACAGCCTGCTTACTTAAAGTAGATATGCCTGCTTAAAAATCTATTTTCTATAACTAATTTTGCTGTTTAAGAATTTCATGCAAATTTGCTTTCTTGTGCCTCATTTTTTCCATGCAACATAATGTTCTTGAGATTCTTCTGTGTTGCGGCATGCATCACAATTTATTACTTTTTATTGCTTAAAAATTCCATGGTATAGATATGCCACCATTTGTTTATTCAATCTCTTATCAATGAATATTTGAGTTGTTTCCAATTCTTGGCTTCTATAAATTATTGATTGCCTGTGGCTAGAAATGAGTGAATTTGATTTCAGAAGGGTAGGAAGGAACATTTGCAGTGATTAGTTATACAACTGTATATATTCAGGTAGAGTTTAATGTTTAAAAATGATATCTTAATAAATTTCACAAAATATTTATACTTATTATGGTAACCAGAATGAGATGTAACTCATACAAATATGATCATTTCACTTCCTTTCTGTAAGCACTGTAATAGTTCTCTATATCATTAAAATAATAATAATAATAAACTTCAGGCCTGGGCATGATGCCTCACGCCTATAATCCCAGAACTTTGGGAGGCAGAGGCGGGTGGATCACCTGAGGTCGGGTGTTTGAGACCAGCGTGACCAGCATGGAGAAACACTGTCTCCACTAAATAATCAAAATTAGCCAGGTGTGGTGGTAATCTCAGCTAGTCGGGAGGCTGAGGCAGGAGAATGGCTTGATCCCAGGAGGTAGAGGTTGCAGTGAGCCAAGATCATGCCATTGCTCTCCATCCTGGGCAACAAGAGAGAAATCCCAGGTCTCAAAAAAAAAAAAAAATTAATTAATTAAACTTCTTAGAATTTGTAGAAACCCTTCCCTTACTTGGTTACCAATCCATTACCCACCTTACTTACTTACTACTAATATTTTTAACTTGATCCTCTTAAAATACCTTCATGCTTAAATAATTTAAAGCTATATTTAACTTTTCTGCACATTCTACAATAATTTTTCTTTACATATTTCTTGAAATTATTTTCTATGTTATTCTCTTTTGTGCAATTTTTATCACAAACACACACACACACACACACACACACACACACACACACACACACACCATTACCATCTCCATAAACATTATCTTCTGGACCATCATCACCATCACCACATCCAACAAAACTGGCAACTCTAGCGCTCTGCAAAACTGAGTAGTTGTAATTCTTACTTCAGATTTGGACCAGGTGTGGTTATATACTGTTATTTGTAATTCCGTCTCCACCATTCACAAACTGTGGAACCACAGACAGGATAACATATTTTTCTTATTCTCATATTCCTCATTACAAAATAAGGAGATTAAAGAATAGTGATAATAATGATAACATTAATATACTAATGTGAGGATTCACATCGAGGATTAAATAAGAAAAGGAATATATGTAGTTCATCTAAGTATATGGCATAGGACAAACATTTACTTATTCACACTAAAAACAAAGCAACACGTTGGATGAATTATCTCTCCCTTTGCGAATATATTCCCATCATTTTCTTAAAACTTAAATCATTTCTTACATCATTTTCTTAAAGTACCACTGGGTATTTTATTTTGTTTGTATCTATCGCAAATGAAATTATTTTCTTGGTTTCTTTTTCAAATTACTTTTTGTTGGTATTTTATATCCTGCAACTTTTACTGAACACCTAATAATAACCTTAAGCAAAGAAGTGAAAGATCTCTACAATGAAACTAAAATACACGATGAATGAAACTAAAGAGGACACAAAAGTGGAAAAATATTCCATGTTCATTAAATGGAAGAATTAGCATTGTTAAAATGTCCCTACTAATCAAGGCAATCTACAGGTTCAATGAAGTCTCAATCAAAATACCAAAGGCATTGCTCACAAAAATAGAAAATATAATCTGAAAATTTATATAGAACTATATGAAACCCAGAATAGCCAAAGTCTTCCTGAGCAAAAAGAACAAAACTGGAGGAATTATATTAACTGACTCCAAATTATGCTACAGAGGTATCATAACCCAAACAGCATGGTATTGGCATAAAATCAGACACATAGACAAATGGAACATAATAGAAAACCTAAAAATAAATCCACATATTTACAGTCAACTAATCTTCAACAAAGCTTCCAAGAACATATATTGGAGTAACGACAGTCTCTCCAATAAATGGTGCTGGTACAACTAGATATCCATTTGCAGAAAAGCAAAACTAGACCTCTTCCTCTTACTCTCTATATAAATCAAATCAAAGTGGATTAAAGACTTAAATATAAGACTTCAAACTATAAAAGTAATATAAGAAAATATTGGGGAAAATCTCCAGGACAATGGTCTGGGCAAATATTTCTTGAGTAAGGCCTCAAAACAACAGGCAACTAAAGCAAAGATGGACAAATGGGATCACAGCCAGATATAAATTTTCTGCACAGCAAAGGAAACAATCAGTGAAGTGAACAGACAACCTACATACTGGGAGAAAATATTTGCATGCTAATCATCTGACAAGGGATTGGTAATCCGAACATATAAGGAGCACAAACAACTCTATATTACTATTTTCCAAAAATAATTAATCTGATTACACATGGACAGAAGATCTGAAGAGATATTTCTCAAAAAAGACACACAAATGGCCAACAGGTATATAAAAAAATGTTCAACATCTCTAATAATCAGTGAAATACAAATCAAAACTACAATGAGATACCATCACACCACAGATAAACTGGTTTTATCCAAAAGACAGGCAATAATGAATGATGGTCAAAATTGTGTAGAAAGGAGATTATATACTGCAGTAAGAATGTAAATTGGTACAGCCACTAGGGACAACAATATGGAGGTTCCTCAAAAGACTAAAAATAAAACTATCAAATGACCCAGCAATCTCACTGCTTGGTATATTTCAAAAAGAGAGGAAATCATTATGTAACACACGAGATACCTGCCCTTGTATGTTTATTACAGCACTATTCAAAAGAATCATGCTGCTATAAAGACACATGCACACGTATGTTTATTGCGGCACTATTCACAATAGCAAAGACTTGGAACCAACCCAAATGTCCATCGATGTTAGACTGGATTAAGAAAATGTGGCACATATACACCATGGAATACTATGCAGACATAAAAAAGGATGAGTTCATGTCCTTTGTAGGGACATGGATGAAGCTGGAAACCATCATTCTGAGCAAACTATCCCAAGGACAGAAAACCAAACACCGCATGTTCTCACTCATAGGTGGGAATTCAACAATGAGAACACTTGGACGCAGGGTGGGGAACATCACACACTAGGGCCTGTAATGGGGTAGGGGGAAGTGGGAGGGATAGCATTAGGAGAAATACCTAATGTAAATGACAAGTTAATGGGTGCAGCACATTAACACGACACATGTATACACGTATAACAAACCTGCACATTATGCACATGTACCTTAGAACTTAAAGTACAATTTAAAAAATATCATCAAGCTATGGAATCAACCTAAGCATCCGACAGTGGATAAATGGGTCAAAAAATGCAGTACATATATGCAATGGAATATTATTCATAAAAAGAACTAAATCCTGCCATTTGCAACAATATGGATGAATCTGGAAGACATTGTGTTAAGTGAAGTAAGTCACGCACCGAAAAAGTAAATATTGCATGTTTTCACTTATACGTGGCAGCTAAATATAATTGAACTTATGGAAATAGAGAGTAGTTTCCAGAGGCTGTGAAGAGTAGCAGAGGGGTGGGGGGATAAAATGGGGATGGTTAATGAGTACAAAATACAGTTAGATTGACTCAGTAAGTTATAGTATTCAGTAGCATAATAGGATGACTTTAGTTTACAATAATTTATTGTATATTTTAAAGTAATTCAAAGAATGGAACTAGAATGTTGCTAACAAAAGGAATGATAAATGTTTGAGCGATGGATACCCACAATACCCGCATTTGATCATTACACATTGTATATCTGTATCAACACATCAAATGTACCCCCTAAATATATACAATTATGTACCCATAGTGATTCAAAATACAACTTAAACTACCACATTAAAGTTATCTTGATTTTCCTACATCATTATATTTTTTGCTATACTTAAGCATCTCAAATAGATATAATTTTTAATATATCAAGTAAAGGTCAGTGTTTGGTAAATAGTAATATCTAAGAATATTTTTGAATTAAAATGAAATAAAGAATGTGTGTCTTAAATACAGTGCTTTTCTTAAGACTAAAATAATTAAATTTCTGGCTTTATAGTACAGTCATACAGGTCAAAATAATTCCTGGATATGTGAAAACCGTTTTCACATCAAATTGCTGTTTGTTAATTTGTCACATTTTCATGTCATACCTATTTCGGTGGCTTTTTCTCTTCAAATATATGGTATTTTCTAAACAAACAATTTCGTCATCTGCTTTTAAGAAAATCCAACCCTATGTGAAGTGATTTTCATGAAGTCAAAAAATTCATGTTACTATTCATTTTCTTTAGGCTGATTTTAACTACCAGTAAAAATATTCTAATGTGCTTATAATATAGATAACCAAGTGGGTCTTTTTCCTTTTTCAAGACTAAAAGAAATTAAATAATTGGAATTTAATTGAAGTATATTGTATATATCACCATAAAGAGTTATTGTAAGACTGATTTTAAAAAAGCTGAATAGAGCAAATTATCATGTCCCTCACAGCTTTACATATTTCAAGGAGCTAAATAATATAAAGCATTGGTGTTAATTAATTGTCGTGATTTTTATATTATTTACTCAATGCATATATATGCATAATATTATGCATAATTAATGTAAATATTTAATGGGTAATTGAGAAACACATAGATTTCTAAACTTGTTTATAATCTGCATGGAGGCAATTCAACTGATATAAAATTTTAATTTACCTCCGTAGTAGATAACTTTATTCAGAACAAAGAGAAAGGAGTTTAAAAGCTCCAAGCAAAAATGGTTACATATATAATAATTGTTTCACAAATATTTATTAAATTGATAAATAAATATATATCTTTTCTGGATAGCAATGATGAATATATAATATATGGTAATTGATCCATAACCTAATGGATAGCATAGAAAAGCCTGTTTAGGATAGGACCTTAGTTATTTCTTGCAAATATTCTCATATTTTTGTTGGTTGTATAAATTTATTAAAATAATGCCTATAACAAATACTCAATGATTGTTAGTGACTGCCACAATTTCTACTATTATTAATACCACCAATACTAGTACTACGTTCTGTTTCTCTCTTTGCCTGTTTTGTTCCCTACAAAGTGAAGAGAAAGATAGAATGCTTATTTTACAGAATTATTGTGAGTTAATACATGTAAAGACGAAAACATTTGACATCAAGAAAGTACAATGAAAATGTTGGGTTTTGCTATTATTATGTGGGGGGGGGGAGTTGGCCAGCAATTCTTATATTTTTACACATCCCTTTTTATCCTCTTATAAAATACAAACAAGGCAAACTGCATTGTTATTAGCAAGATGTTACATTTTACATTCCATACATCTGAATTGAGACTTAATTAAATCTAAGGTTTTATTTATCAAGAATCCATAAAAAATGTAAACAAAATATGCAACTGTGTATTTATTAATATGTACTTTGCAGTATTTTTAAAAAGAATAGACAAACTCAATACCTATCCAATGAAGGATAAGTTGAATTAGAGTATATTAGTAATAAAATACTAAATATCATTGACCTTTAAAAATGTTGGTAGGTCTACCTGTACTGACAGAGAGGTAGTGAAACTGTATTACTAAGTGTAAAAATTGTTAAATGTACATAAATATACCATTAAAAAAATTTAATAAATCTAGAGGATTGTTATTTCTTGTAACTGAGAATTAAATTTTGGATTATTTCATTTCTCTCTCTCTCTCTCTCTCTCTCCGTACACACACACACACACACACACACACACACACACACACATATAGACACACACACATATGTATACATACATACATATATATCAGTGACTGTTCCCAAATACTCAAATTAAGGTTTACTGTTGAGTAACAATATAATTACCAAAATTTTAAAACTGATTTAAACGAAGTTGAGTACAAAAGAGTTGAGAAATTGTTTGAGAAACCTGAATTTTTTGTTTAGTCATATTTATAGCCCTTCAGTTTTATAATATTGTTGCATAATATCTTATTTTGGGTGTAATAAACACCCTCATTGGAAAAAAAAACATACTCTAAAAAGTGAACTATCTTGAATTATTTTTAAGGAAATCAGCGGAAGCTCATCCATGTTAAATTCCAAGTAACAGGAAATCATCTCTGATAAAAAGGCTTTCGTTAATGAGGTACTGATGTGTTTTATTACTCCAATTTTAATAATTTAAACATAGAATCATAATCGGTTCCATCTAAAGCATGAAACTACTTTTCCTAGTATCCCCTAACGTATTTGGTTTAAGGTTAAAATTTCTCAATGAGAGGAACTCTCCTGTGAATATGAAGTCACAACTAAAGGAAAAGCCATTATCTCTGGGAGCTTTTGGGGTCAGACACAGTAACTTTATAAGGTTTAGTGGTTTCAGCTAATGAGACACTTTTCTGGTAGTAATAAGCTTTGCAGACATCCAAGTGAACTCTCTGTATTGTTCCTTTTACCTCAATATAACTATGTTCCTAATAATTGCAATCATTTAAATATATTGATAATTTTCTTAAGTTTGAAAAATGAAAGAGAATCACAATAGATTTGAGTTAATTAAAATTTTGAGCAAATCTAATTATTTCTTCTGTCTTTCCTTTCAAAAAGTGAAGGAGCCTATATATAAACTGATTTGGTTTCCAGGAAAACCAAACGTGATTTAAATTTAAAAGCAAAAGAAAGGAATTCTTCCTACACTGTCCAGATTCCAGGGACTCATTTCCCAATTCTTTTGGCAGAATGAATGAATTCCTTTTTGCAGTTTTTGCTTTCCAACACACCTCTGCTAGAGGCTCATCTTAGAGTCCATGTTTGGAGAAATAGAAAATAAAACAAAACCAATATCCCAAAAAATAAACTAATGAAACAACCAGGAAATTCACTTTTGGATGAGTTACTTCAAGTTTTCAGTTTCTTTCCTTCTCTGCTGGCTTCTCCTTACTTTCCAAGGTTCTTAGAGAGTTATTTAAATTTTGTTCAGAGACTTTAGTTATAATTTATCAGTAAGAGGCACGAGCTATAGTGGGTTTACTCTGTTTTGGCTGGGATGAAGAGTCAATAAATATTTGATTACTCTGAATTTGGGAAATTAATTTGTTATAAACATAATTGAGAATAGTCAGAAGAGACAATAAGAAAATGAAAATTATATCTAAAGGCAAGAAATAGGTACCGGTAAATTTTAAAAGTAAACAGCAATAAGTAAAAATAATAATTAATAACTTATTTCTTTAAATAAAGAATTCTTGGCATGTATGATTTAGAAGTAAGCCAAATGCTTGGAGCATTGATAAAACATTTAGTAATTAAAAGGACTTGCTGGTTTTGAGCAAAATAATCTTGAAAATTTTGTAGCAATAAATATAAATTTTAAATTCCTCCATGTAATAATTTGTAATAAATTATTCATAAATTATCCTTGTGTTTTACTAGCCCACGTAAAACAAAAAAAAATAATTAAATATCAAGAAAATACTCTGTCTGATTTTCATTTTAAACCAACTGACACTGATACATTGTTAACATTCAATTAAGTTTCTTTAAAATATGAATAATTTACTGTATTTTTAAATATATCATTTGAAAGCAAAATAAACCAAGGCAACTAGAACTCATTTTACTCTAATATTTTTATTAATATTTCTAGTATAACATCAAAAAATATTTTAAAATTATTTTTTACTATTTATTATCTTCGGTTTATTCTTAATATGCTGGTAAGCTTAATATGTTGGTATGTGTATGTGCATGTGCTTTTTGTGTGTTTGGATGTACATACTTATATAACTATAATAGATAAAATTAAAATGTTTACTTTTACTTTACATATTTATATAATATAATCAATGAAAATAGTATGCCAACATCAGTTTAAATGACAATACAATCCATGAGAAAACACAATATTTTTATAATTAAAATAATATAATTCTAATTTGTTGAAAATGTTGTCTCCCAGAAATAGTATCTAAGCTCATTTAAAATAAATAAGACTCTGTAGCCTGATATAAAAAGTTGTTAATGTTATTTAATTCATGCTAAAAGTATGGTTTAGTTTTTCTTCTTACTTAGGAAGGAAGGCCATTAAAAATTTCTTCATTAAAATTTTTCTTCTAAACTACATTTTAGTAAGTGAAAAAGATGCAAAATGATTGACCTTTTATTTTTCAAGAAAATATGTTTATCTTCACTATATATTCCTAGAGTGTGCATAAGATAATAGAAAAATCATTTTATAAACAGTTAATCTCTAATTTTCTTAATAAAAGGCAAAGTGAGAGAAAAATTACAAAAAGAAAAATAAGAGGGAGCTGGAACTGACTCCAGACGTATGTAAAATTATCACTAGGAAAAGCTAATGATCCTTCCTTTGCAGGCAAGGGAGAGTACTTATTTGTAGAAAGACCGATTTTGACATACACAGAAAAAAAGAAATCATAGTTGGTTTAAACAATAGTTTATATTTTTGAAAATTTCATCTGCTGAACGATTAACAAAAACAAAGGTACAAAACTGCACTCCAAATACAGAAATGAAAGAAGGGGGCCTTGTTCATGATAATCACTATAATGTCTCTTTAAAAGTGAAGACAGATAATCTTCCCATAAGGATTTTATTCTCTTTTCTCTTTCAAATCCTCTCTCAAATGAAGAATAAAAAATTTCCCAAATATCCATTGCAGTTTCAGATAGTACTTACTAGAGTTACAACTGTTAGAAAGATATGTATGTGAGAATTGCAATATAAAATAGGAAAACTGTACTTGTGGAAACCTTGTATCTCCACAATCTGGCCAAAGATAAGTCATCACAAATTGAGTATCCAATGAATCCCTCAAGTCTGGCCAGAAAAAAATAAAAAAATAAATGAATAAATAAATAAAACTGTTCTCATGGATATAAACAATAAAACTAAAGCATCTGTATGACTTTGAAAAGTTGATCCAAGGCAGAGTTTGTACAACGGATACTGGTCCAGAGAGACCTTCTGAACCCATCAGTCCTTTGGGATTATACAAGAGTTAATTATCACTCATATGTTGATCTTCTTTCTATATATTAATATTTTCTTGTAAACACATAGACAATGAATGGAGTAGATAGAAAGACAGATGATAGTGTTTTTAAAAACATGACAGTGTTTCTTGTAGGATAAGTGTTTTCAAATATGATCACTTAATCAAATGAGTTTTTAACAGGTTTTTATTTCCGAAGAGATAAAATGAATTCAGCATTTGGGAATTCCATATTTCAGTTTACAACCAATATATGACTTTCACTTCACATCATCTCACTTTCATCATCTGAGAGAAGAAGTCTCTAGACCCTTCTTAACAAGTTCTTTTGAATTGATGGCAGTGGACATATTGACTAGATTTCAACAGAATCTTCAGCGATCATCATGCATTGACTCTCCAAAACTCCAGAAAAAGACAAAAACAAAAATAAACGAATGCAGCAAAGTTCAGTTTATTAGAAATTACACTGAAAGAGAATACTTCCAGGAAAGAGTTTTAATCGTTTCTCAGGAGAGAAAATTTGGGAAAGAGTATTGATACATTTTTTATTAAAATAAATTTATTAATAATCTATCCATGGCAACCATTGTATTTTTGCAGTCTGCTTCTAGTTTAGACAGACAAGGCACTGGGTATGTATAATATGAAACCACATTTCTTTAATATTTCTCACAGATGCTACTATTAATTGGCTCAGAGAACTCACCATTAGGTGCAGTGCATCACTTAACAATGGCTGGGGAGTGAAAGAGGCAAGTAAATTTATTTTAAAATTTTAGCATTCTCCTTGTTCCAGTCTGAGTATATCAGAATTTAGAGTATATTAATGAAGATTGAAATGCTTCATGTTTAATGACTGTTTCATCTTTATTCAAAATATGTATACAAAGGAAAAGATATGTCTTTTCGTGGGTTTATAATGTCTTGATTAATGGAAGATTCATTATATGAATAGAGAATTTTTAATAAGTTAAAATTTTGAATCTTACATAAAATAAAAAAAATAGTATGAGCACATATTGAAAATTTTCTGGCTCCTTAATTAGAGAACTAATCCAAAGATGAAGCTGGTCCAGAGGAGAAGTAGAGCAATGTTGACTTTTAAGACCCTTCAAAGCAATGCTGAAATGAATTTGCTAATAGACACAAAACTAGTTAATGTACTATTTTTAATAAACTGTCACATTTTAGCTATGTTTTCTATAGGTAATTTATAGAAAGAGATTAATACATAATCTATGAGCAAATATTTAAATAAACAAGCAATTTCCTCCATGTCTAAGGTATACTCTAACAGCAAATGTGAATTCAAAAGTACATTTTTTTCAGGAAACAAATTATCTTGACTTGCAACTGTTTGTACTCCCATAGATGCCAAAGTTCAGGCAGTAATGCTGTTGCTTGATGTCTAAGTTTAAATAATTATTCTTTAGAGTCAGCATCAATATCTTTAAACTTTTTAAAGTTTTAAAATAATTTTAGGCTTACAAAAATTGCAAAAGATTACAGAGTTTACTTATATTCCTCAACTTTTTTCATCTATTGTTAATATTTTACCCTGATTTCCAAACACAGTTGTCCAATGAAGAAACCAAGGTCTTTGTGGATGTGGTTGATTCTAGGGCTGGGGCAGGCAGGAAGATGTCAGAGACACTTGGGGGTTTCAGAAAGTAAGAAATGATTACAAGGAAGAAGGAAAAAAAGGAGAAAGAAAAAAAAAAAGGGAAAAGCATATTGAAAGACTCCAGGGCCTACCTGAACGATTTCCTAATGATAAGACCTGGAGCAATTTGAGAAACAAAACATCAATATTTTTTAAGGAATGAAGGATATTTTTAAACAAAATGAAAATGCTATGGAACGAAATGGAGTCGGAGAAATGACCTCATTTGGATAGATGGGAAGGAAACAATGTCAAAAGTTACCTCCGACAGAGTTTTCTTTTTGTAATACGGAGTATTTGCAGTAATTGGCTATAGTTGTTGGCTTTCTTTAGTATCTATGCTTATACACATCCTAGAAAGTCTTTGTGCAAACGCCTTTTCCAGTTTGAAAACCACTCGTATAATAAGTAGGGTTTCTGTTTCATATTTACTGTTATAAATGTCAATAAGAAAAGAAACAATAAATTTCAAATGTAGTCAGTAAACACATTTTTATTGAACGTCTACTAAACCCTAGGTACTCTCAGAAGTCCCTTCCTTTGAAAAACTTTTATTATAGTAAAACAAGATATTATTAATTTCATAAAGCAGATAATCAGTGAGTTAATTTTAGTGATTTTTTTAAGCACAGCACTATATACATTATTTGATTCCATACAAGAAGATAAATAAAAATATGCTCGAGCAATTATTAAATTTCCATGGAAACTAGAAGCATATATCTATATAAAACTTTACACTTTATAAATATCAAATTGTACCAATATCTTCAGATGTACCCATTTGTCTGACTTTGCTAGAATTATGTAACTGCTTCTAAAACAAATGACTTTATAATGAAAGTCGCACAAAGTGAAAAACGCAGTATCTATTTTCTACCTCCTATTTTTTCATTTTTAAATAATGGAACAAGCAAAATCTAATGGTTAAGATTTTAAAATAGATTACATCATATAATATCGTATAATATAATATAATATAATAATACTTTGCTACTAGATTCCAAATACTAAATTTTGATGTTCTTTGATATTTTAAAGATAACATTAGAATTCACAATGCTACTATTTATAATTTTGAACATTTTAAAAATAATCACAAAATCAATGTTAGTTGAAAATTAAAATTTTTACTAAGGATTAGTTTCTGAATTATTATTTTGGTAATATGAAATATAAAAAGATCTTATGTAAGTGGAAACAGTTTTCTAGTCTTGCACTAATCAAACCTGGGAATGTAGAGAGGCTTATGCTTGGTTGCTGCTTTTCCAATTCCTCAGATATATACTTTGTGTTATTCAGTGCCATAAAAACAATACTTCTTATAAGACATAATTCAACAGTTCAACAATTACGATATAGTACTTTTTATACTAATTATAGGCATAAAATATTTGAGCGAGACAGATTCAATATTAAGCATATTTTACCTCTGGTAATATAGGTCATATGTTATTCATAAGTATTCATTTGTATCATACACAACTTAGAAATAATAATGAGAAAATAACTGATTAATGCATAAATGTCTAATATTACCTACTACTCATCTCTGTTTTATATAATTAACTTTACATTAAAATGTAACTCAAGCTTCATTATGTAATTACTAAAACACATATGTCATTAATTGTATTAACACTGTTTCCACTAAGATAATCAAAAAATTAACTTCTATTCTTATACTTGAATTTGGGATTGTGTACTCGGATTAATCTATTTTCAATTATTTATCAATTATGCAACTATTCTTGTTTAATATACAACTATTTTACCAGTCATCTTTTAATGCAACCTTACATTATTTTTTAAATTACTAATGTACCAATGTTCATTTGTGTAGTCATGTTTATATCAGTCCCAACCTTTGTTGATAGTAATTTGGCAGAAAAAGTCCAGGTTATCAGCCTTTCTGAACTGATGAAAGTGGTTTCCTTAGCAACTGAATATCTCAGAACACCTGTTCTTCCCACTCATAATTCCTGCAGCTGAGATGTATGCACTTGAAAACTGACTTTTTATTTTGATTTTTGCTTCTCTATATTCAGTTAGGTTAGGACTGAGAAAGTTTGCTGAGTTTGACTTACTTGCACAGCTCAAAGGACCAAAGAGTCTGCATGCTGTAGACTTATTATTATGAATAACAATTAGTATTTCATCTCCCCCATCCCTGAAGTATTCTGCATGTATTTTCCAGAGTCCTGAGCAGCCAGCGATAATGGTAAGGTTTGGAAATCAAGCTAGAGCAATGGACATTCTCTAAGTGCGAATGACAAAACGTGGCTCCGTTGTCACCCTCAGGCTTTTTATTCAGCCAACATTCATAATTCAATGGGCTTGGTAGTATAAAAGGGCAATGTGCCTGACTGCTTGAGAAAATTACTGTCATATTTTAGCTTATAAATTTTTTAAAATTATTCATTTTCTTGATTGCGTAAGGTCATTCTCTTTGTCTTAAAAATTTAACTGAACTTATTCAGTTGTATTGTCTATAGTACAGCTCCTAAGGGCAATTAAAAAAAAAAATCAGTCAGTTATTTTCTCTTTCTTAGAACAAGTCGAGAAACTTAAAATACATTTTAATGTTTCATTTTAACAATTGCATGAACACTTTCTTCTAATTTAAGAATTTTCATTTTAAAACATCTCAACATATTAAGTAAAAAATATACAAAAAAATGGCCTCTATAAACATATAAAACTTTCCATGTAGCAACCCATGTCAAAAAGAAAAGCTCATGCAGCTAGATTAAAGTTAATTTTCCAAATATTAATCAACCATCTCATCATATCTCAAATTTTCTTCACAGACTAACTTATGCTATTATTTCATTTAATTCTCCACTTATTTGTTGGTCATAATCTGATTTTCTAAGTATAATGTTAAGTAATGTCCTCAAAAAACTAACCTTTACCAATTAATTAAATGTTATGCATAGTTTATAACATTGTTTATAAAATTGTTTATAAAATTTATATGTCCACCCAAGATGAAATATGGCTCTAATTAGAGGAAACTATTTTCCTATTAGTAGACAAAAAAGAGTTGTGTATAAATGATTTCCAATTGTCCATTCATTTTTCCCCTCAAATATGCCTATTTAAAATGATTTAAAACACGTTTTTATAGTAGGCATTAAACTATTTCACTATTGAAATACAGATATTAAAAGCCTATGTCATCAGAGACCCACAAATGATATAATTTGAAGATGAATTATTATCATTTTCTCTTTTTCCCCTCATATACTACCAACAAATTTTTTTTTTTTTTTTTTTTTTTTTTTTTTTTTTTTAGACAGAGTCTCGCTCTGTTGCCCAGACTGGAGAGCAGTGACATGATCTTGGCTCACTGCAACCTCCGCCTCCAGGGTTCAAGCAATTCTCTGTCTCAGTCTCCTCAGTAGCTGGGATTACAGGCGCCCGCTAAATTAAATTAATTAAATTAGTTAAATTTTGCATTTTTAGTACAGACGGAGTTTCACCATGCTGGCCAGCCTGGTCTTGAACTCCTGACCTCGTGATCCACACGCCTAGGCCTCCCAAAGTGCTGGTATTACAGGAGTGAGCCACCACGCCTGGCCGACATTTCTCTTTCTTTTGGAATTATACATGTGCTAAAAATCCCAAGGAAAAAATATTTATACATCTCTGATATTCTTTAGAAACTCAATCCCTTATCATTATTATTACATTTTGAAATAGACACAGGAAATTTGAGGAAGAAATAACATGGTAAAACTTTAGATTCCATTCTGTAGTACTTTTTTCGTGTCAACAAATAACTTTATACATGAATTTGACCAGGGCCCAGTTCTCTTCTCAGACGTCATCACCTCATTCATGTTTTCTTCTCCTTCCTCATGACTTTCCTTCACTAATGGCAAGATAATTGTGTTTTTTCAACACTGTATCTCCAGAGATTAGCAAAATGCCTAACTTTTAAAACCAGCTTAACTTTATTTTTTGAAAGATCAGTGGAATTACAAAATTATAGTTTTATCTTTTAAATACCCATACATTTAGCTAGTTATTGGATCTCTTACCTTTTATTGTCTGTAATAATTTAAAACCATTCACCTAGAAAACCAAATATTTGAGAGTGAACATCACAGAAAGATTGCATCTCTTACAGTAACTCTACTTGCTGGAACATATAAATCTCTAATTTTTTACAACGTAATAGATGTTTGTTTCATACTCAAACAGTAGTGCAGTGTGTCATTACACATCTATAGGATGCCTGTATGGTGACTCTGGTGCTAAGATTCCTTTTATCTTATGGTTTCTTAAGCCTTCAAAGATCTCTGCTTTCTGCTTTCTTTCTCTGCTTCAAAGATCTCTGCTTTCTTTCTCTCTCTGCTGATAGGATTGAGTACATGGATTAGACACACTCTCTGTACAGTATTTTTCTGTTTAAAATACATTTTAAGAATAGTTTTATATTTGGAGAAAAATTGAGAAGATAATAATAGAATTCCCGTATACCTTGCACACAACTTCCCCTATCAATGCCTTACATTAGTGTATTTGTTACATCAATGGCACCCATACTGATACAGTATTATTAACTAAAGTCCATATCTATAATGTTCTTTTTCTGTTCTATGATCCCACACAGGGTACCAAATTACATTAATTGGTATGTTTTTAGGCTATTCTTAGATGTGATTGTTTTTCAGAATTTCCTTGTTTTTGATGAATTTCAGTGGTCAGATAATTTGTAGAATATTCCCTCATTGCAATGTCTATTATTCTTTTCTTATTAGACAGAGGTTATGAGCCTTCAGGAGGAAGGACACAGATGTAAAATGCCATTTCATCACAATATATCAACAGTGTCTGTTATCAACATTTCTTATCACCATTTATATTGACTTTGATCACCTGGCGGAGGTAGTGTTTGTAGTTTTCTTCACTGTAAAGTTGCTTTTTTTTTTTTTTTTTTTTTTCGTTTCTTTCCATTTTGCGCTTTTTGGGAGGAAGTAACTGGGTGCGGCTCACATTGATGCAAAGCAGATTTATGTTCTCTCTCCTTGAGGACAGGAGGTCTCCAATTCTAATCTATCACCACATTCATCTTTCTGGCCTCCTCCCGCTTATCTGTAAACTCCCTGACTCCATCAGTGAGAAAGGTGGATGTCCTCCATTTATTTAACTGTTCAATTTCAGTATACATGTACAGCAGTACTAGAGCTGTTAAACTGGACCCTATTGAGAAATATCATTATCAGCTAGAACACAGTGCTTATGTCTGTGTTTTTGCTGTTAGTTACACAGAATTTATTATTTTCTTAGGTCCACACCTTGTTCCCTCTTCACTCTATACACTGAGGCTGTTTGTATACTCATAATATAGTTGCATCATTTTGTCACAATCTGTATTCTATTCTTCCTAAATGATTTTTTTTGTTATTCATGTTATTAAGATTCATTTAGTATACTGTAACATTCTATGGATTTTGACAAATATATAGTGTCATTTATCTGTATTTACATTATCCTCGAGAATAGTTTCTCCATTTTAAAAATGCCCTGTGCTTTACATATTCAATTCCTCGTCTTCTTCCTTTCCCCAAAGCCCTGACTGTCACTCATCTTTTCACTGTTTCTAAGATTCATTGGTGTATTTTTTTGACTTAAGGGTTCAGTTGCTTTATCACTAAAAAAAAAAAATCCCATTGTATGGATGAATCATTGTTTATCTCTTCATCTATTGAAGAACATCTTGATCATTTCTAGTTTTTGGCAATTATGAACAGACTGCTTATATAATATTCACATGCCAGTTTTAGACATAGATTTTAAAGTAAGTTGGGTAAATACCAAGGAGTATATTTGATGGATCATGTGGCAAAACTATATTGACTTTGTAAGAAACTGCCAAACTGTTTTCTGAAGTGGTCTTTCTACGTTGTAATCTCACTCAAAAGAAATGAGAACTGTTAATGTTTTGCATACCCACCTGAAATTGTCAACGTCAGTTTTATTTTTTTTTTAATTTTAGCTATTCTGTTGTGTGTGTACTGGTATTTCATTGTTGTTTTAATTTGTATTTTCCCAATAAAATGTCACAATATCTATATTTTTGTAGGTTTATTTGCCATCTAATATGTCTTCTTTGGTCTATAACTGTTCAGATCTTTTGACCATGTCTTTATTTTTTTTTTTTAGTTGTTTACTTTTAAGGATTTGTTTTTGGTTTTGGATATAAGCCTTTTATTATACATGTGTTTAAATTTTTTTCTCAGTCTGTACTTTTTTTTCATTGTCTCAACACTACTAACATTACTCACATGTTCTTACATGTTGAATCCTTTTTTCATTAAAATTCTTAATGCATTGATCTTGGTTTTATTAAATTTCTTGTCTGATAATTTCAAAAATATGTTGATAGGAGTCTAGTTCTGATAACTTCTTTGCTTCTTAGGACTTGTTGTTGTTGTTGTTGTTGTCCTTTAGCATGCCTTGTGAATTTTTGTCAAAGGCCTAAAATAATATATTTGGTAATAACAACTTAGGTAAAGGCTTTTAATGTGAGGTTTTATGTTTTTCTA
This sequence comes from Macaca mulatta, assembly GCF_049350105.2. Lineage (NCBI taxonomy): Eukaryota > Metazoa > Chordata > Mammalia > Primates > Cercopithecidae > Macaca > Macaca mulatta. Next base: position 28,789,504 of record NC_133411.1, read on the forward strand.
GCTAAGATTAAATCAATGCTTAATGTTCATTGTAGCTGTAGCTAGCTTTCAGAGGCTTTGAATTCCAATAGTGTCCTTGAGTTGATATCCCCTGTTGTTTTTGGGCTTCCCTAAGAACTTCTACTTAAATGGGGGCTATGCCTTTGCATCTTTCAGCGGATGCCCAGTTTATTGATGATGCGGGGAACAGAAAGCATTCTGTAATTTTGTGTTTCAAGTATGGTATCTTAGATGTCCTATGTACCTGTGCTGTGACCTTCAACCTCCCTCCTCACATTGTACGTGAGACATTAAGGCACAATAGAGTGGAGTCAGGTATTTTCTCTTTCATCATCTCAAATAAAGCTCTGGGAAAGTTTCATTTCTTGCTGGTTAGGCCTTTGTTTTGAGGAATTCTCTGGATAAATTAGAAATCATCATTTTTCCCCTCATCCTGCCAGAACAATAGAGTATTTCGTAAGGATTTACCAAGGTCTTCTGGGGTTACTGGAAATAAACCTGTGGAAATTTGGGGGGACCTAGAGTTTCTCACTATCACAATAGTCTATATTTTACCCCCAGAAGTTCATCAAAGTTACGATATTCAAGTGTTCATACCAGTTTGTAGTTCCAGCATCTTCTGCTCCCAGTAAGTGTATTTTGACTATGATTATCGGTATTTATCTGTGTCTCCAAATTTTGTGTTTGCAGTGTGCCCTGTGACGTCAATTCTCTAACATATCCAAGAAAAGAGATGAATTATTTTGGTTTGTTCATTTCTTCCCTTGTTGCAAAACCAGTAGCAATACTTTCCAAGCACTTTACATGTCAGAGCTGAAACTGAATTCTGGAACAGGGATTTTTAGTGTACCTGTTCTCAAGAGGCATAGCACTTAGATCTATTAATAGGGTTTGACCATGTCCTCAGCCAAATCTCAGCTTCAATTTTAGCTCCCACAATTCCCACGTGTCATGGAAAGGACCTGGTGGGAGGTAATTGAGTCACAGGGGCTGGTCTTTCCCATGCTGTTCTTGTGATAGCAAGTAAGTATCATGAGATCTGATAGTTTTATAAGGAAGAGTTTCTCAGCACAAGCTCTCTCTTGCCTGCCGCCATGTAAAATGTGACTTTTCTCCTCCTTGCCTAGTGACATGATTGTTAGGCTTCCCCAGCCATGTAGAGCTGTGAGTCAGTCAATTAAACCTCTTCCCATTATAAATTACCCAGTCTTGAGTATGTCTTTATTAGCAGTGTGAAAACAGACTAATACATCTATATACCCTTGGCAAGAATTAGTAATATGGTCTTAACCAGCTGCATGGAAGCATTGGGAAGATAGTCTCTGGGGGAGCAGCTACATTCTAGAGACAGCTCCATGAGAAGAAGCGCCAGCCTTGGTGGACTGTTAGGTCTCTCATTCATAGACCCTATGAAGGAAAAGGCAAAATCAACATTTAGAAACCATTTTCTGAATTCCAAACATTATACTAGACATTTTATATATGTGATCTCATTTACATTTTATACTCCCTAATTAACTAAAGGAGATTATCAGACCATGTAGGAAATTGAATCAGAGAAGTTAGCCAAATGCCCAAGGGTACATAGCTCAATTGATATTTCTACCTAAATCCATGTAACTCTAAAGGCCATGTACTATTTAGAAAGTGAGTGAGCTGGGTTAAAGATTTTATAGGTATTTTAAACTAAATATTATTACATTTACAAAATCATTTGAGAAGAATTTATTATTTGCATTAGAAAATCTTCTAATCAAAATGTATTTCTTCTCATTTAGTCAAGTTGATTCTCACAGATTTGCCATTGCCTGTATGTAAAACACACAATATCCTCACTCCTGCTTTTCCTAAGGAAGCCCACAGTATCTTGTTTCTGGAAGGCCTTCCAATGTAAACCAGTCCTCCGTAGCAGTCCAGAGCCCCATTTTTTTGTATTAAATTCATGTTTGCTGTGGTGAATGACATATTCTAACTGCAAAGCCTCTTTGTTTTCAGCATAAAGGAAAGTTACTCAGGTAGTAACTGACTTCTTTACTGAATTCAATTTTAACATTTACTTGGTTGAATCTCCTGAGTATACCAAGTCGCCAAGTCTATCACCAGAAAATAATAGTGCTATCTCATTTTCAATATTATTCACCTTTTATCTTATTGCACTTGCTAGGATGTTATAAAACAATACCAAAATCATCAAGTATGTTTGTCTTTCTACACATCAATTCTTGTTGGGACTATTGTGATGACTTCATAACAAGGTCTCTAGATCTGATTTTTATTCTAAACAATCAATCCTTCACATAGTCATACTTAAAGTATTTTATTTTCATAGGTCTGGCTTTTGCAATAGCTGATTAGATCAATAATGACAGAAACTATGAAAATTATGCCAATGACACCTTTCTAATGATTTCTGCAGCATCTAAAACTGTATAGCTACACAGTAAAACAATTTATGTTGAATTATCTTTTATTTATTTTTAACTTTTACTAGCCCTTTGAAACATCTTATATAACTAAAGGGAATAGAACACATAACAAAAGCAGAGTCTTTTTAATAATTATATAGAGAAGAGAAAAATTTGTTGAGAATCTAGAGATATCATGAAATTGGGCTTCCCAAGGCTCGGTGATCTGGCATGGAGAGGATTGTAGGAGTAGATAGGCCAAATATACTCTCTTCCCTCTTTCTGCTATCCTGCCAATAATTCTATTGTATAAACTCACCAAGATACCAGAGGACAAAGAGGTCATTGGTGAGGTCCAGAAAAGTTAGCTTCACTGGACACTCAACAGAAGGGAAATAAAGAAGAGGAGTAGGGCTGCGAAGAGTCAGAAGAAAACCCTCCAGCACAGGTGAATTTGATACCGTGCCAGGCAAAACACATTCTGTCTTCCAACACAGGGCATGAAGAGTCAGATCAACCACTATAATGTTATGTGGTAGTATTAATTCAGTCATACTCAACATACTCATTCCTCAATCTTAAAGTCTTAGTCATCATCAGTGACTTTCAAATAAGCTACTGGGGAAACAAATAAATATTTAAGTAAAATAAAACACACTCTTCATGGTCTTTGTTTCTGTATCAGAACACTAAGTTGATCATAATAACTTCCTTCATTGCCACTGTGTCTTAAAGTCTTCCAGCACCTTAGGAGAACTGAGTACATAAAGACAAAACCCAATCCTTTATATGAAATCTGAGACCATAGTGATCTGTGTTCACTGAATTTCTGTACTTTAACCAATCTACACTAGCAACTCTCAAGGAGCGTTTCACTGAACAATCTGGATTCCAAACATGGTCTTTTTTACTGCAATTATATAAAAACAATAAAAATTCCTCTTGGGAATCAGGCTCTATCGCTGTGCTAACCATCTTTCTGTCTGTTGTTGGAAGCCAGTAAATAGCCTTAATTTACAATTTAACAGAAAAACAAAGCAATATATGGGTACTAGTAGAAACATTCCTTCCTTGGTAACTAAGACCTTCACACCTACTTCACGAAAACTTGTGAGAAAAGGGAGCAAACACTTATTCAATGGGATATTTGGTGTCATAAGGAGAAGAACTACTCTCAAATGTATCCTGTCATTCATACCTCTGCATTCTGACTAGGGATGTGAGGTCATATATTGGCTTTTATTTAAGGCTTCAAGCAGAAGCTTCCCAAAAGAGACTATAATGGAAACCTCCACAAGACATTCTGCCCTTTTATCAAGCCAGCTGCCCTGTAGCATTGGATCACTAAAAATGTTAAACTCCTATCTTGGAGTACTTTGTCACACTACTTTCTCTGTAAAGGAAGAATGTCAGTTAGTATTCTACAATTCCAAAAATAATGAGGATGGCAGAAACATTACAGGCAAGGAAGGCAAATCTGCAACCAAACTAATGTGTCTATTTTTAAAAAAATTTGTAAGTACATGATATTGTACATATTTATGCTGTACATGAGATATTTTGATGCCAGCATACAATGTATGATAATCACATCAGGATAATGGGGTACCAATTACTTCAAACATTTGTCCTTTCTTTGTATCACAAATAATCCAATTATACTCTTTTAGTTATTTTAAGATGTACAATAAATTATTGTTGACTGTAGTCACCTTGCTGTGCTATCGAATACTGTTCCTTCTTTCTGATGATATTTTTATTCCCATCAACCATCCCCACTCCTTCACACCCCATGCTACTCTTCCCAGCTTCTGGTAACCATCACTCTACACTCTATCTTCATGAGTTCAATTGTTTTCATGTTTAGCTACCGCAAATAAGTGAGAACACTTGAAGTTTTTCTGTGTCTGGCTTCTTTCCCTTAGCGTAATGTCCTCAGGTTGAATCCATGTTGTTGCAACTGACAGGATCTCATTCTTTTTATGGCTAAATAGTGCTCCATTGAGTATACGTACCACATTTTCTTTATCCATTCGTGTGTTGATGGACACTTAGGTTGTTTTCAAATCTTGTCTATTGTGGACAGTGCTACAATAAACATGAAAGCGCATCAGGGCAGGGTGGCTCAAACGTGTAATTCCAACATTTTGTGAAGCTGAGGCTGGTGAATCACTTGAGACCAGGAGTTTGAGACCAGATTTGTGAATTTATGTCTGTGTTTTCTACTCTTTGCCATTGGTCTGCATGCCTGTCTTTATGCCAGTGTCATGTTATTTTGATTACTATAGCTTTGTAGTATAATTTGAAGTCAGGCAATGTGATTCATCCAGTTTTGTTCTTTTTGCTCACAATGGCTTTGACTCTCCTGGGTCTTTTGTGGTTTCATAATAATTTTAAGATTAGTTTTGCTGTTTCTGTAAAGAACATCATTGGTATTTTGATAGGGATTGCATTCGATCTGTAGATTCCTTTGGGTAGTATGGATATTTTAGCAATAGTGACTCTCCCAATATATGAACATAGAATATCTTTCCATTTTTCTGTGTTCTCCTAGATTTCCTTCATCAGTGTTTTATAGTTTTAATTGTAGTGATCTTTCACTTATTTAGTTAAGTTTATTTCTAGGTATTTTATTTTATTTGTAGCTATTGTAAATGATATTACTTGCTTGATTTATTTTTCAGATTCTTCACTCTTGCCATATAGAAATGTTAAATATTTTTGTATGTTGATTCTTATATCCTGAAATTCTACCAAATTTAAAAAATCAGTTCTAGTAATTTTTTCATGAAATCTATTTTTTTCCCCAAATATAGGACTATATTGTCATCAAATAAGGATGATTTGACCTCTTCCTTTCCAGTTTGGAAGCCATTTATTTCTCCTGTCTGATTGCTCTAGCAAGGACTCATTGAATACTTGTCCAGTACTATTTTGAATAACAGTGGTGAAAGTCAGCATTCTCATCTTGTTCTAGGTCATAGAGAAAAGGCTTTCAGTTTTTCTCCATTCAGTATGGGCACTCCACTAGCTGTGGGTGTGCTATATATGCCTTTTATTGTGTTGAGGTGTGTTCCTTCCATTACCCACTTTTTTGAGGGTTCTTATTATGAAAGGATGTTGAATTTTATCAAATGCCTTTTAAGGGTCAATTGAAATGAGCATATGGTTTTTTCCCTTGATTCTGTTGATATGATGTATCACATTGGTTGATTTGCATATGTTGAACCATCCTTGCATACCTGGAATAAATTCCATTTGGTCATGATGAATGAATGATTTCTTCAATATGTTGTTGAATTTGATTTGCTAGCATTTTGTTGAAGACTTATGCATAAATGTTCATCAGGGACATTGGCTTGTAGATTTTTTTTTTTTTTTTTTTTTTTTTTTTTTTTTTTTTTTATGTAGCTTTGTCTGGTTTTGATTTCAGCTTGCCATGGCCTCAAAACATAAGCGTGGAAGTATTGCCCCATCATCTATTTTTCAGAATAGTTTGAATAAGGTAGTATTCATTCTTCTTTAAATGTTTGGTAAAATTTACAGTGAAGCCATTGAGCCCTAGGCTTTTCTTTGCCATAGGACTTTTCTTAAAGCTTCAATCTCATTACTTGTTATTGGTCTGTTCAGGTTTTGGATTTCTTCTTGGTTATATGTTAATAGGTTTTATGTATCTAGACATGTATCCATTTCTTCTAGGTTTTTCAGTGTACTGTAATATATTTGCTCATAGTAGCCTCTAATGATCTTTTGAATTTCTTCAGGATTAGTTCTAATGTCCTATTTTTCACCTCTGGTTTTATTTGTGTCTTCTCTCTTTTTTCTTAGCCTAGCTAGAGGTTTGACAATTATGTTTATTTAAAAAAAAACTTTTTCTTTTATTTATCTTCAGTATTTTTCATTTCAATTACATTTACTTCTCTCTCATCTTTATTTTTTTTTTATTCTGCTAAATTTTAGTTTTGTTTGCTCTTGTTTTTCTAGTTCTTTAAAATGCATCACCAGGTTATTTATTGGAAGTTTTTCTACTTTTTTTGCTTATTCTCATAAACTTTCCTTAGTATTGCTTTGCTGTGTCTTATAGGTTTTGGTATGTTGTGTTTCCATTTTTCTTTGTTTTGAGAATTTTTTAAAGTTTTTTCACTGACCCATGGGTCATTCAGGAGCATATTGTTTAATTTCCATGTGTTTGCATAGTTTCAAAATTTCTCTTATTATTGGTTTCTAGTTTTTTTTTTTTATGGTCTGGAAGGATACTTGATATAATTTCAATTTTTTGAATTTTTAAGACATTTTGTGGCCTAACATATGGTTTATTTTTGAGAATGGTCTATGTGCTGAGGAAAATAACATGTATTAAATGTTCTATAAATACCTGTTAGTTCCATTAGGTGTATAGTACAGATTAAATTTGATGTGTCTTTGTTGATTTTCAGTCTGGATGATCTATCCAATGTTGAAAGTGTGGGCTTGAAGTCTCCAGGTACTATTTTACTGGAGTCTATCTCTCTCTTTACCTCCAATAACATTTTCTTCTATTCAGCCATTTTTCTCCACCTCTCTCTGTGTTTATTTATTTATTTATTTTGTAGGCAAATTGCTACTCTGTCCATCATGGAAAGGATCCGACATAGTTCATTTGCAATCTGAACCTTCTACAAAAGGTGTCCTGTGAGAGGCTAGGTGTTGGCCAATATTTTGAGGCAGTTGGACATTTGGGAATAGCAGGATCCTGGCCAATCCATGCATAAGTTCAATTTCTGTCACTATGACAAATTTACCTATAGACTCTTTGATCAAGACTATAGTGGCAAGGTAAAGAGTTTGGGTTGCATCTATAAGTTTTTGAAACAGTTTTTGTTGTTGTTGTTGTTTTTAAATTTTATTTTAAGTTCAGGGATCCATGTGCAGATTTGTTATGTAAGTAGACCCCATAATGGGGCTTTGTTGTACCAATTATTTCATTATCGAGTTATTAAGTTTTGTTTTTAACTTATTTTTGGAACTAGCAAATCTTTTTCTGTGAAGAGCCAGAAAATAAATGTTTAAGACTTTGCTGTCTATGTGATTTCTATTACAACTGCTCATCTCTGTGGTTCCAAGTACAAAAGCAGCCACAGACAATACACAAATGAATAAATGTGGCTGCATTTCAATAAAACTTAATTTATGCAAACAAGGTAGCAGATTTAATTTACAGGCAGAGTTTGCCATCCCCTGACTACTTGATTATCGTCATTTCTTAATTAATCTGTAAACTAGGCTTCTGTTAATTGGCAATAAAGCCAGTGTCAGTGTGTAGCACATGAGTCTGATCCAGTTGTGTGCTGGATCTAGCTTGCACTGGCTTCCACCAGCCAATTATGTACATCTCTGCCTGTCTCCAAATATTGACCAGGTTAGGAGTATTATATTATGGAAATCCACAAACGCTCCTAATCAGGGCTTCTTACTACCTGTAGCTATGAAGCTGTTTGTTGAGACTTTGCTCATGCAGTTTAATAGTCTTCAAGTCTGGATTAAATTTTTGCCAACTCTATTTTACAATGTAAGGCTTCTCTATGTGTCCAGTTGATTGAATAAGTGAGGTTACATGTAATTCATAATATCTTGCTTGATTTTTTCCTATCCAGGCTTAGAAGTTTTCCGATTACATATATAAAGCAGAATCTTACTAGGCTGCTCATCCATTTGGTTCATAGAGACCCCAACACCAAGCAGCAGTCAGATCCCTGCTGATCAAAAAACTATGAGAATAACGTTGGTTTGGTTCTATTACTTGCTATGATAATTAGGTTTCTCTGTCTTTGCTGGTTAAGCATAGAAACTTGTCTTCAATTCTAACCTCAATATTTCTATTGAGATTAAGAACTCAATTTCCCCAGCTACCTGGGAGGCTGAAAGGGGAAGATCACTTGAACCCAGTAAGTCAAGATGTAGTAAGCCATAATTGTGCTACTGCACTCCAGCCTGGGTGGTGAAGTGAGACCCTGTCAAAAAAATACAAAATAATAAAAAAAAAAGAGACAGAGAGAGAGAGAGGAAAAAATAGAACTCAACATTATCATTGCTCATTGCTTCATTTACCTTTATCTACCTCCACCACAACTTTGCTATTCCAGAAAAGCTGGTGACTACCTCTCCAATGAGTTACCTGACAGAGGGTAAGGAATGTAACCACCAGGTCCTTCAGGGGCCATGTTAGGAAGTAGCAAGAAACACAATAGATCAGTTTCAAAAATTTCCTCAATGTTAGTCTTTTAGTTTATTTCTATATTAAAAAGCAGTAATTCAAGCACTCAACCTCCTTTACTCCAGGCAACTGTGAGTCTAGGCATAGAATTAGGCAACTAGCAGATCATAAAAGGCACTGTTAGTTGATTGTTCTAATATAACTTTCAGAGGCCTCCCATTCTGTACCACTCTGATATCAGTTATCCTATGACTCAGAGTTCTGGTGAAAAACAGACAGCACATATAAAATGTCATTGAGAATTGTTTAGAAAAGAAGCCATTTGAAAATGAGTAGGTAGCATGAAAACTGCAAGTAATAGGGGATCTCAGGGACAACAATAGTAGGAGCTTCTCTACCCTAGACCAGAAAGAGTAGGAAAGAACTATTTTTAGGGTAGGGCTGCCCATCAAGTTGTCATCTTTGGTATAGGGGCACAGAAAACATGGAGTGATCTGACAGGGAGTGTGTCAGAGGAATCAGTTTCCCAACCTAGTTAAAGCCAATTAATAGACACAGTGTTGTCAGGGAGACTGTTGAGGCTTCCCATTAAAGTCAGTGCTCTAGGCGGGAGAACTGATTTGAGAATAGTCAAGAGTGAATCTAAAAAGGTTATAAGAAAACATATACCATGTTTTCACATGTATATAGTGTGAAAGCATAAAAGTTGTTCTAAGAAAACTGTAAATTCAAAGATGAATCAGGGAAAAAAATAGCATCAGAAAAGCCAATGGAAAAATTTCAAAATGATTTTGTCAATAATAACATTAACACTAACCACAGTAAGTATAACAACTTTAATTAAATATTACAAATTTAATGTTGCCCAGAAACTGGAAACATCTCAGTATTTTTTAAAACATCTGTATGTAGTATTGATCATTTTTCTTAACATGAGGAATGTGTGTAATGTCTCTAAAGTTACACAGAAAGTAGGTTAAAGGCTATTTTGTGTCAAAGTCAGCCCTCAAATACTTGACCCTAAATAACTAATTCAAATGCTATGGAGTAGTTGAGAAGGGAAAGAAAGGAAATATTGTTGAATTTGCCAAAGTTTCTGATTGATTATTAGAGATTCCTGGTATTAAAATGATGGGTTCTATAAGAGATGAAGATAGCAGTTCTATATCATACATTCTCAGGAATTTGATTTTGATTTGATTTGATTTAAATAGGTAGAATTGTAAATAAGGGCTGATATTGTTGAGTGTCAGTGGTTGTATGCTTATATATTTAAGCATACAAACACACACACATCTTTTAAATAGCATACTTATACATATTCAAAAATAAGTGGAATACAACATTTTACAAAAAAAGTTAAAAATGTTATTGAATGAGATGATATATAGGCAACAAAATTTCAAATCATGTAGGAAAAGATTGGTTTCAGTGTACAGGAATTTGCTTCCTGTAATTTTCTTATTAAAAGAGAATTAGTATTATAAGGAAATGATTTTGAGTTCATTGAACATCTAGTTTTTAATATAAAATGTTAGTAAAATGTGTTACACTTATACACACAGACACACACATTTTAGACAAGAATATTTAAAAAATTATACCTTTATCTTTTTTCCTGTTTTGTGTTTGTCTTAGAACTTTTAGAAAATCTTCCTGTATTACGATTGATAATGCTATATTTTGCAATCAACTTTTTTCTATCTTTGCTATTAACTTCTAAATTATTTGCATTGTTTTCTATTTGAAAAAAAAAAAAAAAAAACAGTGGCCTAGGCTATCTATCTTTAGATGAAGAATCCCGAGATTCATATATTTGCAGAAGAGAGCTTTATTTCATATAAAGGGTTATAGCCTGGAGGCTGGCAATCCCGAAGTTTGGCTGATAAACATATGAAAAAATGCTCAATATCACTAACCATCAGGGAAATGCAAATCAAAACCACAATGTGATAACACCTTACTTCTGCAAGAATGACCATCATCAAAAAATCAAAAATAGGCCGGGTGCAGTGGCTCACGCCTGTAATCCCAGCACTTTAGATGGTCGAGGTGGGCAGATCACAAGGTCAGGAGATCGGTACCACCCTGTCTAACATGGTGAAAACCTGTCTCTACTAAAAACACAAAAAAATTAGCCAGGCGTGGTGGCACATGCCTGTAGTCCCAGCTACTTGGGAGGCTGAGGCACAAGATTCGCTTGAACCTAGGAGACAGAGGATGTGTGCTGACATCGTGCCACTGCACTCCAGCCTGGTCAACAGAGCAAGACTTTGTCTCAAAAAAGAAAAAAACAAATAAAAAATAATAGATGTAGGTAGATGCTGGCATTGGTATAGTAAGAAGGGAACACTTTTACACTGTTGGTGGGAATGTAGGCTAGTATACCCTTATGGAAAACAGTGTGGAAATTCCTTAAAGAACTAAAAGTAGATCTACCCAGCAATCCCACTACTGGTTATCTACCTGGATACCCAGAGGAAAAGACACCATTACACGAAAAAACACTCGCACGCGCATGTTTATAGCAGCACAATTCGCAATTGCAAAAATATGGAACCAGCCCAAATGCCCATCAATCAACGAGTGGATAAACAAAATGTCATATTTACACACACACACACACACACATATATACATACACACACCCACATATATGTAAAATGTAACTATATACATAAATAATGTATCTATATGCATATCATGTATCTCATATATATATATATACACACACACACCCCCCATGGAATTGTACTCAGACATAAAAAGGAACAAAATAATGAAAATAATGGCATTTGCAGCAACCTGGATGGAGTTAGAGACCATTATTCTAAGTGAAGTAACTCAGGAATGGAAAACCAAATATTGTATGTTCTCACTCATAAGTTGGAGCTTAGCTATGAGGAGGCAAATGAATAAGAACGATACAATGAACTTCGGGGACTTTGTAACTAAACACCACCTGCACACCAAAAACCTACTGAAATAAATACATACACACACAAAAAAACAATTTAAAAATAATTCTCCCAAGCATTGGTAAGCAAATATTTAAATGTAAAAAAAAAAAAAAAGATAGTTCTGAAGCCACATGCAATTCTGATTTGATGTGAGACTTATCTTTCCACATCAAGTTAGTGAAATAAGAAAATAATGACTCCCTGCCAGTGATTGCTCATTATCTGTCATGGAATGCTCTAAATAATATATAGTACAGAATTTCACCACCCTATCACGCTTCTGAGAATGTTCAAGTGAGATGACATCCATTTTACACGAAGTACAGTATGAGATGGTTAAATAACCTGCCAAAATACTCAGCTCATAATTACTTGTGCCCTACCCATTGAACACCACCCTTTGCTACCCTCTATGTTTGCCACTATAGTTTACAAATCCAAGATCCTTAAAATAAGCTGCATATTTAAATCCCATGTTGCCATTTACATGCAATGGAATAATGGAGAACCGAGAAACCATAGGCCTTTCGTCTTGTCTGATATGAGGAGACATCACACACCGTGGTCTGTGGCGTGCAATGCATGTGTTTCAAAGTCCTTGACAACAGTTCCACAATGTAGGATATTATTTGAAATCAAATAAAAGTGAAAAAGTCATTTTGATATTTTAACTTCATGGAAATGAGATACGTGTTCTTTTTTCTAGCTGTCATTTCCCTACCCTCTCACATTAACCCTGTTAAATCCACAAATGCTTTTCACATAACTTCAGGGGGAAACATTGCTGTAGAAAATCAAGAAAAAGAATATTTAATCTAGACATGACTGGATTTTTATTTATTTAATATAAACTAATTTTTGCCTTTCATTTTAGACCTAGCTATCATGACTTATTCCTATTACAAGAGAAAATTAAGTTTCTTCAGATGATTCCTGACATTTAAAAATGTTAAAAAAGAGTGATATCCTTTCTATTTAATCAAAATTTACTGTGATTTGTGAAAGACTCAAACACTACACAGGAGGGGAGAGAATATCACATTACTAAAATATTTGTCGATGAGATTTTCAAATATGATCTTTTATCTAAATCAATACAACTTTTGATTTCATAGTTTTTTGTTTGTTTGTTTGTTTGTTTGTTTGTTTGTTTTGAGATGGAGTCTCGCTCTGTCGCCCAGGCTGGAGTGCAGTGGCCCGATCTCGGCTCACTGCAAGCTCCGCCTCCCGGGTTCACGCCATTCTCCTGCCTCAGCCTCCTGAGTAGCTGGGACTACAGGCGCCCGCCACCACGCCCAGCTAATTTTTTGTATTTTTGGTAGAGACGGGGTTTCACCACGTGAGCCCGGATGGTTCATAGTGTTGTTAATTATAATTTTATAGCGTTTTATGATTCAATAAATGATGATAAGGACAAGTTTTACTTCAATATTAATTTTTCATTGTGTCCTTGTGAGTAAAGTAATACATTAGGAATATATGGAAGTTTTCACAAAATGAATAAGAAAATACTCTATCTCACATTAGTTTAAGTTGTTGAAGATAAGAAAATATTGTTATTGAAGAAAACTACCAAATGCATTCTCTAAATATGAAAAAAGTGTATAAAAGATATGCTAGATGCATTACAAATGTGACTCAGAATCTTCCAACAATAAAAACCCATCTTGCATCAAATGGCGATACCAACATATATCTTCTTAGGTGGAAAATGATTTTTCTTGCCAAATATAGTTTTTATATGTCTAGCAGTTAGTTTACAAAGAGTTTACAAAGTAAAAGTATGCCAAAATTGAGAATGTTATGTATTAATTACATTCAAATTTTCCATTTTTTTCGTTAAGCATGAGAAACATTTTGTTCAAATTTAAAACTGAAAAACAAGTTAAGGACATCTATAATGACTTCTGGTGTCTCTTGAATATTCATATTTGGGTCATTATCTTCCCAAGGGCAGAAGAAACTTTTATTGATTTGCATGCTTCCTAATGGGCATATTACTTTAGGCATCAACAACTAAGAAACAATTCTAAATTGAATTTATACCTAACAGATAAAGAGCACATGAAACAATCATTTCTTGTTGTTATTTTTGCTCTGAATTCTGCTTTTGTAGTTTAGTTTATAAGGTAGTTAACTCCTCATGGACAACAACATCATTATTTTATATGAAATGCTTGTTTCCTATCCTGTGAGATACAATTGTGTTAACTAAGCAAATATTATTAATGCATAAAAATGTCAAAAGAAAGTATTTTTGACAGTTATCCATCAAATTATAGAGGCTAATATGCTGCATAATTCTACTTTACAAGAACTTCATCTTGGTTGTGTTTGTGTGTTAACAAAATAATCTTTTTCCTTTCTTATTTTTTCAGCAATGGCATATTAAATATGTATTATAATATAATATTTTTAGCAGGCATATTTCATACTGTTTAAAATCATTTATGCAAGATGTAAAGCAAAAACCAAATAAACCTCCAAGCCATAATTAGTACTACAATCCAGCTTATTTTAATTATATTGAAAAAGTATTTGAAACTAATACAAAACAGTTTTAACTCACCTGTTAATGTTATTATTCTCAACTTACCAACTAAGTGTGGCAATTATCATATCCACTTTACCTTCTTTTCCTCACCAGCCTATTCATGTAAAATGTTTTGAATGCACATTGCCAAATTTATACAGATGAATGTTATATGTGTGTAAAGGTATGTTTCCACATGGGTGAAATTAATTCACATCCTTGATAGTTGGATCTAACAGAACTGACACAAATATTAATTAATGGTCATTTAAACCTATTTATAGCTATTATATAGTTATATATATAGTTAATGCTATTTATAGCATTAACCTCTGGCGTTATAAGTTTTAATATTATCTTGGACTTTTCAAAGATTGATTTCATTTTTTATATTTAAGCAGTCTTATTTAGATTAAGCAGTCTAATTCAGTTGATATTTACATAATACTAGACTTTTATTTTTTTTTCTTTTTTTTTTGAGACAGAGTCTCCCTCTGCTTCCCAAGCTGGAGTGCAACAGCGTGATCTTGGCTCACTACAACCTCCACCTTCTGGGTTCAAACAATTCCTCTGCCTCAGTCTCCTGAGTAGCTGGGACTATAAGCACGTGCCACCAGACCCGGCTAATTTTTTTTTTCTATTTTAGTAGAGACGAGGTTTCACCATGTTGCCCAGGGTAGTCTCAAACTCCCAAGCTCAAGCAATCTGCCTGCCTCGGCCTCCCAAAGTGCTGGGATTACAGGCATGTGCCACCTCACCTGGCCATAATACTAGACTTATAATCAAACAATAAAGGCATTAAAATAAGTAATAATAATTTTACATAAGATTAGTATAGTAAAAGGAGGAATGTGGCAATTAAACACATTTTGAATGGGTGTTGCTGAAGGGTCAAAAAATATTTTAACAAATGCTGGCGAGGTTACACAGAAAAAGAAACACTTATATACTGTTGGCAGGAGTGTAAATTAGTTCAAACATTGTGGAATAAAGTATGGCAATTCCTCAAAGACCCAAAGACCGAAATACTATTCGACAGAGCAGTTCCATTACTAGGTGTATACCCAAAGGAACAGAAATCATTCTACTATAAAGACACATGCATAGGTATGTTTATTGCAGCACTATTCACACTAGTCAAGATATGAAGTCAACCTAAATGCCTATCAACAATAATAGGCTGGATAAAGAAAATGTGCATGGAATACTATGCAGCCATAAAAAGAACAAGATCATGTCCTTTGCAGGGACATGCATGGAGTTGGAGGCCATTATTCTTCACAAACTAATGCAAGAACAGAAAACCAAATACCACATGTTCTCACTTATAAGTGAGAGCTAAATAAGGAGAACACAAGGACACATAGAGGGAACTGGGCCTATTAGAGGGTAGAGAGTGGCAAGAGGGAAAGGATCAGGAAAAAACAACGAATGAGTACTAGGCTTAATACCTGGGTGATAAAATAATATGTACAGCAAAGCCCATGACACACGTTTACCTTTGTAACAAATCTGCACATGTACTGCTGAATTTAAAAGTTAAAAAAATATATTCTGAAATAATAAAACATTTCCAAATTGTATATTTTATATTATGTTCCCACTATTGTCAATTAGTACACGTGTTGATACAAAAATAAATCTATTTCTTTTAAGAATATAACTCAGGCCGGGCGCAGTGGCTCAAGCCTGTAATCCCAGCACTTTGGGAGGCTGAGACGGGCGGATCACCAGGTCAGAAGATCCAGACCATCCTGGCGAACACGGTGAAACCCCGTCTCTACTAAAAAATACAAAAAAAAACTAGCCGGGCGACGTGGCAGGCGCCTGTAGTCCCAGCTACTCGGGAGGCTGAGGCAGGAGAATGGCGTGAACCCGGGAGGCGGAGCTTGCAGTGAGCTGAGATCGTGCCACTGCACTCCAGCCTGGGCGACAGAGCGAGATTGTCTCACACAAAAAAAAAAAAAAAAAAAAAAAAAAAAAGGAGGGGGGACCACTAATGTAATCATTTGCTTGATACCTATACTCTCTAAGACAGTGAAAGAAAAGCTTCATTTTCCATTATTTTACAATCCTTACAATTCTTCAACTCGGAAATTATCATTTCTTTTTACGTGAGTAGATAATTAACCTGGCCAGGGTCACAGAGTTACTTGGTTGCTTTGTCCATCCTCTGAGTCTAAATTTTAAGGTATTTCTATGACACCGTAACATCTCTTCAATAAACTTTGAAACATACATTTTATGTCTTTATGCAATATTTATTAGAATATGCAATATTCTATATATAATATATAGTTATTAATTATATTAATAATTAATTAATTATATTAAAATTATATTAATAATTAATTAATTATATTAAAACTATATTGAAAATTATATTATTAATTAATTTAATATTAATTAATTCTGTATAATATAGAATTATGCAATATTTATTAGAATAAAAATCATAGTATATATATACTACGTAGTATATATATACTACATATAGTATATATATAAAATATATAGTATATATATATTCAATCTGCCCAAACTGAATTGTGAACTCCATGAAAGCAAGGATAGTGTCCATTTTACCTTTTATCTCCTCTAATTTTTTTGAAAGGTGACGTGGAAACAATAAAGAAGGGTATTCATTTAAGGGTCAAATCGTCATGGTTCAAGCTCTAACTCCTCGTTTAATGGCAGACACTTGATTAATCATCTGTTTCCTTATCTATAAAATGCAGACAATAATAATAATCGCATAATATTGTTATGTGTAGTCAACAACAATAGTATATGAAAGCCTGGCGCATAGAAGCTATTCAGCATCCTCTTTGTTAATATCCATCCCCAAGGTTATGTAAGAGAAAACTCACAGTGCACTTTCTTGGTCCAGTTCTCAAATTCTGGATCACTTCAGCCACCACGTGGGCAATCCATCTAATGCCGTACTCCATGTCGTTTTAATGAAATTCACGCATTTCCATTTGACCATTTTATGATGACTCAAAACATTTATTCCGATAACCATTGAATTCAATGGATATAAATATGGATGTAATTGGATACATATGAATATAAATATGTCACAGAAACCTCAAACCTTTGTGCCTTCTCTGATTTTGGCCCATTTCATCTATCGCATCCAATTTCTATTTCTGGGAAATGATCAGTCCCTTTACCAATCTCACTTCCACTAATTATGTTTCCGTCTATTCAATTTTTTCCCAGTGGCATTCCAGCCAGTCTCTTTATTGCAACCAACTTACCCCACCTACTTTTCCACTTTTTTGGTGCAATTCTAATTATATAGCTACCTCTTTTTCTTTATCTATATCTAAGAGGCAAAAAATTGTTAAAAACAAATCACTCAGTTACTCTGATTGATTCTGCTATAAACTCATGATATCTAGCACCAGTAAAACTCTAAAAGCCAACTAGCACATCTTTTACCTGTCTTTGTTAACTTAAGTGTCACATTCTCTACACAGGTTATTAGACATCTCCTTTTACCGTAAACCTCTCCTACCTAATATTCTGCTTTCAGCAGTCAACTCTCCATTCTACCTTTAAACAAAAATAGAAATCATATAAAAGTATAAAAGTCACACGCATACACATCATGGTACTACTAACCTACCTGCTTACCAACATACCTGTCTGTGTTCATGTTCTTTTCAAATGTACTATTTTCACAATAAAATAGGTGGCTCTTCAGTCAAATCCAAGTGACTATTAATTATATAATTTTTCTACTTGCTTGTATGAAAAGCTTCTCCTTTAATGTTCCCCTCAATTGCCCTCTCTTTAAGTTCAGCCTCTGCCATCTCTATGGGCTCTTTCTAATCATGTTTTACACATGCACAGTTCACTTCTCTTTTGTAAAACCAATTAATGGAAATCAAAATCGCTCTCCTTTGATCTCATGTTTTCCTCCAGCCACTGCCTATTCTCTCATGTTCATCCCACTCCAATTTTTTAAAATGTTTGCATATCTGCTTTCTTTATTACTTCCCGTTTACTTATTCTCAACTTGCTGCCATGTAAATGGGGCGTTTTTACCATTAAAAGCCATTAAAAGTGTGTGAATACACACACACACACACACACACACACAGAATGATCGTTGGCACTTCTTATTTTAATGTACTTTTTTTTGATATTTGTAACACCCCATCTTTCAATGGGACATCATGCTCTCCTGGTTTTCCTATAACCTCCTAATTACTCCCAAGCAACATCAACATAAGTTCAACCAGCTGGTTAAGGGAAGACTGTATAAAATTGTCCCTTGATAGCCTAAATACTGTTAAATTTTCACCTCCTTTTCTGACTCTCTCTTTGTCAATGCTCGGGTCCCAGCAAAGGCTTTTTATGCGCTCATTCGAGGGCTTTTACGAAGATACTCTTTAACCAGGAAAGCACCTGTCATCACAGACACACTCCTCTGGCAGTTCTATTACTCATAATAGTCTCCTTTAATTTGGTAGCTTGCATTAATTATTCCTCCTGATACTCCTACAGAAGTCTCTACTATCTGTGTGTATAACACCAAATGTGTGCTTACCTTGTCATATGTCTGCTTTCTACAACAGACTTTTAGCTATATGACAGCAGATCATTCATTTACTCATTCATTCTTGCATTCAGCAGGCATTTAATGTCCCTAAGGTGAGTTTTGTATTTGTTTTCAAGAGAGAACAATGAGAGAACCATACTTAGTACTTGCTCTCCTAATTTATTAGATGAGATATATCCTGAGATGAATGAACACACAATTTTGATGTAATATCAGTTATTTTAAGGCTATAAAAGAAAAGCACAGTGTGTATGTGTCAATAAAATAGTCTTCATTGTTGTAGAATATTATTTCAGGGATCTTCACAACCCAGAATTGTAAAAACTCATTATTTCAGCAAAAATAGCAAAATACATCTCACAATCATTGTGTTTTAAATCTCTGCACCTTATCTTGCATATTTCTATTATTAAAAACTACTGAATGGTATATTCCTGTTTTGCAACTTTACTTATTCACTTCAAATTTGAAAACAGAAGCTGGTTAATATTGCATATTACAGGATTAAAGAACTACTACCTGTTGGATTCAGTCATGTCTCACAGGATTTGATAAGAGACATATAGAATGAAAAGATAGAAAAATAAACTTTTATTAGACAAAATACCATATTGTGTATACTTAGGCTAATAGTAGTTGGTAAGAAGAAATTAGAAAACATTGGTAGATATAACTGCCAACTTTTTATTTTGACCATCACTCCAAATTCTCACTCATAACCATTATTACCTATTTCTGAAAGTGATCTGCAGAAGAAGAAATATAAGCACATAAAATACAGCAAATTAAATTACACACAAAAATAATTCCTCTTCAACCAAGCTTTTGTATATCTGTATTCCCTCCAGCTCTGACATTTAACACTGACTGTATCATGAATAGTAGTTAAATACTCTGCTTCTCAGGAGAGAATGCGTAATGCTATTCTTGCTCTGTGTCAACTGGCCTGAAGGAATCACTGTGAAGTTAATATTCATGCTCCTTCTATGTTGATATATATTCTGAACGGCTGAGAGGAGCCTGGGGTCAGAATCTAGGTAGTGAACTTCTTGAACTTTCTGTGCCACATCTCTTTGTGTAGTTTTATGGTTCATCAGCTGGCCTAACTGGAACCTTCTATCCTAATCAAGCATTTTACTCAATACCTCCTATAGTGCGCATATTTTTTTCTAAGCCTTTTTCTTGTGATGAAAATGAAGCTTCTTTTTCCCTTTTTCCAAATATCAGATATCTTACTAAAACCATACAAGACATCTCCATCCCTGTTTACTTTTCTGACCAATCCAATCCATATTACTTATAATTTCTAAATTCTAGTGAAATGTGTTTTCTTCAACATCCTCTCTTTTACGTAGAATGAATTTTAAGTGGATTATCAAGTCATGAATAAAATAATCTAGAAAAATATCACCTTTCTAGATGTACCTTGGAATTTGTAGTGTTTATGTCTAATACTGATATTGTTTTATTATCGTCAGTTATAATAATATTAAAGATGTAAATACGTACTAAGCAGTTTTAAGTGTTGATTACTTATTTTAACATCTTGGAATGTGCTAGGTTAAGGCAATAAGTTCAATTTGAGCATTTCTTAAAAGTGAATATGTAATAAAAAGATTTATGTGACCAATTTAAATAACCAAAACCTCCCAGGGATGAAACATCAGAGGATTAACAAAATTAATATCTGAGAATCTCCCCCGTGTCTGCTCAAGACACAACATCAGCTGTGACCAGTGTGAAATTAATTATCATTTCTGACATCAAAAAGTAGTACGTTTGACCATAAAGCTCTTTGGTAAAATGTCTTATTTGTTCTTATAATAGGAGTTTTAGATCATTACAGGGATTTTTTGAAAATATCTAGCCATGTTTCTCAATACCAACTCCAGAAACACAATATAACAAACACAAAAACAGCAAAGCAAGTAAACAATTCACAACAAAATAATTGGGCTCTAAAGTCAACCATTTCTTATTAGTTCATTAGAAGGTTAATTCTATCAGAGCCATGAGCTCTCTCTTTAAGAGGACTTCTAACTCTAGTGCTAGCTGACTAGGTTTATGCTGACCTTAGCGATACCGGCCAGGTCCAGGTTCATTCTGCTTATATGCAGTAAATCAATCACTCTGACATGGATTCTGCAAAAGAGAAAAGACTTATGCACTAAGTCACCAAGAGAGGAGGTGGAAGAACACACCACCTATGTTCATAGGACATATGTACAGAAAATGGCAACATTAGCATGATCTTGAGGATGGAGTTTTTGACCCTTTGATATCAACAGGCCACCTCTCAGGCATTCATGCAGACCCAGTTGAAGGGTCAGTGATCTCAACTAGTTTGAACTAGACAAGAGCTGTCCAAGTTTCTGAAAAACAATGGAAGCAGCCATCACCATGGTCACCTATGAATGTTACTCATAAAGTCACCAGTAAAGGTTAAGTTTTAGTATTTAGTGGTAAGGCCTTCAGTTATCACAACCCTCAGCTACAGAGAAAAACAACAACAACAAAAGCAGGTGACAGAAAGTAAGCAGGGCATGCAGACCTGACTTTATTAACCCCACAGTTTCACTAGGACAAAAGATTATCAAACAGGAGATATTTCTGGTTTTATTTCTCCACTCTAAAAATTCATCATTGCATTAAGAGACAATATTTAAATTTAATGAACTCTGTCTGTTTAGAAAGCCTTAACACTATAACTTCTCAAGAAGTAAAGCATATTATTACCTGGAAAAGGTTATTGAGAACTTTTGTGATTTTTGTATACAGAATAACTCTATTTCCATGTTTAACATTTCATTAGCTATTATTGATTCTCAGTTTATTTAGATAACAGATGCCATGTAACAACTATGTAGAAAAACATTCTTTCACAAGCAGGGGAAATAGTGACTCTCTTAACAGTATTAAAGCTTAATTAAAAACCAGCAGTTCTCTTAAAAAAAGATTCAGACAGAGCCTAAGGTTATTTCTAAGCAGACAAATATATCTAAAACAAGAAAACAAAACTTAAAACTGAGAAGAAATAAGTTGAAAAGGCAAAGTTGAGATATAAACTAGAGATTGGAAGGATATTGAAATCTGTAATTTTATTGGATGGGCTGAAATTTAACTTTATGCTGTGCTGCTTGTGTGGAAAAAAAAGCAAACTTTCTTAGCTAGACAATTATAATAAGAAGTGGACAAATACAACATCATTACAAAAATAAAAATACTCAAACAATACATTGAGTGATAATATTTAAAGTATCATTGACAACAATCTTCTGAAATATGCAGTAGTTACTTGCATTGCTAATAGCATCACACCAAATACCTTTCAGAGGAAAAGCATGTCTTAGAGACATGTAATGTTTCTGTACAACAGCTGGTGCACAGTTCATTCAGCCTACATAAGTGTTTCTCTGCTGATCTGACACTGATCAGCAGCACACTTAGTGTATCTGCAAATGGGGAATAATTATATGTCACTTAATCATTCCTTCCTGAAAGGATTTTTCCTCCACCACTGAACATGCAGCAACAGCCACAGCTATTTATTTTCAATGTAGTTCAAGTTAATCTTATTCCACTGTTTATTATATGACCTCCAGAATATGTTTCATATATATATTCATTTCATATATATATATATATAAAATATATTATATATATGAAATATGTCCTGGGTTTACTTTTTACTTATTAGAATTTGATTAATCAGCATTTACTTTAAAAACTGATCCCCAGATATCTTTTGCGCTGGTTACACATATACTGTATTATAACTTGAAGACACTTAGACTTCTTTGAGAAAATTATAGAATTGAAGTTGGTGAGGGTAAGATTGGTATAGTTCTGTGAAAGCTGAGTTGTTTAACAGATGCATGTGCCTGTAAGTGAGTTAATCCTTCCTCTGCTCAAAAGAGCTCTCAGAATATTGACTTTAATCTGCTTGGGCAAGCAAGCATTCAGCCATCACAAAGATTTCACTCCATATTTCAGAGTCTTGGTAATTTTATACTTAGTAAAAGAAAGAAGAAGGTTAAGCTAATTTTCCGTGTACATGCTCTTTATTCAGCATAAACTTTCAATATTACAGATTGTCTAAATAATGCACTTACATATTCTTCAACATACATCATTAATGAACTCTAGAGTAAGCAAATACATTGATATAAGTTATATGAGCTGCTCATTTTAAGTAAAGGTGAGGAAACTCCTACCAAAAAAAAAAAAAAACAAAAAAAACTAAAAGTGTGATTTTTTTGTTGTGATTATACATGATGTTAATTTTCAGTAAACCATTTAATTTTAGATATACAGAAAAGTTGGGAAGATAGTACAGAAATGTCTCATATACCTTTCACCCAGCTTCTCCTGTTGTTAGTGCCTTACATGATCATGGTACACAACAAAGAAATCAACATTAATATGTTACTATTAATGGAAACCTATATGCTGTTTGGGTTTTATTGTTTTCCCCACAAACTGGATATATTACTCATTAAAAAAATGGTTACAAAATTTAGTGGAGTAATGAAAACTTTGTTAAAGCATAGGATAAATTACTATTTCTAAACACTTTATAAAGAAGATCATGTTGAGAATCAGACTGCACATTCATTGTTTTCTTTTAATACCTATGGACATTTATTCAATGTAGACTTCATTATTTGCTGTGAGGAGAGACTACGTTAGGTCCCAGTGAAAAAGGGGCCAGAGGATTATAAAAATCAGGGCAGTTGAACTTGCTACCTGGATTTGGGAAATATAAATCTCCGAGTAATTAACTGAACCTCTACAATGTAATTCTCCAGGTTCAATTATCAAGTAATTTTATCCTAGGATTAGTGATCATTTCCAAAATAACTGTTCTAACCTCAGGACTTTATAGGAGATATGTTTTTCAATGTATGCTAAAAAATTATGTGTTTGAAATGTCATGAGGCTTTAGATCAAGTTAGATGTTTTACTAAATTTTTGATAAGCCTGATACTACAAAAGTAGGCTCTATAAATATTTATGTAAGATTTGTTGTAATTTTTATGCAAGTATTGCTGTTTTTGTTCTCTACAACTATCTGCTTGAAAATACAGAAATAACCTCAGCTAAAATGGCTGAGGTAGGATTGGAAGGTAGGATTTTAAATAGTCCTGTGCCAACCACAGATAATCTAATACACAGATTTAAAAAACCCTCTTCTTAGAATCTAATATGCGGATTTTAAAAACCGCATACTAGATTATACCTGTTTGGTGCACTTGTAAGTAAAGACAGACTCAACACCCACAGTCAAAACAAAGGAAACAATTGGTCTTTATTCTGAATTTAGAATTATCATTCTAAAGTGGGTCGGAAGCCCTGAATGGTTATTGATTTAAAAAAAAAAAAAGGGTAAGAAGCCAATGGTTAGGTTAGACAATATATTAATATTAATATATTTTAATATGATATAATTTTTTTTCATTAAGTGTGCAAGTTTACTGAAATGTAATAAAGAAGAATCGTTATTTTTATCTTTATACTGACTCTTCAAAATTTTTTCAAGAGGAAATATTACTTCCCTGCTTCCTAATGAAAAATGTATACATTATCATGAATTTTCTTATTACTCTCAGGTGATCATAATGTCTTGTGGTGGCATTAAAGTGCAACCACACAGCATCAGTTTGGTAATTTGATGTGTCCAATCTCATAAATAAAACATCAATTTGCATTTAAAAAATGACTCCCCTCATTTCCCAAATAGGACATTGTTCAAAGAGATGTGTCTGCTTTTAGGGAATGGAGTGTGGTAGGTTTCCTTCTAGCTCTTAAAGTCCTCCTCATAGTAGAAATTTTTCACTAAGAAACAAAGCAACTGAGAAGGGAGATAATATTCCAAGATGTGCGCACTTTGACCAACCATCAAAAGAGAGTTGAATTACTCCCTAGAGTAACCCTGTGGTGGCTTTGTACTGTACTGCATTAATTTAGCTTAATCTCAAATTAAATGTCCAAGAATATCCTATTCCATGTGGTTTTGGGTTAGAGTTGGTCACAGGAGAATTTTTCTTGAAATTTGGAAACAAAGTAGAAATAGCATCCATGATTATGCTCTGAATGTTTTAGTAAGCCAGACATTGTTGTAGATTGCACATATTGCCCCTGATCTGCCAGCTTACTTTGCTGATGGGCCAGCAGCTGGGATTGAAGTTCCTTTATAGTCCGTGACATCTCCTTCTTTAACAACTTCAAACCTTCAGCAAGATGTTCAGCTCTGTAGTGAAGGGATCCAGTAGGTCACCTATACCAAAGAAATTAGAAGTCAGGAGACAAATAAAGGTTCAATTTGTCCTCACTGGTTGCAGTTTGTTTTTATACCTCTCTTTTCCAGGCATAACATAAGATTAAAATATAACAGTTCACATAAACTGCTGAACTGCCTCTCACAAATGTGTGACCTATCGCCTGTTATAAACCATTTATATACTCTACAATCACAGGTGACTTTAGACTGTCTCTTTATTAGATGTCAGCTATGTCTCAAATGCTACTGCAAAGTGCATCTTTCTATATTTCAGGAAAGATATATATATATAGATATATATATATCTATATATATATATGCATGCTCCAAATTTCAGGAGGACTGTAATGATTCTTTCTGGTGATTTTCTTTGAAGCCTCATTGACAAAATCTGTGAGGTTGGTATCCTTTTCTTTATTTTTGAGATGGAGTCTTGCTCTGTTGCCCAGGCTGGAGTGCAGTGGCGCGATCTCGGCTCACTGTAACCTCTGCTCCCCAGGTTCAAGCAATTCTCCTGCTTCAGCCTCCTGAGTAGCTGGGATTACAGGTGCATGCCACCACATCCAGTTAATTTTTGTATTTTTGGTAGAGACGGTGTTTTACCATGTTGGTCACGCTGGTCTTAAACTCCTGATGTCAGGTGATCCACCCATCTCGGCTTCCCAAAGTGCTGTGATTACAGGCGGGAGCCACCACGCCTGGCCGGTGGTATCTTATTAGGGATGGTCAAATACATATATATTTTTTTAATTTGAAGCCACTAATGTCTACTTTGAAATTTCTGATAATTCACTTGGAGAATTTTTTTCTGAAAACTCACTTGGAGATTTTTTCTCATCTTGATGCCATTTTCAAAGCTAATATTTCAGCATCTCTTAGTGTAAAAGAAAATTGTTCAACATTTTGGATAAATTAACTGCATTAATCAACTCTGATCCTTCCATTAAGTCAAAACTGACGTTTCAGTTTACACAGAACATAAGTGTTATTCTTGTTTGCTTCTCAGCCCATGTGACTGCATACCTATATTCTGTTGTAATTTGCTACACTGCTTTCATGAAATTGGTAAAGCACAGGGGAAGTGTATTTTCCTGAATCCTGAAGTAAATCCATGGTAAAAATACAGAAAGTTGTTTTTTCTTTCTTGTCTAAGATTATTCAGGAACTAATATTGGAGTCAGGATGGAAATGTCTCCCTCACTGATGTTCAATTTCACGTTCGTGTTACCATGGACTGGTTCCTTCAAAGGACCGCAGAGGGATTCAATCGGGCTCTGATCAGAATTCAAAAACAGGGCCTAGCCCTTAAATTGTGGAGGAACATTTGATCCAGCTGTGTAGCCTGCTATAACTAAATAGTTTTGACCTCCAAACTGTTAAAACACATCTATTTATTTTGCATTCATTGCTCAAACAAAGCATGACTTATTCTTCCCACCTTCACCTCAAACTATAGTGCAAAATAGTTACTAAGTATGTCAAAATTTCTCCTAGCTTATGATTCTTCCAAAACAGAACACCTCGAACACAGTAGGTATCCTACATCACACTGACTCTCTACATTAGCATCGACTTGGGCCCCGGTCACTTACCTCAGAAACCGCATGAATAAACAGAAACAAGGCTAACTATTTTTATATATTTTTGCTTCTCAGACAAATATTACATACTACCCAGACAGGTTATCTCTAAAATGCCTGTTTTCCTAAAATGACAGATGAAGAAACATTAATAGTTTATCGCTCCAGGCAGGAAATTGAGGAGCCAGGTTATTACATTTATATTAAAGTAAAACTGTAAGCTAATAACTTTGATTAAATTTGATGCAAAAATTCTAGCAGCTACTAAATCATTATTGCTATTATTAAATAAATTGTCTTTTTTTTTTGGATGGAGTCTCTCTCTCTTGCCCAGGCTAGAGTGTAGTGGTGCGATCTTGGCTCACCACAACCTCCGCCTACTGGGTTCAAGCAATCCTCCTGCTTCAGCCTCCCAAGTAGCTGGGAATAAGGTGCACGCCACCATGCTCTGCTAATTTTTGCATTTTTAGTAGAGCCAGGGTTTCACTGTGTTGTTCAGGCTGGTCTCAAACTCCTGACCTCGTGATCCGCCTATCTCGGCCTCCCAAAGTGCTGGGATGACAGGCATGAGCCTCTGCGCATGGCAATTACTATTATTATTAATAAAATATGAATAAATCAAATCCAACAACATTTAAAAGAATTATACAACCTAATCCAGTGGGATTTATTTCTGGAATACAGGGTTGGTTTAAAATATGGAAATAAATAAATGAGATACATGACATTAACAGAAAAAGAAAAATACATTATGATCTCCGATTCAAAAAACTATGACAAATTTCAACAACATTTTCTGATTAAAATTTCTCAACAAAATGGGCATAGAAGGAAGTTTCCTAAACACAGTAAAGGCCAATTATGTGTTTCACTATTTTGGTCAGGCTGGTCTTGAACTTCTGACCTTGTGATCTGGGTGCCTTGGCCTCCCAAAGTGCTGGGATTACAGGTATGAGCCACCAAGCCTGGCAATTACTATTGTTATTAATAAAATACAAGCAAACCAAATTCAATAACATTTAAAAGAATTATACAACCTAGTCAAGTGGGATTTATTACTGGAATGCAGGGTTGGTTTTAAAATATGCAAATAAATAAATGAGATACATGACATTAGCCAAAAGAGAAAAATACATTGTGTTCTCAGATTCAGAGAAACATCGACAAATTTCAGCAATATTTTCTGATTAAAAATTCTCAACAAAATGGGCATACAAGGACGTTTCCTAAAAAAATAAAGGCCGATTATGGAAAGTTCACAGATAACATCTTAATCAATGGGGAAAAGCTACAGCTTTTCCTTTTAGATCCAGTAAAAAACAAAAATGCCTACTCTTCATCACTTCTACGTAACATAGTACTTGAAATACTAGCAAAAACAATCAGATAATTAAAAAAAAAATCTATACCATCCAAATCAGAAAAGAAACAAAATTATCCTTGTTGCAGATAATGTGAACTTATATGTAGAAACTACTAAGCCCCCATAAAAAAAATAGAGCTATTAGGCGGGTCACCTGAGGTCAAGAGTTCAAGACCAGTCTGGCCAACAGGGTGAAACCCCGTCTCTACTAAAAATACAAAAAATTAGCTGAGTGTGGTGGCAGGCATCTGTGATCCCATCTACTCAGGAGGCTGAAGCAGGAGAATCACTTGAACCCGGGAGGCAGAGATAGCAGTGAGCAGAGATCAAGCCACTGTACTCCAGCTTAGGTAACAAGAGCAAAACTCCGTCTCAAAAAAAAAAAGCTAATAAATGAACTCAGCAGAGTAGCATAATCCAAAGTCAACATACAAAAATCAGTTACATTTCTTTAAACCAATATTATCTATCTAAAAGAGAACTCAAGAAAACATTCCCGTTTATAATAGCATCAAAAATAAACAGTACTTATAATTTTTTAACATTTTAAATTGATACATAAAACTATTCATATTTATGAGGTACATGTGATATTTGATACATGCCCACAATATATAATGATAAAATCATGGTGTTTGGGATATCCATCACCTGAAGAGTTTATTATTTCTTTTGCTTAAGAACATTTCAAATCTTCTCCTATGAAATGTAGTAAATTATGATTAACTATAGTCACTCTCTTGTGCTATCAAACACTACAACTTATTTCTTCTATTTAACTGTATTTTTGTACCCATTATTCAATCTCTCTTCCTGTTTCTGCTTCCCAGCCTCTGGTAACTATCATTCTATCTCCTCCTTTATAAGATCAACTTTGTTAACTCCTTCATATAAGTGAGAACATGCAATATGTGTATTTCTGTAACTGTCTTATTTCGCTTAATATAATGAGCTCCAGATATATCCAGTTTCTACAAGTGACAGGATTTTTTTTTTCTTTCTTTACAACTGAGCAGTATTTCATTGTGTATATATACCACATTTTCTTTATTTATTCACTGATGGACATTTAGATTTATTCTATAGCTTGGATATTGTGAAAAGTGCTGCAATAAACATGGAGGTACAAGTATAACTCTGATATATTGATTTTCTTTCCTTTGGATAAATATCCAGTAGCAAAAATGATGGATTGAATGATGGTTCTGCTTTCAGTTTTTGAGAAACTTTCATGGTGTTTTCTATCATGGCTGTACTAATTTACACTCTCCCTAACAATGCATGAAGTTTCTTTCTTTTTTTTTTTTTTTTTTGAGACAGAGTCTCACTCTGTCCCCCTTGCTGGAGTGCAGTGGCCGGATCTCAGCTCACTGCAAGCTCCGCCTCCCGGGTTCAGGCCATTCTCCTGCCTCAGCCTCCGGAGTAGCTGGGACTACAGGCGCCCGCCACCTCGCCCGGCTAGTTTTTTTGTATTTTTTAGTAAGAGACGGGGTTTCACTGTGTTAGCCAGGATGGTCTCGATCTCCTGACCTCGTGATCCACCCGTCTCGGCCTCCCAAAGTGCTGGGATTACAGGCTTGAGCCACCGCGCCCGGCCTGCATGAAGTTTCTTTCTGTCTTCATCTCCACCAGCATTCATTATTTTCTGTCTTTTTGATAGCCATTCTAACTGTGTTAAGATGATATCTCATTGTGGTTTGACAGTCATTTCCATGATGATTGGTTATGTTGAGTATTTTTATATAACTTTTAGACATTTGTATTTTTTCTTTTGAGAAATGTTTATTGAGATTTCTTACCCACTTTTTAGCAGAAACATTTGATTTTTTGAAGTTGAGTAGTTTGAGTTCCTTATATGTTCTGGATTTTAGTACTTTGACAGATAGTTTGCAAATATGTTCTCCAGTCCTACAGGTTGTATCTTCATTCTGTCTGTTTCCTTTGCTGTGAAGAAGTTTTTAGTCTAATATTGTTCCATTTGTCTATTTTTGTTTTTGTTGCTTTTTCTTTTGAAGTCAGAGCCATAAAATTGCCTAGACTAATGTCCTGAAGTATTCTCTTTCTGTTTTCTTTCAGTGGGTGTATAGTCTCTGGTCTTTTGATTAAATATTTAATTCATTTTGAGTTTATATTTGTATATATTGAGAGACAGATGTCTAGTTTTATTATTCTGTATATGAATATCCAGTTTCACTGAAACAATTTAGTGAAGAGGGGGACTTTGCCCCAATGTATGTTCTTGGCATCTTTGTCAAAAAATCACTTGGCTGTAAATATGTGGATTTATTTCTGGATTTTCTATTCTGTTCAATTAGTGTATATGTCTGTTTATATGCCAATATCATGATATTTTAGCTCTTATAGCTTTATAGTATAATTTAAAGTCAGGTAATATGATGCCTCCAGATTTGTTCTTTTTTAATTATTTATTTGGCTATTTGAGGACTTCTGTGGTTTCATATAAATTTTAGGATTCAAAAATTATACCTTTGAAGAATAGGATTAGTGTTTTGATAGGAATTGCATTGATTCCGTAGATTATTTGGGGCCCTATGATTATTATAACAATATTAATTCTTCCAATCCATGACCATGGAATATCTTTCCATTTGTTTTTGTCCTCTTCAGTTTCTTTAATCCGTGTTTTGTAGCTTTTCCTGTAGAGAACTTTCACATTCTTGGTTAAGTTTATTTCTAGATATTTTATTTCATTTGCAGCTTTGCAGTTCGGATTGTATTTTTTTCTTTGTTTTTTGTTTTTGTTTTTGCTTTTGAGACAGGATCTTGCTCTATCACTCAGGCTAGAGTTCAGTGGTGCAATTACAACTCACTGTAGCCTCAACCTCCTGGGCTCAAGCAATCCTACCACTTCAGCCTCCCAAGTAGCTGGGTCCACAGGCATGCATCACCACACCTCACTATTTTTTAAATTTTTTTGTAGAAATAGGGTCCCACTATGTAGCCCAGGCTAGGATTGCTTTCATGATTTCTCTTTCAGCTAGTTCTTAATTGCTGTATAGAAGTGCTGCTGATTTTTGTATCTTAATTTTGTATCCTACTATGTTACTGAATTTTTCATCAGATCTAAGAGTTTTTCAGTAGAGTCTTTAGGTTTTCCTATATATAAAATCATGCCATCTACAAAGAGAAACAATTTGACTTCCACATTTCAAATTTGGATATACTTTCTTTCTTTCTCCTGCCTGATTGCTCTGGCTAGGACTGCCATTACTATGTTAAATAAAAATTATGAAAGTGGGCGATATTGTCATGTTCCAGTTTTAGAAGAAAGGCTTTGAGCTGTTCCCTATTCAGTATCCTATTAGCTGTAGGTTTGTCATGTATAGCCTTTATCATGTTGAAGTATGTTCCTTCTGTGCCTAATTTGTTGAGAGTTTCTATAATGAAAAAATGTTATTTTGACCAGGTGCGGTGGCTCACGCCTATAATCCCAACATTTGGGAGTCCGATAAGGGGTGGATCACTTGAAATCAGGAGTTCGAGACCAGCCTGGCCAACATGGTGAAACCCGGTCTCTACTGAAAATAAATACAAAACTTAGCCATGCTTGGTGGTGAGCACCTGTAATCCCAGCTACTTGGGAAGCTGAAAGAAGAATTGCTTGAACCTGGGAGGCAGAGGTTGCAGTGAGCCGTGATGGCGCCACTGCACTCCAGCCTAGGAGACAGAGCAAGACTCTATCGCAAAAATAAATAAATAAATAAATAAAAGTTATTTTGTATCAAATGCTTTTTTTGCAGTAAGTGAGATATCATTTAGTTTTTGTTCCTCATTCAGTAGATGGTATGTACCATATTTATTAATTTTCATATGTTGAACCCTTTCTTGCATCCCTGGGATAAATCACACTTATTCATGGTGTATTATCGTTTTGATATATTGTATTTGGTTTGCTACCATTTGATTGGGAATTTTTGCATCTCTGTTCATCAGGGATATAGGTCCACAGTGGTTTTTTGTTGTTGTTGTTGTTGTGTTTTTGTCTGGTCTTGGAGAATTAGTTAGAAAAAAACTTTCTTCTCTTCAATTATTTGGAATAGTTTGAGATGAATTGGTATTAGTTTTCCTTTGTAAGTTTGTAGAATTCAGAAGTAAAGCCATCTGATCCTGGGCTTTTCTTGTTGGCAGAATTATTATTACTGATTCAATCTCATTACTGGTTATTGGTCTGTTCAGAATTTTATTTTCTCCTGGGTTAATATTGGTTGACTGACTCTAGAAACTTAGCTGTTACCTCAAAGTTTTACAATTTTTAGCACGTATTTTTCATCCTTTGTATTTCTGTGTTGTAAGATGTAATGTTTCCTTTTCATTTCTAATTTTATCTATTTAAGTTTTCTCTATTTTTTCTTGTTATATAGCTGCTATTTATTTATTTACCTTTTCACAGAATCAACTTTTTATTTCATTTTTTGGGGGAGTATTTTTATAGTGTCTATTTTGCTTAGGTCTGCTCTGTTCTTTTTTCTTTTACTAATTTTGGTCATATTTTGTTCTTGTTTTTCTAGTTCCTCTAGGTGCAACCTTATGTTGTTGATTTTAAATCCTCCTACTATTTTGATACAGACATTTATTGCTTGATATGGTTTGGCTATATGTCCCCACCCAAATCTCATCTCAAATAGTAATTCCATGTCAATCCCCACGTGTTGAGGGAGTGATCTGGTGGGAGGTGACTGGATCATGGCGGCAGTTTCCTCCATGTTCTTCTCATGATAATTAGCGAGTTCTAACAGGACCTGATGGTTTTATAAGGGGTTTTTCACCCTTTTGCTTGTTTTCTTTGACTTTTGACAGTTTGACTATGATGTGCCTTGAAGAATAACTTTTTGGACTTAATCTATTTGAGATTATTTCAGCTTCCTTTATATGGAAGCCTATATCTCTTGCAAGACTTGGGAAGTTTTCTATTATGTTGTTAAATAGATTTTTCTCTGCTTTTTCCAATATCTTTTATTTCTGGTGAGGTCATTTTAAATGATTTAAATATTTGGTCATTTTTTGGTTTCCCACATGTCACACAGGCTTTCTTCATTTTTATTTATTTATTTATTTATTTATTTATATGGAGTTTTGCTTTTTTGCCCAGGCTGGGGTACAATGTCGCAATCTTGGCTCACCAGTCTCTGCCTCCTAGGTTCAAGCATTTCTCCTGCCTTCAAGCGATTATCCTGCCTTCAAGTGATTCTCCTGCCTCAGCCTTCCAAGTAGCTGGGATTACAGGCATGCATCACCACACCCGGCTAATTTTGTATTTTGTATTTTTTGTTTTGTTTTGTTTTGAGACAGAGTCTCACTCTGTTGCCCAGGCTGGAGTGCAGTGGCACGATCTCAGCTCACTTCAACCTCTGCCTCCCAGGTTCACACCATTCTCCTGTCTCAGCCTCCTGAGTAGCTGAGACTACAGGCACCTGCCATCATGCCTGGCTAATTTTTTGCATTTTTGGTAGAGATGGGGTTTCTCCCTATTGGTCAGGCTTGTCTCAAACTCCTGACCTCGGGAGATCCACCCACCTCGGCCTCTCAAAGTGCTGGGATTACAGGCATGAGCCACTATGCCCAGCCATTCATTTTTATTTATCTTTTTCCACTTCATCTTACTAGGTTGTATTAAAAGACCTATCATCAATTTTAAAACTCTTTCTTCCCCTTAATTTACTCTATTATTGAAGTTCTTGATTTAGTTTTTTACTTCATTCATTAAATTTTTCTGTTCTAGGATTTTCTATTTGGTTCTTTGTTATATCTTTTTGTTGAATTTATCTTTCAGATCATGAATTATTTTCCTGATTTCTTTGTATTATCTGTGTTCTCTTATATTTTACTAAGTTTCTTCACTATCATTTTGTGTTCTTTTTCAAGCATAGCATACATTTCTTTACTGTCAAAATCTGTTACTGGATAATAATTTTGTTCCTTGGAGGTGTTGTGTTTCCTTACTTTCCTTGTTTCTGTGTCCTAATGATTATTTCTGCATATCTGATGTAATAGTTTTTTGTTACAGTTGTATGGATTGGCTTTCACAGGGAAATACTTTTTCTATAGACATATCTATAGTGTTGCTTGAGTAGGGCACTTTCGCTTTTGCTCTGGATGGGTACAGCAGTGTAATCTCTATATGATTTCTTTGGCTGTATTCAGCATCAGTCATCCCTGTAAGTTCCTCATTAGCTTAAGCTGCAGTTGTTAGTGGAAGCTGTGAGAAGGCTTTGCTGGAGACAAGAATGTCAGGTGGGCCAGACCTCAGGTACTTGTGTTGGCGGTAGCAGGCCAGATGCGTCAGTCCTTGGGCCCCCAGAGTGCATGTGTGTGCATCAGCCGTGGCAGGAAAGGCTGGTAAATCCCCAGGCCCCTTAATGACACATGTGGGCATTGCCAGTGTAGGCTATGTGTGAGACAGAATGGTTTTCGGGCTTCTCGATTGTGTTTATAGGCACTTGCTGTGGTGAGTGGGGTCCATTGATTCCTAGGCCCCAGAACAGCATGTTCAGACACTGACAATGGTGGCAACAAGTGTGGTGGGCCTGTTGTTGAGCCTTCCATGGTGCTCACGGGCACTAGTGGCATTGCCCAAGAATGGTCACTCCTCAGGTTGCTGGATGACACATGAAGGAGCTGGCACTGGTGTTAGTGGAGAAGCTGGTCTTTCCTCAGGCCCTTCAATGGTGTCAACTTGCTGTGGCAGACAAAGTGGATTGATCCCCAGGGCCCCAGATGTTTCACCTAGGCACTAGTGACAGTGGTGGTGAGTGGGATCACCAGCAGGCCAGAGTCTGGGATGGTACCCCAGCAGGCCAGAGTCAAGGCCCCCTGAAAGCCTGTTCAAATGTATGGTGGCCCTCTTTCTGGAGGATGTGAGATTACTATCAATTGAAGCAGCTCCAGACGGGTGGCTCTCAGGCTTTGGGGAGTGCATGCTTTACACATATTTTTCCTGCACTGCACTACCAGCTCCCCAGGGTATAGAACACTATGTGGACTAGAGCATTAGGGATCCAGCCATACTACTGGGTCCAGCTGGTATCATGATGCTGTAGCCCTCTGGGTGATTATGGAGGTGTATTAGTGGGGCTCCAGGGATGTGGAGATGCAGGGACTGTCGGGCCCCACGGCATGATGTAGTCTTTTGAGAACTGGACTCTCAAATGGCAGCTGCTTGTGTCTTGGGGGTGTATGGGACTCCAACTCTGGAACGGTATCATTACATGGACTCCAGTCAGCTCCCTATACTAGTGTCAGAGCTGGCAAAAATCATGGGACTCTCTTGTCAGTAGAATTATAGAAGCCTTTTGTCATAATATGGCCTTCCAGGGATCTCTTACTTACGTTTTCCCCACAACGAGGAGTTTCTCATCTCCAAATCCATTCCAGCTAGGGTAGCTGCTTTGCGTCCCTCTCTATCCATACATCAGAGTTTATTTGTCACTTCCCTGCTGAATTTCAGTGTTCTCTCTTACATGTTATATTGATATGTGATTATATATTTGCTATTTTGGTCCTTCTTTATGAAGAAGGAAAGTCGCAGATATTTCTATGTGGCCATTTTGAAGCCCCATCTTAGGACTATGTTTAACCGAAGAGGTGAAATATCTGCATACTGAAAGCAACACAAATTAATGAAATTGACATTGTAAATAAATGGGAAGTTTCTAGTATTCACAGATAGGAAAAATTAATGTTATCAAAATTTCCATAACTCTAAGGAATATACAAATTCAGTGTGATATGGCTTGGTTCTGTGTCCCCACCCAAATCTTACCATGAATTGTAATCCCCATAATTCCCACATGTCAAGGGTGGGAACAGATGGAGGAAACTGAATCAGGGGGGTGTTTTCCCCCATGTTGTTTTCATGATAATGAGTGACTTTCATGAGGTCTGATGGTTTTATAAGCGTCTGGTCTATCCCCTACTTGCATTCATTCCCTCTCCTGCCACCCTGTGAAGAGGTGCTTTCTGCCATTATTGCAAGTTTCCTGAGGCTTCCTCGGCCATATGGAACCATGAGTTGTTTAAACTTCTTTTCTTTATAACTTACCCAATCTCAGGTATTTATTCATAGCAGTGTGAGAACAGACTAATACACAATGCAATCTCTATCTAAATTCCAAGAGCATTTTTTAATAGAAAGAGAAAAAAATCCTAAAATTTGTGTGGAACCACAAAATACTCTGAATACAAAAAGCAGTCTTAAGCAAGAAAAACAATGTCAGGTGGGCCAGACCTCAGGTACTTGTATTGGAGGTAGCAGGCCAGATGTGTCAGTCCTTGGATCCCCAGAGTGCATGTGTGTGGATCAGCCGTGGCAGGAAAGGCTGGTAAATCCCCAGACCCCTTAATGATACATGTGGGCATTGCCAGTGGAGGCTGTGTGTGAGACAGAATGGTTTTCAGGCTTCTCAATTGTGTTTATAAGCACTGGCTGTGGTGAGTGGGGTCCATTGATCCCCAGGTCCCAGAACAGCATGTTCAGACGCTGACAATGGTGGCAACAAGTATGGTGGGCCTGTTGTCGAGTCTTCCATGGTAACATACATGGAGGTAACATACTTCATGATATCAAACTATATTACAAAGGTAGAGTTTTCAAAACAATATAGTACTGACATAATAACAGATATGTAGACCAATGAAACAGAATGGAGAGCCCAGCAATAAACACAAACACATATTATCAACTAATTTTCAACAAGATTATCAAGAGGACATAATGGAGAAAGGACCATCTCTTCAATGAATGGGGCTGGGAAAACTGGATTCATGTGCAAAAGAATAAAATGAGGCTCTAACGTCACACACAACAACAGAGAATAGATTAAGAAACTATACACAAAAGCTGGAAACATTAATCTTCCAGAAGAAAATACAGAGGGAAAGGTCCTTCATAAATATTAGCCCTGAAATTGATTTTCTGAATATCACACCAAAAACTCAGGCAATAAATGCAAAAATAAACGAGTAGGAGTACATCAAACTTAAACACCTCTGCACAAAAAAGGAAACAGTTAACAAAGTGAAAGTCAGCCTACAGACTGAAATGAAATATTTGCAAATAATGTATCTGATAAGATGTTTTAATAAATAAGAAACTAAGATATATGAATAGCAAAAAAAAAAAAAAAAAAAAAAAAAACAGGTAATACATGAGGAAATTACCTAAATAGACTTTTTTTTCACAGAACTCATAATGGTGGCCAATATATGTGTCAATTTTTTTGACCTCACTAATTTTCCGAGAAATGCAAATCAAAACCACAGTGTAATACTATCTTATACTTGTTAGGATAGCTATTATCAAAAGGATGAGAGGCGACAAGTGTTGGTGAGGGTGTGAAGAAAGGGAGCCCCTGTACATACAAACTTTTGAGGGGAATGTAAATTGATATAACCAGTAAAGAAAGCAGTACAGAAGTTACTGAAGAAACTAAAAATATAAATACCAATAACTGAGCAATTCCATTTCTAACTATATAACCAAAGGAAATAAAATCCCTGTCAACGAGATACTTGCACTCCCATATTTATCGCAACATTATTCACAAGAGCCAAGATATGAATGCAACCTAAGTGTCCATCAACGAATGAATAGACAAATAATCTGAGGAGCGCACGTGGGCGCGTGCGTGCGTGCACACACACACACACACACACACACAGCGTTAAAAATGAAAGAGGAGATACTGACATTTGTGGAAACATGGATGAAGCTAGAGGACATAAACCAGACACAGAAAGGAAAATACTGCATGATCTCATTGATATGTGGAAGTTGAATACATAGAAACAGAGAGTAGAGAAGTGGTTACTAAGGATGAGATGGGGACGAAATGGAGAGAAGTAGGTCAAAGGCACAAAGTTGCAGTTATGTAGGATGAATAAGTCTACAGAAATAATGTCATAATGAAGACTATACAACAGTTAATACTACTGTACATGGGAAATTTGCTAAGAGAGTAAATTTTAGGTGCTCTTACTGAAAAAATGGGTAATTATGAAAGGTGATATACCATGTTTTTAGTTTCAGTATTGTACTAAAGATTGCATGGTAATTTTTCTTTTCTTTTTTATTTTTCTCTCTTGTCTGTCTCCTCAGCTTGATCATAAGTTTGAAGAGAAGAAATGTGTATATTTTTCTCAATATTCTTTCTCTGTGCTTTGAATTATGCCTCAAAGGTGAAGCGCATACAATAAAACATCTATGAAGTTAATGCATGACTCCTTATGGTTCGATTTCTGCTTTTACTTTACGAATAGATTTTTCATGAAGTGGTGAATACATTTAACATGGAATTCCAGTTTGTTTCACCTGAAAAAATTGCAAACGCTTTAATTTTGCTTTATACTTTTACTTGCCACAGAACCTTTGGGATCTGTGTATATTTTTTGACCAGGGGAACTTTGGAATTTATTTTCTGGATACAACTTTTTAAGGACTGAGTTATACCGGATTACTAATATGTACCAGTTGTACTTTTTTTTTCAGCTCACTGCAAGCTCCGCCTCCCGGGTTCACGCAATTCTCCTGCCTCAGCCTCCTGAAAGCTGGGACTGCAGGAGCCCGCCAACATGTCTGGCTAATTTTTTTTGTATTTTTAGTAGAGGTGGGGTTTCACCGTGTTCGCCAGGATGGTTTTGATCT
This sequence comes from Macaca mulatta, assembly GCF_049350105.2. Classification (NCBI taxonomy): domain Eukaryota; kingdom Metazoa; phylum Chordata; class Mammalia; order Primates; family Cercopithecidae; genus Macaca; species Macaca mulatta. The sequence goes on from NC_133411.1 coordinate 28,828,051, forward strand.
CCTGACCTCGTGATTCACCCGTCTCCGCCTCCCAAAGTGCTGGGATTACAAGCGTGAGCCACCGCACCTGGCCAGTTGCATTCTTATAAGAAAGAGAAAGATAATGATTTACATCAATTACAGAACAAGACATAAAACATTCAGTGAGTCTTTTCTAGATCAGGCAATGCTTCCAAAGACTGTTCTATTTCATGTCAGAAGTAGTGGCATTTTGACTCAAGCACTCTTTTAGCATTGGCCATGCCTCAAAATCAAAAAGAGCAGTAATCTCTGTTATCCAAGGAGAAGATCTGAGGTTTACAATTAGTGTATAGAGACATAACAAAATTACATAATATTTAAAATTGATTTGGAAAAAATTCTTTTGGTAAACATGTGATCTCTAGAATTCATAACAAAAGTTGAAGATTGAAGAAGGAGGTATTGAAATAAATAACACACAGATCTCCTACCTATCAAGTTTTAGTTTACTAGATAAGAAAATGGGATAAAGTACTCTCTATGAATAGATTAAGAAAATAAGTTGGCCAGGTGTGGTGGATCATGCCTGTAAAATCATAAATTTGGGAGGCTGAAGCAGGAGCATCACTTGAAGTCAGGAGTTTCAGACAAGCCTGGGTAACATAACAAGGCCCCAGTCATTCATATATCTGTATAAATATATTAAGTATATATAAAACTAGACAGACAAGGGGTGCATGCCTGTAGTCCCAACTACTTGGGAGGCTGAAACAGGGAAATTACTTGAACCCAGGATTTCTAGGTGGTAGTGAGCTATCATCATTCCACTGCACTCCAGTCTGTGCAACAGAGGAAGACCCTGTCTCTATTAAAAAGAGAAAAAAAAACTATTTGGTAATACCAAATTACTAAATTGGGGAAAATAACCTAATTAAAAGATCAAAGAAGGGTCTCTTCTCCAAATCTTAATTTCTTTGCCTTTAATTTTATGCTTGTTTAGCATTCTGTTCAGTCAAATGGACTGTCAAAGGCTGTGTCATCTACGAAGTCTTTCTTTTTCTTATCCAAAATATTATGGTTATCCACTGTGTCCCAGGTACCTAACAAGGTGATGGTAATAAAGTGATGAAAGAAACACACACACACACACACACACACACACACACACACACACACACACAAACACTTACTGTCTACCCTTAGAAGCTTACCTTTTCCTAGGGGAGGTATCATAAAGCAAATAAATAGGAAAGAACAAAGAATTACCATACTGAAGGTAGTAAAGTAAGATCAATGAGGCCATAAGGTTATGAGGCAGCATGAGTGTTCTGAATTCAAGTTCGGTAAGTAAGCTGGGTTTAAGATGTTTTTGTTTTTTAAATTTGCACTGGGATTATTTTATAAAATATTTGAAAGGCATATTAGAAGAAGCAATGTTTTCAATAAAAATTTACTTTCATACCAAATCATAATTTCTGAAAATGTTTAAAATATAGAATAAGCTTTTAAAATATATATTATCACCTTCCTTGAATTAAATAGATTCAAGTATAAATACAATATAATTTTTATACAATAATTCAATAGATACAATTAGAAATTACTTATGAAATTGCATACACTAATCTACTGAGAAGAATTAATTTATCAGATCATAGAGGAATTCACTTTCTGAGTGTAAAGAAACAAAAGACTATTTCATTCTTATCTGAATGAAGCCATTAAAATGTATTATAGTCAAATTATTAATCTCTTACATCTATAAATATTTATATGTTGAATAAACATTTCAACATATAAATCGACAAGTAAATAATTAGAAAAAAATTGTGTTTAGAAAAGATAAAAGTTTTTTTCCCCAACAAGGAAAATATGTACCCTAAAAACTTTTGCAGCAAATCTGTCCATTTTCATTTTTTCACCTCATTTTCATCTTATCAAGTCATATTTGTAAAACACAAATTCCAGTATTCATCTAAAAAGACTTTGCTAATATGTCAGACCTAAATATCTAAGAGTTCTGATTTATTTTCCTTGTGCCAGCCAGCTTTCTCTTTTGAAAGCATTTGTGGGAATTATTTAAAAAGACAAAATTTCATATATATGTCATTTCAAATATCCATCAGTATAAAAATATTTAACTAGCATTTTGAAAAATATTAAGATGATATAATTAATTATTATTGTTTTATTTGATGAAGCAGAAAAATGAAGAAGATTAAGGAGACATTCCATAAATAAGTTGAAACTATTATAAAGGGGAAACATGCATGCTTAATCAACCATTATAAGTAGTTTGGAAGCAGATAGTAGAGATATTTAAGCAAAAACTAAAGAAAAATATTCTATAAAAATTTATAGAACATTCAGTATATCTTTAATACCAACAAAATATTTAATTTTTTAAAATATGTAATTATTCAAATAGCATGATATTTGGACATTCACTATTTATTAAATTCCAAACTACCATTTTAAGAAACATACTCCGAGACTGAACTACTCATTACTTCAGAAGATATGAAAGTGTGGAAAGTAAGAACGTTCCAATATAATCAGTTCCAAAGTATTTTAAACTAGTTTAGACAAAAAAATAAAAAAAAAGCAATATTGTGATATAAATATAGAAACACAGTTGACACACAAGTGAAATCAAATTTCACATTATTTTATTTTCAATAACAGCAATGCCACTCACAATTTTCAGCACAGAGTTATTCTCTGCCAAAACGTTTATTTGCTTTTATGGACAGCCTAAATGTGATCGTGTTCACATTACCTCAAAACAACTTCTGCTGAGAAAGATAGGTGAAATGTTTTCCTGGTCAGAGATGGAATTTTTAGACCACTAGTAATAACAGAAATCGGAGAAGCAAACCTCTAACTTCATGTTTTGAATATATGATTAATTTTGAAAAATAAGCTGCTTTAACTTATGTTATTCTTATATCAGACAAGTCAGTGTATGGCTCAATAGAACATGGAAAAGATATTTGAATTCATTTAAAAACAGTTATTTTGTATCTTCTAATAGCTTGTACAAAATCAAAAGTGCTTCAACACATCTAAATGAGGTCATATAGAAAAATTTAGCAATCACTGAGAGCAATTGTTTCTTTTTATTTTCTGTGTGCACAAATGGAAATGAAGTATTTTTGAATGGGAATCTATTTTCTGTTAAAATGTACTAGATTTATTATATCATTATTCCTGCAGTAGAATCATATGATTTCATCTGAATCAGCTCATATGGCATTGTACAACCGTAGATGATAATCAATTTGATTTTTGGTGTTGGGAGGACAAGAACATAGCAATTCAATGCAGACTGCACATGATAAATTTAGCAATCTGACAATTTGTGTACTAGGTAGTACAAATAGTTCGGCCAATTTTCAAGGCTATGTCCAATTTGCAGTTGGTATACAGACATGATATAAAGCTTATTGACTGCATCCTTCTCTTACGGCTTTGCATGTAAGCAGAGTGAGATGCTGTGCCTGTGGAGAGATGTGAGAAGCTTTGCTGTATCATTTCCAACGAGAACACAATTGCAGTAATGGTTCATCGTCATGACAACAACCTGATGCTTCCATCCAAGAATCAATACTAATTCATTGAGTCTATTTCTTTTCTGTTGGAGTTTTACAGTAGTGTAGGGAAAGGTCATGTGGCACCAAGTGATATAATGTTATTTCTATTGCAACTACTGAAAGTTCCTCTGTAATATTTCTCCTTTTTATACAACTAATAGCTAATGTGAGAAATATGATTAAAAAAAAAACTAGAGAATTCTGATAAATTCCAAATATCATCAGTATGAATCTATCAGTGCCATGAGAAACATGAGGCAACTGGCTGTAGCATTATACCCTCGGAGTCAAGCTAGGATGATTTAGACTAGTTCCAAGGTTTATTTTCTCTGAAGTTCATTAGATATCAATTTGTCATTTTTCACATGCCTCTGAAAAAGAGGTGCTTACTAGCAAATAACATTGTTATGTCTTTTGACAAAATTAAAAGTGATTTGTATTGTGTGACAGATTTTTCCAAAATTGTGAAATTATCAACCATGAATTGCTTATTTTATCTCTAGTTATGAACATAATTTTAAATATCATAAAAATGATCTAGTCTAATGTAGACACATCTTTTCCTTTCCTGAGCACTTACTCTCTCTAGAATAAAAATCTACAGAAATAATAAAAAATGTTTTTCATACCATCATACATAGATTATAGTTGAAAAGCATCGGTTCATATACGACATTACAAAAAATATGAAAAATAAAATCTTGACATCACAGGTGATAAAACCAGAGACAACAGCCGTTAGAAATTTTAGTGTTGTTTTTATTTACATAGAAATGTTAAAACGGATACAAAGATAACTTCAATGTAAAATCAATCAAGTTTTTTTTCAACCTAGTGCATGATGTCTGAATATAATAAGAAAAATTAATCCTTTTAAACTCTGATCTCTACAACAAAACTGTAAGATAGGTTTTACTTTTATGATTTTTTATATCCTAAAAAGAAATTTATTGTTTGTTTCAGATGTATTGCTTTGTGAAGGAAATTGTAAAAGAGAGTAAGGAATTTAAAAAGTATATTGGAAAGTAATACTTAAGGAAATAGGCAAGACACAGGAATGTTCCCCAATGTAGACTTGATGGTTTCTGCCAGTCCCTTAAAATTTCTGAAGCAAAGTCTTTCCTTGGGTAAAATGATTAGACCCTTGAACATGTGACTTGTGCAGTCATTGTCTGAGGACCACTCAAGAGTGCTGGACAAATGTTAACACTATTAACAGTTACAGTGCCTTTGGTCAAGGTCTGTCCTTAGAAAACATGTCCACTAGCCAAACTTCTTACAGCTATCCAGCAAATATGTTTTTTGAAAGAAGTTCTGTCTCTATATGTGTTATTTTATTTCATTATATTTTATTTTGTGTCATAGCCAATTCTAAGCACTAATCACATTTTCTTGTTTCTCTGTTTCACTTTTACTTGATTTCATTTGAAGGAAAAACTGGACACTTGCTATTAATGTCACTTTGTCTTTTCAAGCAAAGTCTACTTTGTTAAATCATCCAATAAAAAAAAAAAATCTTCCACAATAAAGAAAACTAAAAGCTACCTCACAAAGGTTGTGCATTGAACATTAAATAATGTGTAAATTATGATTATTTTATTCTATTTATTTCCATATGCATTTTTAATAATTGATATATTATTTAGAGAAAATCAGACATAGAAACTCTACATTTAAACTCAAAATTCAGAAGTTTAATATTTTCGAAAATTTACCTGAAAAAGTAATACTTTATCAGAAAACTCAGTAGTTCTAGAGATGGAATTTAAGATACAAAATTACACAAGATTTATGGCTTTTTATTAGGCTTTTTTGATGAAAATCTGAATCCTGATTTTTTAGTTCAATAAGGGCCTTCTCAGAAAACAGATAAAAGAAAAGAGGTACTTGAGTTTAGACAATGAATATGGTAATCTCAGAAAGAAGAGACATAGTATCACAGCATTTTTAATGTCTTCTCATACTGAAAATAACCAAAAGAAGACAGGACATTTAAGTTTTGTCAAATAATATATTGAAAGTATTTGATACCTTTTAAAAAAATCTCTTTACTTGTGTTATTCTATTTTGAAATAGATAACTTTAAAAATATTTAATTCCTTTAAACCAATTATTTATAGCATTTATATTGTTTCTAAGTTAGAGAATATTTTCTAATATCTATGACTCCCGAAGTCCATTTTGATTCTGTGTATCCAAGTAAAACAGTATTTCCTCAACTAATAGATAATTTCCAACATGACAGAAATTTGTATTTACCATTCTAAATCTCTAGTTCTTTGAATAGCATCCATGATATAATAGACATTTAATAAACATTTAAGTTTATTAATACATTATGAATTTAACTTTATATTTTAACACAATGCTATTTTTCTCAGAATGATTCTAGGGACTGGCTAACAACTCAGAATAAATATAAATAGTATGGAAATCTATATAAGTTGGATTAAAATATTCAGTCTTTATCACTTAATAAGTGAATAGTGAGACTATGCTAAGTTGTAACAAAGTACTCCCAAGTGTCAGTACCTTAACCCAGTAAAGGTTTATTGCTTACTTGTTATATTCCAATACAGGACAAATAATTCCTCTCCAATTAATGATGTAAGGTCCATGCTCCTTATTGTGTTGCCATTATTGTCACCACTTGGACTCCAAGTTCCCTGTCACATGAATGACAATAGAGAATGTATGTGAGTGCTATTTAGTGACCAAGTCTGCAAAATGTAGTTATCTATCTGCCCATATCCTTTTGGCTAAAATTCACTGATGTTGTTCTACCTAACTGCAAGAAAGATGGAAAATCTAATTAAAGTGTGTGTTCAAAAAAAAAGATAAAAAACAAAAACAAAAAAACTGTTTGAAGATTAGTAGTCATTGCCACAGATGTATGCTTCTCCTGGGTATTAGAGAGTTTTTAGTGTTTAAATTATGGATAAATGTACTTTGTTGATTATCTTTTCAATATCCCTGGCAAACTTAACTAGAAAAATCAAATACTACTCCAGAAGTTTTAGTTACATTTTTATTTTGTTGTGTTTCTTTTTCCTAACAAGAAAACAAGAGTCATTATCCTAACAGACCAAAAATATAATAGTCGCATCCATAGAGTTCAGTAGAATAAAATTGCATTTCTTTATTTTGAAGGATTTAAGAAGCAGTGGTTGCCTCTGGAAGACAAGAATTGCTAGAGGAAAACATAAAGGGAACTTTCTAGGGTGATGAAAATGCTAAAAATAAAAAGATAAAAGAAAGAAATCGTAGCCTTAAATGTTGATAAAGGTGAATAAAATAATTGGTTAAAAACAGCAACAAAACTTTCATTTCTGACTACTATAGATTAGATTTAGAAGACAGATATTTCGGCTGAGGCAAACTATGAAAGCTGAATACAATTTTAAAAATAAACACAATTTTCTTTAAAAAAAAAAAAATAGGCATTAAACAGACACCACGGCAGCTAAAACTTGAGACACCGAGAACCCAGGGTGAAAAAAATCTGAGAAGAGAGAAGGCTATATATCACACTGAAAGCAGCAGCTGAGACACCAAAGTCCTAACCAGAAATGCTGGCAGACTCACTATGCTGATGACATGAAAATTGCAACTTGGGTGAAGGCAAAGAGGAGATGCCCTAATAAACACTGGGTTTCAGTTGAGTCTACTGAAATGTTATATCTGAGAGTGAAGCAAAGAGGAAATAGATCAGTCCTCATGAAGCTGAAACTCAGACTTGAAATATCACAAATTCTAACTGGATATAGATGACTTTCACCTAATCAACTACTTCAGCTCTTTAATTTTTTCCTTCTTAATGTTTTAGTTCATTTTTGTGTCGCTCTAAAGAATACCTGAGGATGGGTAATTTACAAAGTAAAGAGGCTTATTTGGCTCACAATTCAGTAGACTGTACCAGAAGCATGACACAGGCATCTACTTAGCTTTTGATGATGGCCTCCTGCTGCTTCTACTCATGGCAGAAGGTGATGGGGAGCCAGCTTGTAAACATGACATGGCAAGAGCGAGGAATAGAGGAGGAGGCGTCAAGCTCCTTCCAACAAACAGTTCTCACAGGAACTGAAAAATGAAAACTCACTCTCAAAAATGCCACTAAGATATTCATGAAGCATCTCCCCGCAGACTCAAACGCTTCCTACCAGAGCCCACCTCCAACACTAGGAATAAAATATCAACATGAAACTTGATGGGACCAAACAAACCATCTTCAAACCACAGCATTTAACATAAAGTCCAGTTTAAAAATAAAACAAAATGTCAGTATGATGGGACAGAAAGACAAAACAAACACAAAAGACACCTACAAAATTAATTGACAACATAAACAGAGTATAAATGAATCCCTATTTTGGAGTTGAAGACAGACAAGCTGTAATAGCTCATTAATAGGTAAAAGAAAATAGAAGAGTACATGTGCATAACGTGCAGGTTTGTTACATATGTATACTTGTGCCATGTTGGTGTGCTTAAAGTATAATAATAATAATAAATAAATTTAAAAAAAAAAGATAAGAAAATAGAAGATAAAAAATTTTCCCAGAAAAATTGATTATATAAATAAGTATCAAATTGAAATTCTGGAAAAGGGGCAACATTGAATCTTAAAACACTAAAATGGTTTTAATAGGTGAATAGTTAGCTAAAAGTTGGATTGATCATGTGGAAATTAAATATCAAGAGATATTAGTCAATTAGAAGTAAAGAGAGAAAAGACAGATGAACTACAAGTGGATTACATGTGAACCACACTTGAAGTACATGTGAACAACATAAGAAACATGAGACATGGTGTATTGTTCTCATAAATGTATACCTGGAATCACAGAAGGAAAGCAGAGACAGGAGAGGGGTGTAACAATATTTGATAAGAGTTATAATAATACAAAACTAAGATGGGACAAACACACATAACACCACACCTTTTTACATGAGCTATCACACAAGACCAGATTGTGAAATAATATGTGAATTAGAGTTTTACGTATAATTGAGTATAAACTTTGGTCAGATAGCTCCTTCCCATGTTGGATATGAACTTTCTACTCAGAATAATACAGGATGTCTGTGAGTGCAGCTTATGGGATCATCTCATCTAATACGGAGGACATTTATGTAATAAAGCATTTATATTTTAATCAGCAGAATTTTTTTATAGCTTATGTGATACCATAAAGGAAACCATGTCTCATAGATCCTGGACTTATATAATTCATTTTATATCCCTGATGCTCTTAAGGTCATTCATCGCCCATTTATCTGAAAATACAGTTGGGGTGTGTGTGTGTGTGTGTGTATGTGTGAGTGTGTATGTATGCATGTACCCTGATAGTTATTTTAGGGTTCCACTTTATTATTCTTACTTACTGAAATGTCTGTTTTGTTAATAAGTTTTAAAATTATTTTAAGTAGACATTTTCAAAAATTATGCTCTGATATTGATGTTAAAAACAATAAAATACGGAAAGATGAAATACTTTATTATTTCTTATTGGAAGCAAAATATAAATAAATACAGAGGTTGATTGACAAATTGATCAATAGACAAACAAATGACCAAGTTATAAAGCTTTTTAATTAAATGTAACATTGAGAAGTTGAAATGTTTTCATGATTTCAAAGAAACAGTAACTTTTAAAAAATAATGCAAAATTTGTCCTTTTTTGGTCGATGTTTACTAATAAATTATGGCTTAGTTCATTACATAAGTTTTATCTGTGGGGAAAAGGAAGAGAGATCAGCCTGTTACTGTGTCTATATAGAAAGAAGTAGACATAAGAGACTCCATTTTGTTCTGTATTTGTGATGCTGTTAATCTGTGACCCTACCCCCAACCTTGTCCTTTGCAAGAGACCTGTGTTGCGGTGACTCAAGGTTTAATGGATTTTGGGCTGTGCAGGAAGTGTCTTTGTTAAACAAATGCCTGAAGGTAGCTTGCTGGTTAAAAGTTATCACCATTCTCTTAATTTCAACTACCCAGAGACACGTACACGGCCAAAGGTCGCAGGGACATCCGCCTAGGAAAGCTAGATATTGTCTAAGGTTTCTCCCCATGTGATAGACTGAAAGTATGCTGCTAAAAGGTTTATGGAGATGTTTGCATATGCATCTCAAGGCACAGCATTGTCCTTTGAACTTATTCATGTCACAGAGGTGTTTGTTCATATGTCTTACTGCCGATTTCCTCTTTTTTCTTTGATCCTATTGTCCTGCCACTCCCCTGTCTTTAAGATGGTAAAGATAATTATCAATAAATACTAAGGGAACTCAGAGACCGGGGCCCGCGTGGGTCCTCTGTAAGCTGAGCGCCGGTCCCCTGGGCCCCCGCTTTTCTTTCTCTATACTTTGTCTCTGTGTCTTATTTCTTTTCTCAAGTCTCTCGTTCCACCTTACGAGAAACACCCACAGGTGTGGAGGTGCAGGCCACCCCTTCATTTATCTTTTTACTTCTGAAATAAACTTTATTTTATAAAACCACAGAATTGAATTTTTTACTGAAAATTATATATATTTTGCCTGGGATATTGATCTGTAATTTTCACTTGTGTGTGTGCCTGTGTGTTGTGTGTATGTACCAACTTTTGGTTTAGTTGACACTACTCTCTCTTTAAAACAAATTCCTTTGTAACTTCCATTTATTGGAGGTTTAAGATAATTCACTTGATAAACTCTGGTTTTTGAATTTTTAAAAATTTGAGTATGATGATATTATTTTTTCAATACACTATTTTACTTGTTTTATCTACCCTTTTTTCCATACGTTAATTTGAAAATTTCTACCACAAGAAAACAATAAGATTTTACGATGTATTGGCATAAAATAGGGCATAATGATCTTTTAGAATGCCTTAGTTTTTAAAAGCCTTTTTTTGGACAATAAGATTTTTGAAATATGCATATAACTAAAAATTGTGCTTATAAACACAAGTCAGAAAAAATCTCCTTTCATGTTTTCTTTCTGACCTATAATGTGAATTACTTGCTGAAATAAATATATGTCATTCTTACAATTTAAAAATAGATAAAATATTAAAATGACATATAATGATATGTATACATACATCATGTGTGTGTGTGTGTGTGTGTGTAAAATCCCTGGCCAGATAGCACAATATCTCAAGAAAAAGAATTTAATTACCAAGTGGAAGGAAAAAGTTGTCATTTATAGATTGATGATATAGTTTTCCACAAAAACCCAAAATAAATTAGTACTTAAAATGTCATAATGTTGCTAGAGATATACAAAAATCATGTTTTATATTTACTAAACAACCAATTAGAAATTGCAATTTTGTTTATAAGTTTTAATAGAGTAATAAAAAGTGTAAGGAACATATAAATATATCTAACTCATATTATAAAAGCCATTTGTTAAAAACTATAAAATTTATTGAGGATAAATAGCAATTATTTCAGAGATAAAGTGTTTATGTAAATTGTCACATACCATAACAATTTCAGTACACCTAATTATATCTATGTATTCAATACAATTTTAATAAATGCCTCTAATGTAATTTTACTCTTGAAACTTACAAGTTGATTGAAACATTTATACAGAATATTAAAGGAGCTGCCCTTATCAAGATATATTGATAGAATAAGGTAGATGGGGACTTAATCTATAAGATTTATGATTTAGCTTTACGATAAAGCTAGAATAATTAAAATAATGTGATATTGGCACAGTGATAGACCTGTCAATTAATCATAACTGAGAGTCTATGGGTTCACATATTTAGAGAAACTTAGTAATAGCAAGTAACTGAAATAGCAGAACAAATCAATGAGGACAGGAAGGTTTTGTAAAAGTAAGTTCTGTCATAACTGCTTATTGTAGATTCAACACTTCTCAGAGCAGGATGATTCCATGGAAAGCATTTTTGGTATGTCCAAAATTTGGCATGACACATCTAATAAGGTTTATCATTACTTTGTACAACATGCTTTTGTACATCTAACTCTGAGTTTATCTGTTTATCATCAGAGCTTTTCACTAACTGAGAGCAAAGCAATGCTTGTGCCTGAAGCATATCATCCTTTCTTGTAAGCTGTCCTCAGGCTTTATATACAATGTTTCAACATTATTTGAGTAATATATTTCTTTCAAGGAGACATCAGAGAAAATAGTTTAGTGGTTTGTAGTGTGATACTTGACTTTCTCTCATTCAACTTTATAAGTGTTTTTGTACTGTGACTTGCTATTACACTTTGTGAAATATTTATATATTTCAAAGCTTGTCAACAGAGCAGCAAGAGTTGGCTTTCAGAGAGCTAACACGATATAGTAGAATTATTATTATATAGTTATAATTATTTTGAAATTAATACAAATCTAGTTTTAAATTTCAGCTCTCTTTATTTTATGATGTAGGCATGCCACTTGATGTTTTTCAGTCTCAGCTTCTTGATTAGTAAAATGCAATAATAATATTTTATCACAGGGAACTATTTTAAAGAGACAAATTTTAAATAAATGGCTAATGTAGACCTTCACAATAAATTACCTTCTCTAAATTCTTCATGATATGAGTAAGAAAAGAACATTGTTTGATATAAAGATTAATACTGTAATTTTTCTTTATTCATTCATTTTGTAACATAATTTTTGACTTTTTCAATCAATAGCTAATCAAAACCAAAGAACAACCAACCATAATTAACAACCAGTTACATTATCTATACCAATATTTTTAAGTTAATATTATCATTTTTTCTTACTAATCTTCCAAAATAACTAATATAGACTCTTACTAATTTCAGAGGATTTGGCACTGAGAAGTCAAACCAGGTGGGATTCTGGGTGGGGTGGGGACTCAGAGAATTTTGCTGTCTAGCTAGAGGATTGTAAATGCACCAATCAGTGCTCTGTGTCTAGCTAGAGGATTGTAAATTCACCAATCAGCATTCTGTAAAAATGAACCAATCAGCACTCTGTAAAATGAACCAATCAGCAGGACATGGGTGGGACTAAATAAGGAAATAAAAGCTGGCCACCCATGCCAGCAGCAGCAACCCCCTCAGGTCGCCTGCTCTGGAAGCTTTGTTCTTTTGCTCTTCACAATAAATCTTGCTGTTGCTCACTCTTTCGGTCTGTGCCACCTTTAAGAGCTGTAACACTCACTGTGAAGGTCCACAGATTCATTCTTGAAGTCATCAAGACCAAGAACCCACCAGGAAGAACAAACAACTCCAGACACTTCTTGGCGATCACAAGGGACTATCACCAAGCATTGAGTACCATTGGACCGGTTTCACTTGCTATTCTGTCCTATTTTTCCTTAGAATTTGGGGGCTAAATAGTGGGCACCTGTCGGCAAATTAAAAGCAACTATCAGGGCCACCAGACTAAAGACACGAGTGTCAGGCTTTCTGGGAAAGGACTGTCTAACAACTCATGACTCTTCCGATTTGGGAGCTTTGGTTTGCCTGGAACCAGCTTCCACTTTTCCTATACTTCTGGGCTGAGCCAAGGGTTGACAGAGAAATATCAATCCCTTGAAGTGGAAGTGGCTGCAGAGCTTACTCTGGTGGGTTGAGATTGGGTATTTTCATTTTTTCTCCCTTTCCTCTTTAATTTTTTTCATAAGCCTCCTCATTTCAGTCTGACTTATTTTTTCCTTACTTATTGCCTATAAATAAACAAAAAAATGTCACTTTTTCTGGGGATAATTTTATTATAGTCAAAGTTCTTTCAGCACAGTTTCCTTGCCTTAGTTCCAAACCTAATTCCTGTGTCATTTTTCGCTACACTCTTCTTTTTATATTATTGTCTATGAGATTTTATTTACTCTCACCCCTTGATACTTTTCTATGTTTTATTATTATTCTTTCAAAATGCTGACTTTACTAAAATGGAAAGAGATTAAACTGTGTAAATAGCAATGTAAGCGTCAAGTCTCGTCATAGTCACAATTTGACAATTAGGTTTGAGGTTCCTCAAATAATTTCTTATGTTAGGAAGAAATTGTTTACAAATACCAGTGTTTTTCAAACTATGTACTCATTGAGAATCAGATTGAGTGTCTTTTTCATTAAGATGTAGCAAGGGTAATGTTTTTGCTTGCAAGCTAAAGTAAATATTTAATTTCATAAGCCACTTATTTTTCACTTCCATCACTCCTACTTCTACCTTGACAACTATTTCTCAAAAATCAAATCTAAAAGTATTTATTTGTTTTTCCCTAAAACAATTATATGACATTGAGTTGGGTTTCTAATATTAGGTATACGAATGTTTTAAAAACATATTATAACTAAGTGTCTTCTAATACTGCTCTATTAAATTAACATATTCATAAAGTGTTAAGTGAGACAGTCCACCAGAAATCAAAATTAAAATGAATTTTGATGTCTCCAAACAACGTGAGAGGCACTTGCATCTTCCGAATTTCGTTAAAGCATTTAAACTATGATTGCTTAACATGTTCAAATAAGCTATTGAATACTATTTTCCAGATAGATCACATTTTTAGTGTTTTCACTTGTGGTATACATGGATTTGACTCTCCTGTTACTTTATTGCAAGGACTCTGTAGTGAATGTCTTGAAGGCATAGACAATTTAAGTTGAATCTCTTCTTATAAAAAAAGAAGCTGCGAATGGACAATTCTCAATGTCATTTCAGAGTCACTAGCAATGAAAGGGAATCTATTTAAGGATTTTTCTCTGCCTTTCAGTAGTGAAGAAAGCTTTAGGTTGGTTTACACCCACACTACTTTATTTGCAATTTAATTAGAATGAATGTCACTGGAGGCAAATACTGTGTGCAGCATTTCTAAATTCATTTATAAAGATGCCTACTAGATAATGCAGATTCAGTTTCAGGAGTTTAGTTCCTATAGAATTGTAGGTAGGCTAGAGAGAATTATAGTCCCTTCTAATCATTAAAATGTATGCATGAAGTACTTCAAGCCAGCTTATTCATCACTCCTGAAATGCTGACAAAATGCTTAAGGGCCTACTTCTTCTGAAGTAAAATGAGAAAATCCCCCATTCTTTAAGGTTCAGGAGAATATTGTGCACAGGTAGATCTCTTTTTAAATGACACTTCTTATAATGTGCAGACAAAACCATGGTTTAGTTACTGCTGTTCCTCAGCATGTTACTTTGTACATAAACTTGAAGCTGTATCAGGGAGAGAAACCCACTGCTAAAAGGTTGTAAGGCATGAGATAGAATGCCTTTAATATTCAGTTATTCAAACATCATCATCCTGAAGACTGTATCTCTCACTGAAAATTCTATTCATGTGTGAGGCTACCAATTCTTAATGTAAGAGACATTCAAATTTGCAAAATAATTTGTATATGTTTAAATATTTTTATTTAACTTAGTAAAATAATGGATTTAATTATAATGGATGCATATTGTATTGAAGTTGGATTGTTTTCACAATAAGGTACTTTCTTGTAGTAGCATATAATGATATTGTATATAATAGATATAATGAAACCATTTGGTGGCACTATTTTAATAGAATCAGAATTTATCTGAACTTAGGTCTGAATTTTTCAAATTATAATCAGTAGAGCTTCACCAATTTCCCTGAAATGAATTGTAAAAAGAATGAAAAATAAGATCATTACAAAAATATTTTTAAATATATGTTTATATTTTAAAGATCATGTTATGAATATTTGAAGAGTTAAATAATATCAAATAAATGTATTTATCAGAAAACTTAACATTTTCTGAATTAGAATTGAAGCTAGAGTGATTCTAGTACTTCCAAATGTTTCTATATCATTCCACACTAAAGCTTGGATCACCTTTAAATGAAGTGCACATAAAAATTGCTTAAGTGCTCTTCGTAATTTTCAAGCAATATGTACGACATTGCCCAGAATTTGAACTCTTCCAGATTTTGTTTCCAATAAATTTAAATTGCTTTGTGTAGTGAAGAGTAATTTAAAATTATCAAAGTGCTCTAAATCTCACAGTAGAGTACCCATAAAATGTAAAGCCTTTCAATGATTTTAAATCACTATGCACATTTTAGAGTAATTTCAGCACATCAAATGCTTTGATTTTTAGTTTTCATTGCCTTAATTTGAAAGAATGAAAAAATGCCAAACCAAAATAGCATTTATTATCAGTGAGAGTTGTAACTAACGTGATTTTCAAATTGACTCAGACTTTAACATGTGAAACGTATCGGTGTTACTAATGAGTCAAAAAAAAAAAAAAAAAAACCTGTAGCCACCATTATAGCAAATATTTATAATACTAATTAAAATTTCTTTGTCAGACAAGATTGAATGTATTATTCTAGTATATATTCACAGTGGGCACATAGTATAGTTTTCTATTTTACACATCCCATGTGAGTGTGAAAGTTGGCTACTTGCAACTTCTCAGAGATATTTACATATAATTTATAAAAATCTGAATTGATTCAAAATTAGGAAAACGGAATCACTCAATTACATTGGCAAATGCTCAAAGAATAACCAGTAAAGGCAATAAAAATGCTTCAAAATTTAAAGTAACAAAAGATTTATATTTTGATTCTAAGAAAACACAATAAAATTTGCTGACAATTACTAAAAATATTAGAATATCTCATATATGATTAAGTAAAACTCACTTGATTGATAGTATACCCAATTAAATTAAGAGCAATAAAATGCTGGTGTACCAAGGGGGTTGATAAATAACACACTATTGTATGCCCAAGTTCTTAATCAAATGAGAAACTGGATAACAAACCAGTAAAGTTAAACTAAATTTGGGAAGGGAGCTTATAATGCTAGATTCCAGAATTGTTCAAGTGTCTTCTGTCTAAACAGATTCTTTCTCAGGAATAAGCTGTTTTACTATAGGCCAGAGGAAACAGCTGTGCATATGGCTTTTGAGAATCTCTTAGTTCCAAAGAAAAAAGAAACAGAGGGTTGTAGTCTTTATAAAGAATTTGTCTTCCTCAACTTATCAGTTAACATTAACTCATCTACACATCATGAATAGAATGAAATCAGGAATGGATAGGTAATAAAGTGTTACACTGAGGAAGCATCAGTAATAGAGCATTCTCTCTTCATGTGAGAGAGTGCATCAATGAAGAGAAATCTCTTGTATGAATATTACCTCCAAAAAACGTTAAGATAATGTCGTTAATTATTTCAACAGATGCTACAAAGCTCAGTATAATATTTAAAGATAAAATAAAATTGTATGAAATGTCCCAATTTTATTAACTTAGTCATGAAATTATATGAAATAAAAGCAACTAAGTTGTAAAAACTTGGAACACCTGATACAAATTAATTTAAATGGCATAATTCTGTCTTAAAAAAAATAAAGTTTAAGAAATCACTAAGTATTTATACAAAGTTTATAACCTTTTCTTATACCAGCAAAGTACTTAGAGAGTAAATAATAGATAACAATCTGTTTCATTACTGCAACAAAATGGAAGGAAGAAAACAATAAATAGTAGTGTATAATAGGACAAGAAGACTAAATAAAATCTATATTTGTTTATATGAACACTAACTAACAAATATTCTAAACCTGTCTATTCAAATTAATATATTTTTTGAATAAAATTCTAATTTATAGTAAGTGGAATATCAGAAAGAAGACCTAACAAAGTTATTTTAAAGTTAATCTTAAAAAATAAAAACAAAAGTAAAAATATAACCCTGAAATTCTGGTTAATCTTTGGCAGCGAAAGATCCCCATAGTCCATCCATCCTACTCATTGCAACTATAAACTTTGGATACCATTTTTTTTTTTTTCTTTTTTTTGAGATGGAGTCTCACTCTGTCGCACAGGCTGGAGTGCAGTGGTGTGATCTCGACTCACTGCAACCTCTCCTACCTGGGTTCAAGCAATTCTCCTGCTTCAGCCTGCTGAGCAGCTGGGATTACAGGTGCCTGTTGCCATACCTCGCTAATTTTTGTAGTTTTGTTTTAAAAGAGATGGAGAACTTTGGATACATTTTTTAGAATAAAAGAAAAAAAAAGTAACTTAAAAATACCCTAATTGAAAATTCTGAAAATAAAAAAGTCAGATTTTTTTTTAAGAGAAATCAAAATTTGAAATAGGAACTGTCATTAAAGTGATTTTCATTATTTCTTTTTTCCTTGGGATATTTTTTCCCATTCACACAGTGGAAAAGCACAGGTGACTACAAATCTCACTAGACACTCTGCTGTCTATTTGGCTAGGAGAAAAACAAAAACAAAAATAATTAATGGACATTCTGTGGGCTAGAGAGAGAAACGAGATTCAGGAGGAGAATTAGGGATAAAGAGCCCTACAAGTAGTAAGTATCAGTAGAGACAAAGGAATGTTACAAAGGAAACAAATGGAAATTTTTTCAATGAAAATTAAAATATCTGAAATTAAAAATTTATTAAGTTCAAGAGCAAAAAAAAAAAAAGTTGAATATAAAATAGTATGTCCAAGAAGCCAGATCTAACTTCTTACTGCCTACAAGGAATCCACTTTGAATACAAAGAAAATGGTCATAATGTAAACAAATTAATAGATCAGTAGAAATTCCCCAACATAAAGAACACAGAACAATGAATGAGACTAAAGAGATACTTTGAAATAGAAAAATAAGAAAACCTCAAAACGTGAAGGACAATATTCAAAGGTCTAACATATGTGCAATTTCAGTAACAAAAGGTAAAACTGGGGAATACTTCCAAATACCCAAAGAGTTTCAAAATCAGCAGTACAGTCAATGACATACACTTATGAATTAAAGAAGCTCAGCAAATTCCAAAAAGTGTAAGACAGACATCATAATGGCTAGGCAGATAAAAAGGGGTCCCTAGAGAATTTCCGACCTGCCCCACAAATGTTTACATTAGATGTGTTTGTGCAGATGAGGGAACCTGCCCAGGGCTTGTCTGGGCATGCCCACAGTGGACTGGAGCCTGACATGTTCACTGGGGCAAGGTGGCGGGGAGCCATGAGGAATTCATGCCTCGAACAGGGGAGGAGTCTGCCTTCTTCAGCCTCTGTGGTGACCTGGGAATAAATATGTGAGGTGGTGCTTTTTAGCAGGAACCCCTCTCGCTTTGCTAATAGTTTTTTGTTGGTGTTTGTTTTCCTTTTTGCCCAATAGAACCCTGCTCTACTCACCCTTCAGTGTGCCCATGTGCCTAAATGTTCCTGGTCATGTGAAAAGGACCCAAGTATTAGTTGAACTATTCTGGCACCCAAACAAGGGGCTTGAGAAATGGTGAGTAAGATGTGAACCAAAACGCCCCTTTTTTTCCTTTTGCTTCTAAGCCTTTGTGTCCTTGGGCTTTTTCTGAGGGTAGGGGAAACTATGCCTCCCTCCTCTCCACTCCTGTCACTTCCAGGGGTCGAGAATGTCAGCATTTTACTGTTTTTAAGGGATAGACAGGTGAATCAGAGGCTCCCTTCTCCCCTCTTAAGTTCCTCACCCTGTTGGAGGAACCCATTTCCATAAGAATAAGATGTTCTTCCTGCAGGCATCTTTCCAACCATGAACTTTAAATTTTTCTGCCTTTCTCTACTCTGCCAGCAGTTAACTTTTAAGTGAGAGTTTTTATTTTATTTTTTTCCTTTTAGAAGACATTTTACTAAGTCAGGAATTATAAGGATCACTGTTTATATTATCTGTAAAGTTTTAATTATTAAAAATGATTCATGAGGTTGGTTTTAATCTGTAGCCAATCTAGTGTGCTTTGCATTCCGTATGATCAGTAGCAAGCTTTGCTGCAGGTCTCCATTTGTTTTACATCTTTGAAAGTGTGACCGGTAACCTCATGGTGAGAGGTGACAATGTGTCAGCAGCCCTCACTCTTGGCCCCTCCTCGGCCTGGGCATCCACTCTGGCGGTGCTTGAGGAGCCTTTCAGCCTACCACTGCACTGTGGGAGCTCCTCTCTGGGCTGGCGGAGGCCAGAGCCAGCTCCCTCTGCTTGTGGGGAGGTGTGGAGGGAGAGGCAAGGGCAGGAACTGGGGCCCTGCACCTCCAGGCCAGCGCGAGTTCCAGCCCACCCGTGGGAGGGCTCAGCGGGCCCGCACTGGGAGCGGCCCAGGGCAGTGAGGGGCTTACCACCTGGACCAGCAGCTGTGATGGGTGTACTGGGTCCCCCAGCAGTGCCAGCCTGCCAGCGCTGTGCTCAAGTTCTGGCCAGTCCTCAGCTGCTTCCAAGGGGATGAGGAGTGTGAGTGCACAGTGCGGGACTGGTGGACAGCTCCACCTGCAGCCCTGGTGCAGGATCCACTGGGTGAAGCCAGCTGGGCTCCTGAGTCTAGTGGGGACTTGGAGAGAACCTTTAAGTCTAGCTAAGGGATTGTAAACACACCAATCAGCACTTTGTGTCTAGCTCAGGGTTTGTAAATATACCAATCAGTACTCTGATTAGTTAATATGTAGCTAACCTAGTGGGGACTTGGAGAACCTTTATGTCTAGCTAAGGGATTGTAAATGCACCAATCAGCACTCTGTGTCTAGCTCAAGGTTTGTAAATACACCAATCAGTGCTGTGTGTCTAGCTAATCTAGTGGGGACTTGGAGAACCTTCTGTCTAGCACTATGTCTAGCTCAGGGATTGTAAACACACCAATCAGCACTCTGTCAAAATGGACCAATCAGCTCTCTGTGAAATGGGCCAATCAGCTCTCTGTAAAGTGGACCAATCAGCAGGATGTGGGTGGGGCCAGATAAGGGAATAAAAGCAGACTGCCCCAGCCAGCCAGTGGCAACCCACTAGGGTCGCCTTTCACACTGTGGAAGCTTTATTCTTTTGCTCTTTGTAATAAATCTTGCTTCTGCTAGCTCTTTGGGTCCATGCTGCCATTATGAGCTATAACACTCACTACAAATGTCTGCAGCTTCACTCCTGAAACCAACAAGACCACGAACCCACTGGGAAGAACCAACAACTCCAGACGTGCTGCGTTTAAAGCGCTGTAATGCTCACCACTAAGGTCTGCAACTTCACTCCTGTCAGCAAGACCACGAACCCACCAGAAGGAAGAAGTTCCAGACACATCTGAACATCTGAAGGAACATACTCCAGACATACTGTCTTTAAGAACTGTAACACTCACCGTGAGAGTCCGTGGCTTCATTCTTGAAGTCAGTGAGACCAAGAACCCACCAATTCCGGACACAATGACAACGTTTTGTTAGCTTCCACCATTTTACAATGGCAACTGAGTTCAGTCATAGCTTAGGCAATAAACCTTTTCTGGTTTGATATCTGGATGACCTTTGCAATTTATTTGTTCTTTTCCCCTCAACAGCCTTGGATTTTTCTTTCCTTTAGCCTTTAGGAAAGTTTGAAAACCAGAAATATCGACTGCTTGGTATAACTAAAATCAGATAATAAGGTATTTTTAAAAATTAAAGAGCAATCAGCTTAATTAAAAGTGTACATCCAAGTTATAGTCATATTTAAAAGGCCTTTATTTATTTCCCACCCTCCCTTGGATTTTGTTTTGCTGGAAAAGGGGTGTTTTTCTCAATTGGCTGAATTCTCCATTTTCTCTTGGCACTCGATGGATGCATGAGACTAAGAAAGCTCTGGGGGACATGGGACTCCTTGGGAAAAACAGAAGGCACTACTGACCCCATTTTGGGAAGAAATCTGTTTTCATCATAGAACCCCAGGAACTAAAAGCAGATAGATCCCTCTCAAAATCTGTTTTTGGGTCCCAATTATGGCTGTGTATTATGCCCTAGAAGCAGCATGTTTTCGTCCTCTAAAAGGATCCAGCTAGAAGACTGTAATCCAATTCAGAGACTGGCAAATGAAAAATTTTGTGGCTGCTGAGTTTTCTTCTGCCTGGCTATGTAGTTATATATGTGTTGTGTTTGTGATGTTTATAAAAATAGTACTAATTCATTGGCCTAAAGAAAAATAAGCACTTGGATCAAATATTTGTTAATGGAAAGATAAAAGCTGTGGTAGCTTTTAGTTCTCGTGACTTTAACCTTTGAGAAATAAAAACAGCCTAAAGGTTATTTGGTAAAATGCAGATGCCATCAAAATGTAAATAGGTGGACTAAATTATACTGGTCAGGTACTAGGTTTGCTAAATGTTTTAAGGTTACAAAATGCTTTTTGAAACTGATTCAATTTGCTGGCTTCACAACTGGTAAGGCCTGGAACATATGTTACTAACCATGCCCTTAATTGTGCTGGAAGAAGTCAAACCTTGACTCCACCTAGCACATAATTTAAAAAACTTACCAGGTTTTACTTTAAAGGTAACAAGTACTAGGAGTTACCATTATAACATGTAATTGAGACTACTAAAAATATATTTACATTTCAGTTAGGTAAGGACAGTGAAATGTGTTTTTAGTACAAGATTATAAGAAGGCATAGAAATGTAAAATTTTACCTCAGATTAAATGGTTATTTTGAATTAAGTAAGATAACAGTAAAAGTTCAAACAAGTTATGAAGGATTGTAAAAGCTAAAAGTTAACCTTGTAAAGGAAATTCCATGTGTGAACATATTGACTAAATTCAAAGGATGCCATATGGTTTTTCTGTAAATTCAGCTTTGAAATAAAAGCACAACAAGGTACTGTTAAAGTACTAAGCTACTCTTCAGCAAAATTTGTAAAGAGCTATAACAGATTTTTGCTTTTAAAATTTCTGAGTCATCATTTTGGCAAAGTAAATAACTTACGGTAATCTGGAATTCTATTTCATAACATCAAGTATTTTAAATCACTAACGTACTTAACAGGCTTTCCAAAATGAAACTTCAGTTTCAAAATTGTCTTTCTTGACACCAGACTTTTGGATGCTACAGAAGACACATGCAGAATCAAAAAAAAAAAAAAAAAAAAAAAAAAGACAAAATGGTGTTCAATCTTTTTTACGTTGTATTTTTGAGAGTAATACTAATATATGTTCCAAAATTTATGGGATTTATAAAATTCTAATGTTTGAGCATATGCTATCAATCATAATTATAACTATTATGTTATTTTAAACCGTGGAGATAACCAAATGTATTTGTCAATCATGTTTCTGAATGCAACTACCCTAGACATTTTGTACTCACAAACCATTGTTGTCTTGTTTTGATCCTCTTCAAACAATGGTTTATAATCAGTTATGGAACTTTGACAGGTGTTCTCAAATGCAAGTTTCTGATGACTTTGGAGATTGTGACATTGGAATAAAGGAAAAACAGGACTCATGAAAATTGAAATGTTCATGGATATCAAGCAAGAGTTAACTGAGTGGACCGAACTAATAGAAAACTTAAATAATCTTTTTAACTTTTGCTTGGAATATTGCTGATCATTGTTTTGTTTTTCAGAGTCCAGGAAACTTATTTTGAACTATTTATGGCCTTTAATAGTTGAGTAAGTTGTACTCCTGCAAACAAAATTTGGAGCATATTTGTCTCTCTCCGCTTGGCTTGTCTAGAATTTGGAAACCAGTATTGCATATTCTTAACTTATGGCAATATAGTCATTTGCATCAGTGCATTAAGAATGCAATTGGAGCAACTGGTTATTTTGCCAGGCTTTGATTGGAAATGTGTGCTCTTTAAGGAGTCAAGCTCAACTTGCAGAGCTGATGAGAACTCCTTGGGAAAACTGGCTTCAAATGCTTGTCTACACAGTCCACATACAGGATTCTTAACCTGCAGTGAGTAAAGAATATCACTTTCCAACAGGCTCAGACATCATATGCTCTTGGGACCTCAAGAAGAGAAGAGTTTACCCAATTCACAGTTACATAAGGATAAAAACCTAGGCTGGGCTCAGCTTTAAATGGTCTTATCTGAGATTCTTTGTGAAACAGATTTTCATGATAGCCAATCTAAAGGGCCTAGGTAGAGATAATTGTTTTTGCTGCAGTTTGTGCAAGTAATCAAGCCAAGTATAAGATTAAAGTCTATTTTGCAAGCCATACACTCTTATTATGATTTGTTTTTAACAGAAATGAGGACGAGACAGAGATAAATTATGATTCAAAAGTTACCATCATTAGTTTCTAGACTTATTATTTGTTTTTAAGTTTTTGCCTACATTTTAGACTAACCTTGCTTATTCCTGTGAACCAGCCAACCATCTCTGGTTGCAGCTCAGAAAGGACAAAAGGGGATGAGTAATGTAGAAATCTGGATCAATATTTTAGTTCTGAACAATTATCCTGCAAATCCTGCCAGCTGATGGGAATAAATAGGATGCCCATCACCCGGAGGTTTCCTTTTTGGGAAAGGGAGCTAACCAAAGCAACACCCCATGCACCCAAATCTTAACAAGCATAACTATAGCCACCAGTTATCTGGGTGTGTCACAAGACATCCTTTTCTTTCCTTTGTTGGAGGAGAACTCAATTCCACAGCTTCACTTTAGCATTACAGCTTGTGATAAGGAGTCTATGCAACTTCCATGCTGAGACACAATTTTGGTCCCAGTCATTTCCAAGTTTATATCAAAGGCCTAAGAAAACTGGATCTTAGGGATCCAGAAGACAGACAATAGTGAAAGTCAAAAGGTACAGCACAGGTGAGCATGACTGATTCCTGCTGATTAAGCCAAGCTTCCTGTTTCATGGATAAAAGTCATGCTAGTATCCATGGCATAAATGAAGTTTAGAGAATTCAAAGGCTATTGCCAGCAGGGGAGATAGGGAGTACATACGAAAGAGCAGTTATTCCCACCCCTTGGCCCCATGTTAACATAGATGAAAGCCACTTTGACACCCATGGGTGGCACCCTGTCATAGTTGCTGGGACTCAGTAATAGAAGGACAGGGGAAAGAAAGAGGAACAACTCACTTTCTCTCCCTCACACACCCTGGGTATTTGCTAGTTAAAGAAAGGAACCAGGCACACATGCTCCCCTATTTCTAGATGAGTAGCCATTCATCTTTAGTCTGCACCCTTTTAGAACACATTTGAACCCCTGGGATCCTTCTGAAAAAAATGCCTTCTTTTTTCCTTTTTCTTCCTCTGTCCTCTATTCCCTGATAGGTAGCTAATGGTGTCACATATCACGGGACACTTCCCTCAGATGCATCCTTCAAACTAGAAGGAGTTAATTTCTCAAACTGTAGACTAATTGACTTAGGATTAGGTTTAGGGGAAGGGAATGCAGAAACCTGACATGCCAGCAAAAGGGTAAAAAAAAATTTTTTTTTTTAACCCATTGGGCTTTTGACCTCTCTCTCCCTGTACAAACTGGTAAAAGGTCTCTGGACTTTCAAGTTGTCCTTACCCACTTCTTGTTTCATTTTGATACATATTTTCTAATAACCTGTTTGTCTCTTCTCACTTTTAGGCCATCAGACTCCAAACAAACTACAACTGGAGCTTTGGATGATGGCCTTTTTTTTACTGGGAACTCCGAGATAGGCCTCTGAGGGAAATCTGACTACCGTTTTCCCAAAACAGCTTCCCTGTCAGCAGAAAGCAATTAAGATTGGTCTTCATCCTTATCGTTATCCTTATTCTAATAACAGTTAGAGGTATTTCTTTAGAGGGAGGAATGAGACCGTCAAATGCCTAGGCAGATAAAAAGGTGTCCCCAGAGAATTTCCGACCTGCCACACAAGTGTTTACATCAGATGCTTTTGTGCAGATGAGGGAAACTTCCCAGGGCTTGTCTGGGCATGCCCACAGCGGACTGGAGCCCAACACTCACTGGAGGAAGTGAGTGGAGCCATGCGGAAGTCATGCCTTATGCAGGGGAGGAGCCTGCTCTCTTGAGCTCCTGTGGTAACCTGGCAATAAATCTGCGAGGTGAGGACTGGTTAGCAGGAACTCCTCTAGCTTTGCTGAAAGTTTTATTTTTTCTTTTTGCCCTATAAAGCTCTGCTCTACTCACCCTTCAATGTATCTGCATTCCTAAATTTTCCTGGTCATGTGACAAGAACCTAGGTTTTAGCTGAACTAAGGAGCAAAATTCTGCAACATAAGATCTAAGAAAACTATGCCTAGATCCATTAAATCAAATTGTTAAAAAGCAAATAGAAAAAGTCTTCACAGCACTAGACAAAAATGAAACATTATACATAAATAAGTTATAGTTTGAATGGACTGTCAGAAACCATGACTAGAAGACAGTGGAGCAACATTTTCAAATTTCAGAGAGAGAGAAAGAAAAAAAAAAAAAGAATAAAAAAGAAAAGAAGACATCATAAAACACCTGTCAGTTTAGTATTCTATACCCATTGAACATAACCTTCATTAGAATGTGAAGTAGACATATGCAGGTGAACAAAAAATCAAGAGAACAATAGTTATGTTCTACATGAAATTATAAAGGAAATTTCTCAGGCTGGGTGGAAATTATACTAGTGACAAACAGATTGGAAGGACTAAAGGAAAAGATGTTAGACTGACAAAGTGAATTTTTAAAAGCCAGATCTAACTTATCGTCTACAAGGATCCACTTTGAATATTAAAAAAAAGGTAATAATTAAATAATTAAATTGAATAATTAAATAATTCAAATGAAAAATGAGCACATGTAGCTTGGAGAAGATATATTAACATGAAAAGGACTTTACTAAAAAGAGTATTATGCATAGTGATAGAAAAATTTATCAGAAAAATAATATCATTTATAATGTATATACCTAATAAGAGAGCCTCAAGATATTTGAAGCAAATCTGACAGAATTAAAAAGAAGAATGGATAAATAAATTCACAATTATAGAAAAAGATTATATACCAGTTTCTTAATAATTGATACAACCACTGGGGAAATAATAAGAAAACAATAATAAAGACATAGATCCAAATAACACTTTGGACTAATCAATATTTCTAGAAAACTGCAGAGTCAACATTGTTTTCCAGTGTTCATGTATATTCACCATGGTAGACCCTTTACTGTACATAAACCTAATGTAGATAAGTTTAAATAGATTAACAATTTATAGAGTATATTATCTCTATAGAGTGTATATCTCTAATTAGGTTACAATGAAACCTAATTAGAAATTAGTGACTGTACTCTAGGAAAGCAAAGTTCTTTTAAAAGATCCATTAGTCAAAGAGGAAAACTCTAAAATGTAAATTATATGAAAAGAGAGTTTAATTTTACACATTGTTTGGTTCCCAGTGTCTACAAGAGTGACTGACAATAAATGGTTAACAATTATTATTATAAGAAATGCCCCAGGGGACAGAGAAATAAATGATAAGGAAATATACCATGATTTTTCATGAGAAATAAATGATGAACAGGTTTTTCATGAAAGATGTAACAGAGACCCAGCATGGGGCAGGATGGCAATAAACATTGGTCTATTTCCTAGGAAACACACAGATTAATGGCTAAAAACAAACGCCTACAAAAGACAATACTTAGAGTTTCCAATCAAGACTCTATTATGGACTCTATAAACTAGAGCAATATTCTAAAATTATTGATTGTTTAGTTTCCTAATAGAAAAAACTTAAGAAATAATAAAGCAAGTTTTTTTTTGTTGTTGCTGTTGTTGTTTTTATGCCAAGCTTAATTGAAGTGATTTGTGTTAAAGTGTTCAGTACAGTAACTGTTTCAAAACAAAGAAATCAATGAATAACGCTATTATCACAATTATATGCTGTTAATGCCAGGAAGACTAAACATCTGATTCCTAACATCACGGTCTGTAAGACTGTGTGAGCTTTGTAACCTCACTTAATCTCTTAGACATATGTTTCCTTTAAAGAAAACATGGGGGGAAAGAATATTTGTGTGCTCTGGAGCAATTTAGAAATCACTTCTTGGGGGAAAAAGGTTAATATAACATTAATATTAATATCATTGTGATTAAATGGTTTAGGAGGTTCTACAAAGAAAAATCAATTTAGAGAGTAAATGAAACCTACAAATACAATAACTCATTTTATCAAAGTATTTTGGTGTTATGTATTTTTACATAACACCAAATCAAGTGTGAACAAAACACACTTGATTTTCTTTAGGAAATGAAATACTATTATTAAGAAATGAGTAGGTAGAGGCTTAGCCCTATTTTTGAAATGACTCTCTAAGGTCTTACAAATTGAAAAAGCAAAACCCAAGACAAAAAAATTTAACTTGCAAAAGTCAGTATTATCTATAGGAATTAACAAAGAAAAAGACTCAAATCTCTGAATATTTAATGTGTGAGTTTATGAGGTTTTTGTTGTTGTTGTTGTTTGTTTTGTTTTGTTTTGCTTTGCTTTGTTTTTTTTTTGAGATGGGGTCTCACTCTGTCATCCAGACTGGAGTGCAGTGGCACGATCTTGGCTCACTGCAACCTCTGCCTCCCAGGTTCAAGTGATTCTCCTGCCTCAGCCTCCTGAGTAACTGGGACTACAGGCGCCCACCACCATGCATGGCTAATTTTTGTATTTTTAGTAGATATAGGGTTTCACCATATTGGCCAGGCTGGTCTCGAATTACTGACCTTGTGGTCCACCCACCTTGGTCTCCCAAAGTGCCAGGATTACAGTTGTGAGCCACCGTGCCCAGCCAAGTTTTTTAATATTTTGTTATTTTTGTTACTTCCCTTGGTCTCCACTTCCCCTCTCTGAGTTAAAATGCCTTGATTTGTCAAGAAAATATGTAGTGAGTACCCACTATGTATAAATCTTTGCACCATTTGC
Organism: Macaca mulatta; assembly: GCF_049350105.2. Classification (NCBI taxonomy): domain Eukaryota; kingdom Metazoa; phylum Chordata; class Mammalia; order Primates; family Cercopithecidae; genus Macaca; species Macaca mulatta. Next base: position 28,856,184 of record NC_133411.1, read on the forward strand.
CACAAGAAAGGCTGATATCAATTATATAAAGCCTTAGCAGGTACTAGAAGCAATAAGGACAAAAGAGTGACAGATAAATAAAACAGAAATATATCTAATATTGCTTTAAAGCTATAATTTGTAATTTTAATTCAACCTGTAGCGGTCTGGTTAGTCTTGAGTATTTATTGAAATTCTATGGACTGTATTTGTAAACTGAGGATTAAAACAAATAGCCTGCAGATTTTCTGTATGGACTTACTAGAATGGTATATATAAAGTGCCTGCCTGACATAAAGTAAGTCACTTCATATATAGTAGTTACTGTAATTATGTTTGGAGAAAACCATGAAAGTTTTATGAGAAAATTGTCCTTTGAGCTTTTACAAACAACTTAGTAGGTAGAGTCTGAAAGTTAAATGTGTGTGTGTGTGTGCACATGTGTGTGCCATGGCCCACTTGTACAATGTTCAATTCCACAAACCACCCATCAAGATATGTGTTTAAATGCATAAATTACATAGAAATACCTAGTATTACAATAAACATGAAATATATTGACAATTATTACAGTCTTTTATAAATTGTAACATATATATGCTTCTCGTGACACAATAAATAAGCAAGCATTTAAGTCCAGGCAAGTTAAATTTTGTGTTTCAAGAAGGATTAGTGTAACAAATGTAATGGCTGAACATTAAACTCTAGGCTGGTTGTTAACTGTCTTGCACATATTGATCAGCAAATGATTGTGAATGGGCAATGATGGAAAGTAACTTCTTGTCTGGATCAGAAGTGGAGAACTCTGAATTTGAGTGTTTTGTGGCCTAACGACTATTGCCAGGACCAATATAGCTCAATAGATGGCCAGTTTTATGGCATAGAGGAAGATGGTAATCACTAATGTTTTGTTGATCAAAATAATTATTATGATTTTGCAGTAAAGATAACTATAAATGGCATTTTGAGGTATCTGCACAAGATATATCAAATGAAAATAATCTGAAATTTCAAAGATGTGTTGTTTCCATGCAAGATCTCAAAATCCCTGAATTTCACACACAGATTCCATGAACTCCAAGTTAAGAACCCATGATCTCGATGTTTGACAAAATACCTTCAGCAGGAATAATGAAAGCCCTGACATTTCTGTGTGCATAAAAACTGGAAAACTGGCCGAGTGCGGTGGCTCACGCCTATAATCCCAGCACTTTGGGAGGCTGAGGCAGGCGGATTACGAGGTCAGGAGATCAAGACCATCCTGGCTAACACAGTGAAACCCCGCGTCTACTAAAAATATAAAAAAATTAGCCGAGAGTGGTGGCGGGCGCCTGTAGTCCCAGCTACTCTGGAGGCTGAGACAGGAGAATGGCTTGAACCTGGGAGACGGAGCTTGCAGTGAGCGGAGAATGTGCCACTGCACTCCAGTCTGGGCCACAGAGGGAGACTCCGTCTCAAAAAAAAAAAAAAAAAAAAAAAAACAAAAAAGAAAAAAAACCTGGAAAACTTTAAAAATAAGAAATCACTAAATATTTATAAAAATCGATGAGTTAGGCGTGTATTAGCTTATATCGCAGATGAGGAAACTGCGACATGGGATGCGTAAATAATTTGCTAAAGTCACATAGATTGTGAGTGGGAAACTGGAAGTGGTTAATGCTTCAATAACTACACTAAAAGGCTTATTTAAAAGGCTTTTTCACAGATGCATTTATTCTCTTCTACATAATTAGTAACGAAATTTTAGTAATATCAGTAGCAAAAAGAACCAAGTTTAGGTTGTTGTACAAAATGGCAAATGCATGGAGGGTCAGTTATACCACAAAAAGTTTTATGAATACTCAAACTCACCTACTAATGGCAACAGTGAGAAAGAATGTGGAGGTCATCCTAAAGAGACAACATCATCTCACCCAGGTCTATCAAATCTAATCTCTCCTGTATTACTTTCTCATTTTTAATTTAGTGTTTTTCATATGCTGCTATATATATGCCATTTTTCACTCTATATGATTTGGGAAGATTTTCTTTAAACAATAAAACAAAATTATTGACCACATCCTCGACATTGAGTGATCATATAATTTAGGCTAAATAATTTATCCTTATATAAATGAAATAATATTCTCCCTGAAAATATAGAAGACTAATTGGTGTGTGTGTGTGTGTGTGTGTGTGTATATATATATATATAAAAATATATATATATTTTTAATTAATATGTATATTCAACCTGAGAATGACTTTTTGATAACACAATATCCTTGAGTGTCAGGTTGTTGAAAGGATCTCAGATTTCTACAAGTCTAGTCTGAAAATGTAATCTTTGGAAACACAGGTATCAACAGATTTTCAAAAAATTTGAGTGTAAAACAGAATTATTTACTAATAAGTTATTAATATTTTTATATAACATACAGCCATTTGGGATATTAAATATTTTTATTTTATCTTTTGTGGCACTATGAAAGATTGGAGTCTTTCATGTCTATCACATTGTCATTTTAAAAGGCACCAAATAAATCTAAAAATAGTAATTATAATAACTAGTCATCAGAAGCTATAGGTTTTCAGATGTTAAAAATTATGACTTAGTCACCTTCATGGAAGCATTTAATTGAGCAAGACACTCAATGTGAAATTCATATGTCGTTACCAAAAATTGTCATAAATCGACGTGCTTCATTACATTACTGCCACAATAAGTGACTTAGGTGAAAAAAAAATCTGTTTTGTGATATTATTCAGTAACTCATTTTAACATTTGAATGTTCTAAAAAAAAACAAATCCAGTTGGTCATGTGTGTCTCATAGACTGCAGGTCTTTTCCATTTTAGACTGACTGCAATTTGGAAATGTGGATTTGTCAACCATGAAATAAATGAGATATGAAGATACTGTCTGAGATAGTTGGTCCTTCAGAAATCTAACACAGCAACAGTCTAGATATACTGAGGAATAATAGCTATATGTTAATAAATTCCATATTTGTTCTCATAGGCTCAGTGTGATTCAGCATAGGAAACTCATAAAACATTGCTATGGCCTTTGGAAGACTGAAATGCAAGTCTCCTTGAGCAACAGGTTACTAAAGAGATCTCAGACTCTTACAAGTCCTGTCCAATAGTGTAACACACTTGTGTATATCCTATATTCAATAACATAACTAAACTTAAACTACCCGACAACTAAAATTATTTGGTAAAGCTCTTACACTTCATCCACCCTAAGATAAAATAATGCTTGTTAAATTTTCATTTTAAATAATAGTTTGGTTATTGGTTAAATTTTAATGAGCCACGATCTTAGTTTAGTAAATTTTAACATAAAATTATGCTAAACAAGGCATGATATACGAACAAAAAGACTTTAATTTCTTAGGCTTCTTTTTATGATGCACTTTGCAATTTAACGATTAAATGTTTATGCTATAAATTCAATAAGGTCATACATATGTAAAACTTTCTATAATCGTCTCAGGATTTGGAGGTGGCTTGAGAGTCAGATGTAAGGAAATTTTATATACATTAGACTGTGATTAGTAGACTGGATTTTTCTTTTTCTTTTTTTTTTTTTTTTGAGATGGAGTTTTGCTCTTGTTGCCCAAGCTGGAGTGCAATGGCATTATCTCGGCTCACCACAATATCCGCCTCCTGGGTTCAAGCAGTTCTCCTGCTTCAGCCTCCTAAGTAGCTGGGATTACAATAGATTGAATTTTATCAAGGAATGTGTTTCTTCTAGAAAAAGTAGATACACTTTCAAAGATACATTAATGTACATGAGAGCTTGCCTGTGTGCTCAATAGAAAGCTAAAAATAAAGAGGTTATCATCTAATGGCACAAAGTTTTCATCTTTCATAAGCTTGCATTTTCTTTTCTTATTAAACACCATCTCACCTTTCTTTTTCAGGAAACACTTTCTGAAAATGTCAGAACTCTTAAAAACATGGATGAGGAAAAGCATAAGGACTGCTTTATGCTTGTCTTATGAATTTTAAAAGATGTAATTTAAAGGTACTTTAAAGTGATATTTGTGCCCTTGTAACTGATTCAAAGTAGACTGCTAAGGACAACAAGTAATAAGAGTCTACAAATATCAATAAATTATGAGAAAAAATGGTCCAATGGTACTTAAAATTGCATTGTGATTTATTAAATAACACATCGAACAGCTCCACCTGTAACATTAAGATTCCATTTGAACATATAGAAAATGTATTTACTGCAACCTGAAGTGATTTGGAAGGTATGCTGGGAAGAAAATATATTTACAAGTTAGTCTCAGAGGGTAGGTATCCTGTAGCCAGATGGAATAAGAAGAGAGGGAAAGGAGTTTTGGTCAAAGGGGGAGCACAAGCTAAGGAATAAAGCCACAAACAATGATTAAATTAGGTAAAGTGCAATTAGCTGAATATTGCATAAGCATACATATGGGAAGGAATGGAAAAAGGAGTGACAATATGAAGCTAAAGGGTTTGGAGTGTTCGAGATAATACTAGGCTTCCTAGCCTATTACGAGAAATCTTATTTTAGAGTGCAATAGATAAGAACTCTAAGGATGTAGATAGGAGACAACTATGTTTTGGTTAATGGAGTGAAAGTGAAAGATGCACTGAAATTGGCGGATGGAATAAAAATGTGATAGAATTGAAAATAGAAAAATCAATTAGCCTGATTTCATTGATATTTAGAGAAAATATGAAAAATAATAAATTAGTGATATAAATCTTTTCTAATTCACCAGGGCGAGTGAACAAAGGAAATTGGATTTCAAAGTATTCATGACATAGATGCAATAACCTTTCCCAGTCAGACATAGCCAATTGACAGAAGGGAAAATTTTGAGGATTGTAAAATGTCTTGCTTATAGACTAATAGGACATCAATAAATCATATGAGCAATAATTTGAAATCATTTTTGTGAAGTATCATGAAGGTAAACCCTGTTTAGAAGAAATTAGATTTGAAGTACTTGTGACAAATGCAGTTAAAAATGCCTTTATGCAGCTGGAAAATTGTTGCTTAGCAGAAAAGCTTGTGCTGGACAAATAGATGTCCAAATTGAATAGATGTTTTCTTAAGCTGAACTAATTGAGACAAATATCCTTATTAAATCAAAAAAATAAAAATTGAAATAACTTACCTATGACAGGGTAAATAATTTTAATATACACAAGAAATATGTGATGTATATGTGTATATACATATGTATATGTGGTAATAATAGTGCTATTTTTAAATGATATTTTACGTAGTGATATTTTTAAATGATTTTTCAATTATTGTTGTTGGTCTGTGTTACTTTAATCATCAAAGCTGTTTGATTTCTGTTTTTGTGTTTTTTGATTTTTTTAGGTGAAGTCTCACTCTGTCGCCCAGGGTGGAATGCGGTCTTAGCTCACCACAACCTCCACCTCCCTGATTCAAGTAATTCTTGTGCCTCAGACTCTCAAGTAACTGGGATTTCAGGCATGCGCCACCACGCGCTGCTAAATTTCTTGTTTTTTTTTTGTAGAGAAGGGTTTCGCCATGTTGGCTAGGCTGGTCTCAAACTCCTGATCTCAAGTGATCTGCCCTGCCTTCCCAACCAGCTGATTCCTGTTTAAATAAAAACTTACAGAGATGTTCCCACAAGTACTTTATCTTACAATTTACTGAACAATAGAGGCAGTGAAGATGTTTTTCAGAAAGCAATTTGATCCTGACATTTTCTTCTTATAATCCTGTGCTTTCCTCATGTTTTTTTCATATTAAAAGTAATAGTTCTTGTGATGGCACCTAGGATTTGTAACAACCTGTTCCCTCATTTCCTGCATGACCTTCTTTATGTCACTTCTCCAAATGCAAAGTATACTCCCTCAGTGTCATTACATTATTTGATTTCTGCCCTCTTCCCTCACCTTTCTATGTGTTTGTTTGCATATGCCCATCTCCTAGTCACATTTTATCTGGTTAATGCCAACTTGACTTTCAATGCTGTTCAAGATTTACCTCAATCTCAATGTTTTCTCTCTATATTCCATGCACGCTTGACTTGGCTGCCAATCCTCGTCGTTGCCAAAGAATCCCAAATTATCTCGTTCAAAAATACAAGGCAGGAAGGAGGGCAGTCAGGAAAGAACAAAGAAAGGAGGGGAGAGAAAAGAAGAGAGAAAGAGAGAAAGATAATTAAAATTAAGGAGGAAGAACTTCACACTAAACTAAAATTGGTAATATTCAGGGATGATTTCATACTAGTCATACAGGGATAAATATTAGTCAAATTAATGAATTATTCCAAAAGATCGTGAATTGTAAAAATTACCCTGAAGCATCTTAGGAATATTACATTGAAGTAGGTATGCAATTTCAAAAGAAACTGGACTGTAAATATAGCCATCGTGTGTACCTATGGACCAGAATATTGTATTTTGCTTAAGTTTGAAGTGTTAACATGCCCAACTTGCTCTTATTTTAACCTAGCAAATTTTCTGCAGAACTTAAGATTATATAGTATCCGAGTTTTCCATTTCTCACAACAGTTGGCATTCTATTTTATTGAAAATTACACAATAAAATGTTAAAAAATATTTGTTCTTGTGGTTGTGTAATCTTATGCCAAAGTCGATAAATTATTAAATTAAAATCAAACCCACTAAGCACAACAATTTGAGAAAAATGGTTATTACAACATATACCATTTAAAGGGTCAATGCCTTTTTAATATTATCGTGAAGAAAAATAACTGTACCAATTATTTAATATGCCAAGAATACAAAAATATAACATCTTTTTCTCTCATATATCACACTATCTGATGTATTTAGCTGTGATGACATTCCAGAAAACATCACTTTTTAAAATTTCTAAGATTTTGTTATGCTGCTAACAAATCAATTTTTTCAAGTACTGTAACAAAATCCCTACATGGGCTTTATGAGAACTATTTTCAATGTGATCATTAATCATATTTTATTTATCATCCATACATAGACGGTAACTTATCTGGTATTCCTAGCGTCTGAAGTGAAGAGTAACACACACACACACACATACACACACCCCAATACCAATTTAATTTATAAATATATAATCATTTGTTTTCAAATATTTATATTGATACTTGCTTGTGTACTTATTTGTAATGTGGGTCTATCAAAGAGACTATTTGCTTTCTGTTAAATGGAAGCATAAAGCAGTGCTTGTCAAAAATTCAAAATCAACTTGCTTTGTCAATATTTTCAGATGTTTTTGGCTCAATCTGATGACAGCATCACTGCAGTAAAGGGATCCTATTAAAATGTTTTAAGTAAAGATAAAAAGTCACCAATGGGAAAAAAATAAAATCAAGGAAATAAACGGAAAATCAATGAACATGTGAAATGTAATGTCAATTTATATAATAATAATGTAGTATGCTATAAGCATCACAGAATGTAAAATTAACAAGAATTCAGTGAGGCAGAACAATTTCTATATGTTCAGAAGTCAAGTCTTTGATGGCTAATTTTTATACTACTTCATTAAAATATCTCTACTGAAGCAAAAGAATTGCAAATCTTTTTGAATGAAATCAATTTATCTTTCATTTTAAATAATATTTGGAATAGATGGCATAGTTTTGTCACAAAACATAGCTAACATCAATGTAGCATTACAACTTCAAACATCTTTGGTATTATAGATCTTTTTTGAAATTGCAAAATTTTACTTTGAAATTATTGTTAATATTTATGTTGCACAACCACAAATGTAGAAATAAAATTATAAAATCTACAGATAATGTTTTATTTTAACCACACATATGTTGCGATAGTTCCAAATAAATGAAAGGTTTACTGATTTATCATTTTCAACATTATTACATTATTTAAGTAATATTAATCATATTTAAGTAAAAGTATCCGGTCATAAAATTAATTTAATAATAATGTATAATATATTGTTAATATATGTTATTTTTATAAAAATACATACCAAGGAAGCAGCAGTGTGTATTTTTTATTTATTTTAAAAATTAACTTTTCAATAAATTATTTAGGAAATGTGCTGAGACAAAGAAGCAGTCGTTACTGCACACAAACAAGAAATCAATTGTCTTTTGGAGAGTTTATGATGTGTGAGAGCTAGTGAAGTTACATGAAAGAAGAGCATATAAAAAAATCCAGATCTTTATATATTGTAGTACAGTTTCACTATAAATCTCTAAGATTACACTTTAGACTAAGCCACATAGTCACACTGTTGTCTATTTATTCCTTTTGAAGATTGGAACTCTCACAACTTTGACAGAAGAACTCCTCAGAAAACATTATTCTTTGACATCAATATGTTTTGCACGAAATTGAATGGCAAGTGAAAGGCAGCAGACAGTGAGAATCTAGAAAACAGTGCATGCAGAGGAAAGCTTTGCTCAATACAAATCACTTGCATGGGACATTCTTCTATAGTGACTTTATTATATATGGGAACAGAGAGGTAATATGAAATGGAATATGGCACAAGCAAGCACAAATATTCAAACACGTGCAAGAACAACTGGATGCGATAAAACATCACAAAAAAATATAAAAATGACAGTAGGAAAAACACTATATATATATATATATATATTTTTTTTTTGAGAATAAAAGATAGTTTCATTTCATTGGTGGACACGAGATGAGCTGTTGCAGTATGCAGGTGGATACCACTCTTTTCAAAGAAAATATGAACAATGTCTCAAATAGATACCAAATGTTTAAATTCCCTCTATGTGAGTTTCAAGGATAGAGAATAATAAAACAACCAAATATACATAATAGTTCAGTAAAATGATTCGTTGGTGCTTACAGAAAGTGTAACTAGAGAGAGACATTAACTTGTAGATGATTTGTTTCTGGCTAATGTTGTGACAGGAGTGTAGCATTTCCATTCTGCTCAGTTTCCTATCTCACTTACCTTTTGGAAGGACGTGATTCCATATTATAATTACTCTGTCTCTTTCTTTCTTTACTCATTTACCTTACTTTACTCAAAAATCTCAAACATCATAGAAACATGCATGTCTTCGTTCTCCAAGTTTGAAAAGAAAATAATGTAGAAAGTTCTGGTTTTTGTTTGTTTTTTGTTTTTATTTTTGTTTTTGTTTTTGTATTTTTGCCCTGGCATTTATATAATCTCCCATCTCATTACTCCCATATCAGTATTCTACCCATCTTAGGCAAAAATGCCTCTTAAAAAAAGGACATTGCACTTAGCATGGTGACTTATGCCTGTAATCCCACAACTTTGAGAAATTGCACCACTGCACTCCAGCCTGGGCGACAGAGCAGGACTCCATCTAAAAAAGAAAAAAAAAAAAGGTACATTGCTGATTCCATTTCAGGATCACTCAATTACCATTCTCTGTCTCTTATTTGTCTTTACCAAATGCCACATCTGGCATATTTGGCAAAAGACTTTTTTTTTTTTTCCCCACCATTCCAATGAACACAAAAATGACATTCTCAATATCAAATCCAATGACCACATTTTATTAATATTTTACTCCACCTGAAACTATGAAGGATATAACTAATTTGTCCATTTTTCTTTAAGCACATATCTGTATTCACTTTGATAACCCACCACTCTTGATTGTTCCCTTACTGAATGTTTGTCTCTTCTTAGTATCCTTTGCCCATTCTACTCTTTTAAAAATACTGTTGCAGTAACTGAGGAGTTGTTTTTGATTCCACTTCTGTGTCAAACTAAAGTCAGTTCTTTCAGGCTTCTGGATTTTGATATTAAATATGTGTTTAGCAGTTCAAATTGTATATATGTATATTCCAGCTCAGATCCAGAAATCTATTTCCTTCTTTTCACTCTCACTTGGATTCCTCAAGCAATTTAACATGTTCTAAATATTTCTTTAAAAGTCTTCCATGTTTATTTAGGTTTCAACTCTACCCACAGAATAGACTAATTTAATAATTTTATACTATCCTTGGTCTTTTGCTTTATATGGTCTTCTACATCCAATAGAAGGTTGTTCAGTTAAACCTTAAAAACCTATTGCATACTTTTTAATTACCTGAATTTTCATCAACACCATGGTAGAAACCTCCCCAATATGGAGCTTTGTAATAATTGATCTTTAAATTCCCACCATGATATGTTATTATGTATTCTCCTCAAAATGAAAAAATATAAAGGTTTACTGTAAAACATGGTTTAAAAAAATATTGATTTCTCTGCTTCAGGAGTTTCCTTTTCTATAGTAGATGAAACTAGGTACAATAATTTGTTATTTTCTTTGGAGAGATGTCAAGGCATGCCCCACACCCTCTGAAACTAGGTAGATTGTATCACATACACTCTGGACCAACATACTTGCTACTTTCTGATTTGATCTGATTGACATGATGTCAACAATATAGTGGAACAATGTGATATTCTTGTCAAGTACAGTCTCTTTGGACTATGTCAGACAAATGGCATGAGAGTTAACATAGTCCTTGAGCTAATTCATAAATGTATATTGTTACCATTTTAAATAAATGTAATCGTTGAAGCCCTTATTTTCTCACAGGGGTGGGGGAAAATTGCTATTCCCAGATTAATGTCTGTATGTTATGAATCTGAGTGAGTGCCAATCTACTTGAGCAAATAAACATCTGGAAGAGAAGCTGTAATTAGATCTATGATTTTCTTGAATTTGCATTCATTTACTTTTATTCTCCAGAGTGCTTTTGTAAGGGTCACACCGGTAAATCAAAAAGAGGATGTAATAAGGGAATATCACCTGTGTCATTTATTCAAGAATATCCAGTCTCATATTTCCCCCCACCACACAATACTATATTACTTTTGACACAATATGTTGAGTAGGAAGCAGCACTTATTGATAATTCTACTTGCTCTTCTTCACTACTGCAGATTTCACCCTACTAATCAAGGAACAAATATGAACTTTTTCTTCAGCTACCAGAATATAATGTTTATTCCAATTACACATTTGTGAAAAAGTGAAGTGAAAATAAGTCTTCGCAGCCAGTGAAACCACTGTAAGTCCAAACTACGCTAGGACATTATTTATTACTCGAAGTCCCATTGGCTGCATTCTTAAAGGTGGATCTCTTAGTTTCAATGTCAATTGGATTCCAAATCGAACAATTCTCGAAACGTTTGGACATTACCCTATCTCAGTGTTGGTTACCTGAATAAGAACGACAGTTTTTGTGTTTCAGAAAGGACTACTATAATCATCACCATATACACACACTTGTCATGGTAGTGCAAGAGCCTTTCTCTGGACAATCTGGGCTCTCTTTCATTTAATAGATTCTGAGTCTACAATGGTTGGAGAACAGGGTAAGGGAACATGACTTTTCATAGCCGTGACTGCTTTTAACCCCCGATCTTCCACTTTTTATTTTATATTTAATAAAACATTCTGGTAGATTGAACATTTCTATTATTGATTGAGACCATATGTTTTGCCCCTAGGATCTTGTCGTCTGTTAACTATCTCTGTATTTCTCTATGAATCACTTCTTTTCCCAACCCTTCTCCCTTCCTCATTGTGATAATTGCACCCACCTTTCTTCTGATGGTTTAGTGCTGCCATCTGGTCTCTGAGACATCAGAATTATATCATTCTCATTTCTATCATGGAAAAAAGTTACACATCAACATTTTCTACTCTCAGTCCTAATCTGCAAAGCAGGTTGCCTACGTGTTTCTCAGAGATACTCTTGCTTCACTCGTGATCACATTTCTAATGGCTTTGGTAGATGGAATGTCCTTTAGAACTTTCCCATGAAACATACTCCTCTTGTTGATTTGTTAGACTTGCACAGCGTGCCATATTTACATGTTCACTTTCTCTGTCTTTTAAATTGTACTTACCTTATCTGTCATAATAGTTCTAGAATTCCTACTTGTCCTGCTTTCTCCACATTATTAAGATAAATACTAGTAATGATTCAGTGTTGCATCCCAAAGCACTAGCCAAAATATGAACTACTACTTTCTGGGAGAGTGCTCATAAAATGACAACTTTTTTTCTTATCCAACTTTATATTTTGCTCCTCTTGATCAAGTACTTACAGGATATAATCCTAATCATGTTTTTTTTATTTCCAAAAGGTATATGTTGACTTGTTATTGCTCCTATTTGGAAAGATAATGCCTTCTCTTGGAATACTTTGCACCTTCCAAATAGGGTGTATTAGTCCGTTTTCACACTGCTATAAAGATACTACCTGAGACCAGGTAATTTATAAAGTATGAGGTTTAATTGACTCATGGTTCTGCATGAATGGGGAGGCCTCAGGAAACTTACAATCGTGGTGGAAGGCAAAGGAGAAGCAAGCGTCTTCTTCACAAGGTGACGAGAGAGAGCACTTTAAAAACTATCAGATCTCATGAGAACTCTCTCATCTTCATAAGAACAATATGGGAGAAACCGTCAGCATAATCCAATCATCTCCCACCAGGTCCCTCCATTGACACGTGGGGATTACAGTTTGAGGTGAGATTTAGATGGGGACACAGAGCCATATAATAGAATTGTATTGTGCCTTTACCCTAGGTTTGTTCTAGTGGTAAGAGGGGAGGTAGGGGAAGGGAGTGATTGATAAGAATGTACTCTTATAAGGCATTCTCTTCATACAAGTTAAACTCTATTTTCTAGCTCTAAAATTATAGGATTGGGTCACCACTACAGAAGGATCAGATGTACCATTCAGTTTTGTAATTTGAAACTCTTCAACATAAATTATCATCTGATTTCTCAATTCCCCATACTACTTCAGTTAATGCCATGAACTCTTGGTAACAGACATATTGGAGGAAAACTTTAACCTCAGAAGTTTGCTAATGGTATAACTAAGCCTTGGACTAGAGGCCTTGCTTTTTCTGTATTCTTGATTAATAAGAGTCTGTTTATATGCCACCAGGACTTCCTCTGATACTTGTACTTTGTATTTAATTGCTGATCACTTACTCTCAGTCTTTGATTTTCCCCAGCATTAGTTATCTAATTGTTTTGTCATGATTACAATTTTTCCTATACTTCAAGACATGCCATTTTACACATGCCGGTGCCTTTTTATTCCACTGGTGAATCATCTTAGTTAACCACCAATGGAGCGTTCAACAACTGCACATTTGCAACACTACCACTGTCAAAGGCTATTCATGGTCCCCTGCCACAGTGAAAGAGAACTCTGTCAATTAGTCTGTGAGTAATTCAGGAATTCCACTTAACATCTGCTTATTTGGACCACTTCTGTTCCCAACTATTGGTAGTTGAATTCCCCATGAAACAGACTCTGAAATAGACATATTCACATGTAAAAATATTAGTGAGGAGTTTTTCAGGCCTAACAATGTGAGGAGTTAGGGAAGCAGAATTGAGCAGAGGAAGAAATTGGTTGCTCATAATGCAGTCATACAAAAGTAGTTGGTTGCCAATTTATGGGTATGGAGGCCTCAGTCAGTTTCATGGGGAGCTCTGAAGCTGGAATGGTCACACAGAGTTACCTTGAATTGAGACAAGGAGTCTAGAGCCCTTTAAACACTCATTGACCTGTAGTTAGATATACGCTGCCGACAATGAAGAAAGGCAATTCACTTCAGCTAAGGTCAGTGTTTGGAGGGAGACTTAAATGCAAAAAGGCAGTTCTTAGCATTTCCAGTAGCTATGGAAGGATTGTTTCATTACTGAAAGCAGAGAATTAGAAATGTGTGGAGCAAATCAAAGTGCTGATTTCAAAAGGCAAATCATCATCACCTGATATAAAAAATTTCCTTTCTTCACAATTACTTTTTTACATTGTCTAATTTTCCTTTATTTTTTATCTGCCATAAAATATTGATCTTTCTTACTTGTTTATTTTGTCTCCCTACACTACATTATCATCTCCAAAAGAACAAAGAATATTTTTTACTTGTTAAAAACTGCTAAATATAGCAAATAAAACGTATTTCCCACACAGTATACAATAAATAACTATTAGTACTGACTGTGACTAACAGAAACACTTATACTAGATTATAATAATTTCTCTGATAATATTATGCTAAGTGAGCAATAAAGCAGTTAGGAAGAACACTGCTCAGAGGGAGCTAGTGTCTTAGTCTGCTTAGGCTTTCATAGAAAACTCCAAAGATTGGGTGGTTTAAATAATAGAAATGTATTTCTCACAGTTCTGGGGCTGGAAAGTCCAAAGTCAAAGTAACAGTTGATGAAATTTCTGCTGAGGGCTTTCTTCATGGTTTGTAGACAGCTGCCTTCTCACTGTATCCTCACATGGTGGAAAGAATAAGATCAGTATTTCTTCTTTTTCATCTTACAAGGACACCAGCCCTATCATATTAAGGACCCACCCTTATAACTGCATTTTACTTTTATTACCTCCTGCTTATATTTCAACATACAAATTTGGGGGAATAACAAACATTGAGTTCATAAAAGTTGCGTTAATGTATAAAACTTCCTGAAAGAAGATTTTAAAAATAAACTTTCTGAATGAAGTAACTTTTTTGCAGCCATTTGCTGGTAAAAGTTTAATAACTGACACTTGGGGACAATGAATGTTGGTTGATAATTTATGCTTACGAGTAAAATAAAGTAAAACGATAAAAATGTATGTCAGGAGCAGTAGCTCATGCCTGTAATCCCGGCACTTTGAGAGGCGAAGGTGAGTGGATCACCTAAGGTCAGGAGTTCGAGACCAGCCTGACCAACATGGTGAAAACCCATCTCTACTAAAAATACAGAATTGGCCAGTTGTGGTGGTGCATGCCTGTAATCGCAGCCACTGGGGAGGCTGAGGCAGCAGAATCGCTTGAACCCAGGAGGCAGAGATTGCACTGAGCCAAGATCATGCCATTGCACTCCAGCCTGGGCAACAAGAGTGAAATTCCATCTCAAAAAAAAAAAAAAAAAAAAAGTATGTCAAAACTGCACTTGCTTATTAATGATGTGAGCAACTGCTTTGTTGAACCAGATATTTGTTTTGGGAGACTGGAAGACTATTTCCTCAATATTTTTGTATGTATTGGAAGTTGTAAAGACTACAAACACACTTTCCATTTAAGTTTAATCTGCTTTGTAAACATTCACTTCATACTTTCCTAAATCTAGACAGTCAAGAAAGTGAATTAATCCAACCCTGCTTTGATATTTGCTGATTTCCATGGTAAAAGTAATCTCACTATGATCAATTTCAAACTACCAAATGGATGTCATTGATCTTGAAGTTAGAAAGAGTACAATAGTACAATAGTACAACACAGAATATTATTTTCAACATGTGTATGTAATAAATATAAATAATAGTAAAATGAGGAAAATCATCACAAAGTCATTAATTTTAAGTATACATTTTGTTTTAAAGTAATGTTTGCTTATAAGTTATCTAATTTAATACTTAGGCTTCTTTAAAAACTGGGTTGCACAGCCCCATCAAAAAGTGGGTGAAGGATATGAACAGACACTTCCCAAAAGAAGACATTTATGTAACCAACAAACATATGAAAAAAAGTTCATCGTCACTGGTCATTAGAGAAATGCAAATCAAAACCACAATGAAATACCATCTCACTCCAGTTAGAATGGTGATCATTAAAGAGTCTGGAAACAACAGATGCTGGAGAGGATGCAGAGAAATAGGAATGCTTTTACACTCTGGGTGGGAGTGTAAATTATTTCAACCATTGTGGAAGATAGTTTGGTGATTCCTCAAGGATCTAGAACCAGAAATACCATTTGACACAACAATCCCGTCACTGAGTATATACCCAAAGGATTACAAATTATTCTACTATGAAGACACATGAAACATGTTTATTGCAGCACTATTTACAATAGCAAAGACTTGGAACCAACCCAAATGCTTATCAATGATAGACTGGATAAAGAAAATGTGGCACATACACAACATGGAATACAATGCAGCCATAAAAAAAGTATGAGTTCATGTCCTTTGCAGGGACATGGATGAAACTAGAAATTATCATCCTCAGCAAACCAACACAGGAACAGAAAACCAAACATCGCATGTTCTTGCTCATTAGTGGGGGTTGAACAGTGAGAACACATGGACACATGGAGGGGCACATCACACACCAGGGCCTGTCAGGGGATTGGGGGAAAAGGGGAGGCCTAACATTAGGACAAATACCTAATGAACGTGGGGCTTAAAACCTAAATGACAGGTTGATAAGTGCAGCAAACCACCATGGCACATGTATACCTACGTAACAAACCTGCACATTCAACACATGTATTCCAGAACTTAAAGTAAAATCAAATAAAATATAAAAAATAAAAAACTGTGTTGCAAAATTACTGAACATTGAACAGTTTGCTCTCATGGACTTGGCTCCAGCACAACACTGCTTTTTCATGAATAAGGTAACCTGGTGGGGATACTAATAGTAGGTAAGGTGAAAAATGGCAAGAAATACATTTTCATGGATGCCTCATGCATGGATATGAAAATTCTTCAAGACAACACGGAATATTTGATGGACTTAAAGCAGTTCTGTATGTATAAAGAGTCACTTTTTTTACAGAACATGATAAACAGGAAGTGGGCAATCATTAAGGGCCTCATATGTGATATTAAGAAGTATAGTCTTGGCTAATTTATATTGTGGTAAGAAACAATCCTCAAAATATCAGGATATTAAAACAATAAAAAGTTAATTATTATTCTTTGTATATTTCTACTGCTGGTCCTCAAGGGGCTCTGCTCATTTGAATCAAATAGGCGCCAAAGCTGCAGCAGTCCCCAGCATCTTTCCCTATAGCCTCTCTGGTATTGGGCCTCAGTGTTCACCACGATGAAGGAGGACATCTTAGAGAACTGTACCCCTGCTGTTAGAAGGAGTCTGACAAAGTCCAGACACATAACTGTTTTATGAGTAAATTGCCAATGCCAATCACATGACCTAAAATTAATGTGGTGGGTGCCAAAGGAGAGGCAGACTACGTGTGTTAGTGAGATCTGATAGTGTCTGCCATAACACTTAATAATTTCTGGAGAATTTTACCATGGGATTGACATTTGAATATTCAATTTAAACTACTTATTTATGAAGCAGTTACAGGAATAATTAGGAACGTTATGGAAACTATGTTTTAATTAACTTTCTAAGTGGTGAAAGAGTGAATTATTCATAAATTACTTCTGGAAACAGGACTCTGCTAAAACGTATGTAAGTGAACTTGAAGCAGCATCTCAATTTGTGCAATATGATAAAGAAAAAAAACTATTGGATCCAGAAAAAAATACACCATCACCTTTATTTATGGCTAATCCAGAACTTCAGGAAACTGACGAATGTTTGTGCACATAATGTTTTTATTATGGATCTATCTGGGGCATATGGAACATACAGTCCCCTCAAAAATGGTCAGTTTCACTCATGCCCAACCCCGTATATATTTTAGGGTAACTTTCCTGGTCCAGTTAAGTTAGACCTAGACATTTTCACCTGACAAATCTGAGTAAACTTCCATGGAAAAAACTGACCATTTGCCTAGAATGAATCTCTGGGTAAGGAAGATGCATATAGTCCTATAATTTACTGTACTTATTTTAACACCTTGTCTTAAAGACATATCACAGGTTTATAACTGGACTTTTTTTCCTTCCTGAGCCACTTGCCATATAGCTTACTCTTTTCTAGCTCTAGAGAGGCTTCCCCATACAGACGAGGTCAACAGATTCCCTTCCACTGGCTCATGGATGGATTTGGCTACTGAGAATCAGTAAGACAAGATCAAAATTATAGGGAGTAAGGAGTAGGTAAAGGTGAAGTATTTATTTCCCTACTGATTCCCTTCCAAGCTTCCACATGTTGGTCACATTTCTCTACCAAATGGTAGTTATTGTGGGGTTCATTTAACTTCACCTTCCTCTTACCATAGACACAAAAGTTCCCTGCTTTCATTCACCTTCGGGTATTGCAAACATTTAAACATTATAAACGTTCCTCGAAGATAATTTTTCCTTCCAGGACAATGACTGATACACCTTCTTGAGCTTGCAAGGGCAACTATGACTCTGCCTAACATAGTATCCCTGCTGTACAGCCTGGAATGTACTCCTACTCAATGGGATGGTTACACAATGAAATGAATGAGTGACTGCACTTATAAAATGCACATTGGAGTATGAGCTACGTCTTCCTGATGGTGGCCTTTTAATGTCAAATGAGATAATATATGTAAAAATGTTTTATAAATTTTTAAATGTGATAAATATTATTTTGTGTGAATGATAAATGTAGCTATGGTTTCTATTGACTAAAAGATAAGCACTGCTCCTTCATGAATCAAACCATTAATTCCTGATGGTGTTTAATTATTATCGAACATATTTTTCTTCACAGGAGCTGTCATTTAAATGTGCTTGCCAACGAGCTTGTTTATCAAAACATTCCAGACCCTTTCAAATCCTCATTTACTTTGCTTCTTGTTTACCACACCCATAAATTTGTATTACCAGCATATTTAACTATCAGGCTATTTTGGAGATTGCAAAAAGAAGACCTGATTCATCATGTGCAATACCTCACACATCTGTCATTTCTAATCTACGGCAATTTGGTGAGTTCAGCCTCTTTTTACTTCATGTTTGAATAATTGCAATAGATTTTATACTGTTCTCACTGCTAAACTTGCTCCCCCTATTACCATATAGACACTCATATTCATCTTGCATAATACCACCAGATTATTCTTTTTCCATCTATTTTCCTGGATATTTGTCCTCCACTTGCCTGTCTTTTTTTTTTCTGTACTTCATTCTACCCATCTTAGTGAATAAATGTCTCTTCAACTCTCTCAGGCTATATATACATCAATTTTTCAAAATCCAAGTAAAACTTCACCTCCTTGAGAGTATTTTAGAGAGCCTGTAATACCTACACTTTTTTACCATTTGTTAGGAATATATTTCAGCCCCAGTTACGTGATTATTACATATTATAGTATATTAATGTTTGCAAACTCCTTGAAACATCATACACACCCCAGACTGCTACATTCATTTCAACAACAAAACAGTTTTTTTTCAATTTTGTAATAAATATATTAAGAGCCTGTTCTGCTCCAGGCCAATATTCTCTCCCTATATTTAAAGTGCTCTGATGGAGGTAACTTATTAATAATTTGAGACTAAAACAACTTTTCAAATATGCATTTCTTTTGTGCACACCAAACTGGTGTATGCCTGCAGGCACTATTTCTATTAAGTGAACAGCTGGATATTGTGTAGTGGATTGACCAGGTGTTTGAGTGAACACATTAGTCACCATACAGAAGCAACTTAAAAGAATGAATCACAATGATAGTTATCTCACTCTGGGAAAAGGAAAATAAATAAATAAAAATGTTTCATATCTATCAGACAGCCACAAAGCACAGTTCCTATCAACAGAAACAAATTCAAATAAAAATGGCCCCACCATACGTATTTTATTTGATTTACATCTAGCACTGAAGATACACTTTATGAATTTTTCCTTTATTCTGATAGTCATAAAATAAATGGAGGTGAATCATATAACTTTTGAATATCTAAATAGCCAGAGATAAGCTCTGCATATTAAATATCTTTTAATATTAAATCTACCAAAAAACATAGCAGGGGTTATATTTATGTTACAACTGAGAAAATCTATTTAACACTCTTTCAAATTATCTAAACAGAAATTTTAAATACTTGACTAAAATTCACATTAAATTCTGAATTTTACATGACTTTATGTGGCTCTACCATTCATGCTGTTGAACTTCTGAGCTATTAATATTTACAAATAACCCATGTTCTTTCAAATGATTTCAATGCTTACAGAAACACATATCAAAGTACATACAATGAAATAAAACTGCGGCAATACAGAAAAATAAAAACTATCATATGACAACATGATGAAGCCAGAGTTAACATGAGCACATTAAATGAAATCCTAACATTTTCTTTTCAACTCTGTGCCTGTGTCTTACTATGCTAATGTAGGTAATAAGCAGTATTTATAGATGGAAGAAATATGAAAAGAAGCTTGATTATTATTTGTGCAATTTCTAGAGTCCACTGACACTTACCAACTCTTAACGCTTAGATATCCAAACACTGCTTCCTTTCCAAGAAGGAATCATACAAAAAATGTAAGGCAGCATACTCTAATTGTTTTTTTTTTTTTAAGACAGAGTCTCACTCCGTCGCCCAGGCTGTAGTGCAGTGGCGCGAGATCTCGGCTCACTGCAAGCTCCATCTCCCGGGTTTACACCATTCTCCTGCCTCAGCCTCCCGAGTAACTGGGACTACAGGCACCCGCCACCATGTGTGGCTAATTTTTTTGTATTTTTAGTAAAGACTGGGTTTCCCCGTGTTAGCCAGTATGGTCTCGATCTCCTAACCTCGTGATCTGCCCGTCTCAGACTCCCAAAGTGCTGGGATTGCGGGAGTGAGCCACTTTGCCTGGCCAGCATACTCTCTTATTCATAGATTTTGAATTTAGGCCTACATGAATAATAATATATTTACTATGATGTTACTATCAATCAACCTTATTTTTCTTTTCTATGAAATAGGAGCCAAAATAATATTTATTTCATATCTTATGAAGTTAAAAGAAAATATAACTAATAAGGGGCTTAACAATGAGTGTGATTTTGTAATTACTTTGTACC
The DNA here is from genome assembly GCF_049350105.2 of Macaca mulatta. NCBI lineage: Eukaryota > Metazoa > Chordata > Mammalia > Primates > Cercopithecidae > Macaca > Macaca mulatta. The sequence goes on from NC_133411.1 coordinate 28,876,819, forward strand.
ATTATTAATTGTCGAGATAGAATATGGTATCGCTAGTCATCCGTATCTATTGCCCAACTTCATTTTGATTCCTTCTTACTAGTTTGCATAGATAGGCCTGAATTTTTGATCCACTGCTCAACTCCTATCTCTAAACCATTGGTTCTCAAATAGAGGTGATTTTGACGCCTAGGGAACATTTGACAACATATGGAGATATTGTTGATTACACAGGGCAATGCTTCATAAGCACACAATTATCTGGCCCCAAATGTCAACAGTGTCAAATTTCAGAAACTCTGCACTAGGCTTTTCTATCTAGTTACCCACCTCTCTGCTTTGCCCTGCCCCCAATTTTATGGATATCGATTTCCTGATTTCTCACTGCATTACTCGCACTTATACAGATATTCTAAATTGATTTGTATATATCTTCCTAGTTTGACCCATTGCTTTTAACTGAATTTTACTGGGCTTTTATAAAGGCCATGTCCATGGAGTTCAGTCATTATCTTCACTAAATTTTTATTTGCTTCAGTCTGGGGAGGAACTCTATATTAAAAAATAAAAACAAAACCCATAAACTAATTTATGAAAGATATTTTATAATGTAATTACTTAAACTTTTTTTCCTTCTTTCTTATATGAGCTTTTAAATTCAATGAGTGACGTGTGGTTTTCAGGCTGGGTCAGGAAGTTTGCTTGGAAGGGGAAATTTTGTCTGCTGAGACACTAGGGAGCAAATGCCCATGTGGGTGTAGGCTGGTCACTGACCTCCTAGGGTTCCCTATAAGTTAGTTGTAGTTGAGGTCGCCATCATCAGAACTTAATAGGCCCCTGGTACGAGTAAATCTCTGCACCACAGAGACTATTCAGTTATAAAACTCTGCTTCTGTGCATAGGCAACCTTTTTTGTTTTTTTTCAATTTTTTGGCAGCAAAGTTGAGAAAGTGAACACACAAACAGCCCATTTCTTAGCTTATCAATATCTGTACCAATTTCTTTCCCTCATCAACATACATTTTCCATATTTTGTTGGTATCAGCCTCTGACACTCATCCACACAAGAAAGTCTACAAAGCCTCAACTAACTTTTAAACATTATTTAAGTTAATAACTTGTCTTCTACCAGAAACCTGGATACATTTTTAAAAGGATTTGAAGAGCTATATACCCTAGAGACAGAGAAAAAAAATAGTGCTGACCAGTCTGGGCCTACTTGACTAAAACAAGATAGATTAAATTAATAAAAGCAAGATGTTATGCATTTATAAAGATGTTAACTCTTTTTAATGTGTATGACTCATTAATGAGTTTATAATTAGATTTTGAAGGATTTCATTCTGGATCTTGCAGATTGTGAGTATTTTTCTGGTAAATTAGGAAGCATGATCTTTCAATAAAAAAGCTCACTGGAAACCCCTGTAACAAGTAATAAATATTAAAAAATTTGCAGAATTGTTTACTCATTCAATAAATAATGACTCCACATTTAGAAATGCTAGAGATAAAGCATTTCTAAAGGCAAATTCTACTGTTTCCTGGTTTTACATTCTAGATTTTAAGACAAAGATGGCTTCCTTGAAATTTTAGTTATGTGAAAGAAATTTCTTAGTGATACAATTTTTTCTTACTCTGACTCTGTGAGACTTTTGTTTATATTTTATGAAACTATTACTATATAGTACATTATAGAAATATATTTGAGAAATCATTTTTAGCTTTTAGAAATTAATTTGCATAATATATTTTAATTTTAATAAAGCTCCATTCCTCTAGTCCTTTCATATCTGGAAGATATTTCCTATACAATATCTTCTATATTATTTAATACTGCTGTTTTTAAAAAAAGAAATTGAAACCTTTTACTCATATATACCAGACTTCCAAAACTGTCTTAGCTTGAAAATCAGTTATCCAAAATGCTTTCTCTAACTGAACTTTATATCTTAGGTGCAAGTATAATCCTGGTAAATACTATAGTCAGGCATTTTTAAAACTTTATGTTTTCCATATATGCAGCAGAGTATCATCTTCTTGCCCTTTCCCTCACTATGGTATCCTTCAAGAACATTATTAGCTCAAATTCCAAATTTCAATGAAACAATCGTCTATCCATTTTGTAATTCACTGTTTTATTCAATAAATATTTAGTGAATGATTTCTGTGTGTCAGGAATGTATTGGGAGCTTGGGGACAAAGTGGTGGGCTAAATAGGCATGTTTCTTCCTTCACAGAGTGTATATTTTAACTACATTAGTCACAATAATGACTTGGTAAAATCTAAATACTACGATAAAAGGAAAGATAGGTCTGGATAAAAATAGTCAAGAACTAATGCACAGTTCATTGACTTTGTCCAGTTTGGGGGATCATCATTTATATAGAGCACTTTATTTTGTTAACTTAGGTATGAAAGACTGTTACATTGTTTTAATAAGGAATCCATGTAAATCATACTTTTATGCATGAAGGGAGAGAATGGTAAATCTACTTTCTTCTCTGGCTTAACAAAAGGCCCTATAGGTATTATTAAAGTGTTTATAAAATGTAAAATATATTTTAAATGTTAACATGGCAACTACTTAGGAAAAAAGAATAAAATAGATGGGAAAACTGTTAGGGATTAAAGATTCTATTTTAGAGGACATAGTAACAATATTTATAGAGCATTTGCCTTAAAATATGTGTTCATTAAACACTAACTTGAACAGGATTATACATTTTCATAAGTCTTCACATTTAAAAGGCAAATAAGATTGATGCTTTTGTTAATATCCTCAGTTCATCACTTTATCAAAACTAGTTTCTTGACACAGAATAGTGTCTGCATTTCCATAGCCATAAGAGAGAATAAAACATTTTCTCCTTTTTTAACTTTCTCTTTCTCTCTTCTTTTCCCCTTTGGCTTTAGAAAGTCAAAGGCCTAGAGTTTTATTTGTTTGCTATGAAAGAAAACCCTGACAATAAGAGCTTAACACTAACAATACAAAACCAGGAAAGGGCAGAGAGGAATTTCTAACAAATGAGATATGAGGCACACAATGGTTTGCTTCTATGACTTAGACACATTTCCACATATTTTCCAAGGTAATTTTGTGCTATTTATATTTTGATCATAAAGCCAAATGTTAACAAACATAAATTATGGACATTAGAAGTTATTTACTCACATGTTCATTTAGTTAAGCAATTTTGAAAATTCATTTTTGTTTTGTGTAGAAATGAAACACAAGCTTTTACTTCTCTGACTTGCCTATTCCTATTGATAAGCAGAATTCTATAATGTTCATAATTACTGTTTGCCACTATGTTGGCTATTTCACAGTAGTTGTCCTGAAAGTCCACAATGAAACAATATTTGCACAGTTACATACCCTGTAATATCATCTTATGTTATTAAGGTGAAAGTTACAGACAATAAAATTTTTTTGTAAATATAATATTATAAAATTTATAGTGAATGCATGAAGTGCTCATTTTATAAAATGCAATATGACCTGAATTTCTGATATAATGGTAGAAGACAAAAATGTTTAAATAAACTAATTCCCCTTTGAATATATTTCTACATTTGAAATATTACTTTGCTCTTAATACAATAGTAAAATTCAAGTCCTGCTATTTTATATCTCAGATTTCAAATGTACTTCCATCTTTTAACCATATTCTATATTCATTACCCTTTAATTTTATAATCAGAGTATTTTTATTTTTAATCATAAAAATAAAATATATGATATTTTCCTTAAAATGAGGTAATTAATAAATAGTTCAACTTAATGTAATTGTAGAATTTGTATTTTCTTTTTTTTTTTATTGTACTTTAAATTCTAGGATACATGTGCACAACGTACAGGTTTGTTACATATGTATATTTGTGCCATGTTGGTGTGCTGCACCCATCAACTCCTCAGCACCCATCAACTCGTCATTTACATCAGGTACAACTCCCAGTGCCATCCGTCCCCACTCCCCACTCCCCATAATAGGCCCCGGTGAGTGATGTTCCCCTTCCAGAGTCCAGGTGATCTCATTGTTCGATTCCCACCTATGAGTGAGAATATGCGGTGTTTGGTTTTCTGCTCTTGTGCTAGTTTGCTGAGAATGATGATTTCCAGCTGCATCCATGTCCCTGCAAAGGACACCAACTCATCCTTTTTTATGGCTGCATAGTATTCCATGGTGTATATGTGCCACATTTTCTTAATCCAGTCTGTCACTGATGGACATTTGGGTTGATTCCAAGTCTTTGCTATTGTGAATAGTGCCACAATAAACATACGTGTGCATGTGTCTTTATAGCAGCATGATTTATAATCCTTTGGGTATATTCCCAGTAATGGGATGGCTGGGTCATATGGTATTTCTAGTTCTAGATCCTTGAGGAATCGCCATACTGTTTTCCATAATGGTTGAACTAGTTTACATTCCCACTAACAGTGTAAAAGTGTTCCTATTTCTCCACATCCTCTCCAGCACCTGTTGTTTCCTGACTTTTTAATGATCGCCATTCTAACTGGTGTGAGGTGATATCTCATTGTGGTTTTGATTTACATTTCTCTGATGGCCAGTGATGATGAGCATTTTTTCATGTGTCTGTTGGGTGTATGCATGTCTTCTTTTGAGAAAATGTCTGTTCATATCCTTTCCCCACTTTTTGATGGGGTTGTTTGTTTTTTTCTTGTAAATTTGTTTGAGTTCTTTGTAGGTTCTGGATATTAGCCCTTTGTCAGATGAGTAGACTGCAAAATTTTTCTCCCATTCTGTAGGTTGCCTGTTCACTCTGATGGTAGTTTCTTTTGCTGTGCAGAAGCTCTTTAGTTTAATGAGATCCCATTTGTCAATTTTGGCTTTTGTTGCCGTTGCTTTTGGTGTTTTAGACATGAAGTCCTTGCCCATGCCTATGCCCTGAATGGTATTACCTAGGTTTTCTTCGAGGATTTTTATGGTTTTGGGTCTAACATTTAAGTCTTTAATCCATCTTGAATTAATTTCCATATGAGGAGTAAGGAAAGGATCCAGTTTCAGCTTTCTACCTATAGCTAGCCAGTTTTCCCAGCACTATTTATTAAATAGGGAATCCTTTCCCCATTTCTTGTTTTTCTCAGGTTTGTCAAAGATCAGATGACTGTAGATGTGTGGTATTATTTCTGAGGGCTCTGTTCTGTTCCATTGGTCTATATCTCTGTTTTGGTACCAGTACCATGCTGTTTTGGTTACTGTAGCCTTGTAGTATAGTTTGAAGTCAGGTAGCGTGATGCCTCCAGCTTTGTTCTTTTGACTTAGGATTGTCTTGGCAATGCGGGCTCTTTTTTGGTTCCATATGAACTTTAAAGCAGTTTTTTCCAGTTCTGTGAAGAAACTCATTGGTAGCTTGATGGGGATGGCATTGAATCTATAAATTACCTGAGTGACTGAGACTCTGTCTCAAAAAAAAAAAGATTCGTGTTGAGAATGTTGGGAATTAAGTTAGATATGGCCAGCTTGTATTTGTAGAAAAAATTTGGGCACTTTGTAACATTAAGCACAATACCATTCTACTTCATTCAATCTTATTTTTTCATAATTTTCAATACTATGAATCTGTGCATCCATCCATTAGTTTCTATGACAGCTCTCTTCTCAACACTAACAATGCTATAATATTTACATGTACTAATACAAACTCATTTTTCCGTGTATTTTACTTCTTCATTTTTGCAAGGTAAAACGAGTGCAAATAATTTAAAAGTAATTTTTAGTGTTATTTCCCCAAGGACCATTATTTCATTTACTCTATGAAAACAACATTCCGTGTTGAAATAAATTTGGGACTTGCTGACATAAACAACTTCTAACCTCAATCCATCACAGAGTCTTTATTCTATACATGGTTTTATGAATTTTCAAATAAGAATGTATTGCCAAAGTTTTCCAATCATATCAGAACATTTCCTAAAATATCATTCTACAAACTCAGAATAATAAATGCAGGCAAATTATAACATGCTAAATTCAAATTTTGGAAAAGGCTCATCTAACTTTGTTTAGCAGTTGGCCTTAAAGACACCCTACAAATATTATCTGCTCTTCCACTAACTAACCATGTGAACCTTGACCAGTGACTTAGTTTCTCTGTGCCTTAGTTTTCTTCTTATGACACGGGTAACTATAAGAATTCTTATCCAACATATGGAAGCCACATACGTTTTAATAATTTTAATTTACCTTGGATAACTTTGCCTATAAACTGCATTATGCTAAAAGAAAATAACTTTTCATTTGCTGCTTTGTGTCACCTTATAATCTCATCTAGAATTTTTGTTCTGGCTTATCATTTCAATTTTTCATAGTTCAATTTTTTAACCTTGAATATTATATTTGGATGTATAATATTTCTTTTACCTAAAATTTATATACATCTCATATTTATTACTATTACACTCTATGTTAAGTATATTAATTTATCAAATTTGCCTGTCAAGTTACAATAAAAATATGCATATTGTGTGTATTAGTCACAAGAAAAACAGCAATTGTACGTGTCATATTCTTAAAAACAGTAATTGTATGTCTCATAGTCATGCAGTAATTGTATGTCTCGTTTTATTTTATGAATAAAAGTAGTTGGTAGGGAAATCATGGTGAAATTCCCATAGCAGCCCATATGTTTCAATTCTCAGTGTTATTTAAATACAATTTCTAATTAGAATATGGAAATAATATGATTATATAAATATATAATGATCAGAATAGTTTAAAAGTATCTCAATATAACATTCTTGGAGTGAACATAAATATAAGAGTTCTTGGAAATATTCTTTGATTAATATTTTATTTTTGTTAAAATTTCCAATGTTAGAGCATTATACAAATTTACAGAATGACAGAATAAATGTATAAACAGCACAATATGATATTCAAATCAGTAGAGCATATTTGGATTTAAATGACATTCAGTAGTTTTTGCTGTAATTTTGATCATGCTTCTGCAAAGATACAAAATTCCTTAATAATTTATTTTCTAAAATTGCATCCATAATCATCTATAATGCTGAAAATTAGAATCCTTTAATTGTCAGGAAGAATAACTCCCCTTTTATTGATTTCTTATTGTAAAATAGTAAAGTTCCAACATAGCTATTAAGGTAGCATGGATTAATGATTTGATACCATTCCATTTCTACAATCAACTGCTTCATCAAAATTTCTAGGAATTAATCCAACAGTAATCTCTTGAATGTGTATTCTCCTGAAGGTGGAAATTGTATAGCAAGAAACTAATTAGGCAAGATAAATCTTCAAAACACTTAAAATACCAAAACAATTAAAAAGCAGAAAATAACTTTTTCTAAATACTTCAATTTGCAGACTATATTTGTTTTACTTTTAAAAGAACAAATGAGGGCACTAATATTATATTCTTAAAATAGCTATCCATGCAAGATCTTGTCATCTCTATAGTTGATGTGACAGAAAAGAGTAAGATGAGAAACATGAGAAAGTCCGGTGGGAAAAAAATGAAATTGTTGTTCAGTGTTAGTACTCTGAAACATGACAGGTTTAGTTCATGGACTTAGCTGTATGCCCACGTACTCATGCACGCACATACACAAATATTAAATTTGATAATAGTTGTAAGACAGTAACAACACGAATAAGAAATATCATTAATTTGTGTTCCATTATTAAAATCCAGCAAAAATATCTCTTTTCTTTCTTTCTTTTTTTTTTTTTTGAGATGGAGTCTCGCTCTGTCTCCAGGTTGGAGTGCAGTGGCACAATCTCGGCTCACTGCAACCTCTACCCCCCAGGTTCAAGGGATTTTCCTGCCTCAGCGCCCCCAGTAGCTGGGATTACAGGCGGCACCATTATGCCCAGCTAATTTTTGTATTTTTAGTAGAGATGGGGTTTCACCATGTTGGTCAGGATGGTCTCAATCTCTTGACCTTGTGAGCCCCCAGCCTCGGCTTCCCAAAGTGCTTGGATTACAGGCTTCAGCCATTGTGCAATATCTTATATAGTAAATGTATATATCATGTATAAAGACCAGAGAAGAGCCTTAGATAATACTTACAAATTGTTACCGCAAGGAAAAACAAGCCAAATTAACCAACCAACAAGCAGTCCTCTTATTTTTGCCTAAAGTCCTTAAAGCAAGTGATATTAGAAATATATGATGATATTACTAAGAATATTTTTGCATGTAAATATTAAATATGTTTTGTATAGATTCATAGCTGGAAAAAAATTACACCTTTCTGTTTCTAAAATATAATTTACCATAAGTTTTAGAAATTCTGGTTTAAATAATTCATTTTTAAAAAAGCTTGTATTTAAAACCTGTCTAGTAATTTAACTTTTAATTTTCACTTTAAATGTATGCATTAAAATGAGTCCCCTATTCATGGTGGTATTTTTATAAATTTGCAGTCAAAAATTTTTTTTTTTTTTTTTTGGAGACAGGGTCTCACTCTTTCTGCCTGTACAGTGGCGCAATCTCGGCTCACTGAAACCTCCACTTCCAGGGTTCAAGTAATTATTCTGCCTCAGCCTCCCAAGTAGCTAGGATTAAAGGAGTGCACCACCATGCCCAGTTAATTTTTGTGGGCTTTTTTTTGGTAGAGATGGGATTTTACCATGTTGGCCAGGCTGGAGTTGAACTCCTGACTTCAATTGATCTGCCTGCATTGGCCTCGCAAAGTGCTTGGATTACAGGCATGAGCCACCACACCTGGCGGCAGTCAAAGTCTTTCCAATGAGAAACTGCCTATCGTGGCAGCCTCCTCTCCCCTAATTAAGGACCATTATTGTGGCTTGACCACAGAAAAGCATTCCATCAATCCCCACTTATTCTAAGAATTGAACAGCCACAGTAAACATTCTGCACTAATACTGAGCAATCCTTTCTCTTTTCAAACGCCTCAAAACTGTTTGCTTGCACCTTTAAAGCTAATCAAGGATTGCCAAATATATCTGAAGACCAATTTGAATGTGCCTTTTGCTTCTCAACACTATGAGAGTACTGACCAATAACAGACTGTCTAGGTATTTCCTCTCCATACTCTATAAAATTGACTCTTGTTTCTAACACCGTTAAAATACACTGAAACAAAAGTGATGCAGATGTGGTCTGTTGCTGCAATTTTATGAATAAATATCCTTTCTTAATTTTGTCTCAGACATAGTTTTCTCCATGAGACTGTAGAAGCTGATGAAATATGTCACAAGTCAATTGGATTGTAGAAGTAAAAATGTTGGGAGCATTTTTGTAGAAAATAAGACACATAGCTAGAATTTATGAACTGAAAAATATTTTTAAGTAATAGTGATATATTTGCATTTACAGATAAAGAACTGATTACCCCATGCTGTAAAACTAAAGGAAATAAGAGCTGAGATTAAAATTCAGAATTTCTGATTTTCCTTTCCAGGCCAATGAGTTTGTAAATAAGACATAAACTTGCTTTAAAAGAAGTTAAATGGTGAAAAGACAAATCACCACATGAGAGTCTATGTGTTTGAATGCTCAATTCTAATTCCAACATATGCTATCTGGGTGGAATTATATAAATTAGTTATACTTTCTGTGCGTTGCTTTTTCTCATCTCTTAAATTAGGGCCCAATAGTTTTCTTTCTTTACAAAACTGTGGCATATAACATCAGATGTTATTACAGCAAAGCATGTATAATTGAACTGGAATAGAAGATATAATAAACATTAGAGTTGCTTCTTCTGTTGATAACGGTAATAACAGTGATGTTAACAATTATTGTATCATTGTAAATAAAAGAGTAGCAGATTGTTTTTGCAACGACAAGGATAATCCTGGAGAACATTTAACCAAATAAAATAAGTCAGGTAAAAAAGATAATATTGCACAATCTCACTTATATGTGGAGTCCAAAAAGTGAAACTCAAACAAGCAAAGAGTAGAATGGGGCTGCCAGGGGCTGGTGATGAAGGAAATGGGGAAATATTGGTCACAGGATACTAGTTTTAGTTGTGCAAGATAAATGAGCCATGGAGATCTAATGTATAGCAAAATGACTACAGTGAAACTTGACTACAATGAAATTTCTTTTTTTTTTTTTTTTTTTTTTTCTTTTTGTAGAAACAGGGCAATATTGCCAGGGCTAGTCTGAAACTTCTTGGTTCAAGGAATCCTCCCACCTTGGCCTCCCAAATTGTCGGGATTATAGGTATGAACCACCACATCTGGCCATGACTGTAGTTCATAGTTTTGTATTTTATACTTGAAATTGCTGAGATGTAGATTTTTAATTGTCCCACCACACACAAAACAATGTTAGCTATGAAACATGATGGATATGTTAATTAGCTTGATTATGATAATCATTTCACAATGTGTACATATATAAAAACATCACTTTGTACATTTTAAATATATCCAATTTGATTCAACAATTTTATCTCAATAAAGCTGGATGACTTTTTAGATAAAAAAATAAAAGTAGCTTATTATTCATTTATGGTACTGCATTATCATTTGATAAAATAAAATAAAATTAGATTCTATGTAGGTTGAAATGCTTTTAAGTTTCAAACTTACATAGACACTTAAAAGTTATAAATTTACTTAACTTCATTGATGGCCAAATCTTGTATATGTTTGTGCCTTTATATATCATGGTAATCACAAAAAAAAATTTATAATTCCTCTATTTCTTTTTTCCAAGAAAAGTGTAAAAAAATTACTTTATCTTTTACTTGATTAAACTTATATTGACTTCTTAATATATACTTTTTAAAAGTGTGCAATTAAATGTTAACTTTTCAAAAAATCTTGACATTCACGTTTTCTTATCTTCTCTCATCTTGAAATGCTCCCGATCTAAGTAATGATCTCATCCTTTTTACAGAGTTTATGGCTGACTATAATTCCTTAAGGATAAAAAAAAAGGTTAACATTTCTTATAACCCATATGAAGTATGTTACTTTCACTTTACCATTAATGTAAAAAATACCTCTTTAAGTCAAGAAAGATAATAAATTTTTACTAATCTCCACAGGGGTATCACGTAAGATCAACAAAGAACACTATGTTTCATTTTACACTGGGGACACTTGAAAGGTGCATAGTTAAATGTCATTCTTTTACAAGTAAATCATTCACGGTTTGGGAAGACATCTTAGAGCTTCTTAAACATGATTCACTGCCAAGACCTCTACAGTTGTTAAGAAGTAAAAGCAAATGCGCAATGTACATTTCAAAGGTACATTCATAAACTGCAAATTTGCAAAAAGAGTCTTAAAAGTTTTAACTGTGTGTAACTTCACCTCTCCCAGAAATAGATCAATAATTAGAAGCCTAGTAATTCTAGATCACCATACATACCAAATGCTCTAAGTTCATACGGTTTATAAAGGAATGTTTTCAACTTTAAATTCACGTAAAATGCATTATTATTTAATATATTTAATAAGAGTTTTTCTAAGATACATCTTACATACCAGGTTTTCTCCTGTAAAGTATATCACTCGGTGTTTATTTAAAACTTATATTCACACAATTATACAAGCATTGCCAGTATCTAATTCCAGAACTCACTTCCAGAAGGAAGTTGCATCAAGAAGCACACCACAAAATTACAAAACCAAAATTGACTTTAAAAGAAACAAAAAATCCAGCTGAGTGCTGTGGCTCACGCCTGTAATCCCAGCACTTTGGGAGGCTGAAGCGGGTAGATCACAAGGTCAAGAGATCAAGACCATCCTGGCCAACATTTTGAAACCCTGTCTCTACTAAAAATACACAAGGTAGCCAGACATGGTGGCGTGTGGCTGTAGTACCAGCTACTCGGGAGGTTGAGGCAAAGAAACAAAAAATATGAATACATCTATACATAGTTAAAATATTTATTTATCAGTTTTAAAACTTCCCATAAAGAAAACTCCATGTCTAGATGGCTTCATTTATGAATTCTCTCAAATGTTTAAGGAAGAGTTAACACCAACCCTTCAAAACGTCTTCTAGAAAATATAGAAGGGAATACTGAACTAATTCCATGAAGCCACTGTTACCCTGTGATTCAAACAAAATAAAGCCATTGCAAGAAAACTCCAAATCAATACTTATGACTACAGACCAAAATTCTCAACAAATACTAGCAAACCAATTCCAGCAGCATACAGAAACGATTATACACTATAACCATGTGAGCCTATCCCAGGAACGTTAAATTGTTTTTTAAACAGGAAAATTGGTCAATGTAATATACCATATAAATACAATAAAGGATAAAATTACATGGTTATCTCAATAGATGTGAAAGCATTTGACAAATCCAGTATCCACACATAATTAAAACTCTCGGCCAGGAGTGGTGGCTCACGCCTGTAATCCCAGCACTTTGGGAGGCCGAGGCAGGCGGATCACGAGGTCAGGAGATAGAGACCATCCTGGTGAACACGGTGAAACCCGGTCTCTACTAACAATACAAAAAAAAAAAAAAAAAAAAAAAAAAATTAGCCAGGCGTGGTGGGGGGTGCCTGTAGTCCCAGCTTCTCGGGAGGCTGAGGCAGGAGAATGGTGTGAACCCAGGAGGTGGAGCTAGCAGTGAGCAGAGATCGCACCACTGCACTCCAGCCTGGGCGACAGAGCGAGACTCCATCTCAAAAAAAAAAAAAAAACCTCTCACCAACCTAGAAAGAGAAAGGATTTTCCTCAATCTGATAAAAGTCATCCACTAAAAACCCACTGCTAACATTATATTTAATAGTACAAAAATTAAATGATTTTCACTAGAATTGTGATGTTTGCTCTCATCATCTCCCATCTTGCACTGGAGTTTCTACATGGGCAACTGAGTAAGAAAATGAAATAAATCAAAACATACATTGTGGAAAAGAAGAAGTAAAACTATATCTGATTACAGATAACATAAGCTTGTACAAGCATACTTCATTTTATTGCACTTTGTAGATACTGCATTTTTTATATATTGAAAGTTTGTAGCAACCTTGCATTGAACAAGTATATTAATGCCATTTTTTCAACAACATGTGCTCACTTCACGTCTCTGTTTCAGACTTTGGTAATTCTCACAAGACTTCAAACATTTAAAAATTATTATTCTCTCTGTAATTATGATCTGTGCTCAGTGATCTTTAATGTTTCCATTGTAATTGTTTTGGGGTACCACAAACTGCACCCATATAAGAGAGAGAACTTCATTAACAAATGTGTGTGTGTGTTGACTGCATATCGGTCATCCCCCCCTTTCTCTTCCTCTCCTCAGGCCTCTTTATTTCTTAAGATAAAACATGTTGAAAGTTGGCCAATGATGAAAAATATAATTGCCTCTAAGTTGAAAGGAAGAGTAGTACATCTGTCACTTAAAATCTAAAGTTTTTGTAGAAATTCATAAACTAGGCTTAGTTTCATGTAATAAAGCAAGGGACCCCCAAAAGCCAAACCACTAGTGAAAAATAATAACCTAAGAGAACTTACATTTCATGATTTCAAAAGTTAATACAAAGCTACATTCTTTGAGTGAGTGTTGTACTGGCATAAGGAAAAGAAATAAAATCAGTTAAATAAAATTGAGGGTCCAGAAATTAACCTTTATGCTTATAGCCTGATTTTCAGCAGGAGAGACATGACAATTTAACGTAGGAAGAATAGCCTTCAAAAAAAATGATGCTGAATAAAACAGATATCTATATGCAAAAGAATGATGTTGGACCCTTACCTCAGACCACATGCAAAAATTAACTCAAAATGCATAACTGATCTACATGTAAGAGCTTAAATAATTACATTTCTAAAACAAAACATAGGAGTGAATTTCTGTGACCTTGTTTTAAACAAGTTCTTTTATCCTATCTAAAAAGATGCTCTTCGGGTCTACTGTTCAATGTACAAAATGGTTTATTTGCTATAATTTTGTGGCTAATTTGCAATAGAGAAAATACTTAACCTGAAAGATAAATAAGAATATAGACACTATCTTTTGGCTTTTGAACAAATGGTATTTCCTAGGTGCCCAGAAAAACACTTGTTATTAACAACAATGTGAAAATAAGACTTACTAGGCAAAATTGCCTATATATAAAATATATACATATACATGTACATATATCTGGGGAGTGTATTAAGTATTAACTTACATGATCACAAGGTCCCACAATAGGCTGTCTGCAAGCTTGAGGAGCAAGGAGAGCCAGTCCAAGTCTTAAAACTGAAGAAGTTGGAGTCTGATGTTTGAGGGCAGGAAGCATTCAGCACGAGAGAAACATGTAGACTGGGAGGCTAGGCCAGTCTTGCCTTTTCACATTTTTCTTCTTGCTTTATATTCACTGGCAGCTGATTAGATTGTGCCCACCAGATCAAGGGTGGGTCTGCCTTCCTGAGCCCACTGACTCAAATGTTAATCTACTTTGGCAATACTCTCACAGACACACCCAGGATCAATACTTTTCATCTTCCAATTTGATCAAGTTGACACTCAGTATTAACCATTCACAGGCCCGAAATGTAATCACATGTGAGTTTATAAAAGTTCAGCAGGGGAGATTTGAGAAATGGGAAATGGGCCAAATAGACAAAAACTTGCAGTTTTGTGAAAAACAGATCATGAGTTTAAGGAATGCAGGCAGTGTCTAGAAGGCCAAGGAAAACAACGGAAACAAAGGAAACAGATTCTCCCCCAGAGACTCCAAGAGGACACATCCCAGCTGACATCTTCACATTTTAGCCCACCTAAAATAATTTTGGTCTTCTGAACTCCAGACTAGAAGAGATTAATTTGTGATGGAACTTACTAAGGCAGCCATGGGAAACTAATGCATTGCATAACAATATATTCCCATAAACCTCAAAATATGAATGGGTAGGAACCAGCCACCACAGTCTTAAGAATCTCTTTATACAAGAGTTTGGACTAGAAAAAATGAGGAAAGAAACGTGTCATAATCTTTGGATCCAAGAAACCTACATATTACTAACACATACTGCAGAAAAATCTAACAACATCCGCAGGAATTAAACAGGAGTATCACAGGCTAAAATTTACAGTGAGTGTCCAGGGACTATTGGAAGTCCTCAGGAATGGAGCTGTTTTGGAATCTAAATAACTAACCTAAGCACTATTCAAGGATAAAAGTTTGCACTAAAGAGAAACTGCTGAGAGTGAAATCCAAACGGAACAAAACAGGGACAATAAACCCAATGACAGGCTAGATTCAGATAAAAGTAAGAAGATCTCAGAAAGTAAAAATTCCTATCCTTATGACTTTGCGAAACTAAAAAATTAGGAATTGAAAAATTTACATAATGTTCAGGTAAATATGAACACTGGCTGTTTAATGATATTAAGGCTTTAAAAGCATTGCATATATGTTTTAAAGGGAATATAATATTGCCTTTAATATATGATATGTTATCGAGACTTTGTGTTAAAATAATCTGGTGCTAAAATGGGGACGGTGGGAAATGGTTGGGATGCCGCATGGAGAAGTTTGGCCGTGGGTTGATAACACTTGTGTACATGAAGTTCATTATGCCATTTGTTTTCTTTTCTATGTCTTACATGTTTCTAATATAATATGTAAAAAGAAAGAAAAGAGGAAAAATCCTACCACACTAGTTGGCCAGTGACTATTTATAGAGTAGGCCATACACATGAATGTTTATTTGTATCATATCTAGCTATCATTTCTTGTTGACTAATATTGTGTTATATACAAGAACTTTAAAGCACATTTTCATGAAAAACATACATTTTTACTTGGAATATGTAATTAAATCAATGGAACTTTTTCTATTACAGATAAAAAAATCTTTTCCATACTGTTTTTGCATATCTACTTTAACTAAAAGCAATTTTAGTTCTGAATATCTCATTACTATTAGATCAAATGTCACTATAACAAACTAAAATAAAATTGCAGTACTCAAGCAGAGAATTAATAAGAAAAGGGGTATATTTCTCTACAGAAAAATTATTTTCACCAATTTAAAATCCTCAGATGAAAAATAGAGAAATTTTTTGACATTATGTCAAAACAAGAAATCCAGACAGTTCTTCAATTGTTTTTCCCTTTAAAAGACAAAACTCACATATGTTTGGTAGGCATTTTTTTTTAAATTTCTGATATCCTGTTATTATATGATCACATCATATGAGAAAACAAAATTTTAAACTGTAATCTATGGTGTAGGGTAGAGGAATTCTAAACAGTCTTATGTGATATAGAACTATTTGTGTGCATGCATTTCTTATGGAAATGAGATTTAGAAACTTTCTGGTTGTACATGACACCAATCAATAGGAATATTTTCATTCTGTTTTTTTGAGTATCTGCTAAAATAAGAATTGTTTGGCCTTTCTAAAGTAAACTTTGCTTGATACTTAAGCTATCTGCCTCTAAACTATAAAGGATCATGAATTATGGAAGTGAGTATCTTACCTTAAACAAAACAAAAAAAAATTCCATAATTAAATTGAAATAAAAACAACATTTAGAAAAATGAAAAAATTGGAAGAATAACTTTGCAAAACAAATCTCTGATACAGGACTGATATATATATTTATTCCTCCCCCAAATATATTTATTCCACACTTTCAAGTTGCACTATGTAAAATGAAGAAAGGTGTTATCAAGTTTTCAATGCCTGTTTTAACATTTCTGTCATATTTTGGTCTCTAAGAAAATGATACATAAAAATGTTACTCACACAAAGCCAATCCATAATTTCAGTTAATATCTAGCCTGTAGTTTCCTCTTATGCTTTGTGGAGTACGAGCATTTTGCAGATTGCTAACCTTTGTACTACAATGATAAATAAAATATATGTTAAATTTATGTCTGAGATTAATCAGTATTACTACTTGCCAGTAAAAGTTTGACAAAAATGTAATGAAGACATGCAAGTCATGCCTGATTTCATTTTCTTGGTTTTTATTTAATGCCTTTTTAGCAGTCTGTTTTCTGCTCTATATTGTAAAATTCCAGAAGGCAGGGGTTGTGGCTATTTAAGTTACTTTTTGTGATATCATATGGGATATTCTGTGGACATGGATTTACAATTACATTTTGTTGATAAGTAAATAATGTTTTGGTAATGTAACAGGATCCTCGGGATGTTGCTTCGCCAGCCAGAAACCTATGTGGCCGCTTGCACCTTCTGTCTGAATATCACTCACATCCACTGGGTTTGTTCCACCTCCTCCGCCGGTCCAGCAGGCTGTGATCCGCTCATGCTACTGGCCTGGATTCCACACCTGCTGAGGATGAGCCCCGCGTGTGTAGGCGAGCAATCACGGGCTCCGGGCCACCGAGCACAGCCACGCACGCGGGCTAGTGCAGCTCCAGTTGCCTGCACAGATGGCGGCTGCGTTTCATGGCTCCTGCTGAACTGGATGTACTGCACACGGCTACTGCTGCAGGCACCTGGACTAGGGAAAAGTTGTGGTGACCCGAAGCTGCCATGTAAGAGAGTGAGCTGCTCTACTAAAAATACAAAAATTAGCTGGGTGTGGTGGCGGGCACCTGTAGTCCCAACTACTCGGGAGGCTGAGGCAGGAGAATGCCGAGAACCCGGGAGGCGGAGCTTGCAGTGAACCGAGAAGTGCCACAGCACTCCAGCCTGGGCGACAGAGCAAGACTAGGTCTAAAAAAAAAAAAAAAAAAAAAAAAAGGTGAGCTAACCTGTGATCACCATGTTGTGAAAAGAAAAAAACAAACAACCCCACCCACACACACACAAAAAAAATCAGGTCATGAGGAAAGACCCTGGAGGTTGAGACATCTTTGGAAAGGTTTAGAGAGGGTGGTCAAAGGGACTAGTTATGTGTGCAGCAGCTGTTCTAGAAATTAACTCCTCAGGCCAGGACAATCCAACTGACCCAACACTGACCAAAGATTATCTGCTCAGCCAAACTATTCTCACATTCCTCACATGCAAAATTGTGAAGACAACAAGTTTGGTTTGGTTTGGTTTGAAGTCATTAAGTTTCAAAGTAATTTCTTACAAAATAACATACAATCAAAATAAATAAGTTGATATTTAAAGAAAATTGTAGTTTACCACCTGACTCTAACAAAAGAATAATTTTGCTATTTGAATACCAGTAAAATTATTATTACTATTTTAGTATTTTGTTATTATATTTTAATAATATAGTATAATTTTATAATTATTATAATAATAGTGTTATTAATAATGCTATAGTTACAAACATTATTATTTTAATATTTAATATTGAAGCTGACACTTCAATATATGAATTTCGGAGGGACATGATGCAGCTCTCAAAAATCCATAAATTGAAGTGTCAACTTCTGGTACCTAGAAATGTAACTATATTTGGAGTTAAGCCCTTTAAAGAGATGATTAAGACTAAATGAACTCTTAAGGGTGACCACTAATCTATGTGACTATTTAGAGATAAGGTCATCAAAGAGGTGATTAATATAAACTGTAGACCTTAGGGTGGGTACTTAAATACAGTGTCATCATAAGAAGATAGAGAGAGACACAAGGAATGCACATAGAAAAGGCACGTGAAGACACAGGGAGAAGGTAGCCATATGTAAGCCAGGGAGAGAAACCTGCCAGAACGGTGCATTGCTCTTGAATGTCCAGCATCCAGAATTGTGAGAAAACAAATGTCTGTTTCTGTAAGTCAACTAGAAACTAATACAAACGTTTATATTTATTCCATACTCATCTTGTACCAACAACTGTACAAAGCATTTAAGAGATAATGTCATTCATTACTTATAATAGCTCAAAAAGTCAGGATCTTTGATATCTCATAAGAATTGTGTTTCAGCTATTTTAGTGTTTGTTTCAGATGATGATAGACTTGTAGAACAACTAAAGAAATGTTTAATTCTATATACATTCCATGTAGTCTATGCGATATTGGCTAAAAACTACAGTATTTCATGGTAAAGAAGGCAAAGCTGTAAACTGCTTCAGGGCCACTTTCAGATCTTTCTCTTAGATTCATCTCAATTATTTCTGAAAGTAGAAAGTAGATTACCAGAGGGCATATACTAAATCTTACACTTCAACGGAATTTTGTCTTTTCTGTTCTCAAGCACAAATAATGACTATTAAATAGTGAATGTTTTTTCCTTGTGCAATGCATTTTTTTCTTTAGCAAACTTTTTTTTAAAGTAATGTGTATATAATTTTAGGCATTGAGCATGCATTTTATATATACATATATAATCTTATATATATAATATAATTATATATTATATATAGTATATAATCATATATGTAATCAAATATACATGATTATATGATTATATACTATATATTTGTATATATTATATATATTTGTATATAGAGTAAACCCTTATCATTTTATTCTCTATGATATAAAATTCAGATTTTCTACTATGGTACAATTTTAACAGCCTTTAGTCATTGTATACTGTTCTTTAACTTTTTAAAACAATTCTTATAAAAAATTAGAGCAGATAGTACAGTTTTCTTGCACTTCTCCTCAAACATGCATGTGTTTGCATGCACGCACATACATACACGTTTCTGCTATTATTATCTTCAGATTATGACACAGTACTGATGCATTATTGCTAATAAAATTCATAGTTTACATTGAAGTTCACACTCTTGTTTTATATATATATAGAGAGAGAGAGAGAGACAGAAAGACTCTGTACTGAAAAAAAAATGAGTAACACCTACTCTTTGCCTTATGGTAGCATATAATTCAGTAGCGAATACAGGCCTGAAAAGTACACAGAACTATAATACAAAGAATAATCCAGATAAACCATACATGCTTTTAGCTGAGAAGGGATTTAAATCATCAATTCCAATAAACTTTTTATAGCCAAAGGGAATTGGCACTGCTATCCCTACACAAATGTTCACTGATTCATTGCTCTTGGCCTGGAGGAACTTCTAGGCAATTAACTGGACTTATCAAAAATGTGTGCCTCCGGGGCCTACTTTCTCAGAAGTGGTTACCCTTTCTTACTCTTCTACAGGGTTTTTATGTATTTATAAAATACTAGGGTTAGAAAAGAGATTAAGGAAATAGTCTTATTGTTGATTTCTCTTTTTTTCCTGCCTAAGAATATTCTTTAATAGCCTTAATGAATATTTTATATTATTCCTCCACCACTCCAATATTATTATCAATTCAGGGAGTCTTTGGAATACAAATGACAAAATGTTTTTAATCATTGCCATGGATCACTGTGACTTAGCTTTAGCACAAACCCACAAGACGCATTTTAATAACATAGTCCTCAAATTTCCTATCCAATACTATCCTAACTCTCCTGTTATCTGAATTTGATTTCTACATCCAGAATTCCTCAATTTTGTGTGACAACTCCCACATGCTCTTTCTTACTTATGTCCACTTTTTCTTCCAATTTCAGAGAACTCTATCTCTGCAAAGTATTGACCCATTGATTATCTCCTGTCACGTATTTCCAAATTCCTCAAGGTTGTTTTGCTGTAGCATAAACTCATGTTCTAGTTTTTTTTCCATCTTAAAACAAATTTACCTCCAACATGGGTCCCTCTTTAACGACTAGCCTGTCTAATTTTATTAAAGCATTGCTCTAGTTGTTTGTCTCTCATTTTGTACTCCAAACTTACTCCTCGACCTACTTCAATCCAGTTACCACTAAAATGACTCTGACCACTAGTAAATTCCTAATTACTGAAATGGATAGGCTCACTTAGTTTTCAAGCTACTTGATTTATAAAGCATTTGTCACTGTTGATAATTTTTCTTTGTTGTTTTTCCTACCATATCTTCTGTGTTTCATCCCTCTCTGACTGTTTCTTCTCTTTTTGTAGTCACTATTCTACTGCATACATACTTGGAACATAATTTGGAACAAAAACAGTGAGTGCTTCCTCTTGTAAGATGTAATGGAATGCAAAAGATGCATACAGACTTGTCTCCCAGGAGAGGATAAAGTCACAGATCTCTAGCACAGTATATGAAATTCAGTCTTACCTTTGCCATAGCTTACATCTTCTCACACCTCAAGTAATAACACAGTAAGTTCAACTGTAATTAAAATCCTCAGTTAATATTCATTTCTTGAGGTTTAACATTTGTTTTCTTTACATTAATTTGGATTCTTTCTTCATCCATTTAAAAAAATATATTGGCCCAGTATATTTACATTCTAGTCACCTACTAACCACTGAATCTTCCATGGAAAATCTGATACCCTTTTGATCCGACAAGTTATACATTCTGTCTCATACATATCAATCTCTCCTTAAATGCCAGAAACATCTAATATACTAAAAATCTGCCCCAGACACAGATGATTATATGTACAATGATTATATGCATACAATGATTAGAGGCTGTTATATAGGGTAAACCCTTATCATTTTATTCTCTATGATATAAAATTCAGATTTTCTACTTTGGTACAATTTTAACAGCTTTTAGTCATTGTATACTATTCTTTAACTTTTAAAAACAATTCATATAAAAAATTAGAGCAGATAGTACAGTTTTCTTGTACCTCTCCTCAAACATGCCTGTGTTTGCACGCATGCACACACACACACACACGCCTTTCTGCTATTGTTATCTTCAGATTATGACACAGTACTGATGCGTTATTGCAAATAAAATTCATAGTTTACATTGAAGTTCACACTCTTGTTAAATCTACATTTTTAACAAATGCATAATGTTATATATCCATAATTTTAACATTATACAGAATAGTTTCAACACCCAAAATTGCTCTGGTTAGGCCTTCTAGTACTTTGTTGAATAGCAGTTGTGAGAGTGGGCATCCTTATCTTGTTACAGTTCTTAAGCAGAATGTTTCCAGCATTTGCACATTTAGTGTGATGTTGGCTGTGTGTTTGTCATAGATGGCCCTTATTTTTATGGATGTATTATTTTTATGTGTGTTCCTCTGATGCCTCATCCGTCGAAGGTTTTTATCGTGAAGGGATGTTGGATTTATTGAAATCTTTTTCTGTGTCTGTTGAGATTATCATATCATTTTTGCTTTTAATTCTGTTTATGGAGTAAATTGCATTTAGTGATTAACATGTATTGAACCAGCCTTGCATCCTAGGAATAAAACCTGCTTAATCATGGTGTATTAACTTTTTGATATGCTGCTGGAGTCAGTGTGATATTCATTGAAGATTTTTATGTCTATGTTCTTTAGGATTATTGGCCTGAAGTTTATTTTTTTTCCATGATATTTCTGCCAGATTTTGGTATCAGGCTGTTGCTGGCTTCATAGAATGAGTTCGAGAGCAGCCCCTCCTCCTTGAATTTTTGGAATAGCTGCAGTAAGATTGGTACCCATTCTTTGTATGTTGGTAGAAATTGGTTGTGAATTTGTCTGGTCCAGGGATTTTTGTGGTTGACAGGTTTTTATTACCAATTCAATTTCAGAACTTATTGGTCTATTCAGGGTTTTACTTTGTTCTTGATTTAATTCTGAGGAGATGTTTGTTTCCAAGAATGTATCTATTTCCTCTAAATTTTCTAACTTGTATGCACAGAGTTGTTCATAATAGTCTCTTAGGGTCCTTTGTATTTCAGTGAGATTGATTACAATGTCATTTTTGTCTTTTCTAACTGTACTTACTTGGATCTTCTTTTTTTCATTTTCTTTGTTAATCTAGCTAGAGGTTTATCAATCTTGTTTAATATTTTGAACACCCAACTCTTGATTTTGTTGATCTTTTGATGGATTTTTACACCACAATTTTTTTCAGTTCTCATCTAATTTTAGTTATTTCTTCTCTTCTGCTAGCTTTGGTGTAGAGTTGTTATATTTTTCTAGTTCCTGTAGGTGTAGTGTTAGGTTGTTAATTTGACATCTTTCTAACTTATTCATGAAGGCATTTAGCACTATAAACTTTTAATAGTTTTAGTTGCATCCCCAAAATATTGGTAAGCTGTGTTCCTGTTTTTATTAATTTGTTGATTCTGCCTTAATTTCATGGTTCATCCAGGAGTTATTGGAGAGTAAGTTTCAAAATTTCCATATATTTATGTAATTTAAAGAGATCTTCTTGATACTAACTTTATTTTTAAGGCAACATGGTCCAAGAAGGTACTTGTCATGATTTTATTTTATTTTGTAATTTACTGAGACTTACGTTTATGACCAAGCATGATATTAGAATATGATCAGTGTGAAGATAAGAAGAATGTATATTTTGTGGCTCTTGAGTATAGTGTTCTGTAGATGTCAATTAGGTCCAATTGGTTGAGTATCAAATTTAGTCCATAATTTCTTTGTTAGTTTTCTCCATTAATAATCTGTCCAATACTGTCTGGAAGATTTTGAAGCCTCCCACTATTATTGTGAGGCTACATCTCTTTGTAGGTCAAGAATGACTTATTTTATGAATCTGGGTGTTTCAATATTGGGTTCATATATATTTAGGATAATTAAGTATTCTTGTTTAATTGAACCCTTTATTATCAGTAATTCTCTTCTTTTCCTTCTTAATTGTTGTTGGTTTAAATTCTGTTGCATCTGATGTAGGAATAGTGACACCTATTCTTTTTTTTCTTTTCTTTTCATTTGCATGTAAATCTTTCTCCATCTTTTTTATTTTGAGGCTACGGGTGTTGTTACATGTGGGATGGGTCTCTTAAAGACAGTGAACAGATGGCTCTTATATTTTTATCCAGCTTGACACTCTATGCCTTTTAAGTGAGGTGTTTAGAACATTTACATTCAAGGTTAGTATCGGTATGTGTGATTTTTATTGTGTCATTTTGTTGTTACCTGGTTGTTATGTGCACTTGCTTGCTTATAATGCCTGTCTGAAAATAGTCCCCAACTATTATTGTGAAGCTATATCTCTTTGTAGGTCAAGAAGGACATATTTTATAAATCTGGTTGTTCTAATGTTGGGTACATATATATTTTAATTCTAAGTAAGGTGTTTAGCCTGTTTACATTCAAGATTAGTATTGGTATATGTGATTTTGATTCTGTCATTGTGTTGTTACCAGGTTGTTATGTAGACTTGCTTGCTTATAGTGCCTGTCTGCTATGTGCTTACCTGTGTTTTGGTGGTAGTATCATATTTTTTTTTGTGGGAGGGATATGTTTAGTACTCCTTTAAGGACCTCATGTAAGGCTAGCCTAGTTGTAACAAATTCCATCAGAATTTGCTTGTCCGAGAAAAATTTTATTTCTCCTTCACTTATGAAGCTTAGATTAATGGGATATGAAAATCTTGGTTGAAATTTATTTTCTTTAATGATTCTGAAAATAGGGCCCCAATCTCTTCTGGCTTGCAATGTTTCTGCTGAGAGGTCTATTGCTGGTCTGATTGGGTTTCTTTTGTATATGATTTGACCTTTCTTTCCAGCTAGCTTGAAGATGCTTTCTTTAGCATTGAGTTTGGTGCATCTAATGACTATGTTTCTCAGGGATGGTTTTCTTGTATAGTATCTTGCCAGAGTTTTCTCCATTTCTTTGAATTTCTATGTCAACCTCTTTAGTGACATTAGGGAAATTTTTATGGGTTATATCCTCAAATATGTTTTTTTAAGTTTATTACTCTCTCTCCTCTCTCAGGAATATCAATAAATCAGGTTTGACTTTTTTTTTTTAACATAATCTCTACTTCTTGGAGATTTTATCCATTTAAAAATATATTTTTTTGTATGATTGAGTTGACTTGAAGGATTGATCTTCAGGCTCTAAGATTCATTTTCCAGCTTGGTTTATTCTGATGTTAATACTTCCAACTCTTTTATGAAGTTCTTCCAGTGCATATTTCAATTCTAGAATTTCAGTTCAGTTCTTTTTTAAAATGGCTATGTCATCCTTCAGCTCCTGCATCATTTTACAGAATTCTTTGTCCTTCTTTGAGTTTTAACTGACCCCTGAATCTTGATAATCTTCCTTGCCATCCAGATTGTGCTTTTTTTTTTTTTTTTTTTTTTTTTTTTCCTGACACTCTTGCTCAGTCACCCAGGCTGGAGTGCAGTGGTGGGATCTCAGCTCACTGCAAGCTCCGCCTCCCGGGTTCATGCCATTCTCCTGCCTCAGCCTCCTGAGTAGCTGGGATTACAGGCACCCGCCACCACGCCCGGCTAATTTTTTGTATTTTTAGTAGAGACGGGGCTTCACCATGTTAGCCAGGATGGTCTCAATCTCCTGACCTTGTGATGCACCTGCCTTGGCCTCCCAAAGTGTCGGGATTACAGGCACGAGCCACTGCACCTGGCCCAGATTCTGCATTCTGTATTTGTCATTTCATTAGTTTCATTCTGGTTAAGAACCACTGTTGAGGAGCTAGTGGACTTGTTTGGAGGCAAGGCGACACTCTGGTTTTTTGAATTCCCAGTGTTCTTGCACTGATTTTTTTTTTTTTTTTTTTTTTCTCATCTGAGAGGGCTTGTCTTTAGAGGTAGTGTAAATTGAATATAGTCAATTGGCTTCATTTTAGATGCTTTCAGATGGCCAAGGCTATGTACAGGATCTTTATTTGTGACTAATCTCTTGCCCTTGGTTTCATAGGGATATATATTTGTTTGGACTTTAATTCAGTAGATGCTTATTAAGAGTAATGACTGGCATGTAGGCACTTACCAAGCCATGCACCCTTTTTTTGTATTTCCCCACGTTCACAGCCATGCTCCCTTCCCTCAGAGCCGTTCAGGACCAGGAACTATTCCTAGCATTTGGCATATATGTGCAGGAGTGCCAGCTTCCTCTCTCTTCAGTCTCAATTTCTGTGCTGCCTCACTATTGACACTTGGTGTTTTATCTCCAGAGATCTGCTTAAAGTATGTTGGTGTATTCAATATTCTGTTATCTTTCAGTGGAAGTAGAACTTCCTGGCTGGATCTAGTCAGCTACCTTTGCCCTCATTTCCCAATACTCATTTTTAAGTTTCAAAGGAGGCAAAACATTCCCTGGATTCCAGAGTAACCAAGCATCCTTCCTACAGATATCCCAGTACACCTGTAAGACATAGGATGACAGAGGATGTGATGGAGCCATCTGGGAGCTCCTGAAACTGGTGAGACAGAGTAGTAGATATGGGCCAAAATATTGTTTTTAATTTTTTCATGAAACTTCTGTGATCCATGTGTTATTTAGAAATGTGTTAACTCAGCACCATGAGGTTTTCCTGCTATCTTTCTATGGCTGAGTTCTGGTTTAATTGCATCGCGATCTGTTAGGTAGATTCACTGTGCACTGGTTACTGTTGTAACCCACTGCATCTTGAATTGCACTTTTACTACTTGCCCAAGTCCAGTAAGACAGAAGTTGTACAACATGAGTTTATTATTTACACATAGAAAATAAGAAACAACAGAAGTCTAGCATTCAAAAGAAGCCATTCCCTCAAGTTTCAGGAAGCTGCTTAGGGCAGGTGGAATTGTGTCTGCACATGCTTCACCTGCGCTACAACTGAAGGCAACTAGAAAGCAGTGTACCCTGGGTTTTATAACCTGGAGGGCATTGGACACCCTGGGCTAAAACACTGAAGGATATGTTGTTTCTAAAGGAACACAGCTTGGGCTGTGCTGGTTAGTTCTTTCTCATCTCAGGATGTTGCATCGTCAGCATTATTCCACAGTTATTCTTGAGAACTGCAAATAAGAAGAGGAAAAGATAGAACTAGGTCAGACTCGGGCCACCTAGAAAATTGTCCTGAATTGTCTGTGAGCATACTTTGTATGGTTTTTATTATTTAAATTTGTTTGAGTGTGTTACATGGCCCAGAATTTGGTCTATCTTAGTGAATGTCTCATGTTGCAAAGAATGTGTTCTGCTATTTTGGATAAAGTATTTTATAAATGTCAATTAGATTCAGTTGACTGCTCCTGCTGTTCACTTTACCTATTTTCATACATTTTCTGCCTGCTGAATTTGTCAGTTACTGATAGAGTAACAAGCCTGCAAATATAGTCATAGATTTGTCTATTTTTCCTTGAAGTTCCATCAGGTTTTGCTTTACATATCTTGATGCTCTATTATTAAGTAGGTACACAATAATGATGGTTATGTCTTCTTGAAGAATTTACCTATTAATAATTATGCAATGCTCCTTTTGTCCCTTATGATTTGTTGTTTTATAAAGTCTGTTTTTTCTGAAAATAATATAGCTTTTCAAGCTTTCTTCTTATTAATATTGGCATGATATATCTATTTTTATAATTTATGAGATTGGAAAGCTAAATGGCACATAATTTTATGACGTGCCTCCCTGTAGGTAAAATTAAGCTCTAGTAAAATAGCTTTCTGTTGGAGAGAAGGCCTTTGTTACATAGAACCCTCTGGAAATATTTCATAATGCTGCTTCTTCCCCCACTATCTATCAGAGCCACACACACACACATACAAATCATTTTTACTCTTCCTGGTACTATGCTGGTATGCTGGTGGGGTAGCTGAAGATAAAACCAAAAGAAGTACCTCCCCACTCACCCACAAGGCTATGGCCCCTAGAGTTTCTCTAATTGTTGGTTTATATTCAGCCTCACGGTTTTCACAATATTAGCATTTAAATATATGTTACAGTTCATGGCCCCAGCAACTTCTGTTTCAAATAAATAGATCTTGGCATAACTTTTATATTCACCTGTCTCTCCAGATTTCAGGATTGTAGTCTGCCCTGTAGGTCAATATTCTGATAAGTCCCATAGATTTCTTTTTGTTTTTGTTTTTCTTTTATTTTAGATTTTTAGGTTGTTATAAAAATTTGAAGTGATGATTTCTAATCTCATTACACGTTGATAATGAAAGTTGAAATTCAGCACACTAATTTTAACATTACTATTCTTAGGAAACACATCACATTATTCATATTTATGTGCAAGAACTATTAACATGGACTTATGTACCTACCGATTGGTCTGGAGGATATAGTCTCTATTTGGGCAAATACTTCCCAGTGACAATTCTGTAACAAGGAGCACAGATTTTGCTCATGTAATAGGTCTCTCAATCACTGAGTGTATGAAGAAACAGACAAAATCAACATTCAGAAAGCATCTTCTGAGTGTCAAACACTACAGTGGCTATTTCATACATGAAGTCTCATTTATTCACCTTTATCATTAAAAGAGATAATGTTATTGTCCCAGTGTAAGACACTGGATCAGAAAAATTAGTCAAATGTCCAAGGGTATACAGCTCAATTAGAAAGTGAACTGATATTTTAAACTAAGTATATATAATCCCAAAGACCCCATGCTTTCAAATAAAGTGGAGCTTGGTTAGTAATTTTATTGGAATTTTAATGTAAATATGATTACATATATAAAATTATTTGAGAAAAATTAAGCATTTGCACCAGACAATCTCCCAATCTCAGCACACTATATTTTTATTCATTTAGTTAAGTTGCTTCTGATATATTTGTCATTGTCTGTGTGCAAAGTATATAACAGGCTCATCCCTGATTTTCTTAAGTCTGATCTCATTTGCTAAATCAAGATTATCACTGTAAGAGCTCCCATCCTCAACCAGCCTCCATCAGAATTCCAGAGCTCCCTTTTCTTTGTATTTGCATTCCCTTTACTTTGGCAAATAGTATTTTCTAAAAGCAGTGCCTCATTTTATTTATTTTTTTTGGTGTGCAGAAAAGTTGTTGAGACAATATTTTATCACCTTACCTATTACAGTTTTTGTGTGATGCCAGTCTTTTCTTATACAAGGATAGCGTCTGTATCTGTTTATTACATTTTGCCTTACTTTTTATTTTTATGTCCTCCTTTAATTTTTTTTCTTTCAAACCTGTGTCTACTGTAAAGAGTTAGAAATACGACATTAGTGAGCTTAATGAATACTTGGCAGATAAATGAATAAATTAATGAAACTAGATCATAGTGCATATATATTCACATATATTTAATAAATTAACAAATGCATATGTTAATATAAAATCCTGATTTCTCTTGTTATGTTATAACTGAAACTCATTCAATCCAGTTAGCAGATATGAAATACTACTATTCCGGATTGAAATCATCATGTTTTTTTCAGAATTCAAGGTAATACAGAGTTGAGATAAAAGAAATCTTAGGTACAGGTCACTATAGAAATGGTCATGGATTGAATATGAAAATAAATATACAATGTACCTCTGTTTAAATTTGTTAGTGTAGATCTCTAACTTAGAAGAAGACATTGCAGAATAGTATTATTCCACATCATATATATATATTATATACAGATGTGTGTGGGTGTATGGGTGGGGTCTGTGTGTGTGTGTGTCTGTTGTGGCATGGCCACTAAAGGCAATAGTGCATTTCAATGTAAATCATTCTGATTTACTAGTAACTAATGGACAGCTTTTAGATGGATAGGGCTATAAATGTTTGTAAACATTGGATTCCACAGAACGCTTTTCTTCAGGGAGCTGTTTCATGTTAATAAGCCTTATATTTTTGAATCTGCAATACCCTAAAGAGACACAAAGCAATAATGCCTTCATCAAAGCATAATGTAGAGCAGTTCATTCAGATAAGTTAGTGTAAGGGGCTTTCTCCATATATACAATGCTGGAAAGAGCAAATAAAATAAATTAAATCTGAATGGAACACCAATTGTGCATGTTATGCATGTTGATGTAAGTACAGTGATATAATAAAACTGAATTATTATAACAGTGTAATGCATTAGGATACATTTACGTATAAGAGTACCATATACAAAGGGCAGTGGATTTATATTGCAAACATATGCTTTAGCCTTTGCCTTTCTAGTTACTGAATCTGCGCCTTAAGTTATATTACATAAATTCTAAAAGAGTCCATTTTCTTTATCTATAACTAATAATAACATATGTTTATGATTTAGTTCTCTTTCTCTAGATTATTTTAAATGGAAGTATTTTACATATAGAAATAAACCAGCAACTGTTGAAAATGCTGACTCCAGTTAAAGAGAAAAGTTAATGTAGAACTAAGACATATTCATAACTGGGAAAGTTAAAATAATGGTAGTCAATGAGATTTTCAACAGAAACATTGTAGAAAGAAAAGAGTAGAGTGCTAAGGGCAAAACTTGAAAATATTTATCCATTCTTTCTTCTCTTGAAATGTTGATTCATATATCCAAATCTTACTGACCATACCAATAAAAATACTAAACAGCTATCAAAAATATTAATTTAAAATATAATCAGAAGAGTGAAAGCATATTAAAATTAATGGAAACTTTCTATGAACCATTTAGATATTAAATTCTAGTCGGTTTCTGTGATCATGATTATGTGATTATGACCATTAACAATCTATTATCTCTAATTGTTTGAATAACTTAGCAGTGAAGATCCAAAGATTTTATCTTGATTTTCAGTTTTATTTTATACATTATTAATATCAAATTCCATTTATTTTTAAGAAAGATAAAAAAGCAAATGAATAAACCAAAATATACATTTATTTGATATTTGCTTAAATTGCATAGACTATTTTTTCACCATGATATAACTAACATATATTAAATACTTAATAAATTCTATATATTAAGGAATTTTAAACGCATACAAGTTAAGACTCATAAACATGTTTGATGTTAGTATTATTACTTTAAGTTTAGAGATTGATCTCCTTATAAATGATCACACAGTCACTAATTTAGATAGGCTTTAAATTCAGGCAGTTTGACCTCAGAGTCAGTATTCTTTATTTCTATACCATAGACCTCCCATATGCACAGTTTTTCATGAAAATACTATAAGAATTGTTACATGCACATGCACACATATTTATTTAGAAATTAATTTCTAGATTTCTATAATATACCTGTGTGTCAAAGTCAAAAATATTTTTGTCAGAATTCAAGAACTTATGCAATTTATAAACTTAGTTTCTCTTACTCTTTCTCCCTCAATTATTTAAATTAAAAAAAACTTTAGATTCAAAGTTAAGATAGTATAGGATGTTCTGTCATAAATAAATTTTATTTTAATTCCATTCTTCTCTTACATTTTTGCAGCTCTTCTTAAAATTTTGTATTTTAGTAGTCTTTTTTCTTTCTATGCTACAATGGAGGTAGAATACCATTAACTGTTTAATTGCAAGTTATAGTTGCTTTTTTCTATATTTTCCTATTGTATACATTAGATTGTTGTCTTTGATTTGACTAAAGATAAAGGTGCAGAGAAGATAACAATGGAAAATATTTGTAGTTATAATGGCTTCTAGAAATAGCTTCATTGTATGCTATTTTGATATAAGCAATGCTAAAAATAGTTTACCAAATTCTGATTTCTTCTGATCTTTCATTCTTGACTTGAAGGAAAACCAGCAAGGAAATCAACTCACCCTTACCAAAGACGAGGTACAACAATGGGACAATGGGGAAAGAAGGAAATAAACTACAGAAGAAGAAAGAGAAGAGATCAAGGAAGAAAAAGAGAAGTGGAGAAGAAGAGAAAGTAGAGGAGGAGGAGGAGAAAATGAAAGAGTGGTAACAAGAATATGGTTAAAGTAATTTTTCATGTTTAATCAGAAATTCACTGATCTTGTTCTATATAATAAAATAACTTAATTATCTATTTTACTTTTTAGTCTCTTATAAATAAATATTGTAAATATTCCTTCCTTTCTCTAGCTACTAAGTTCATATCTCTCATCAGTAACTTTCATTCACTAAAACTTATTTAAAACCAGATGTCAAAGGGAATAAGTTGACAAAACCATGCCCCTGCAAGAAAGGGTAGATCAGAGTATGGTGTAAATTACATTGAGAGAGAAAAGTGGAGTCAATGCTATATCCTTTGTTCCAACGGTTTTTGTTTTGTTTTAATTAAACCATATGCTTTATTATGTATAAATACCATATAACTATATGTATATTCCTAATTATCCTAACTTTAGAGAAACTAGTAAATAATTACAGCTGATTTTTTGTCTGAAATTATACAAATAAGAAAATAATAGGGTAAAGTGTTCAAAGAAAATAACCAGCCACCTAGAATTTTATAGCCAGTAATATTATCCTTCAAAAATGAGGAGAAAAAATACTTCCTCAGAACAGAGAAAATATAGTATCAGCAGAAATTTCTTTTAAAAATGTTGTAAAATCTTCTTCAGAAAGGAGAAAAATAACATAGGTCAGAAACTTAGATCTACACAAAGAGCATCAGAGAGGGAATCTATAGGGATAAAGTATATTTTAAGCTTTATTTTAATTTATCTAACAAATAACTTTGTTCAAAGTAATAAGGGTAACAGTGTACTGGGTAATTATAACCTATGGATAAGCGAAATGAATTAAAACAGTGATATCTATATGAGAGGGAGAAATTTATAACACTCAAAGGTACCTACATTATATGTGAAATGGTGTAGTGATATTTGAAGTTAGAGTACATTAGTTAAAAACATATATTGAAGACTGTAGGATAACCATTAAAGATAATAAAGTAAGATATAGTTAATATGCCCATAGATGAGAGAAAAATTCAGTGATCTAAAATGCTGAATAAAAACAACAAAAAAGGCTGAACAAAGGGGAATAAGTAAAAAGAAACAAAGTGCAATAAGTAGGACAAGATTACAAACAAGGACTAAGAAATGTTTAACTCAACTATATTAGCAGTAACTGTAAATGGGAACAGTAGTAATACACTAATTCTAAGGTAGAGACAGTCAGAATGTTTATAGAAACAAGTCCTCACTGTATGTTGTATACAAGAAATAAATATAGAACCAAAGAGTTTGAAGGAAAGATGGGAAAGGTATACCATGCTAACATCAGTGAAAAAAAAATACTGCGGTTACTATTTTAATTTCAGACCAAGCAGAATTTCAAATAAAAATTTTTTTCAGGACTAATAAAGGGACACCACATAACAATAAAGGGGTCATTCCTCAAGAAGATATAACAAATCCTAAACTTGTATGCATCTAACAACACAGCGTCAACCTACAAGAGGCAGTAACTCACATCAAAAAAATTACTGACTTTAACATTTCTCTTTCAATAATTTATAAATCAAACAGGCGTAAATCAATAAAGATGTAGTGGTAGTGAATAGCACTATCAACCAACTTTGTCTAACTGATATTGATAGAATACTCCATCCTCAACACTAGCAGAATATTTACTCATCTCAAACTCATATAGAACATTCACCAAGATACTATTATATGATGTAGAAGGTCACAGGACACAAGGCTAATATGTAAAAATCATTTTGCATTTTATATCTTACTAAAAAATGGGAATTTAAAATTTAAAAGTGTTTCCACAGTGGCTGAACTAATTTACATCACGAACTTAAACTCACCAACAGTGTACTAGTGTCCCTTTTGGTCTACAACTTCACCAACACCTGTTATTTTCTGACTTTTTTACAAGTTATTCTAACTTGTGTGAAATAGTATCTCATTGTGGCTTTAATTTGCCTTTATCTGATGATTAGCGATTATGAGAAATGTTTCATATGTTTGTTGACTGCTTGTATGTCTTCTTTAGAGAAGTATATATTCAAATCTTTTTGCTTATTTTTTAATGAGGTGATTTGTTTTATGCTTGTTGAATTGTGTAAGTTCCTTATAGATTCTGGATATTAGACCTTTGTTGGATACATAGTTTGGGAATATTATCTTTCATTCTATAGGTTTTATGGAGATTTCTCAAATAACTAAGATTTGAGCTATCATTTGACCCAGAAATCCCATTACTGGGTATATACTCAAAGTAAAATAAATTGTTCTACCCAAAGGACATGTGCACCCATATGTTCATTGCAGCACTACTCACAGTAGCAAAAACTTGGAATCAACCTAGATGAAATAAAGAAAATGTGTTAGATACATACCATGAAATACTATGCGGCCATAAAAAAGAATGAAATTATGTCCTTTATAGCAACATGGATGCAGCTGGAGGCCATTATTATGAACAAACTAATCCAGAAACAGAAAACTAAATACCGTATGTTCTCATGTATAAGTAGGAGATAAACATTGGGTACACTTTGACATAAATATGAAAACATCAGATGCTAAAGACTACTAGAGGTGCAAGTGAGGAAGTGGGGCAAATGTTGAAAAACTACCTATTGGGTACTATGCTCATTATCTGGGTGATGTATTCAACTGCATACCCCAAAGTTAAGCATCACACCATATACTTTAGTAGTAAATCTGCACATGAACCTCCTGATTATAAAAGCTGAAAAAAAATTATTTATAATATTAAAAATGTAAGAAAGATATAAATCTTTCAAAATATATATGGGATCAATATGCAGAAAACTATAAAATTGTGTTGAAGTTAAATCAAAGACCTAAATAAATGGAGATGTATTCCATGTTCATACATTGGAAGACTCAGTGTTGTTAAGCTGCCAGTTCTTCCCAGTTTGTTCTACAGAGTCAATGTGGCCCCAATCAAAATTCCATCAAAAAACTATTTAGGCATCAGTACACAGATTCTAAAATTTATATGGAAAGGTCAAAGACATACAATAGACAGCACTGTACTCAAAAAAAAAAGAAAGTTGAAAAATTAATACTACTCAATTTTAACATAATATAAATTTATACCAATGAAGACAGCCTGGTATTTGCTCAAGAATAGATTCATAGATCAATGAAACATAACTAAAAACCCAGAAATAGACTGACATTTAAAAAGTCAACATGTTTTATTTTGCACAAATGTGTATAGAAAACTTTTTCATAACTCCCCCAAATTAGAAGTAAGTTTGTATGTAAAGAATGCAACCAAGATGTCCTTCAATAGGTAAATAAACAAAATGTTGGACATACTTCACACATACAATGGGTTTTTATTTAGCTATAAAGAATAAGGAGCTATGAAGACATAAAAAATGGAGGAAACTTAGAATGCACATTTCTAAATGATAAAAAGTTGTATGCAAATGCTATATACTGTGTGATTACAATTATATGGCATTCTGGAATGATGAAGCTACAGTGATGGAAATATCAGTGTTTGTGAAGGTTGGAGAGTAGGAGGAGGGTTAAATAGGTGAAACAGAAAATTTATTTGTGGGGTGAATTTTCTGTTTCAGCTGCATTTACTAATCTTAATAGAGAGTTTTTTAATTCTTTTTTCAGGGAAAGAGTATTTTCCAATTTAACTTTTGATTTATTCCTTGCTATTTAAAATATATATACTTTTTAGTTTCCCTTCATATTTCTTTTTTAAATGTATCATTAATTCCTGCATATTCAGGGATTCTCCTGTATTCTGTTGTTTCTATTCTATATGTAAATGTAATTGTGGAAATATGACACTATGCATGCCAAAGTCAATTGCACTTTACAACACAAATAGTGGACGTTTATGTATGCAAATTTAAGAAACATTGATGATGGCGATTGCAGAATAAAATGAAGAATGTTACAAAATGATTTAACTGCATGTCAGATGTATAAAACAACTTTATTGAAGGACATTGGGGGAGAAAGCTGTTGATCTAGTAACTTTGAAAATGGTTGAAATTTGTAAGACTAAATGTAAAAGAAAAGGCCTATAAGCACCATAATCTAGTTGATAAATTGTGTCCTGCAAGGTTATTGATTAACATTTTTGACACTGCTATATATGTACACTGGGAATGAGCAATAAAGCAAATATAGGGTGAATGGTGGGAGTCAGATTTCTCATTGATGGAGTGAGACTCTTTAGAAAAGTAAGGGGGGTGGTGAGGCAAATCCATGTGCTATAGGATTAGAGTGGGAGACATTAGTGTAAGTTCATGTATAGTTAACTATAGGTACAGAGGGATACGTATTTATGCACATATTTATACGTTTAATAGTATACTCATATATTTAATTGCTTTTTCAGCAGAGAGGACCTGGAAGCAAGGGTCCTCCATTATCATACATAGATCTAGCACCCGGATCTTGATTTGTAATACAATTCTACAATAAAAGGATCAAGGACTCCTTGAAGAAATGGCTGTTTGTAAGGCTGGGGTAGGAAATACACAAGATTATTTTGGAGTATCTTATAGTTCCAGAGAGTGAGGACTTGTTAAAAAAAAATACTGCAAGATAATACGTTAAAACGTAGCCATAAGTAGGGAAACTGTAACCAAAAGAAATAGCTTTTAATAGCCACAGTCAGAACAATTTGAACAAAAAGCCCACAAATGTGTTATTGAATGTAACCAGAGTATAACATAAATATTCATTAATCTGTAATGATATAAATGATTGAAAACATAAATAAATCAGAAAAGGAGACAAATATTGCATGTAGAAGAATTTAAAATAATTTATGTAGATATTCCATCCTCAAAAAAGTGAAAATTAACTGCCCTGATGATGTGTTCGGCATAATATGTTTCTCCAAAGAGTACAGTGTGGAAAGGGAGAAATATTACCTTTGGAGTAGAGAAACTTGACAAATACTACCATATCCAGGTGATCAAGGTCAATGTGTCAACATGAACAGTGATGTGACATGAATAGCATGTATCTTTGATATCTTTTGATAAAAATTCACGTATTCTCTGTGTGTTTTTCCCCCAAACCAATAACCTTAGTGTAATAAGAAAAATATCATGGATGAGATCTTGGAAATTAAAAAAAAAAAAAAGCAAACTAAATAACGAGGGCAATCTAAATACAGTACAGATTTTAGTTAGTAATAATGTGTAAATACTGGTTTATTCATAAACCAATAAATAAAATTCAATTCTAATAGAAGATATTAATAATAGAAGAACCTGGGTGTGATCTACATAAGAGCTCTGAACAATTTTCACAGTTTTCTGTAAATCTAAAACATAGTCATGCATTGCCTAATAAAGGGAATATGTTCTCAGATATATGTCATGAAGCAATTTTGTCATGAGAACATCACAGAATGTATTACACAAACCTAGATGTCATCATCCACTATATACCTAGGCTATATGGGTATAGCCTATTGCTCCTGTGCTACAAACCTGTATAGCATGTTCTTGTAGTGAATACTATTGGCAATTGTAAAACAATAGTAAGTATTTGTGTATCTAATCTTCTCTAAACATAGAAAAGGTAACGTGTTGTACTACAACATTGTAATAGCTATGTCAGTATGTGATATGAATATTGCAGCTCAATTATCATCTTATGGGACCGCTGTCATATATAGAGACTGCCATTGACCAAAACATCATTATGCAGCACATGACTAAAAAATGTAGTCAAATGCAAAATAAACATTATTTTGCTAAAATGCAACATACTGTAAAAAATAACGTTTATTTTTTAACAAACAAGTTTATTAATATGATGTGAGTGAAATGATATCTCACTGTTGTTTCATTATGTATTGTCTGCGTTGTGTGTAAAATTCAACCTCTTTTCACATAATTATTTTGAGAGCATTTTGAATTATTTACTTTTGTGTTTGATTATATCCTCGGCATATTTTTGTGTTTTTTTTAAACCTTGTTGCTTTGAAGAAATTCTGCAATATATTTTGGTTAAAAATTCTTGGTTAATTACACGCTTTGAAACATCTTCTCTCAATTGTTTGCTTATATTTTAATATTATTCGTTTTATTTTCTTTGTTCAGAAAAAATATTTAAAGTATATATAGAACATTTTAATCTTCATTTTGATCCTTGTACTTTCATTTTATTTACAATTTCTATTCTACTCAATATCACAATAATAGTATCTTATTTGCTTGATGTTATTTGAGAGTTTTTCTTTAAATATTTATGTCCTAAATTGATATGGTTTTACTGTATCCCCACCCATGATATGGTTTTGCAGTATCCCATCCAAATATCATCTTGAACTGTAGTTCCCATAGTCCCTACATGTAATGAGAGGAACCTGGTGGGAGGTAATTGAAAGTACGGAGTGGTTATCTTCCTGCCGTCCTCATCACAGTGAGTGACTTCTCATGAGGTCTGATGGTTTTAAAAGGGGCTTTTCACCCTTCTGCTCGGTACTTCTCCTTCCTGCTGCCATGTGAAGAAGGATGTGTTTGCTTCCCCTTCCACCATGATTGTAAGTTTCTTTAGGCCTCCCAGTCATGCTTAACAGTGAGTCCATTAAACCTCTTTCCTTAATAAATTACTCAGTCTCAGGTATTTCTTTATTAGCAGTGTAAGAATGAACTAATGCAGTAAATTGGTACGAGGTAGTGGGACACTGTTGTAGAGATACCTGAAAATGCTGAAATAACTTTGGAACTGGGTAACAGGCAGAGGTTTCAATGGTTTGGCGGTTTAACACAGAGGTTTCCTGTATTCTCAGAAGAATACAGGAAGATATGGAAAAGTTTGAAATTTCTGAGAGACTTTTTGAACAGCTTTGATCAAAATGCTGATAGTGATATGGGCAATGAAGTCCAGGCTGAGATGGTCTCAGATGGAGATGAGGAACTTGTTGGAAACTACAATAAAGGTGACTGCTGTTATGTTTTAGTGAAGAGATTGGTGGCATTTTGCCACTGCCCTAGAGATCTGTGGAATGTTGAACTTGAGAAAGATGATTTATGATATCTACTGGAAGAAATTTCTAAGTGGCAAGGCATTCAAGAGGAAGCATATCATGAAAGTTTGGAAAATTTGCAGCCTGACAATGCGATAGAAAAGGGAAACCAGTTTTCTGGGGAGTAATTCAAATTGACTGCACAAATTTGCATAAGTAATGAGGAGTCAAATGTTAGTCACCAAGACAATTAGGAAAAATGTCTCCAGGGCATGCCAGAGGTCTTAATGGCAGCCCCTTCCATCACAGGCCTAGAATCATAGAAGGAAAATATGGTTTCGTGAGCCAGACTCAGGGCATCCTGGCTGTGTGCAGCCTAGGGACTTGGTGCCCTCCATCCCCCCTGCTCCAGCTGTGGCTAAAATGAGCCAAAGTACAACTCAGTCTATGGCTTCAGAGGTTGCAAATCCCAAGCCTTGGCAGCTTCCATGTGGTATTGAGCCTGGTGGTGCACAGAAGTCAATAATGGAAGTTTGGAAACCTCCTCCTAGGTTTCAGAGGATGTATGGAAACACCTGATTGTCCAAGCAGAAGTTTGCTGCAGGAGTTGCGCCATCATGGAGAACTTCTACTAGGACTGTGTGGAAAGGAAATGTGGGGTGGGCACCCCAATACAGAATCCCTGCCAGGGCGCTATTTAGTGGAGCTATGAGAGGAGGGACATTGTTCTCCAGACCCAAGAATGGTAGATTCACCAACAGCTTGCACCGTGCACCTGGAAAACACACAGACACTCAACACCAGCCTGTGAAGGTAGTCAGGAGGGAAGCTGTACCCTGCAAAACCACAGGGGTTGAGCTACCCAAGGTCATGCAAGCCCACCTTTTGCATCAGTGTCACCTGGATGTGAGACATGGAGACAAACGAGACTATTTCAGAGTTTTAAGATTTGACTGTCCTGCTGGATGTTGGACTTGTATGTGAATTGTAGCCCTTCGTTTGGTCAATTCCCCCATTTGGAATGCTTCTATTTACCCAATGCCTGTACTCTCATTGTATCTAGGAAGTAACAACTTGCTATTGACTTTACAGGCTCATAGACAGAAGGGACTTGTCTCGTCTCAGATTAGACTTTGGAGGTGGACTTTTGGGTTAATGATGGAGTGAACTGAGACTTTTGGGGACTGCTTGAAAGACATGATTGTGTTTGGAAATGTGAGAACGAGATTTGGGAGGGGTCAGGGGTGGAATGATATGGTTTGGCTCTGTGTCCCCACCCAAATCTCATCTTGAATTGTAGTTCCCATAATTAATCCCCATGTGTTGTGGGAGGGGCCTGGTGGTAAATAAATTAATCATGGGTGCTGTTCCCTCTATGCTGTTCTTGTGAGAGTGAGTGAGTTCTCATGAGATCGGATGGTTTCATAAGGGACTTTTACCCCTTTGCTCAGCATTTCTCCTTCATGTGGCTATGTGAAAAAGGATGTGTTTGTTTCCTCTTCAGCCATGATTATAAATTTCCTGAGTCCTCCTCAACCATGCTGAGTTGTGAGTCAATTACACGTCTTTCCTTTATAAATTATCCAGCCTTGGGTATGTCTTTATTGACAACGTAACAGCATGAAAGTGGACTAATATGGTTAACTTATTTGGGAATTTTGTCTCATGTAGTGTGATGGAATCATACTTTATTTTTTTCTTATGAATAGCTACTTTTTTAAATAAGATTTATTGAATTGATGTACCCATGGATTTGTAATGTTTTTCTAACAAATAGGAGTTTCACAGTTTAAAATGACTTAATTTCATACTTTTTATTCTCTTTGTTTTGTTGTCCACTATTTTACCAATGTTATAATATAGCATAATCATAGCTCTGTCTTATAGAAATAATTTCTTTCCTTATTTTTAAAAGTATGATTATATTCCCTTTCCTTAACTTTTCACTTAACCTTACAAAAGTTTAGGTATTTATAGGCTCACATTCTTGCTATTCTGTTTGAACCACTGGAATAAATAAGAATATTTACCCTTAAATCTCATTTTCATTTTGCAAACTGACCACCTTTAATGACTGTGGATGACTATGCTTGGTTTAAGATAAACATGGCTATGCCATTTTTTTGACAAGTATTTCATCATGATATGATTTTGTGATTAGTTCATTTTAAATGTATTCGGTGCTGCACCATACTATTTATGTATCTTTGGGAAAATGCTAGTGATGAATTTCAAATAACTAAAGTTTGTCCTTGTGAAATCATCAAAAATCAGCTGCATGAAGGAATTCATCCTGTAACTTTTAAAAGTCATGATGTAGACTTTAAAAATCTTGTCTATAAAGCCAACAAGATTCACAGAAATCAGAGATATACTCTGATTAGACTCATATATATATGTATATGTTATACTCTGATACATATATATCAAAAACCTGTGTGTGTGTATATATACATATATATGTGTGTGTGTATATGTGTGTGTGTATATGTATGTGTGTGCATACATTTGGATTTTTTAGTAGTTTTCTTTGGTCTTTCAGAAAAGTTACAAATGTTATCAACCCAAAATTACATATATAAACATTTTTGCGTGCATATATGTGTGTATGTGTTTGTGTATATGTGCATATACATGCACATACTCTGGGAGACATAAGATGACAGTAAGCTTTTAAATTATAAAGTCAATAATTTGTAAAATCGTATCACATATTCTCTTGGGGGCAGAAATTTTTTCAGCATTGTAAAATATTAATGTTTGAGTGTTCTTGATTTTAAAGATACAAATATAATGTGGATATTCGTATTTAAAAATGTTTTAACTATATTATTTTCTTAAAATTCTGAGTGAAAGGAAATTTACTGAGTGCCTCATGTATATGTAACTCTGACATTTCTGTGCAGACGTTTTCTCTGTTTTACTAATTATGTTGCAAGGTGTTCCATTGTAAAGTGAATATAATCATAGTGTTTGTTGTCCCCCTCTATGTTTCCATGTGTTCTCATCATTTAGTTCCCATTTATAAGTGAGAACATGCAGTATTTGGTTTTCTGTTTCTGCCTTAGTTGGCTAAGAATGATGAGCTTCATCTTCATTCATGTTCCTGCAAAGAGCATGATCTTGTTATTTTTTTATTGCTACAAAGTGTTCCATGGTATATATGTATCGTGTTTTACTTATACAGTCTAACATTGATGGGTATTTAGGTTGATTCCATGTCTTTGCTATTGTGAATAGTGCTGCAGTGAACATATTTGTGCATGTGTCTTTATGATAGAATGATACATATTTCTTTGAGTATATACTTAGTGATGGTGTTGCTGGGTCAAGTGGTGGGTATGGTTTTAGGTCTTTGAGGAATCACCACACTGCTTTCCATAGCATACATCACAGAACTAGAAAAATCTATTTTTAAATTCATATGTAACAACAGCAACAACAACAACAACAAAAACAGAATAGCCAAGACAATCCTAAGCAAAAAGAACAAAGCTATAGGCATCATGCTACCTGACTTTATACTACAAAACAGCATGTTACTGGTACAAAAACAGATGCATAGACCAATGGAACAAAT
Organism: Macaca mulatta; assembly: GCF_049350105.2. Lineage (NCBI taxonomy): Eukaryota > Metazoa > Chordata > Mammalia > Primates > Cercopithecidae > Macaca > Macaca mulatta. The sequence continues at coordinate 28,918,740 of NC_133411.1, forward strand.
TAGAGAACCCAGAAATAAGGCTGCACAACTACACCCGTCTGATCTCTGACAAAGCTGATTAAAAAAAGCAATAAAGCAAGAACACCTTATTCAATAAATGGTGGTAGGATAACTGGCTAGCCATATGCACAAGACTGAAACTGGGCCCCTTTCTTATACCATATAAAAAATCAACTCAAGATGGATTAAAGACTTTAATGTCAAACTCCAAACTATAAGAAGCCTGGAAGACAACCTAGGCAATACCATTCTGGACATAGCAATGGGCAAAGATTTAATGACGAAGATGCCAAAAGCAATTACAACAAAAGCAAAAATAGACAAATGGGATCTCATCAAACTAAAGAGCTTCTACACAGCAAAATAAATTGTCAACAGAGTAAACAGACAACCTACAGAATGGGAGAACATTTTTCCACACAATGCATCTGACAAAGGGCTAATATCCAGCATCTATAGCGTGGCAGCGGGCGCCTGTAGTCCCAGCTACTCGGGAGGCTGAGGCAGGAGACTGGCGTGAACCCTGAAGGCGGAGCTTGCAGTGAGCCCAGATCACGCCACTGCACTCCAGCCTGGGCGACTGAGCGAGACTCCATCTCAAAAAAAAAAAAAAAAAAAAAACAAAAAACAAAAAGAAAAACAAAACAAAACAAAAAAAACAAATCAATAAGCAAAGAACACATAACCTCATTAAAAAGTGGGCAAAGGATGTGAACAGACACTTTTCAAAAGAAGACAGACATGCAGTCAAGAATCATACGAAAAAATGCTCAACAACATTAACCATTTGGGAAATGCAAATAAAAGTCACAATGAGATACTATTTTACATCCCTCAGAATGGCTATTATTAAAAGTAAAACAAATAACAAACAAACAAACCAACAACAATAACAACAACAAAAACAGATGCTGGCAAGGATGTGGAAAAAAGGAAATGCTTATATACTGCAGGTAGAAAGGTAAATTAGCGCAGCCATTGCAGAAAGCAGAGTTTGGTGATTCCTCAAATAACTTAACACAGAATTACAATTTGACAGAGGAATCCCACTACTGGGTATATAACCAAAAGAATATAAATCATTCTATTTTAAGACACACATTTGTGTGTTCATCACAGCATTATTCACAATAACAAAGACACAAAATCAACTTAGATGCCCATCAAGATTAGACTGAATAAAGAAAATCTACATATTCATCCTGGAATACCACACGGCCATTAAAAAGAATGAGATCATGTCCTTTGCCAGCAACATGGATAAAGCTGGAGGCCAGCATCCTAAGAAAACTAAGCCAGGAAGAGAAAACCAAATACTGAATGTTTTCACTTATAAGTGGCAGCAAAACATTAAGTACACATGAACACAAAGAAGGGAACTATTGCCACGAGGATCTACTTGAGTGTGAAGGGTGGAAGGTGGCAAGGATTAAAAAGCTACCTATCAGGCTCTATGCTAACTATGTGGGTGACAAAATTATCTGTACACCAAACCCCTGTGACGTGCAATTTAGTTATATAACAAACCTGCAAATCAACCTCTAAACCTAAAATAAATGCTTTAAAAGAAACAAATTTTGGGTTCATCTATCTTTTGCATTTTTTTTTAGCATCTCAGTTTCATTCAGTTTGGCTCTAATTTTGGTTCTTTCCTTCTGCTGGCTTTGGAATTGATTTGTGCTATTTCTTCGAGTTCCTTTAAGTGTGATGTCAGGTTGTTCATTCCAGATCTTTCTAATTTTTTGATGTAAGTGTTTAGCACTGTCATCTCTCCTCTTAACATTGTTTTAGCTGTGTACCAGAGATTCTGGTATGTTGTGTCTTTGTTTTCATTAGTTTCAAAGAAGTTCTTGATTTCTGCCCTAATTTTATTGTTTACTCAGGAGTTATTCAGGAGCGGGTTATTTAATTTCCATGTAATTGCATCATTTTAAGAGATCTTTGTACTAGTTTCTATTTTGATTGTAATGTGGTCTGAGAGTGTGGTTGGTCTGATTTTGGTGTTTTTGATTTTGTTGAGAGAATTGCTTTATGACTGAGCGTGCGCTCAATTTTAGTGTGTGTGCCATCTGCAGATATGAAGAATGTATATTCTGTTGTTATTGGTTGGAATGTTCTGTAGATATCCATTAGGTCTATTTGGTCAAAGTTTGAGTTTAGGTCCCAAATAACTTTGTTCGTTTTCTGCCTCAATGATCTGTCAAATGCCATCAGTGGGGTATTTAAGTCTGTCACTATTATTGTGTGATTATCTCAGTCTCTTTACAGGTCTTTAGGAACTTCTTTTTTGAATCTGAGTGGTCTAGTGTTGAGTGTATATATATTTATGATAGTTGTCTTCTTGTTGAGTACTTTTCATTGTGTAATATCTTTCTTTGTCCTTTTTGACTATTGTTCATTTAAAGTCTGTTTTATCTGAAATAAGCATAGCAATCCCTTCTCTTTTGCGTTTTCCATTTGCTTGGTAGATTTTTTTTCCATCCCTTTACTTTGAACCTATGGGTATCACTGCATATGAGAATGGTCTCTGAAAACAGTAGATAGTTGGGTCTTGTTTCTTTATTCAACTTGCCACTGTGCCTTGTACGTGGGACATTAAGTCCATTTATAGTCAAGGTTAATATGGATATGTGTGATTTGATCCTGTCATTGTGTTGTTAGCTGGTTATATGCAGACTTAATTGTACAGTTGCTTTATTGTATAAATCTTCTATGAAATTGTGTTTTCTTTTGGTGTCTGGTAACGGTCTTTCATTTCCATGCTCAGTGATTCCTTAAAGACCTCTTGTCAAGTGTACCTGGTGGTAATAAATCCCCTTAGTGTCTGTTCATATACAAAGGGTTTCATTTCTCCTTTGCATATTAAGCTTACTTTGTCTGTATATAAAATCATTGTACAGAATTTATTTTCTTTAAGGATGCTGAATATAGACCCCCAATACCTTCTGGCTTTTAGGGTTTCTGCTGAAAGTTCTGCTGTTAGCCCGATGATTCTATTTTTGTAGGTGACCTGCCTGCCCCTTCTTGCTAGCTGCCTTTAATATTTTTTCTTTTATGTTGACCTTAGAGAATCTGATGAATTTGTGTTCGGAAGATTATTGTCTTACCTCTTATCTCATATGTGTTCTTCAAATATTTTGAATTTGCAAGTTGACCTCTCTAGCAAGTTTCAGGAATTTTTTATGGAAAATACCCTCAAATATGTTTTCCATTTGTTTGTTCTCTCTCCCTCTCAAGGAAGCCAATGTGTCATAGATTTGTTCTCTTTACATAATCACATATTTCTCAGATGTTTCATTCATTCTTTAATATTCTTTTTTTTTATTTTTGTCTGACTGATTTGATTTGAGAAAACAGTCTTCAAGCTCTGAGATTCTGAGATTATTTCCTCAGCTTGACCACTTTTGCTGTGAATATTTTTGATTATATTATGAAATTCTTATAGATATGAAATTCCTGTACTAAGTTTTTCAGCTGTTGTACTGAGCTAAACTTTTACTAAGTTTATCAAATCGGTTTGATTCCTTCTTAAAATAGCTATTTTATCTTTCAGCTTTTGCATAATTTTATTGGATTCCTTATTTTCCTTAGATTGTGTTTCAACTTTCTCCTGAATCTCAATAATCTTAATTGCCATTCAGATTCTAAATTCTATGTCTGTTATTCCAGACATTTCCGTCTGGTTAAGAATCATTTCTGGGGAGCTATTGCAGTCATTTGGAGGTAAGAAGACACTTTGGCTTTTTGCATTGCTAGAGTTCTTGCACTAGTTCTTTCTGATCTTTGGTTCTTTAAAGTCACTTTCCTTTGGGTGAGACTTTTTGATTTTACATTCATAGGTACCCTTGGGGGTTTGACTGTAGTTTTAGTTGATTTCAGTCAACTGGCTTCATTTCTGGACAATATCAGGGAAACAAGGCTCAGCTCTGCAGTCCTAGGCTGCTTGCTCTAAGTCTGAGGTATGGGATCAGGCCCACGACATTGTTGTGTGGCCACTCAAGGTTTATCACCTGCTACTGAAAGGGGTGAAGTGTTCCCAGTACACTGGCAACAACACAGTGATGGAGATGCTGGCAAAAGCACTTTGTTTTGGCGGCAGCGGGGTCTGCACTTGCACATAGCAGAGGCAGCAGGATGGTAGGCTCATTGGGTCCACACATGTTTACACACTAACAAAATGGTGGGGGGATGCTGCAGGCAAGTGTGTGCCTACACAACAGTAGGGGGAGAGAGCAAGCAGGTGCATGCTAGAAGGTACCTGTTGGCAGAAGCTCTCTGATGCTTAGGTGGGATTTGCAGGTGAAGGAGCTATGGCAGTGGCCACTGAGAAGTGCCCCCGTTGGGCATCTGAGGCTTTGCCATAAGTGGATGTGGCCAGGCAGGAACCCTGGGAGAGGCCAGCAAGCAGGGGTGAAATCAGATCAGACTGATCCCATTCCACTGGCAAGATTGCCCTGTTCAGTCCCTGTACAGGTACGATAGTCAAGAAATCCCAAAACCACCTACAGGAGCATGGCAAGCCTTGAAGGATGGGCATAACTGACCACACTTCATTGCTGCTGTTCCCAGGCCAAACGCTCTAGGCTCCACACAGCCTGGAGTCCTGTCCTTGCCAACTCTCCAAACAGCTCTTCCTGCCAGCTCAAATGTCCGTGGGGGTTGTGAGGTCTGTTGAAGCTAGAATTCTGCTGGTCTGTAGTGAGAGTGGGTCACTATGTTTAAATCAGCCCATCCTTAGGAGCCACTTTGGGCCAAGAATGAGTGCTTGTGATCGGTAACGCCATGCGGGGATCCCAGCTTCCTCCCCCTTCATCTCAGAGTTTGCATCCCCCCGCTTTCCACTTTCAATGACTTCCTTCCAAGTATTTCTTCAGAGTGTGCTGGTCTTCTTGACAGTCTGGTCTCTTGGTAAGAGATGCTCTTCTTGGCTGAGTGTAGTTAACTGTCTTGGCTCTTCCCTCAATTGTGCGCTTCCAAAAGAGTGAATTTTATGGCATATGAATTTTATCTCAATTTTTTAAATCCTCAGTCTCCCAGGTACCTTGTGGATGAGCACAAATACTTAACTTGCTATGGGTCAGGGCCACTGTAGCTCCATTCCCAAGTTTGCATTCCAAGTCTGGAGCTGAAGTGAGGGTTCCCGAGGTCAGACTGGTCCTTGGGTAATGTTTCCTTCTTCAGAAAGAGCATATTGAGTGAGGAGCTATGAATTTTTAATTTGTTCATCATATGTCTCTTCCATATTGTATTCTAAGTTCCCAGAGAGGAATGAATGAATAAATGAACACATTTCATTTGTAAAATATTGGCGATTTAAAGCATCATAAAAATATAACATTTAAAAATAATTTTAAAATAAAAATTTCATTCACCTGGACATTAATATAAATGTGACATATTGATACAAATATTTCTACAACCAGAACCTAAAAGAATGTTATAGGTATAGTTATTCATCCAAAGTTTGCTCAATGAATACATTAATGAATGATCCAGGGAATTTATAATAAATAATTTATATGAATTTATTCTTATTTAATCTATATGTGAAAATTGCTGGCTATTTTAAGAATATAGGTATATTTCTTTAAACAATCTGATCTGTGATTATCCTGTACACCATCTGAAGGAAAAGCAGGTAAGAGCAAGATAACAGTCTCATAGGCCATATTTTATTAATCCTTAGAACCATCTCTCAATGATACCTAGAGGAAACTGCATTTAAGTCCCTAGATTATTAGGAAGTAAATGTGCTTTGCAGTGGAGTTACAAAGTGCACACTAGTCTTGGATATTGGTCTAGTCAAAACGGAGACTCAGGAGGAGAGTAGAAAAAAAGAGTGATGGTATTAACATTTGTATTCAATGAGGAAAGCAAGGTAAATTTATCCTAAAGAGGCACATGTTCTGGAAAGTTGAATTGCATTGTAATTTATGTTCCCCTCAAAACATATTTAAGGAAATAATTATGTCCATTGGTGCCTATTTGTCTACTACATAATAACAAAACTGCTTTCTTAGGCCACTGAACTGTTTCTTTATTATGCTCATCAGGGTGACTTTTTATTAATGTAATGCTCACTGACTGCTATGTTCCTAACAAAAATATTGAGATAGTAGTGTTTTTAACTTTTGCTACAGAAAAGATTAACTTTTAAGCAACTGACATTACTTTTCATGGTTTCAAAATTATTTACTGCCAGATAAATAAGCAGTATTTTATACTTTGATTGCAGATGTCTGTGTAGATCTGTACACAGATATTAAGAGAGATAAATACTATACAATTAATGTCATAGAAATTCTTCTAATCAAGGAAGCAATAATTAATATGTCTATATGGGTTTACTAAATCTTAGACAATTGTCTTTTGCAGCTAATTTACATATCTATAGTAAAATAAGCACATTTAAAATTTTTAAATATATAAAGTTTCTTTCCTCACATATAATAAAGAATAATTTTGTTGAATAAAATGAATTTTGAGGTCACTGAACAAAATGGTAGTTACTAGAGTTGTTATAATATCCACACAATGATTCGTAGTAATTGTGTGAAAGTGATTCTTAAATTATTAATGTAGTGACGAACAAGATATAAATGACCAGGAAAACATTCTCATAATAGAGATAACACAATGACAATATTAAACATTGTTTGGAAAACTTTCTAGTAAAGCTATTTCGTATAAGAGTCTAATTCTCTCTTTGTACAGGGTAAAACCTTGTAGTCTTGCAATGAACCATTTTATTTTCATTATCAAATGCCTTAGTCTGTTAGAGCTGCTGTAATATTATTCCATAAACTGGGTGGCTTATGAACAACAGAAATCTATTTCTTACAGTTCTAGAGTCTGGGAAGTCCAAGATCAAGGTGCCAGCAGATCTGTTGTCTGGTGAGGACCTGCACTCTACTTCATATATAATGAGATTTGTGCTGTATGCTCACATGGTGAAATGGGCAAACAAGATTCCATGGGTCTCTTGTCTGAACCAATCCCAGTCATGAGGACTCCGCTTGCTTTCATGACCTAATCACAACCTAAAGTCTCCATCTCTTAAGAGTATAATTGGGGGATAATATTTCAATATATAAATTTTGGGGGGACATAAACATTCAGAAAATAGCAGCAGGGAAACTCAGTTTCAAATTTGAACCAACAAACTTCCTAATAGATTTTGAAATCCAATCTATAGACGAATTATAGTCTGCAAACAGATATACACACATTCAGTTATGTATTTTGTGTGAAATAAATTCTAGATCTATGTCATATCAGAGAAATTAGAGGTTCTATTTAAGTGAAATTATTGTGAAATCATAATTTGTTCCATTAATCCTAACAACTTTATTCTAACATATGAGATTAAGAACATTACAATTTTGTGTTCTCACCCAGTATTGTTCATTATAATCATTTTTCTATCAGGATGCATTGCTAAAATTTTATTCTACTAAAATACAGTGTTTACTTAGGAAATATTAAAATAATATTAAGTAGTTCGCATCTTTTTTTACTTTCTGAGCTATAAAATCTCCTATTATAAATTCCCTGTTTGGTCAAATAAATTTAATTTTGTTGCCTAGACATCCCTTTATTAGGAATGTTCTTGATTTTAAGAAACTACACCTAAAATCTACTTTGTTACTTTTTAAAGGTTATATACTGGAAAAGCAAGGTACAGATGCTTTAAAATACATCCAAACTGAAGGCAGTAACTATGAGTAAAAGCTTGAGAGGCAATTTATCATTAAAATATTTCTGCTTCATTGTATGAGTATTTCTAAATTCCAATTTTTATTTCACCCACCTTTTTGATATTCATGGTTTTCATGGAGTAAAAACAGGATGTGTAAATCAGCAAAACTTTATTTTGTAACAAATATGTATCCAATATAAGAATAATTAAAATAAATGGACTTATCTTTGCTATTTTAGGTTTTGCGTTTTTTTCTGCTCCGTTTTGTTTTCTAACTTCTCAGTTGTATTATAACTGACTGTAAAATGAATCATCATCTCATAATCTAATAAATCCTCTGTAGAAATCTTCCTGGGAATTATATTCTGTTTTTAGTGCTAAGTTCAAAAACATAAAGTAGGCAAAATTTTCATGAAACTAAGTATACAAATTAAAGTATAAGTGATTTTAAATGATCAAAACTAAAAACTAATATTTATGGACATAAAATCTCTGGTTAAAATGCTATATTATTTATAATATTCCACAGAATAATGATTTAATTCAAACTATATTCTACTAATTTTTAAAATAATTTACATGTGTAAATTTCAGTTTCCTTACCAGAAACAACGTAACATATCAACTGTGAGCTAATGAATTATTTTTCATTCAACCTTCACATTTAAGTTCTAAACAAGATAATTCATTGGTACATTTTTGTAAATTTTACGTATTTTTCACCTTTTAATTGTCTAATGCATCCAAATATTATTATGTGTCTGTCCTTCAAACATATTGATTCAATTGGTTGAATCTGACATAAGGAAGAAAAGCTTGAATGAGGGAATAATTTTATAATTTAAGTTTATTATTTAATCTTATTTTTCTAAGAAGATTTGTCATTCTGAAGTTTGCAATGTTTCACGAAATAAAAAAGTTTTTAAGAACTCTTTTGATATAATCAAGAATATATCCAAAATAGGTGGGAAAAATATTTTCAAAATAATATTGTTTTTAGAAATTACAATGTGGGATCTATGTAGCATAAAAAACACCAAAATAAATCTCATGTGGATTTAGAATTTAAATTTCACAATAATAATAAAATATTGCACATAGATGTATGTCCATGTGTATGTGTATGTATTTGGGAGAAAATTAGCCATAGAACTTACATCAATAGGGAATGCCAGAAAAATACCTTGATACCCTGACTCCATAAAATTCCAACTGTTTAACAAAAGTGAAACAGTGACATGAACACAATAATTACTTAAAAGGCAAGAGCTGAGATGTTTACATGTTTTCACTTTTGAATTCCTAAATACACACACATAAACACATATGCTAACATGAAACAAAGATCTTAAAAATACAATATACAAAGTACATGGAAATTACCTATATATTTAAAACTATGGGCATCATTATTGAATAATCACAGTTAAAATTTTTTCCAGAAAAGTAATGGAATGTGATAAAGAAATTAAATTTTTAGAAATGGTTAAGATATTGCAAAGAAGCTATGTTTCAACTTTAACATTTTGACTTAGATATTTGACAGGGGAGGTTTTCAATATGACATCTTAAACTGTTTTTAAAATTTCCAAAAGACATCTTTTTTTTTTAACCAAAAAATATATGGACCTCATTTTATTGGTTCATATGATTTGAGAGCTTTTTGTCATTAGTCTATTAATAGATTATATCAATTGACTCTGAAATATAAACCAGCCTTGCATCTTTGACATAAACCACGCTGCATCATGGAATAAAATTATTTTTATTTATTTATGAATTACAGTTGTGAGCATTTTGCTATGAACTTTTGCATCTATATTTATGACAATTATTGGCATGCAAATATGTATTCTTTGATTTTAATATCAGAATAATGTTAGTTTTATGAAATTTGTTGTGATGTATCCTGGAAAACACTACGTGAAATTGATGTAAATTCTTTGTTGAATGTTTTATAAAATTTTCCAGTAAAATTTTCTGTTCTGGAGATTTTTGGGAGGAGTTCTTTAATTAGTAATTTAATATTCTTAGTAGAATAGGGCTAATCAAATTATTTATTTTATTTGAGTGAATTGTATTTTTGAGAAATTGATTTTTTGTTGTTGTTTAATTTATGTGTGTATTTTCATTCCTAGTACTCCCTTTTATATTTCTGATGTCTTCATCAGATCTTTCAAAGTCCTCAGTGATCTCTCTTGTTATATCTATGATATTAGCAATTTGCAACTTCTCTATTTTTTGGACAACATTGCCAAACGCTCATCAATTTTTATTAATCTTTTCAATTAATTCATTTTTGTTCATTGATTTCTCTATTTTTTTTCTGTTTTCAATTTCATTGGTTTCTGCTCTTTAATACAACCTTATTTCTTATTTGGGATTTATTTTGTTCTAGGTATGCTATGTTCTTGATGAAAGATTTTTGATTATTGATTTTTTTATTTTTATAGAATATTGTTTTAATTGACACATAATGATTGTGCATATTTGTGGGATACAGAGAGATAGTTTGATACATGTAAGCGCTGTGGAAAAATTAAATCAGGGTATTTAGGATATCCATTACCTCATACATTTATCACTTCTTTGTGGTGAGAACATTGACAATTCTTACTTCTAGCTATTTTGATATACACAATATTATATTCTTAACCACAATAATTCTACTGTGCAATAGAACATCAGAACTTATTCCTCCTATCTGTAATTTTGTTCCTTTTGACTAAAGTCAAATGCCCATCAATGATAGAATACATTTCAAAAAATATGGGGTACATATACACCATAGAATACTATGCAGCCATAAATAAATAAATAAATAAATAAATAAATAAATAAATAAATAAAAAAGATCATGTCCTTTGCAGGAACATGGATGTAGCTAACACAGGAACAGTTAACCAAACACCGGATGTTCTCACTTATAAATGGGAACTGAATTATGAGCATACATGGACACATATACTAGGGTCTGTTGGGGATGGAAATGGGAGAGGAAGAGCATCAGGAAAAATAGCTAATGGATATTGGGCTTAATACTTAGGTGATGGGATAATCTGTGCAGGAAACCACCGTGGCATACATTTACCTATGTAACAAACCAGCACATCTTGCACGTGTACCCCTGAAGTTAAAAGTTAAAGAAAAATAAAATAAAATAAATCAAAATCAATAATTCACATTTTTTCACACAATGTAGAAGAGGAAGACATACTTTCCAATAATTCTATAAGCTTGTGTTATCTTGACACCCAAACCGATAAAGACATTATAGAAAAAAATGTCCATGTGAATATAGATGTAAATATTTTCAAAAATGCTAGTAAACCAAATCCAGTTTCATATCAAAAGAATTACATGCTATAACTGATGTGATTTCTCTTAGAAGTTCAAGGTTGTTTTAACATCTGAAAATCACTTAATATAATAAGCCATATTAATATCATAAGGGTTAAAAAACACATGATCATCTCAATAGACACAGAAAAAGCTATTTAAAAAGTCGAATGTACTTACATGATAAAGACACTGAACAAACTAGGAATAGAATGGAATGTGCACAATCTGATATAAGTCATCTACAACCCACCCTTTAATTAATATCACACTTATGGTGAAAGATTGAACTCTCATGCACTGTTGGAGAGAGTGTAAAATGGTGCAAATGCTTTGGAAAAGAGGTTGGCAGTTCCACAGAGGTTAATCATAGAATTACCATATGATCCCTTCATTTCATTTCTACATATATATTCAAGAGAAATGAAAACATGATTAATATAAAAACATGAATGCTTTAGAAACATTGTTTATAATATCCCACAGGTGGAAACAACACAAATGCCCAGCAACTAATGAATGAATGAATAAAATATATAGTCATACAAATTAATGTTAGCAATGCAACTGAATAATATATTAATGTATGCTACAACATCAATGGACCTTGAAAACATTATGCTAAGATAAAGAACACAGTCACAAAAAACACGTTTTGTTATTTCCTTTACATAAAATGTCTAGAATAAATAATTGACATGACTGCTAATGTATGAGGATTTCTTTTTCTTTTTGAGATAATGAAAACGATCTGACATAGATGGTCATAATTGCTTTGCAACTCTTAGAATATACCTTTGAATTCTGAAGAAAATAAAAATTTATATTTTTGAGCCCAATCTCAAACATCCTGAAATGGAAACACTGGAGATAGGGCCAAGAAGGCTTTCACGTGATTCAGACAGGCGCATGTTAACATTTGAAAAATATGGGGTAAAACATGAATAAGACACTCGGGAACAGGAGGTACTGTAAGAAGACCGTAAAGAAAAACAGACAGCAAGAAAGAGTAAGGGAGTCACCTAAATGTGAAAGCACAGGAAAAATATTCGGAACTATCTCCTTCCAAGTTCCTTAGTGCTGTTTTATTTGATAAGTGATCTTCCTTGCTAAGTGACTTAGTGTCTATAATTATAATTCTTTATGAAAGAAAATTTGACTTTTCCTACTTTAATAATTCTAAATCCTGCCCATATATCGGAATCACATGTATAAGAGCCTTTTAAAAGGTTGATGAACTGAGTCCATGAACCCAGAACATCAGATGAAATTGATTTGGAACATACCTTTGTATATTCCAAGTACACAGAGTATGGAAAATTTTTAAAGCTACCCACATTATTATAATGCATAGCCAATGTTGAGAATGATTTCCATTGGGGAGTGATAGCTGGGATGCTGAGATTCTTTTTTTTTTCTTTTTTTTTTTTTTGTCTTCTTCCTTGGTTAACCACAGCCTTACAACATACAGCTAATTATGTGGAGTCAAATTATGGCCCAACGACTGACTGTAGAAAGGAATTGCATGTATCCTCCCCAAATATGAGGTATTTTGAATTATTTTGAATATTGTGATTATATGCAAGGATCTGATACTCTCTTACAAATCCTGAGATGGAGTACCATTAGACAATGCTATTAATCTGCCATTTAAGCCTTTGCCAGGTTTCTATTTTATTCACCATAGCATGTTATGTACCAGGCCTTGTTCCAGGAACTGGGAATGCCAGACACAGACTCTGTTCTGCTGCAGCTTAATCTTTCTGAGACTCAAATTGTAATACCTACTAACTGTTGGATAGGCATCTTGCTGGCAACCAAAATAGAGCAATCATTAGAGAAAAGAAATCATAGTGGGGTTGAATTGTTTTTTCTAACGTCTTGTAACTTGTAATAAAAAGAAGACAAAATCTTAACCCAGATTGTCTGGACTGATAAGGAAACACAACTTTCCATCTTTCTTGTTAGACTCCCTTGCAACCTGCAAATTTTGTTCTGTGATGTATGGCAACTAAGTGCAATTGAAATGCCCATGGCTAAAATTTAGTAGCAATCAAATTGAATATACTGATTATTAAAGGAGTGTTCAGACCTTGATTAAGAATGACTGAACTCTTAGTGATGCAACAGAGCTAGAACATTGGCCCAGGAACTGCACAGCGGAGTCACCCGGGGAGTTTTAAACGCAATTTATGCCTGAGTGAAACTACGGAACATTGAGGACTGGGGTAACTGGAGTTTAAAAGTTACCCCAAGTGAAACATATGTGCTGCCATCCATGAAAATCACCGGTCTGAATCCAAATCACTTTGAGATTCCAAATACCATGGACCTCTGTGATTTACTGGGTATTGAGTCCCAATTCCCCATGCTGGAATGAATGAAAAATCCATCGGTTTTTGACATGGTAGTTAGAACAAGTGTTAGAAATTAGCATGCCTATAGAGTGAAGGCATTAAATTAAATTTGGGAAGGTAGAGTTTCCAAGTCTTTGAAACTAGTCTAGAATTCCAGAGCTCAGAAATCTTTATTATTACAATTAAGGCCCTTAAGAATAGTCCCTGGAGCACTAAGTCTAGAGATAACACAAATCTTTTGATTCAAAATTTTTGTAATAATGCCAGGCTACCTATATGCTACCTATATGCTTAGCTGCAATTTGAGAATCATTGCTGGGGTTGGTGGTTAGTTAAATGAGTGCATTGATAAAAGTGGCCAGGCTGACATGGGTAGTTAAGAAGGGAAGCTCATGAGGTTTGGACACACTAGTGCAGTTATAAACACTAATGAGACTCTATCAACATAGGTTTATATAGTGCCTAGTCTGTGTCAGGCAAGTTATGCAGTCTGAGTTGCAGAAACACAAAGCCCTGTCTTCCCCCTATCTTGCCTATCTCCACCCCTGGAGCTTGTATTCTAGATGGCAGGGTGGAGAGTAAACAAGAGAAAAGAGGAGAAACAAAATGTATGATATCCGGCCGAGGGCAGTGGCTCATGCCTGTAATCCCAGCACTTTGGGAGGCCGAGGCAGGCGGATCACCTGAGGTCGGGAGTTCCAGACTAGCCTGGCTGACATGGAGAAACCCTGTCTCTACTCAAAAAATACAAAATTAGCTGGGAGTGGTAGTGCATGACTGTAATCACAGCTACTTGGGAGGCTGAGGCAGGAGAATAGCTTGAATCCAGGGGACGGAGATTGCGGTGAGCCGAGATCGCGCCATTATACTCCAGCCTGGACAACGGGAGCGAAACCCCATCTCTAAATAAATAAATAAATAAATAAATAAATAAATAAACAAACAAAATGTATAATATCCTTTACACATTTAAATGTACATGGAAAAAATAAAAGTAGGGAAAGAATAGCATAGGGTTGCAATGTTAAAAATGCTGACCTAGGCTAGACGCAGTGACTCAAACCTGTAATCCCAGCACTTTGGGAGGCCAAGGCAGGCGGATCACAAGGTCAGGAGATCTAGACCATCCTGGCCAACGTGGTGAAATCCTGTCTCTACTAAAATACAAAAAAATTAGCCGGATTGGTGGCGCGCCTGTAGTTCCAGCTACTCGGGAGACTGAGGCAGGGGAATCTCTTGAACCTGAGAGGTAGAGGTTTCAGTGAACTGAGATTGCACCACTGCACTCCAGCCTGGTGACAGACCGAGACTCTGTCTCAAAGAAAAAGAAAGAAAGAAAGAAAGAAAAAAGCTGGCTTATAAAGGCCTTACTAAGAATGTGACATTTTAATAAATACCTCCAAGAGGCCAGAGAAAATTTTTTAACCTATCTAGAGAACATTTTGTTTTCCTTAGTTTTAACTTGAAAAAAGCATGCCATCAATCTTCATGGGAGAAGATTTTATAATTCATATTCTAATAAATTTGCACTTCAATAAAGTTGAATTTATCCTCATAGAATTATAAAATCTCACTTGCTAATTTATGCCAAAGTCCACATGTAAGTAAACCAAACTTCTGAAATCAGCTTTTATTTCAATGTATTTTAAAGATTAAATGTACATCTGCATAATGATGGTTAAAGTGTTAAATTGATCTGGGTTAATTTCATTTTATAATGATATATCTGTGTTTCTTTTAACATTATTATTTGGAAAAACTCTCACCTATCATAATACAGATATACATTATTTCAGCTAATACATCTTTCAAAAGATAATATTTTTCATTCTCAGAAATGCTGATAAAATCAGATGATTGATAATGGTAACAAATTTAATATATTATGGGTGTAACATTAACTATAGATTTTGACAATCTTAATTTTATATCATTATCTCAGTATCCATTCAGAACTTACAAGAACTCTTTCATGTTATACAATGGAATAACATTGTTTTATGCTACAATGGAAAGTAAATATATAACATAAAGTAAAGTTAGAATAACTGAGTATTTATGCAGATTAATACTTTTTTTTTTTTTTTTTTTTTTTTTTTTTGAGACGGAGTCTCGCTCTGTCACCCAGGCTGGAGTGCAGTGGCGCGATCTCGGCTCACTGCAAGCTCCGCCTCCCGGGTTCACGCCATTCTCCTGCCTCAGCCTCCCGAGTAGCTGGGACTACAGGCGCCCACAACCGCGCCCGGCTAATTTTTTGTATTTTTAGTAGAGACGGGGTTTCACCGTGGTCTCGATCTCCTGACCTTGTGATCCGCCCGCCTCGGCCTCCCAAAGTGCTGGGATTACAGGCGTGAGCCACCGCGCCCGGCCGCAGATTAATACTTTCTTAATATTCAGTTTTGCCAGATAAAAACTAAGTAACACAAAAATAAACGATGTGTACCTTTTCAGATTTTTTTATGTCAGTGATTATATTTTCTAAAGAGACAAATTTGAAAACAAAAATAAAGACTCTGCATTCTCTTAAACAGTAGGGTCTGTACCTGGGGTCCACAGACCGACATAAAGCATTCAATCTGTGATCTTGAATTAGAAAATAAAACAAAGTAAGCAAGCAAACAAACAAATTATTCACACTCAGCGCTAAAATTCAGCATTTTCTTAAATTGTGATCACAGGCCACAAGTCATAATACTTTCAGAGTAGCTGTGAATATAATTAAAAGTAGAAATCTCAGATTTTTTTTCTTGTACTTTACATTTTCATGAATATCTCAAAATATGGTTTAAACTCATACACTTCAAAATTAGAATAGCAATTAGAACTATTACTAGATCTTATTTTTAATGTATTAATTCAAAAGTATACATATTAATATATCTCACTTTTTAAATTTTTTGGTAAGTGTGTTTTCTAGCATAAAATAGGCCACCTTGAATTTTACAAGTAGTTATTTTTTTTCTACATAAAATGGTCTCGAAGACCTACTTCACAACAGTAACATAAAATAAAAAGTTTGGAATGGTGTGTAAATTATGTTAAATTTTGTGCAAAAAGGGAAGTGAATAAATGAATATAAAAGCAAATATATATACTTTGTATGTAAGAAGTATCCCTGAAAGACTACTAAATAAACTCATAACACTTGGCAATTCCAAATAATTAACTAGGACTATGGGTCAGAGGCAACCAAGAAAAATCCCTTTGTAACTTTTGAATTGTGGGCCTGATGTTTACATAACTTTAAAATAATACTTATAAACATAATTATTTAAAAAATAAAATGAGAGTTTACATAGAAATAATAAAAATACAAATGGTTATGGACTGATTAAAATGAAGTTTGTGATCTTTATGTTTATTACATTATTATAATTTAAATTTTGGGGCTAAGGATATGTTTCATGAAAGTATTCAATCAATGTATGAGTCATGAAATCATAAATTATAAGACAAATTAGCTCATCTTGGGATGTTCTCTTTATGTACTGTAGTGAAATCTTCAGAGAGAGTAATCAATTCTTATATGATTTATACTCTGCTCAAATTTGCCAGACTTCTATTAATGTAAAACAATTTTAGAACACTACTAACAACCTTGACTTAATTTTAACACATCAACTAGACATGAACTGTTCTAAATAGTATTATCCATTCTCTTTGCCATCACACAGTTTTACTGCAGCAGAATTAAATGACTGTAATGACTTGTCATGATTTATCATCCAGAGAATGAATAAATCTATACTTTCTATTATTAATCTCATTACTCTAATGCATGACTTGACATTATAAATTTTCTTGAAAAAAATGTTTTGCTCATTTTTCCTTTAACATAATGTATTAAAATATCATTCTCATACTGAAGGAAAATGTACCCATGATTAGCAATAAGAATGTATTTTTTTACATTCAGGATTATTTAAATTTTTCTTAAAAATACATTTATTTTTTGTGTTACTTTTCAATTGAACAGGAATTCACTTTATGCCTATGTTTAGGTGAGTGGAATAGTATTTTTGTGTGCTAGAGGTAACTGAAACATAAATGAAGAATCAGTGTACTGATTTTCATAGTTAATAATTTAGTAACAGTGTAGAAGTCTAGAAAAACTAATTAATAATAATATTGTAATTTACATTCACCATCTGAAAGAGCACAAAATTTTCTGATATTAAAATATTGCATCATTTAGATCTACTTGCTTGGGTTATGTAGTTAAAGCAATCTTAACATGAGGTTTGCTTTAATAATTTTTTTTCCAACTTGTTTACTACCCTAACACCAATATTTACCATAAACACAGTGCTTAGTCATCTTTCATTAATATTTATTGAATTATTTTCAGTAAGGACACTATGAATCTCAAAGGCGAAAGCTTGAATTGTTAACTTGGGTTTGGGTTATTACCTAAGGCAGAATGATGCATATCTTTTTTGTGTGTACGTTGGTGTTAATTACTTTAATTAAATCATTCATTTATAAATTATAATTGAATGAATGCACAATAGAGACAGAAAAAATGTGTGAAAAAACCCACTGAGACCTTCCTTGACTGCGGGATACAGGGTAGGACCTAGTCGCAGTCCTACCCTGTATCCCGCAGTCATCACAGAAAACTAGTTAAGCTCTACAGTGATCATCTTTCTCTTCCACAAATTAAGAACATTCTAAATATATAAGAATCCATGTAACTAAACAATTTTACACCATACAAATTACTTAGATTAATTATACTTCATGCTTATTAGTCCTTAATGATTTAAAATTAATGCTTAACATAGATCTTTTTTTTTCTTCCAAACTTTTCTAGCCTTCCCTAGGTACAAATAAGGCATTATTTCTCAGTCACTGTAACTTTTAACTGTCGGGTTTTTTTCAGATAGTAGACTGGGAGAATCAACTAATAGTCACTTAGTATAATTAGGTGACAGCATGGCATTATGGTGAAGAACAGATCCTGGAGCCAGACTCGCTGGCTTTGATCTCAGTTCTACCATCTACTAGCTTCATGACCTTGAGCAAGTGCTTTAATCTCACTATATTTGAATTTATCATGTGTTGAATGCAGAAACTAATAATTTCTATCTCATTGCTTTTAGAGAAGGATTATGTTAGATATAAAATATTTATAATATTGCTTGTCACATATCAAAAATTATAAAATTGTTATTTTTATGATGATGATGATATCATTGTTGTCTTTTTCATCATCATAAAAATTGTAAATTCATTTTATTTACTAATATATTCTGACCACACAGAACAATGATTTGCAGGCAGCAATTACTCAGTAAATTTGTGTGTATCGAGTGAATATATGACATTGTCGTTTTTCTCAGGTAGTAACATTCAATTTCTAAAATCCTGTGAGTTCATATTATTTTCTTAGCGTAAAAATTACAGGAGAGTTCAGAAAGAAAAACTCTATCAAAAGATATATTGATGTAATGCTAGGATATAATCTTAGATTTATAATTCATACATTCATTCATTTTATAATAATTGAGTGTCTTCAACCTCTCAGATCCAATGTTTCCCACATTTTCATTCAATTAGGAAAAAACAGTAGGCATCAAGAGAGGTTAGCATCCAGAGTCTCCACTTACTAGAAGCTCTACCAGTGATCATATAGCTGGTTCATGGAGGAACTGCATTCCCTCATGAGCTATTTCTAAAGTAAATTTCTGCAAATCATACTACTTGAGGTCTTATCCTTTGTCTTCCCAAAAGCTTGGGAAAAGTCGGAATAGTTGTAGAGGGTCTCTGTGATTGAAACACCATAATTATCTTTTCTAAGAGGCAGGAGTTTGTGATTTTTGATTTCTCCAACTCTAGCTACATTCCTGATATCCTGTTGCATGTCCGTTACCAATCATCATTCTCAGAAGTGGATCAAAGTGTGCTTAAAATGCTAACTTTGATAGCTAGCCTTAGTAAGTGAATATTTAAATTAAACTAAACATAGCTTAAAAACAAATACATTAATAATGCCATTATATTTATATAGAAATAATATGTCTCCTAAAAGTCATTTTGGGTAGAATAAAATGTTAAATTTTAAATATTAGAGAAATACATATCCTGCGATATCCCTATTAATCTTACATGGGATTTTGAGAAATAAATGCCACAGCTGCTGAAAATGAAAAGATGCATAATTTGGTGAGACAATGGATTAGGTTTCAGCTACTACATAGAAGACAATAGAGAGGTCACTCATTATTTTTTATTCAAAATATATGCTGAAACATCCAAATAATTGAGTCAACAAATTTTAGAGTATAGTTTTTTTTAAATGTTGATTCAATTAAAAGTGAAAAGCCAAGCTGAACTGAGTAGATAATAGGAACATAATATATTGAACACATGCGGAATATCATAGTTGTGAGTATGCAACTTTATTTAACTATTCAACAGCCTGATCAAGTAGACATAGATATTAAACTTTACTCAATGTGGGGGGCTTAGAGAATTGGCATTGTTCAGTTAGGAAATTGTAATTTTAGGATTGAATCATTTGCACCTCCAACATCATATATTGACTTACAGTGAGTCCTATAAACCAAAAATAATTTGCAAAATCATCAATTTCATTTGAAAATGTAATAATAAATTTGATTTAATATGTATTTAATAGTTTAGAGGAGGACATTTATTGGTTTAAGTTGCTGATGAATTAATCAATAGGCACTAGTAAAGGAATAAAATATGCTTTAATAGAACAGAATTGAGTTTTTTCACTGCAGAAGTGACTGTCTTCATGATGTCAACAGTAAAACCCTGAAATAGATTATAAAAGAAATTTGTGAAATTTGATCCCTTATAGCCTTCAAAAGTAAAGAGAAAAGTGTCTTTTCTGTATTATTCTAGACTTCTCTGAAAAGAAGGAACAAAACTAATAAAGATGTATCAAGTTTTCATGAATATGAGCATTTCTTATGCCAGCAGAAATATTATAATTATAGAAACACTTCTGTAAGTTGGATAACTATTAATTTGAAGAAAATGGAAAACTCTGTATCATCAGTTTATTCTCAGCATCCTACTGGATCATCATAAGGGCAGTAAAAGTAAGCTTTTTGAGCATCTAGACTCGTGAGACAAACAAGCAGAGAGAAGTACACGCACTCTTTCTGAGGTGGTGGAGGACAAATTGCTGTCATGTAACCAGCCCCAATTTGTTTTCTGTGTCGTCTCCTCTTCCTCTAAACTTAATCCTGGGCAAAGCTCTAAAGAATTCTATTTTATTTCATACACATATAAGTGACAGTAGAATAAGCTTTCTAGGATTGACCCACACTCTTTATCCACTAGCGTGGGGAAGGAATTAAGAACAAAAAGCTTGCCTGAATGGCAACATTTATAGTGATTCAATAACCTTCCTCACTTGTCATGGGGACTTTTCCAAAACAGAAAGACTCAGTTGCTAAATCCAGGTAAAGCTCTCTGTGAAGTGAATCTCCAATCAGAGACATTTTAAATGCTCTTTAATCTTTACAATTGAAAACATTTTTATTAATTTTTCCTCCAGAGAAATTCTCTTCCCATATGAATTGAGAATGAATGAATTATGAATGAATTAATACATTCATTAAAATATTTTACTCTAAATCAATTTGTGTTATAAAAGGACATTTAGATATATTATCCCAACATACTACATGCCAGTGTATGCCTAAGTAATGAATAGTTATATTTCTGTCAATGCTGATCAATTCATAATTACATCTGAGAAGTTAAAACATCAATGTCCTAAAAGAAAAAAAAAAAAAACAGTAAGTACATGTTATAAAAATACAACCGGTAAAGTAAGCCCAATTGGTGCATATTTTCTAAACTTTTTTAAAAAATCACATTTAAGAAAAAAAACAACATATGGGGGCTTTCACTAGTAGTGCTATTTTTTAACCTAAAGTATATTGCAATCTGTGGTGATTAATATTCAAGCTATGTGATAATTCCTTTATGCCTCATTTTATAATTTTAATTCCTCTTTTATAGAAAAAAAAAGTTATTGGTGAGCTACTTTAATACTCAGGCTTTACCCACAAGAATCTCTGGCAGGAAATGCATTACTTATATGATACTCAAACCACTCCTATAACTAGTACATTATTGATTTCTAAAAAAAAAAAAAAATCAAGGTATTGGAAAAAATAGAATATTAATTCATTCAGAAAGCATATGTTTAACAGCTACCAACTGCTAGCATTATACTTGTATTTACAATATTATATTGAAAATAAAATTGTCTCTGCTCTCAAGATGTTGAATATGCTTCAGAATTGCTTTAAATATTCCTATTTAATTTCAAATGCAAGACTCTGAAGAAATTAGCTCAACAATTCAGAAGAATGTTGACAAAAGTTTAGCTGGATAGAGGCTAAGATATGCTTGGGACTCCCATTTCTGAGGCCCTACATGTGTCTGCTCCCCATTCTACAGAACTTTCCACTACATGTGCGTGGCTGTGTTCCATTAGAGTGACTCACATTGGCATTTAGAGTCTTAAGTAAATGCTGGATACATACTTCTCTGACTCCTCACCCTACACGTGTCATTTAATCTTAAACTTATTCTTTTCATCATCTTTATTAAAATAAGGAAAAAATATTTTAACTACTTTTATGTAAGTAAAATAACTGTGCTCTTTTAAGAAAGTACAATGTAAATCTAAAATACAACTAAAATTATAATTTTCAGCCAGAAGATTTTAGTTGATATTCTGAATATTCTTGATATATTTCCCTCTGCAGCAAGAAATTTCCTTCTCCATATTGCTTGGATCAAATTTAGTATAGCTATAATTTCTGTGTGGATACACAAGAAAATAATTATCTGCATTCACTGTATAATAACTAGAATCTCAAGGTTTAATAATGAGTAAAAATCAGTCAAGCTATAAAGACAAAAAATGTTTCAATTAAGGAAACAAACAATACTATATAAAGTATTTTAATTATCCACACTCATATGGAGACTTTCCCTTTATTTAAACAAAACTGATTGCATGTTACGAGTTTAAAATATGCTTAAAACTCAGTACATAATACATACATATATACATATTTTATATAGCAACATACACATTCAAGATTAAATGAAGAACAAACTTAAAAGAAATTTATTATTGATAAAATACACATATTTTGTTCAGGACTACTAGAGGTTTAGTATCCCTTATTTGCAATTCTTAGGACCAGAAGCATTTCAGATTTTGTTTTGTTTTGGATTTTAGAGTATTTTTATATTATACTCGTTAAACATCTCTAAGCCAAAAATTTGAAATCCAAAATGCTTCATTGAGCATTTTCTTTGATCATCTTGTGGTTGTTTAAGAGTTTCAGATTTTGAAGCATTTTAGATTTTGGATTTTTGTATTATAGATGCTCAACCTGTATTTATATGTGCGACATTATTAAAGTCACATATTAGAAGAAAAATTTGGAACTGAAAAATTTGTGTTAGTTATTACAGATTTTTTTCATTGTTGAGGTTTTAAAGTTAGCTTATAACTTTTAGAGTTACCATATGTATATATGTGTATATATATATTCACACACATATGTACACATACACAAATATATATAATTGGTTTAGATTATTTAGAATATTTTTCTAAGTGAAACTGAAACAATATCATTAGTTATAATGTATTGAGCATAAAACCGATTTCTAAGAATACTTGTAATTGCTTTTGTCAATTGAAAAGATGTGATCAGATTTGGTTAAGTATATAAAATGACGCTGACTGGAGGTACAGAGCTCATATTTAACATCAAAAAGAATCTTCAGTTTCTACCATAAAATATGTTTTAGAAAACATAAAACTAATATATTAAAAAATTTCTGGGTCCCAATATTAACAGAAAAACTTTGATAGATGATCATAAATCAGTGTGGCAGACAGATTCTAAAATGACCACCTAATCCTTGCCTTCTCTATTTACAATGTAATACAGTGACATTTTCTTAAATGTGGGTGAACTTACTTGCTTCAAATCAATAGAATGTGACAAAATTGATGGAATATCAAACCTATGATTACATTACATAAGACTATCTTTCTAGCTAACTTTACCTAAGATAATCTTTCTAGCTAACTTGCTTTTGAGTCTTGCTGTTTTCTGCTCTCCTGCTGTCTTTAAATCAGGAAGCTGCTATCTTATGAACTGTCTATGGAAAAAGCTATGTAGCAGGAAACAGTGGGTAGCCTCTTGGGAGCTGAGAGTGGCCTCATTCTGACATTCTGGAAAAACCTGAAAATTTCCGTCCTAAAAATATAAAGAGATGAATTTTCCCAATAACATTAGGGAGTTGGAAGTTGATTCTTCCCTACTCAAAATCGCAGATAAGAGCGAAAACTCACTAATACCTTGATTATAGCCTTGCAAGACAATAAACAAGTGAACTTCACAACTTGTGGCTAGATTCCTGGCACACATAAACCGTGAGATAATAAACGTATATTTATTTAAGCTGCTGGGTTTTTAAGAGTTTTAGTAATTTACAACACGGTAATAAAAAACTAACAAAATATTATTACCAAAAAAACCACAATAGAAATAAAGTAAGAGATTTATCTGAGAATATAGGGACATATATAATATCAGTTCTAGACAATAAGGTATTTTTTTTTTTTTTAAGAAAAAGAGTCCCAATAACTGTCACAAAACAGGGCATCAACCCTTATAAACACAATAATGTAGAAACAAAAATTTAGAAAAACAGTTTTACAAAAATAGCTTAATTACCATAGGAGATTCTTTGGAGAAATATACAAAATTTTGTTTAATTATTTTAATATAATCGGTCCTTCTTATCCCTTTCTTCAATTTCAATTACTGAAACGGCAGTACAAAATATTACATGCAATTAGATACTTTGTGAGATGAGAGAGAGACAGGGAGAGACAGAAAGGGAGACCACATTCACATAATTTTTATTAGAGTATGTTATTTCATTTTATTTTTAGCTATAGCTTTTAGTCTCTTATTTTGTCTAATTTATAATTTAAATTCTATCATAAGTATCTATGTATTGGAAAAAAAGTACAGTTGACCCTTGACCAATACGAGAGTAAGAGACGACAAACTCCCACACAGTGAAACATTTGCATGTAATTTTTGACTACCTCAAAACTTAATCACTAATAGCTTACGGTTGAACGAAAGTATCAATAACAGAAACAGTAGATTCACACATATTTTATGTTATTTGTATTATATGTTGTATTCTTACGAAAAAGTAATTAACAGAAAAGAATAAGTTATTCAGAAAAATCATAAGGGAGTCCGGAAGTGACGGCTCACGTCTGTAATCCCAGCACTCTGGGAGGCGGGTGGATTAATCAAAGTCAGGAGTTCGAGACGAGTCTGGCCAACGTGGTGAAACCCCATCTTTACTAAGGATACAAAAATTAGCAGGGTGTGGTGGCACGCATCTGTAGTCCCAACTACTCGGGAGACTGAGGTGGGAGGAGGGAGGATCGCCTGAGCCCAGGAGGTGAAGACTGCAGTGAGCCATTTTCACCACAGCACTCCGGCTTGGGTGACAGAGGGACTACGTCTCAGAAAAAAAAAAAAAAAAAAAAAAAAAGGAACAAGAAAAAGAAAAGGAGAGGAAATATATTCACTATTCATTAAGTGCAAATGGATCATTGTAAATGCCTTCATGTTTGTAATCTTCAGATTGAGAGGCTGAAAAGAAAGATAAAGAGGAGGTGGTTATCTTACAGACTCAGCACTAGCAGAGGCAGAAGAAAATCCACGTATAAGCTGACCCGCACAGTTCAAACCCATGCTTTTCTAGAGTCCACTGCATACAAAAGATTTGATACTATCCACAGCTTTAGGCATCCACCGGGGGGCTTGGACTATATCTAGATAAGGGGAGTTCTACTATGTAAAAACTGGCAAATACCAAATGCCAAATTTGTATAGATATTCTCCTTATTTTATTCTGTCATCTCTTCCTACTTTCCTACATCCTTCCCTTTCTCTTTCCTCCCATGCCTCTTTCTCTCACTCTGTGTGTCTCTCTCTCTTTCTCTCTCTACATGTCTTTCTCTCTCTCATGTACCTGCATTGACAAAATGTATTCTATACTAATTTCTTTTAGTTTTTGCCTTCTGCCCAAAGAAAATTTTCTCCATTACGATATTTTAGATTTCAAACAAAACTGTAGTGCTAAATGTTTAGTATGAGTTATGAAAAAAATATTAAAAATATCAATTTAGTTAAATGGTTTATTCATTTATTGTGTTTATTAGTGTTTCATGGCATATACATGCGTTTATAATGCAATTATTATAGTAATACACACATAAATATTTATAAATAATATTTATTTACAAATAATGTATATTTATAAAGATATTAAAATAAAATATAAATAATAGATAAAAATATAATACAAGTATATATTTATTTATAAATATATTTATTATAGTAATAAATAGACCAAAAAGACACATACACTCATATGTTTATAGCAGTACTATTCACAATAGCAAAGTCAGAGAATCAACCTAACTTTTCATCAGTGGATGACTGGATTTAAAGAATGTGATATATATATAAAAATGTGATATATACATATACATATGCCTTGAAACATTAATGATGTTTTATAATGTGTATATATAAAATAATGTATTTATTATTTCATTTTTTATTTCATCAAATATACTTTAATGTAAAATTCTGGTCATAACTATTCCTGGAAATGGATAGATGGATGGAGGTTTAAATAGATGGAGGAAAAGAGAGATGAATCAATTAATTGAACCATAGATATACGTGACATCTTCCTTTCATAAAACATTTCATAATGCAAGTGGATAGATTTATTAATAAAACTTTCAATTTCATTTACAATAGCTACAAAAGTAAAATACATAGGAATATGTTAAACAGAGGAAGTGAAAAGTAGAAAACACTGATGAAGGAAATTGTAGATGACACAAACAATTGAAGAAACATTCCATAATCTTCGATCAGAAGAATCAATATTATTAAAATGACCATACTGCCCAAGGCATTCTACACATTCAATGCAATTCCTATCAAATTACCAACATTATTTTTCACTGAAGTAGAAAAAACAATTCTAAAATTTGTATGGAACCAAAAAGAGGCTGGATAGCCAAAGCAATTCTAAGCAAAAAGAACATAGCAGAAAGTCTCATATTACCTGACTTCAAATTATAATACAAGGTGAATAACCAGAACATTATGGTATTGGTATGAAAATAGACAAATAGATCAATAAAACAGAATGAAAAACCCAGAAATAAAGTCACATATTTACAACCAACTGATCTTTGACAAAGTGGGCAAAAAGAAATAGTAAGGAAAGGACACTTTATTCTGTAAATGGTGCTGGGAAAATTGTACTATATGTAGAAGAATGAAACTAAACAGCTATCTCATCATATTCAAGCTATAATTTAAGCTGGATTAAAGACTTAACTGTAAAATGTGAAGCTATAAGGTCCTAGAAGAAAATATAGGAAAAACTCTTCAGGACATTGGCCCAGGCAAATAATTTATGACTAAAACCTCAAAAGCAAATGCAACAAAAACCAAAATAGATAATTGAGACTTAAAAATAAAAGCTTCTACAGAGCCTAATAAATAATCAACAATGTAAATTGACAACCTATGAATAGGAGAAATTATTTGCAAATTGTGCATCCAACACAGGGCTAATATCCAGAACCTGTAAGGAACTCAAACCACAAGGAACAAAACAATCCCCTTAAAAAGTGGGCAAAGCACGTGAATAGATATTTTCCAAGAAAGGACATAAAAAAGCAGCCAACAAACATCTTTAAAAATGTTTAACATCATGAATCATTAGAGAGATGCAAATCAAAACCACAGTGAGATATCATCTCACACGAGTTAGAATGACTATTATTAAAAGAAAAAAAACAAAAAACAGAGGTCGGTGAGAACAGGGAGAAAAGGCAACACTTATACACTGTTAGTGGAAATGTAAATTAGTACAGTCTCTATGGAAAATAGCATGGAGAGTTCTCAAAGAATTAAAAATAGATCTACCATTTGACCCAGCAACCCACTACTGGGTATTGACCCAAAGGAAAAGAAATAAATATATCAAAAAGATGCATACACTCGTATGTTTATAGCAGCACTAATTTTCCATAAATGGATGACTGGATTTAAAGAACGTGACACACACACACATATATATATACACACACACATATGGATATGTATATGTGTATATATATTCACACATTATATATATACACATTATATATACATGTTATATATAAATGTCACACATATATATATGTGTGTGTATATATATGCCATGAAACACTATGCAGTCATAAAAATGAATTCAAGTCTTTCACAACAACATGGATGGAATTGAAGACCATTATCCTGAGTGAAATAACTCAGAAAAAGAAAATCAAAGACCATAAGTGGGAGCTAAATAATGGATACACAAGAACATACAGAGGGAAATGACAGACACTAGGGACTCTAAAAGCGGGAAGATGTAAGGGGAGTGAGCACTGAAAAATTACTTGTTGAGTACAGTCTTCACTATTTGGGTGATGGGTACATTAGGAACCCAAAACCCACCACTACACAATATATCCATGCAACCAACATGCATAATTAATCTTTGAATCCATTTTTAAAATATAATCTAAATGGGTAGATTTATCAATAAAAATTTTAATTTTTATTTCATATATTAACCTGTATGTAATATAAAATATATGCAACATATACAAACCTATCTATCTCTATACATATCGTGTGTGTGTGTGCATATATCTTCTAGATTTATTTACCTCAACACATATTTACCAAACTGGAGAGCATGCTTTGTTGCTGTTGTTCATTTTTCATTTATCAAGAACCACAGGTTACGCTGTGGTTTAAAATCAATGACATCTGCCTGCACATTCATTTAAGTTTCACTGTATGGCCAGCGTTCTGCCACACCACCAGGGATTCAAACATGAATCAAATCAACCCTCCTTCCCAAATTATACAATCTGCAAGGATACAGTCAAACATTGCAGCTAGCCCTTTGTATATATTCTTATTCTGAATTATTAAAATTCTGATATCTCATGTTAGTTAAAGGGTACAAAGTTTTAGTTAAGTAGGACACCGAAGTTCTGGAGAACTACTGAACAGTAAAGTGACAGTAGTTAATAATGCTACTTTGCACACTTTAATCTTCCAAGAGAGTATACTTAAATGTTCTTACCAAACACAACAACTATAACTATGTGAGGAGATGGAAATAATAATTAGCTTGATTGCAGTAATCAGTTTAATATGCATATGTGAATCAAAATATCATGCCATCTACCATAAGTATATATAATAAAATTTTAAAAATAAATAAAATAAATAGAATTCTGACCTACAACGAGGGGACATTTTGAAAATTTTTACAATCATATCAAACAAAGATACATTTTACACTATCTATATTTCCCTCAATCACCAATTAAAATATTCATTACATACTATATGTTCATTTCTGTCAGTGCATTTGAAGAAAAGAGTGCAACTGAGTCTCTGTCCTGAAATAATTAAAATTTTAGCTTGAAATACATGTTATGCCTTATGACAAAGAACATGTGACCATGTATGTCCATAGTTATAACACAGATAGATTCTGAATCAGAAGTTTATTACCCAGTATAATTTAGTTATAATCTTACATCATACCTCCAGCCTTTCACTTAATTTCTAAAATTTATGGCAGATGACCTGACATTAGTTGCATTTAAATTGACAAGATCTCAACTTCTACTTGTTAAATAAGATAAATCCAACATATCAAACAAGAATAAAACAGAACTATTTCTTATTAATATATTTATCTATCAAAATTAGTCATAACAATGTTTTAATTCTAAATATAACTCTGAAATGTAGGAATTGTTCCCTTTGGTTCATTTTCTTCTCAGACACAGTAATGATTGCTAATTTATTTCCACTATTCAACTAGTCTCAAGACTGTCAAAATCTATTTGAATGCTTAAGAGTGTATCTATCTACCTAAAAAAATTAGTATAACAACTGCTATTTCAATCATTTAACTTTTTTCTGTTAGTATCTAAAAATAACTGTTTTTGTTTTATTATTTTATCATTTATTACATAGATTATTCAGATTGTTTACTCAAATGAACATTATTTTTCTACTTTAAAAACATTATTTGAGAGACAAGATAAAGGACATTTGAAAATTACAAAGAAAGCCTATTTTTACACACTTGCTAGGTGTTGAGCATAGTTGGAAACATATGCAAATAAAATGAAAGGAACAAAATCTGGAACATATATCTAATTAAATTGTGAAAAAATACTTAATCTGCTAATATTTCTAAGTACTTTGACCTTAGTGTTTCTCAGTGGCTTCATGAAGTTGGCTGATAGTTACTCTAGATTATCTGTTAAGGTTCAATTCTATTGGTTTTCTATGGGGTCATTGTCATGGCAACCTCTGCATGGATTTACTAACTTACTATTCTATGAAAATGGTGTCCCAGAGAAGGTGTGACATAGATTTACCCTTGACAGCTCATTAAACAGGTAACTTTTAGGTGAGGTGTGTTTTGGGATGTCTAAAGTAACAGTATTCTCTACTATTTCCAAGTGCTTGAAGCTTAATGGAAGAATAAAAATTGTTCCAAAATACTCCTCTGCTAGATACCTATTGCGTAAAAATTACTACTAATCTAAAAATGCAGTCTTCTTGTATTTTACATTTATTCTATAATT
Source organism: Macaca mulatta (assembly GCF_049350105.2). Lineage (NCBI taxonomy): Eukaryota > Metazoa > Chordata > Mammalia > Primates > Cercopithecidae > Macaca > Macaca mulatta. Next base: position 28,948,927 of record NC_133411.1, read on the forward strand.
AAAAGCTAGATAAACACTGGGTCTGAGGTTAATGCATAATCAAAATCATGTTTCTGTTACTCCTTAATTTAATTTAAAATGCTGAATGCAGTGAATCAAATGATAATGTAGAATCAACAAAGATTCATAATATCAAGAGTTACTTAAACTAGGTAAAATTTTAAGGAAATGTAATTCTTTTGGAAACTAGTCTCTTAAGTTGACTTCCTGAAAGTTACTTCCTCTCTTTGGATCTTTCTTTACTCATTATTAAGTAGGGAGCATTGATTGAAACAAACTCTAAGACTGGCTCCAGCTCTATTAGCTATAATTTTATATAATTCTTAGAAGAAATAGTCCCATATTATACTCTAACCCTTAAAATGAACTTTCTTTAAACAACAATTTAGTGAAAATACTGTAAATCTGCCTTAAAATAATAATCCATATGTCTGTAGAAAGCAAAGCTTTAAAATTTTTTAAGTTGGTTTATTAAAGTGCTGAAATGTCAAACAGGTCTTTGTTAAAGTGTTCAGAAAAATTACTGAGGATATCTTATTAGCTTCTTAGATAGTTATATCTTCAGAAAGGTTTATTAGAAATTTTTAAATAAAGTAAAATATTAAAGGGAGAAAATGATTTAATTCTTAGCTCATTCTGAGAGGAAATTTCTCATTTTGAATTTTTATAATTTATTAATGTTAGGTCAGAGAAAATAGCTCAGAGAGTTTAAAGCATAAAATACTACATATAAAATATGTCTCAGGTGAGGCAAAATAATTGGTAATATATTTATAACAGTTTATATGTGACTGTTATAAATTCAGTATACAACCATGTATTTTGTATTATATTTTAAATTATTTTTTAAACAATTAGAAAATACTGATATAACACTTTTTCTTAGAGATATTTAAAAAGTTATACAATCCAAGTACAAATAAATTTAAAATATAAAATTGCAAACATAATACTAAATTATTCTTGGTAATATTCTTGGTAATATTATTCTTGGTAACGTTATTACCGAGAATAATTTAGTATTTAACAACAATTGGAAGCACATTTTCTTGAGATTATTGTACATTTTATTACAGGTATATTTTCTTCGTAGCTGGATGGTGCAATATAACATAGATGCAAAACTGAACTGCTTAATAAATAATTACAGAACTATTACTCATTTCTTCTCCACCTAGGTCAATAAATAGAAAACTTCAGTCTCTTACACAGGCTTCTTTGTCCTGTTTCCTTCCCCACTAGAATTTACTAAAATCTTGATTTTGTACAGTCATTATGTTGTTGATTTTTTACCGATTTTCAATTATATAAATAAACAATGTAAATAATATAGTTTAATTTTCTATGTAGGCCATGCTATTGCTTATCATGCACCCCAACAGTACAAAATAAATTAGTGGTGTTCATTATGCAACATTTAAAAGGCATTTTAATGCTATTTGCATGGCATTTTTTTCTCTATAAATAGACTATACTGCCAGAATTCAGTTGAAAAACCCAAGTTTGAACAGACTGAAATATTGCATTAATTTTAAGTAAAAGTTTAGTTACAGAGATATATATACTGAGATTAATTTATAAAGTTATATATTAAGCAGCAAAACCTAGTATTTTTTCAGGTAAGTTAAGATTCATACTAAAATGTAGTGATTTATGAAAATGAATAAGTGAAACTTAAATTATGTAATGATTGAGCTTTTATGAAATTCATGCAGTGAAAGGACATGTAGCAATACATATGGGTTCAGAAAATAAAATAAAATAAATCACCAAAAATCTTTCTGCAGGTAGTTACTTTAAAGTTATTTTTGTAAAGGAAACCTAAGAAACCAAACATCCTTTTTTTTAAAAAAAAAAAAAAAGTCTAATCTCATAATTGTAAACCTATTCGATCAAATACTAGTATATTATTTAATAAACAGGGAAATAATTAAATGCAACAGAAAATAGTTTTAAATATTATCAAGATATAGGACAACAATTTATTCTTATAAATGTATCTTAACATAATATCAGTCTCATTTTCTCATTCCTTCAAAAGCTATTATCACTGTTGTAATCTAATTGAATCTCCTCATGACACAGCTATCTTTACTAAAACCAGAAATGTACTAATAATCTCCCCAAAAGATGAAACAAACTCCCATAGATCAACTTATTCTTTTTAAAATAATGTTTATTCTGCTTATAGCCAGATCACACTCTTCACATTTGTGTTATTGAAATGTGAATAAAAACTAATTACTATAAACAAAACTGATGCTAGATGGGAAGAGTATGGGTGAGGAGAAACAAGTGGAAAGTACTGGTTATATTTACAAATACACCCACATTAAAATAAGGCAGAAAACCATATAAATATGAAAGTCCTCATTTCTTCCATTGGCCAGAAAATCATAGCTCTTATGATTTTTATTATTGTAACTGTTGATTCTTTATTCTCTTTGTCTAAAATGTCACTTCAGTTGGTCGTGGTTCCTTGTCTAACTGGGTGACCTTAATATTCCTTCTTGATGGGTTTTAGTTATTAGCAAAACTGTCTATTGAGGTAGATTTACATTTAAAATTATAACAGTGGAATACAATTAATAAACCCAGGTTACTGCCTGCATTCCTAATAATTTTTTTCTTATCCCTGAAAGGTAGTAAGAATATAGTCATTCCCCACTTTGAGAGGGCAAGGCAGATGGATCACCTGAGGTCAGGGGTTTGAGACCAGTCTGGCCAACATTGCAAAACTCTGTCTCTACTAAAAATACAAAAATTAGCCAGGCGTGGTGATGGGCACTTGTAATCCCAGGTACTTGGGATGCTAAGGCAAGAGAATCGCTTGAACCCAGGAGGCAGAATTTGCAGTAAGCCGAGATCAAGATCACGCCATTGAAATTTAGCATGGGTGACAGAGCAAGACTGCATCTCACCAAAAAAAAAAAAAAAAAGAATATAAACTTTCCACTTCAGTAACCTCACTCGGTATACTTTCTTTGCCAAAGGGTAATAGTGAAGAGGAGCTGTCTCCTCCCTTGGATTTCTGGCCCTGTGAATCCTGGTTTTGGGGAGACAACACATTGGTCACTGGTTCTGAGCATGTAACAAATTGAGGAGGGCATTTCCCCAGCAGGGTAACACATTATCTTCTTTCTGAAGCCATAACTAACTTTCAAGATCATTCCATTGTTTCTTCAGGACAGCTGATTCGGGCTGAATGGTAATATAACCAACTCACTGAATTTCATCACCATGAACTCAATCTTCACTTTCATTTACTAGAAAATCAAATTTTTGGTCAGAGACCATGCTGTGTATCAGCAATGTTACTGACAGACAGGCAAATGCATTTCCTTGCAGTGTCTATTTCAGTGAGGAAAGAAAGTGCTATCCCATGCCTGATTAAAGTTCTTCTCTATGATCACTGTGCAACTTGGTATCTGGCTGATACCCTGGAAAATGATGTCATATTTTGTGCTCAGGGTTGATCTTTCTTCTGGACATGTTCAAACAGAGGTTCAAGTGACCTGGACAAGGGAAAGTCCATTTTATTGAGCTCATGAATAACCTTCATCGCTGTCAGCATAGTCACTTGGGTCACAAGCGCAATGGACAGGGTCTAAATATGAAATAGATGGCTGGGGATAGAGGTTGACTGATAACCACTAAATAGATTGTCTTTTAGATCAGATTTTTAAGTTCTTCTGCTTTCAGTTGTCTGACCCTCTTTTGAAAAACTTCAATCATATGAAGCCATATTATTTCAGATTGTAAAACTGGGTCTCTAGATCCCATTACAAAGCCTTGGAAAACACTCAGTACATTCTCAAAATCATTTTTTTCCTCATCTATTCAGCTTTGCAAATAGACATATGGACAAAAATTCCATGTGGGTTTCTTCATTTCCTTCATTTAAAAAATAGGCAGGTTGGCAACTGTGACATGAATGCAATTTGCTAACGTTACTGCATCATATATTGCCTGTGTTCACAAGTTTTAATTTAGAGAAAGTATAGATCTCACTTTAATATTAGTTTTTACCATGAATTTCAAGTGCTTTGTATTTTACTTTGGTGTCTAGACTTTAGATTGTCACCTTAACTTTTAGCGGTGGATCAGAAGTTAGGGTGATGTTCATTAAATTTACTGTCTGTGGAAGGCCGAAATTACTCAGACTGTAGAATAAGTCAACTCTATGTGAAAAATGATAGTTTTATTTTCAAACACATCTAGAATTTTTATTCTACTTTTTTGACATACTAGCATTCATGGAAATGTTCTTTTTATGAATTTGAAATATCATGAATTGACCTCTGAGCTAATTATCACTCTATTGCCATTATGTAGTGATTAGTGAGTTGCATTACCATATTTTGTGTGTTTATTAGTTTTCCATTTTTATTTGGGTAATATCATAATTTTAAATACTGCTTCTAGAGCAAAATTTTCAATAGTGGCACTATTTTAAGTCTTATGAAAATGTAAAAACTACAGCTACAATTAAGAAATAAAAAAGTGTTGTAGGAATTGCTAAAATACAAAGGAAAAATTAAATCCTTAAGTAAAGCCATCTGCATTTGTTGCTGTGACAGGACAACTTCTCTAAAAATTTGGGTTGAAAGTAAGGATGAAAATACGCAGATATAAAACCACCCTCTACTTGTTTCTATATCATCAGGGTTTTTTTCAACTTTGGTATTTGTCAGAATATTATCTTTAGCTTAAAAATTAATTCATTTTTCTCCAAGACTTCTCAGAAAAGTTAACAAATTTCAAACAACTGAATACATCTCACTTCACTGTGAACATCCTCATCCTCATTCTTCAAATCAGCCAAACAGGAAACAAAAACAAAAACAAGACCATCACTATCTGAAAGTTCACTAACCCTGTTACTCTTTATACTTACCAAGTGTTTAATTACAACTTGAAAGAAATAATTGTCTGCACTAATAAAGATCAAATATATTGTCTTGAGCAGTGTAATTGCCACCTGTGCCCAAAGATGTCCTTGTTGTTACTTCTGTTTTGTTACATTACATGGCAACAGTAACTTGGCAGATGGAATTAAGTTTATGGATTTTAGAGGCATTATCCTTTTCTAAATGATATGCATAATTACACAGGACCTTAAATATGAAGGAGAATGGCAAAAAAATAAAAATAAAAATAAAATAAGTGAGTCAGAGAAATCTGAATATGAAAGAGGCAAAAGAGGTTGAAGCGTGAAAGTGACTTGAGCCGCTTTGTCCAGATTTGGGCATGGAGCCAAGGGCATGGATTTGGGCAACTTCTAGAAGCTGGGAGTGGCTCTCAGCTGGCAGGCAGCAATAAAAGGGTACCCACAGCCTTACAAATTTGAGGGAGTAAATTCTGTTAACAATGTACATGAGCAAATAAACATTCTTCCCCAGGGCGTCCAGAAAAGAATTCACTCCTTCAAGGATAGAAGTACAAAGCTCAGCCTACAACCTAGGAATGAGACGTTCAAGTCACAGAATTAATTAATACACTAGTTTTCTCCAAGATCCCAAATGAATTTCTACTCCAATATACAGTATAACTCTGATAAGGGATGACATATCATGGGACATGGTTTCTACGCAAAGTTCACTCGAAGAAACAAAATTATGACCTAAAGAAGCACTAGATTAAATAGTGGGTCATCAAGATGAGTTTTCTTAAAGAGGAGGTCATGAATTTTACCCAATATGATCATACATAGTATGTTTCCCAGAAAACTTAAAATATTGATGTTCCCCCACATTTTGTATTTGACAATGAAGTTGTCTGTCTTCAGCTCTGTTATTTCTATGTTGTCTCCCGTGGTACTGGTAAGTCCTTGCAGACTTTCTTCCTCACTACTTCAAGTGGTGAATATAAATTACCCTTCTGATTGTGTTTCTGGTTTGTTGACCATATCTGGTCACATTAGATTGCTAGAAATAAGCAGAATTCTAGGCCCATTTTCCTTTCTTGAGAAAAGCCTATTGAACTTCTGGGACATGTATTTTCTTTTCTTGCTTTGACTCCTTTCTATGAGCAAATCTCAAGGAGAATTTCTGAACAGAATAATTCCACAGCCAGTTGTAGTAGTTTTACTTTATTTTAAAATTTGACATTTATTGATGAAATTACATTACTTATCTTGAGGACCTTTAGTTCTTTTTCCTGAGAAAAGAGCTGCCATCAGTAAAATGTATAAAGTCCTAAATGCTTTTCTCTCTATGTTCAAATATATACATATACTCATACAATACCTATTAGAGTGTTGGAGTCTATGACTTTGTATGTAACTGGAATAATACGATTGCACTATCTTAAAATTTGTTCTTAACCTCTAGAAAGAATCTCCTTAGGTAGGTATATAAAATTTCGTTTCCTTATTTACAGTGTCAGCAAAGTATTTCATCGTGAAGATGTACAACAGTATAGTAATTTGTTTAAAGTTATTTATTAAAAATAACTTCAAATTTTTGTTAGAAACATGGATTGAACTATTATGCTTGTATAGCCCTCTTTGTAGAATAAAAGACTAACCAAGAAGTAGCATTTCAGGGCCAGAATATTTGTATTCCAAAAAGTGACATTAATTTATACTCACATAAGGTCCATTGTTTCTTTTACGTTGCCCAGGGGATAACTGAAACTTTCATACACATTTATGTCTCCAAGACAAGCCTCAATTTGTCAGTCCCATGCAATCTAGGTCATTGAAGTAAAAATAAGTGTTTTTCCAATCATTTCATAATTTTCAAGACATTTCTTACACAATAGAGTTAACACTACATGGTATAATAAAGAATAACACTAGTTTCATTTGTTTTTAGTTTTTCAGATAACTACATTTTTTAAAGTATCTTTTAAAGTGAAGTATTTTATCTCCTAATGGCCGTAATTTTTAAAGCAGACTATTACAGGAAGAATTAAAGTCCTAAATGAATGTATAACTAAGCTGCATAACTCCCAAATATCATTTCGTGTCTGAGGGAGTAGAGTTCTTATGACTAATGGTGTTGCTGGTTTGTTTATTTTTTTCTTTATAATACTTAACAGTAGCTACAAGGTTTTTTGGTATCACGTCATAGTTACTTAGTAAATATTTGTTGGCAAATGCACATATATATTTTATAGATGTGATTTTATATATTTTTGAAATTTCAACTTTTATTTTACATACAGGGGTACATGTGCAGGTGGCTATATGGGTATACTGCACCCAGTCAATGAGCATAGTACCTAGTGGGTAGTTTTTCAACCCACATCCTTCCCTTTGTTACTCCTCCCCTCTAATAGTCGGTAATGTTTATTCTTCCCTCGCTTATGTCCATGTGAGTTCAATGTTTAGCTTCCACTTATAAGTGAGAACATGTGGTATTTGGTTTTCTCTTCCTGCATTAATTTGCTTAGGATGATGGCCTTCAGCAGCATCCATGTTGCTATAAAAAATGATTTCATTGTTTTTATGGCTGTGTAGTATTCCATGGGGTATATATACCACCTTTTTTACCCAGTCCACCATGGATGACCACCTAGGTCAATTCCACGTCTTTCCTGTTGTGAATAGTGCTGTGATGAATATGAGTGCGTGTGTGTTTTTGGTATAATTATCTATTTTCTTTAGGATATATACCTAGTAACGGGATTGTTGGGTTGAACAGTACTTCTGTTTCAGGTTCCAAACTGCTTGCCACAGTGTCTGGACTAATGTGCATTCCCACCAACAGTCTGTAAGTATTTCCTTTTCTCTGCAGCCTTGCCAACATCTATTATTTTTTGTCTTGTTAATAAAACCATTCTGACTGTTGTGAGATGGTATCTCATTGTGATTTTGATTTGCATTTCTCTGATGATTAGAGATGATGAGCATTTTTTCATATGTTTTTTGGTGATTCATATGTCTTCTTTTGAAAGTAGCTGTTTATTTTCTTTTTTTTAAATTTATTTATTATTATTATACTTTAAGTTGTAGGGTACATGTGCATAACGTGCAGGTTTGTTACATATGTATACTTGTGCCATGTTGGTGTGCTGCACCCATCAACTCATCATTTACATCAGGTATAACTCCCAATGCAATCCCTCCCCCCTCCCCCCTCCCCATGATAGGCCCCTGTGTGTGATGTTCCCCTTCCTGAGTCCAAGTGATCTTATTGTTCAGTTCCCACCTATGAGTGAGAACATGCGGTGTTTGGTTTTCTGTTCTTGTGGTAGTTTGCTAAGAATGATGGTTTCCAGCTGCATCCATGTCCCTACAAAGGACGCAAACTCATCCTTTTTTATGGCTGCATAGTATTCCATGGTGTATATGTGCCACATTTTCTTAATCCAATCTGTCACTGATGGACATTTGGGTTGATTCCAAGTCTTTGCTATTGTGAATAGTGCTGCAATAAACATACGTGTGCATGTGTCTTTATAGCAATTCTTTGCCCACATTTTAATAAAGTTGTTTTCTGCTTGTTGATTTGTTTATGTTGCTTAGAGATTCTGGATATTAGGCCTTTGCCGTATGAGTAGTTTGTGAATATTTTCTCCCATTCTGTAGATTGTGTGCTTACTCTGTTGATAGTTTATTTTGCTGTGCAGATCTTTAGTTTCATTAGGTGCCACTTGACAATTTTTGTTTTTGTCGTAATTGTTTTTGGGGATTTAGTCAAAAATTCTTTGCAGAAGTTGAAGTTGTGAAGCGTATTGCAATCCAAACCGCTCAACTATATGGAAACTGAACAACCTGCTCCTGAATGACTACTGGGGACATAACGAAATGAAGGCAGAAATAAAGATGTTCTTTGAAACCAATGAGAACAAAGATACAACATACCAGAATCACTGGGACACATTTAAAGCAGTGTATAGAGGGAAATTTACAGCACTAAATGCTGACAAGAGAAAGCTGGAAAGATAGAAAATTGACACCCTAACATCATAATTAAAAGAACTAGAGAAGCAAGAGCAAACACATTCAAAAGCTAGCAGAAGGCAAGAAATAACTAAGATCAGACCAGAACTGAAGGAGATAGAGACACAAAAAACCCTCCAAAAAATCAGTGAATCCAGGAGTTGGTTTTTTGAAAAGATCAACAAAATTGATAGATCGCTAGCAAGACTAATAAGGAAGAAAAGAGAGAAGAATCAAATAGATGCAATAAAAAATGATAAAGGGGATATCACCACCGACGCCACAGAAATACAAACTACCATCAGAGAATAGTATAAACACCTCTACACGAATAAACTAGAAAACCTAAAAGAAATGTATAATTTCTTGGATACTTACACTCTCCCAAGACTAAACCAGGAAGAAGTTGAATCCCTGAATAGACCAATAGCAGGCTCTGAAATTGAGGCAATAATTAATAGCCTACCAACCAAAAAAAAGTCCAAGACCAGACAATTCACAACCGAATTCTACCAGAGGTACAAGGAGGAGCGGGTACCATTCCTTCTGAAACTATTCCAATCAATAGAAAAAGAGGGAATCCTCCCTAACTCATTTTATGAGGCCAACATCATCCTGATACCAAAGCCTGGCAGAGACACAAAAAGAAAAGAGAATTTTAGACCAATATCCCTGATGAACATCAATACAAAAATCCTCAGTAAAATACTGGCAAACCGAATCCAGCAGCACATCAGAAAGCTTATCCACTATGATCAAGTGGGCTTAACCCTGGGATGCAAGGCTGGTTCAACATATGCAAATCAATAAACATAATCCAGCATATAAACAGAACCAAAGACAAAAACCACATGATTATCTCAATAGATGCAGAAAAGGCCTTTGACAAAATTCAACAGCCCTTCATGCTAAAAACTCTCAATAAATTCGGTATTGATGGAACGTATCTCAAAATAATAAGAGCTATTTATGACAAACCCACAGCCAATATCATACTGAATGGGCAAAAACTGGAAAAATTCCCTTTGAAAAGTGGCACAAGACAAGGATACCCTCTCTCACCACTCCTATTTATCATAGTGTTGGAAGTTCTGGCTAGGGCAATCAGGCAAGAGAGAGAAATAAAGGGTATTCAGTTAGGAAAAGAAGAAGTCAAATTGTCCCTGTTTGTAGATGACATGATTGTATATTTAGAAAACCCCATAATCTCAGCCCAAAATCTCCTTAAGCTGATAAGCAACTTCATCCAAGTCTCAGGATACAAAATTAATGTGCAAAATCACAAGCATTCTTATACACCAGTAACAGACAAACAGAGAGCCAAATCATGAATGAACTTCCATTCACAATTGCTTCAAAGAGAATAAAATACTAGGAATCCAACTTAGAAGGGATGTAAAGCACCTCTTCAAGGAGAACTACAAACCACTGCTCAGTGAAATAAAAGAGGACACAAACAGATGGAAGAACACACCATGCTCATGGATAGGAAGAATCAATATCGTGAACATGGCCATACTTCCCAAGGTAATTTATAGATTCAATGCCATCCCCATCAAGCTACCAATGAGTTTCTTCACAGAATTGGAAAAAACTGCTTTAAAGTTCATATGGAACCAAAAAAGAGCCCGCATTGCCAAGACAATCCTAAGTCAAAAGAACAAAGCTGGAGGCATCACGCTACCTGACTTCAAACTATACTACAAGACTACAGTAACCAAAACAGCATTGTACTGGTACCAAAACAGAGATATAGACCAATGGAACAGAACAGAGCCCTCAGAAATAATACCACACATCTACAGTCATCTGATCTTTGACAAACCTGAGAAAAACAAGAAATGGGGAAAGGATTCCTTATTTAATAAATGGTGCTGGGAAAATTGGCTAGCCATAAGTAGAAAGCTGAAACTGGATCCTTTCCTTACTCCTCACACGAAAATTAATTCACGATGGATTAGCGACTTAAATATTAGACATAACACCATAAAAATCCTAGAAGAAAACCTAGGTAATACCATTCAGGACATAGGCATGGGCAAGGACTTCATGTCTAAACCACCAAAAGCAATGGCGACAAAAGCCAAAATTGACAAATGGGATCTAATTAAACTAAAGAGCTTCTGCACAGCAAAAGAAACTACTATCAGAGTGAACAGGCAACCTACAGAATGGGAGAAAAGTTTTGCAATCTACTCATCAGACAAAGGGCTAATATCCAGAACCTACAAAGAATTCAAACAAATTTACAATAAAAAAACCAAACAACCCCATCAAAAAGTGGGAAAGGATAGGAACAGACATTTCTCCAAAGAAGACATGCATACACCCAACAGACACATGAAAAAATGCTCATCATCACTGGCCATCAGAGAAATGCAAATCAAAACCACAATGAGATATCAACTCACACCAGTTAGAATGGTAATCATTAAAAAGTCAGAAACAACAGGTGCTGGAGAGGATATGGAGAAATAGGAACACTTTTACACTGTTGGTGGGAATGTAAACTAGTTCAACCATTCTGGAAAACAGTATGGCAATTCCTCAAGGATCTAGAACTAGAAATACCATATGACCCAGCCATCCCATTACTGGGGATATACCCAAAGGATTCTAAATCATGCTGCTATAAAGACACATGCACACGTATGTTTATTGTGGCACTATTCACAATAACAAAGACTTGGAATCAACCCAAATGTCCATCAGTGACAGACTGGATTAAGAAAATGTGGCACATATACATGATGGAATACTATGCAGCCATAAAAAAGGATGAGTTTGTGTCCTTTGTAGGGACATGGATGCAGCTGGAAACCATCATTCTCAGCAAACTATCGCAAGAATAGAAAACCAAACACCGCATGTTCTCACTCATAGGTGGAAATTGAACAATGGGATCACCTGGACTCGGGAAGCGGAACATCACACACCGGGGCCTATTATGGGGATGGGGGGGGTGGTATTGGGAGTTATACCTGATGTAAATGACGAGTTGATGAGTGCTGACGAGTTGATGGGTGCAACACACCAACATGGCACAGGTATGCATATGTAACAAACCTGCACGTTGTGCATATGTACCCCAGAACTTAAAGTATAATAATAAAATAAAATAAAATAAAAAGAGAAGGGTATTTCCTAGATTTTCTTCCAGCCTTTTAATAGTTTGAGTTCTTACATTAAATTTTTAATCCATCTTGAGTTAAGTTTTGTATACACTGAAAGGTAAGGATTTAGTTTCATTCTTCTATGTATGACTAGCCAGTTATCCCAGTACCATTTTTTGAATAGAAAGTCCTTTTTCCATTGCTGGTTTTATCAGCCTTGTGAAAAATCAGATGATGATATGTGTTTAACTTTATTTATGAGTTTTCTACCATGTTCCATAGGTCTCTGTTTTTCTACCAGTATCATGCTGTTTTGGTTAGTGTATCTTTATTGTATAGTTTGAAATTGAGTAATGTGATCCCTCTGGCTTAATGCTTTTTGCTTAGGATTGCTTTGTCTGTCTATTCAGATTCTTTTTTGTTCTTGTTCCATATAAATTTTATTACAAATTTTAGAATAGTATTATTTTTTTCTAATTCTGTAAAGAATGATATTAATAGTTTAATAGCAATAACATTGAATCTTCAAATTGTTTTGGTTACTATGGCAATATTAACAACGTTGATTCTTCCAATTCCAATTCATGAGAGTGGAAGGTTTTGTTTGTTTGTTCGTTTGTTTGTTTTTCATTTATTTTTGTTGTCTCTGACGTATGTTAGCACTGTTTATGTTCTCCTTGTAGAGATCTTTCACCTCCTTGGTTAGCTGCATTCAGAGGTATGTTTTGTGTGTGTGTGTGTGTGTGTGTGGCTATTATAAAGGGGATTATGTTCTTTATTTGACTCTGTCTGGCAATTATTGGTGTGTAGAAATGCTATTGATTATTGGTACATTGATATTTTTATCTAGAAACCTTGCTAAAATTATTTTTCAGTTCTAGTAGCCTTTTGGTGGAGTCTTCAGGACTTTCTAAACATAGAATCACATCATCAGCAAAGAAAGATAGTTTGACTACTTACTTTTGTATTTGAATGCCTTTTCTTTCTCTTGCATGATTGCCTCTGTTAGCACTTCTGATACTATGTGGAATTGGAATGGTGAGAGTGAGCATCCTTGTCTTGTTGCATTTCTCAGGAAGAATGTTTCCCAATTTTGTCTGTTTGGTATGATATTGGCTGTAGGTTTGTCATAGATGGTTCTTATTATTTTGAGATATGTCCCTTCAATGCCTAGTCTGAGAATTTATATCATGAAGGGATGTTGGATTTTATTGACAGCTTTTCCTTTATCTATTGAGATGATCATATGATTTTTGCTTTCAATTCAGTTCATGTGGTGAATCACATTTATTGATTTGTGTGTGTTGAACCAAACTTGCATCCAAGGAATACAGCATACCTCATTATGATGAATTAATTTCTGATGTGTTGCTGAATTCAGTTTGGTAGAAGTTTGTGGGCCGGGCGCGGTGGCTCAAGCCTGTAATCCCAGCACTTTGGGAGGCCGAGACGGGTGGATCACGAGGTCAGGAGATCGAGACCATCCTGGTGAACACAGTGAAACCCCGTCTCTACTAAAACTACAAAAAACTAGCCGGGCGAGGTGGCGGGCGCCTGTAGTCCCAGCTACTCGGGAGGCTGAGGCAGGAGAATGGCGTGAACCCGGGAGGCGGAGCTTGCAGTGAGCCGAGATCAGGCCACTGCACTCCAGCCTGGGCGACAGAGCGAGACTCCGTCTCAAAAAAAAAAAAAAAAAAAAAAAAAGAAGTTTGTGGAGGATTTTTGCATCTATGTTCACAAGGGATATTTGCCTCAAGTTATCTTTGTTCATCATTTTTCTGCCAGATTTTGGTTTTAGGCTGATGTTGGCATTATAAAATAAGTTAAGGAGGAGTCTCTCCTTTGTGATTTTTTTGAACTAGTTTTATTAGAATTGGTATTAGTTTTTCTTTTTTTTCGAGACAGAGTCTCACTCTGTTGCCCAGGCTGGAGTGCAGTGGTGCGATCATGGTTCACTACATCCTCCTCCTCCCAGGTTCAAGAGATTCTCCTGCCTCAGCCTCCTAAGTATCTGGGACTACAAACATGTGCCACCATGCCCGGCTAATTTTTTGTATTTTTAATAGAGATGGGGTTTCACCGTGTTACCCAGGCTGGTCTTGATTTCTCTTGTAAGTCTGATAGAATTTGGCTGTAAATCCCTCTGGTCCAGAATTTTTTTTTTTGATTGGTAGGTTTTTTATTAGTAATTCAGTATTAGAGTATGCTATTTGTCTAGACAGTTTCAATCTGTTCCTGATTCAGTTTTGGAAGGTTGTGGGTTTCTAGGAATATGTTCATTTCTTTCAGATTTTCTGAGTTGTGAGCATAAAGTTGTTTATATTATTTTCTGATGATCTTTTATATTTCTATGGTATTTATGATGTTATTAGTTATAATTTATAATGTTATATTTGTCTTTTCTAATTGTAGTTATTTGGATCTTCCCTCTTTTTCTTTCTTTATCTATCTATCAGTCTATCTATCTATTTATCTATCTATCTATCTATCTATCATCTATTTATCTATACATCTTCATGTTTAATGTTTCACATAATCAACTCTTGGTTTCCTCATATTTTTTAGGGATTTTTGCATAAGTTTTTCCCAAATTTTAGTTATATTTTTACTGCCAGCTTCAAAGTTGGTTGGTTGGTTTGTTTCTTGCTAGTTCCTCTAGATGTAATGTTAAGATTATGAATCTGAGATTTTTCCAGCTTCTTCATGAGGGCATTTAGGGTTATAAATTTTCCTCTGAACACTGCATATGCTGCATCCCAGAGACTGTATTAAGTTGTAGTTTATATTTTACTAATTTCAAAGACTTATTTTTTATTTCCACCTTTATTTTGATATTTATCCAGAAGTTATTCAGCAACTACTTGTTTACTTTTATGTATTTGTGTGGTTTTGGAGGTCTTCTTGATATTCACTTCTATTTTTATTATAATGTGGTCCCAAATTGTTCTTGGTATAATTTCAATTTTTTTAAATTTATTGAGATTTGCTTTAAAATGAATATGAGGTCAGTCTTATAATCGGTTCCATGTGCACATGAGAAGAAAATATTTTCTGTGATTGTTGGGTGAAGTTTTCTGTAGAGGTTCAATTGTTCATGGGGTCAAGTATTGAATTTCAGTTCAGAGTTGCTTCATTAGTTTTCTGCCTTGATAGTCTGTCTAATGCTGTTAATGAGGTGTTGAAGTTTCCCAGTATTATTGGGTCATTGTCTAAGTGTTTTCCTAGGCCAAAGAAGAGTTGTTTTACAAATCTGGGTACTCCAGTGTTGTGTGTGTATATATTTAAGATAGTTAAGTCTTCTTGTTTAATCATACCCTTTATCATTATATAATGCCTTTCATTGCTGTTTTTTAAATTTTTGTTTGTTTGTTTTAAATCTGTTTTATTATTCTGGTATAAGAATAGTGACTCTTGCTCTCTTTTTAGGTTTTTGTTTGCATGATAGATCTTTCTACTTTTCTTTACTTTAAATCTGTGGGTGTTCTTCCATGTGACATGAGTAAATTGAAGACAAGAGATGGCTGGATCCTGTCTTTTAATCCAGCTCACCCACTCTATGTCTTCTAATTGGGGCATTTAGCTCACTTACATTCAAGGTTAATATCAATATGTGTGATTTTGACTCTGTCATCATGATGTTAGCTGGTTGGTATAATACTGGATTATGTACTTGCTTTATAGTGCCTGTGGGCTATGTGCTTACATGTTTTTGTGGTAGCAGGTCTTATACTTTTAGTTCTAGGTTTAACACTCCCTGGGGACCTCTTGTAAGGCTGGTCTACTTAGAACAATTTTCCTTAGTATTTACTTGTCTGAGAAGGATTTTATTTCCCCTTCATTTATGAAACTTAGTTTGGCAGGATATGACATTCTTTGTTAGAATTTATTTTCTTCAAAGATGCAGAAAATAGACCCCCAATGTTGTTTGGCTTTTACAGTTTTTACTGGGGGATCTCCTGCTAGCTTGATGGGGTTTCTCTGTACATCACTTGTTTTTTTCTCTCGTTGTCTCTAAGGTTTTTTTCTTCTGTGTTGACCTTGAAGAAGCTGATGACTATGTGCCTTGAGAATGGTTGTTTTCTATAATATTTAGCCAGGGTTCTCTGTATTTCTTGTATTCACATGTCAACCTCTCAAGTGAGATAAGGGAAATTTTCTTGGACTATATTCTCAAATATATTTTCCAAGTTGCTTATTTTCCCTTCTATTACAGAAATGCCAATAAATTGTAGATTTGTTCTCTTTACATGGTCTCATATTTCTTAGATGCTTTGTTCATTTAAAAAATTATATTTTCTTTAATATTGTCTAAGTTGTTTTGAATAACAAGTCACTGAACTCTGAGATTCTTTCCCCAGCTTGTTCTATTCTGCTGTTAACACTTCTGATTGTATTATTCTTGTAGCCATTATTTTCAGGTCTAGAAATTCAGTTTGGTTCTTAAAACAGCTATTTTGTCTTTCAGCTCTTGGAACATTTTACTGGATTCCCTGGATTGTGTTTCAACTTTCTCATGAATCTCAATAAGCTTCCTTGCCAGCTAGATTTGAATTTCTGTTATATCAGTCATTTCTGACTGGTTAAATACCTTTGCTGGGGAGTTAGTGGAATCATTTGTAGGTAAGGAGACACTCTGGCTTTTTGATCTATCAGAGTTCTCATGCTGACTTTTTCATATCTGGAAGGGTTAGTGTTCCTGTAACTTTGGTTAAGTTGAATATAGTCAGTTGGTTTCATTTCTGCGTGCTTTCAGAGGGTCAGTGCTCTGCATAGACTGTTGATGTGTGGGTAAATTGTTGTGCATGGTTTCATAGATGCATATATTGGCAGGATAATTTCTGGTGTTGCAGTTTGGGCTGCAATGAAGTAGATGGTCTTTAAGGATAATGGCCGGTAGCTAGGCTGAGACCCAGCTATGAAGCTCTGTTGTACTTCCTTGCTTTCACTGGGTTGCTTTGTGGTGGGCATGGAAGGGACAGCTCCCTCACCAGGTCCACTCTTGGGCTTTGGGAGAGCCCCTTCTGACTGCTGTTGCCATACCCACATTTCTTCCCTTAGGTATTCTGCGCTGTGGATCCCTCTCAGATAGAGGCTGTGACAGGGAGTTAGGCCACCCTCTTTCCTGACTGGTCCTGCAGAGGAAGGCACACCCTACTCCTTCCCCAGCCCAGGAAGCTCCACATCGAGCCCCTGTCAGTGCTCTGTAGGTGAGGACTCCTCCCCACCTTATGTGCTGGCCACAGATCTCAGCTCTGTACTCCCAAACTGTGCACCACAGCTTTGGGGTCACTGGGACATCCTGTGGCCTGGGTCAGATTCTAGCTATGCTGGGAGATCCATTGTGCCCCCAGGTAACTCGGAATTTACTTCAGGTGGAGCAATGCACTCAGGTTGAGCTGGGGAGTCCGCGCTGTGCACCTACTTTTGCATGGCAGCTAGACATGCCCCAGTCATGTGGAGAAGCCAGCCCCACTCTATCCTGGGTTAGAGGTCAACTGTAGCCAGAACCACCCAGAGGGATATGGGGAGCCCTGCGGAATGGGCTTCTATGACCATTCTCCACCAGAGGTTCCTAGTGCCCAAATGCTCCTGGGGTTCCACACTGTTCAAGGACCTGCCTCTTGCTGTTCCTTTGACAGATCTCCCTGCCAGCTCACATGTCCACTGAGGATGTGGGAGTCCCTTGTAGCTAGTATCCCAGAGGTCCATGGCAAGAGTGAGCTCTCCTTCAGTTCCCTCACTCACCCTTTTCCCAGGGTCTTTTCAGTGCAGGAAATAAGCCCTAGTGTTTGGGTACCTGACATGAGGTTCCCAGGTTCCTCTCTCTTCAGCTTTGGCTTCAGCATTACCTCTCCATCTACTCTTGCGTTTTTCTCTCTGATCTCTATATATGCGATTTTATATGTAAGAATTAAAAATCAGGATACAACACATTTTTAATAGGTCTTATTATTATTCCTATATTAAAAAATGACTAAACTGAAGTAGAGAGGTTAACTTTTCCAAGCTCTTTCATTTAGTTGGGATAGAGTAGATCTAATTGCTGAACTTGAACTCTAAAGCAACAAACTAATAATACCATACACAATAAACATTGTAGTCTTTTATAGATATATCTAATGCTTTATACAAAAAATATATTTTAATATGTGTTACTTTGACAACAGATTGACATTAAAAACAGAAACAAGTGAAGAATAATAAGAAATCAAGATCACAGGCTGGCAGCAGAGCTGCTTGCTAATGGAATATATTTGTTTTTCAAAGACACTGAAATCGTTTTGTCATTGTATGTCGTTGCTAACATGTTTTCAAAGACAAGACAAGGGGCAATTTCTATTCTTCTCTTCCAAATAATTTAAAATAATTCTTTGTATTAGTAGATTTAATTATTTTCATTATAAAGGTAAAATAATGTATAAAACATACATGGATTATGAGTTATTGTTGTCATGTCTGTGTATTTTCTCATTTCAGTTTTTAAAAATTAAATGTAATTTGAACAACATTAGTTAAAAAATAACAAAGTTGCTTTCAGAATAATTTATCATATTAAAATGCTGTGATTCCGGAATTGTTCTGTTCCAGGTCCTACATTACTTTCAGTTTTATTTTTAAATAATAAACAAACATAAGCCATGATATTGTATCACCACACATCTCAACCCCTTTACCTCAAAACTATTTCTCACTGGTATTATGATTTTGTATGAGGAATAACAAAAAGCAATTCTATGATTATCTCCTAATCCATATTTCTTTTAGAGCATAATTGTGGTGGGTAATATCAGATTCACTGGTGTACTGAAAGCGCACTACTTAAAATTATTTTAAAGCTTAAAAAAGTCAATAGATCTTGATTAAGATATTCTGCTAAGAAATTATTCTGCCCTGCTTTCACCTTTTGAAGTAGACCCAGGACAAACTGATGGTATATTAAAATATATTTCTAAATGTACTCTGTTTGTGCTTAATAACTTTCTATAAGAAGAAAAATAGTGGTACTTGGCTTTTGTCCTCAATGTACTTATGAATGCCTTATCTGCAGAAAGCTTCAAACCAAGATGGGCACATTCCTTTTGTCCCAGATCATTAAACTGAGTGAACCATGAGTATCGTTGAAACACTTCTAAGGAAAATGGAAGAGAGGGAATTAAACCTTGATGCCCTCAGGTTATATTACTTAGCCAGTCTCATTGAACCTCCTACAACAAGAGTTATTCATATTAAGAAGAAATTTGTTCAGGAAATCATATTGATTTCAGGCACTTGGAAATATAATTATTGTGTTATTTTCTAAATATAGTAAAACTTCCTTTATCACAGTTTGGATCTTTGGCTATGCTTATTAGACTTAAAATATTTGTAATATTGATTCATAAAAATGACTTGATTAATTTTAATTGAGAAATGTCATTTTTATTTGAGGATGCTATCTGTATTAAAACAAATGGATACCACAAAACATGGCCTCTTAATTTTTAGACAGTATTTTTAAAGCAAGTAATACAGTAATAGTTCTATTCCACAAGCTTTAAAAATTCACAATTAAAAAAAAATCTACTCAGTGAAGAAACACAAATGCATGAATAAATAGACCACCACACACAAACAGAAACAGGCTATTGCCAGTTTACATGTAAAAGATATTACTGTCCTTCCTCATATTTTTGCCCCTAGATTTACTTCTACTAGAGTAAGTTTGCTTGAAAAATAAAATAAAGTTAGTAAATATTTTACAGGTGGATAAGTGTTCTAGTGGCTAAGTTATTTGTGTTTATCACCCAGATCTATAAGTTTTCCCAAACAGATGGCAGAACCCATATGAGCTTGCTCTTCTGTAAAGTTTAATAAAGAGAATTGAGTACAAATAGGCTGTTTTTCCCTTAGTGCCTTATAGGCTGTATTATGTATGCTTTTGAAGGGTTTTTCCTCCTCAGAGAAGGAACTCAACAGTATTCTATTTTTATTTTCTGTTGGCGAGGAAAAAAAAAAAGAAAGTTGTTATGGAAGTATTATGTTGAACACGTTTAAATGGTAAGTTTGAATTACCTCATCTCTGCTCTTGAATCAATTAGTTTGTGTCTTTCTCTAAGAGAGAACCTCAAAGGGGAACATAAATGCTACCTAAAATAATATGTCATTGATTTTTTCCATGACTGGCTTAATCCCTTTCACAACTTAGTATCCTTAAAAGAAAAAAAGTTCATATTTGCCAGTGTTTCACTTGCAGCAAACTCAGACTAAAGCTTGTTGGTGTTTCTCTAACCGTGAAAAAAAGAACATATATGAATTATTAAGATGAAACAATTAAGTTTAATGCTGGAAGAACGTCTATCATTAGCATGAAAATGATTTTTTTAAACTTAAAAAATCTTTTCTTAACTAGAAATAATTAATAGTAAATTGTTGACTTTAAATTCTACCACTACCAGAAAAAAAAAAAACAAAACAAGGAATGATTAGGTGACTTAAAAGGAAAAAACAAACAAACAAACAAACAAACTTCTAATATTTTGGACACTGAAATGCAATGTGAATATATTTTTGTTTTATTAAATAGAAGCAGTCATATTGGCACAAGCAAAAAAAAAACAGTTTTGTGTTTCTTAGAGTAACAGAAACGTTGTAGTTTATAGATACAGATATAGAAAACTAAAAGGTTATCATATCTCAATTGTCCTGTTGATAATCAGAAAAGGAATGAGAAACTGGTTTACACATTTTACAAGATATTATAAATCTTGAAATTTCTATTAAAATATAGCCTAACATAACCTAGTACATGCAGATCATTAAGTTATTCTTAAGGATTAAAAAACATAGAACCTTGAAATTGTGTTATTTTTTCCTCTCCCAAACAGCTTATTCTTCACCCCTATTTTTTTAGCCCTGTTTAACATGAAAAATGTCTTAACATCTATTTCAATACAGTCAACTGCTCTTTCGTTTTTGACAGAGATCTAAAAGAGTTTAAATACCCTCATGGCATCCTGCCGGGAATCAGCTGCAGGTAGACTGGTAGACAGAATCAAACAGTAAACAAAGTTTCGGCCCACCGAGAGCGCTGCTCCAAGCTAGATAATGAAGACACCAGGTTTATATGCTAGTTTTTCTTTAGGGAAAGAATGTTGGACAGTTTCCTGTGGATTGATTCTCTAAATCTTGATCTTTCATGTTCAATCTTTCCACAGTCTTTGCTACTGTTTCTACTGTTCTTTCAAGTAAGAGTTTGATTCCCAGAAGTGCTGATATTGGTTTCTTCCTGGGCGAGAAAGTTATGAAAATCTTAAAGCCAATGAAATGGGGTTTTTACATCCTCCAAAGCCAATGAAATGGGGTTTTTACATCCTCCATTCATGTGAAAAGTTTATTATTGACTTTGAATATTCTTTTACTGGGTTCCATTGCAGTCATCTTGTAGTAGTAAACAATGAAAAAAATAGCTTAACAATTTAATTTTTTTACAGTAAAAAGGAATTTTTATATGGGCTCTCAACTGTATGCCAAGGGAAAAGCTAGTACAAGGAATTCAGGAAAGCCCAGTTTTAGCTCTCTTAGAGTGACTCTTTTTCCACCATCTGTGTTCTATAAAAGCCAGTGATGAACCTGGGACTTATTACGGAAAAAGAGATTAGTCTGGGCCTTACAAGCTGGCTTCCATTACTTCAATTAGTATAATTTGTGTTCTTTTCATTCTTTCCAGATTTCTAGAAAGGTCCTTCTTTACAACTGAGAGCCATTTTTGTTAATGAAAATGTAAACACTGCTTGCCAGTTTCCAACAGTGCTTACATTCACATGGCTCTGTGTCTGGTTAATGGATACAACTGTGGTCTTAGTTATCTTCTAGCCACTTCTTCAATACAGTTGTGTTGACCCTGAAACAGTCTAGTGATTTTTAATACATTTTTTTATTAAAAAAATGTATTAAATAGGGAAAGCTACTTGAAAAGGTACTTATACTTCTGTTACTTGAAAGAACTTGTGGAGTAAGAAGACAGGAAGATAATCAGGTTTAATGTTATCCTTGTATGGCTAATGTTTAATTAAATAATACCCTTCCGAGCCCATGTAGCCATCACAAAAACTCAGTAGTCTACAATAGAATCATATATCTAACATCTTATCATTTCTAACTCTAAGATACACATAAAGTCATGCTTCATATGTTGCCTTCAATTATATAAAAGTGAAGCCCTGTCTCTAGTTAAGAAATAAAAATAAAGACGTCTTTTAAAAATATAAATAAAAAGTAAATGTGTAAAAGCATATTTTTTTTTCCAGTTGTTTCAGTGAATGGGCATTGTAGCTTAAGAAAAGTATTTCAAAGCTAATCTTAAGGCAAATCGTGTCAATAAGCATTACCCATCCCAACTCCCCAGTACCAGCCTTTGTAACATAATCAAAGAATTTGCCAGGAAGGAGAATCAAGGAGTTTGTAGGCCCGATGAGAACTGCCTTGGCTTTTCTCTACCTACTCTGCCCCTCACTCCCACCCCAAGCCAAATATCCCCAAGGGAAAAGGAAGAGTACTTCATTAAGTAGTGACAGTTCCCACCCTTGGCATAGAGACGGCAAGGAAGTTATGAGCTTCCTGTAGATCAAGTGGTTCTGTGAAAGGTGGCAAAGTTCAAATTAATTAGATGGGACTCTTCCCGAGAAAGCAGCCAGCTAGTCAATACAGTATCAAGGATCGGTGGAAGAATGTTGTCACAAAATTTTCTGTCTCGTAGCATAGAATCGACTTCAGTGTATTGGTCCATTTTCACACTGCTATAAAGAACACCTGAGACTGGGTAATTTATAAAGAAAAGAGGTTTAATTTACTCACATTTCCCCATGGCTGGGTGGGCGGGGGGCGGGGGAGGTGGTGGTTCTTCAGGAAGCTTACAATCCTGGCAGAAGGGGAAGGGGAAGCAAAGCACGTTTTACATGGTGGCAGGAGAGAGAGCCAGAGCAGGGGAAGGTGCCATTTTTAAACCATCAGGTCTTATGAGGATTTCTTTACTATCATGAGATCAGCATGGAGAAACCACTCCCATGATCCAATCACTTTCCACTAGGTCCCTCTCTCGAAACATGCAGATTACAATTCAAGATTAGATTTGGATGTAGACACAGAGCCAAACCATATTAGTCAGGGAACTCCAAAGCACAGGGAAACATTGAGGGCTGTAAAAACTCACAGATTTAGGTAATACAGAATTTGGATGCCTGATATGCAAAGCAGGATCAGTTAAAAGTGAATTGTAAATAGCATAAACTGTATCAGTTATTCTCTGTATTATTTTCCTATTGCTAGGCAACAAGTTACTAAGGAGTGGCTTAAAGCAATGCATATTTATGACCTTAAAGTTTGAGTAAGTCAGAAATCCCTTGGATTTCATTTGACTAAAATTAAGGTTTCAACAAGCTACTTTTCTATCTGAGACTCTAAGCAAGAATCTACTTCCTTGCTCATTCAGGCATTGACAGCATTTAGTTCCATGTAGTTCTAGGACGGGGGTCTCTATTGTGTTGCCAACTGAAGGCAACCCACACCTCCTAGTATCCTCTCTCAGTCTTTTCTCATACTCTGTACATCTCAGAGTCATCAATAGGGCATAGAATCCTTCTTACGTTGTCATCTTTCTTACCTGCCTTCATCAAATCATCTCTCTTTGATTACAGCTGAGAAAGATTCTCTGCTTTCAAAAGCTCACAAGGTTAGATTGGGTCCACTTAAATAATGTAGGGTGACCTTCGCATTCAAAGTCTGTAACCTTAATCATATCTGTAAGATTCCTGTTACCATGTAAGACTCACTGCTTCAAGAATTTGTAAATATACAACAATGGAGGTCATTATTCCACTTACCACACATTTCTTTTGTTATATCTCTTCCCCCAGACCTGGAAAAAACACAAGATGAAGAGAGTTACAGTAGATGAATAACTACTTCAGGCACTGCCAATCCCAAAATCTCAGTGCCCTAAACTGAAAAGGCAAAGAAGGTGTAAATTTTGGAAGTGAGTTTGAAGTTTATCTTTGGACTGAAAAAAAGTTGTATATTACTTCAGATTGACCAGAGAGCTGTGGGATCTACCCAAGATTATATCAAGAGGTAGAAAAGGGAAAGCTAGAGAAAAAGGTAATATTCATTGGTGTATCCACAATAGATTTAATCCCTTCAATGAACAAGTTACACATACTCAATATTTTCATAGTTTAATGTTGCTATATTATTAGCAACATAGTTATTTTGGACTAGCAGAGAATGTATACTCTTTTATAACAGATTTACTCTTCCCTATGACAGGGCTGCAGTGATGGGAGGAAAAATAATCTTTGCTCTTATTCATCTGTAGCTCTTCAAGGACATCATTTAATTAAAAAATAACTCCATAAAGTAGATAAAAATAATAAACATTAAAATATTTAAATCTATGTGTCAGAAATTATACAAAGTACTTTAGAAATATTATCAGTTTTAAATCTCACAAAAATAATTTATTTTATTTTGTACATTTTTGTTATAAATATGAGAAAGCCAAGGTCACACAAAGTCTGTTAGGTCACACAGCCAGTACGTGGGAGAAGAAAACTTGAAACCGTATTTATTTTACTTCAAATGGGGGGCTTAACAAGTAGAAATGTATTTTTTCTTCCATGTTTTCCATAACGATATATTTCTGGATATACAAGTGACAAGCAAATTCTATATCCAATTAAAAGTTTTATGGCAGGGCATTCTGAAAGTTGAACTCGTAACTTTAGAAAAGCATGAAAGTAATTAGGGCTTGGCTCTCTGCATTTCTTTTAAATTATGGGACCAGATATCATATGCAGAAAAATGAAGTGAATCGATTTGTCATAGAATGAAAAATGCAATGATAAAAGTTTGAGAAATATCTTACAAGCTGAGTGGCAAAGAATCACTTTGTTTTTATTTTGTGAAGAACTTTTGGAACAGGATAATAATACAACCTGCATATAACTGGAAGAAGCTATAAACAATATTCAACATAAGACAGGCATTTATACCTCCTGTCACTTAAAATACCACTAATTATATATAACAGTTGTAAAAATACCATGTTTCCAAATGGTAGGCATACTTGAAAATAAAGATACTTAAAAATTAAACTTTATAGCCATATTTAGAATCATAAATTAAGGCATGCCTTGATGTAAACTTTGCAGATGAAAAGGAATGAGTTTTTGGGCAGATGGGCTGGAGCATAGGCTAGATGAATATAGGAAAAGAGAACTCCAGGTTCACCTAGTAGGGAATAATATGTTTAAAGTGAGTCTAAAATGTGGTTATTGGTGTATCAGGGAAAATATTCTAGCTGTTGTAACAAAAATTCCCAAATTTCAGTGGCTTAAAAATCTCTCTTAAAGGATTCTGACTTATACATGTTCCAAAGCTGATGTATCTTGACACAGTAACTCTCTTTCAAGTGGTGACTCAGAAATCCTTTCTCCTATTTGTAGCAATGCGGGGAACCATTGGATACTCTTCGAAGAGCAGAAAGATAAAGGAAAATGCTGGCGAAAGTTGTGATGATCCAGGAAACCAAGTGTTACATAATTTCTGCTATATTTTATATTATAAAACTGGCCACGAGGTATCACAGAAGATAGGACAGGGTAGGGAATGCAGTTGCCTTACGTGCCCAGGAAAATATTGTAATGGTTTGATGAATACATGGCATCACCTTGGCCATAAATTCTGAGAAAATTTTGTATTATTTAACCACAATTAAAGATACCTTTAACGCTATATTCAGTATCAGTTTGAATTTCCAAATATCACAAGACGAGTGAAGTTAGACCAGAAGTTCTCAAAACATGGTCTGAAGACTCTTCTTTCTTCATTTAGAAAGTCTTCAGTGTCAAAACTGTGTTCATAACAATGCTGAAACCTTCTGTTTTGCCTTCTTTCTATCATTCTGTTATATGTATGTGGTAAAGTTTTTTAAAGACTACATTACGTATGCTTGTATATTTTTGTTTTTTTGAACAAAAAAAGTGTTGGTTTTAAATGTGGTAAATGATAATTGGTCTAATCTGCATAATCAAAGCTCTTTGGTATTTTACATAATTCTTCAGAGGATAAGGAAATTCAAAGCCAATATGTTTAAGGACTTAATTGGTGGTGATTACAAAACAGATAAAGCTATTTAAGTTAGAAACGGAAACTAAAAGAAAAAAATAAATACTACAAATAAAAATTATAGTATCTTGAAAAGAAAAAATAATACTAGGTCTTTAACATTAATACTGGGACTTGCAGCAGAAAAGAGTAGTAGAAATGAAGCATATTTCAATATAAACAACAGAAAAATTAAAATTATGAAATCTCAGAGACCTAAGAGAAAATATTAAGAAAAATTATATTAATTTAATTGAAGGAGGAGGAGAGAGAGATAATAACACTTTGTAGAATAAAAAATAAATACATACAGTTATGTATCACTTAATCACAGTGATATATCCTGAGAAATACATTGTTAGATAATTTCATCCTTGTGCAAGCATCATAAAGTGTATTATTACATAAATCTAGATGGCATAGCCCACTACACACCTAGGCTATATAGTATAAGCTATTGCTCCCAGGCTACAAACCTGAATAGCATGGTACTATGCTAAGAAAAGTACTATACACAACTGTAATACAAAGGTAGGTGTTGGTGCATCTAAACATATCAAAACAGCAAAGGCAAGGTAAAAATATTGTATATGAGATTGTATAAATGGTAAACTTGTATAGGACACTTTCCATAAATGAGCCTTGAAGGGCTGGAAGTTGTGCTATGTGAGTCTGTGTTCAACAGTGAGTGAGTGAATGTGCAGGTCTAGGACCTTACTGTATACTAATATAGAATTTAAAAACACGGTACATTTAGTCTACACTAAGTTTATTTAAAAGTATTATCTTTTTGTTGATAATAAATTAACCTTAGTCTGCTGCAACTTTTTTACTTCAAAAACTTTTAATTTTTGAACACTTTTTGACTCTTGTAATAACACTTAGCTCAAAACACAAATACATTGTACAGCTAGATAAAAATGTTTCCTTTCTTTATATGCTTATTCTATAAGCCATTTCCATTTTTTATTTCTACTTTTTAAACATTTTGTGTGAAAAACTAAGACACAATCATATATATTATCTTAGGCATACACAGGGTCAGAATCGTCAATATCACTGTCTTCTACCTCCACATCTTGTCGCACTGAGGTTGCTTTAGAGATAACTTTTTAATATGTAGAAAGAGTACACTCTAAAATAGTATTTAAAGGTATAATATAGTAAATATGTAATAAATAATGTCATTATTCATTACTATTATTAAGTGTTATGTACTATAGATTATTGTGTGTGCTATGGTTTTATATGACTGACAGCACAGTAGTAGGTTTGTTTAAACCAGCATCAACAAAATCGCATGAGTAATGCATTGTATTATGACATCACTAGGCAGTAGGAATTTTCAGCTCTATTACAATCTTAGAGGTCCACTGTATTATGCAGTCCATCATGGAACAAAATGTTGTTATGCAGCACACGACATACTCTCTCTATATATATGTTTATAAAACACATGCACATATATATGCATATTTATATATCTATATATAGTATGGATTATCTATATAGACATATGTATACATATATATAAAATATATATATATCAGTTAAAATTTTCCTAAATTTTATAAATTGATCAACTTATATGTCCAAGTAAGTAATTGATTTCAAATAGCATACATTTGACTTGACCCATTTCTAGACACAATCTAGTAAGCCTGGTGGAAACACAGATAAAGAGAAAATACATAAAGCAGCTATAGAAAAGTGACATTAAGATAAGGGAAAACTATGTGAACAATGGTTGATATCATATCAGCAGCAATTGAGGCCAGAAGTTAATGGATTGGAAGATGTTAAGTTGTTAAAAAAAAAAAAAAAAAGCAAAGTTTAGACACCTTGTGCAGCAAACATGTTATGAAGACAGAAAATAAAATAAAGACATACAACATCTGAAAAGAATTGTTGCCCTTCGACTTTTACTTCAAGAAAAGAAAGGAAATAACAGGTAGAAACTGGAACCTACATAATGGAATGGAGAAAGCTGGAAAAGGTAAATGAGTTGCTAGGCAGAAGATTATAGATCATTTATCTTTCCTTGTCTCTTAATTTGTTTGATAGGATACTGAACATTGGGGAAAAAACTAGTAACATGGCATTGTGGAGTATATCATCTATAGAAATGTAAAATATGCATCAACAATAGCACAGAGGACCAGAACATACATCAAATTTTACTGTTGTAATTTTAAAAATGTATTAGTATGTATACAATTTTAACTCTGAGAAAACTCTAGTAAATTGAGAGTTATATTGTCATATTCAGAGCAAGTACAAATTGGTGATTTCAAAGACATGACTAACCAGTATTTGAGCAACCAAAAAGAAAGCAGACAAGTAGTTAAAGAGGGAAATAAAATATGGGGCTAGGAGAACAAATAGCATAGAGCAGTATGGTCACTTTTAATTTGATCACATTAATAATTATATATACATAGACTATAATGGACAAAAAGACACGAATTGTCAGGCAGGATTAAAAGCACAACAAACCTTCTATTCGAAGAGGTATACATTTATCACCACAACATGAGAACTTTGAGAGTAAAAAATTGAAACAAAATCTATCAGAAATATGTTAATGACAAAGAAAAATAGGTTTCAAAAAAGTGGCCATTACTAGAGAAGAAGAGAAACATTTAATGATGATAAAACAGGTTTATCTGGAAAATATAGCCAATCCAAATGTACATTTCCTTAGTAGCAGAGCACGCAAACACATAAGGCAAGCCCAGCAAAACTGAATATAGATATGGACCCTTCACATTTACAGTTACAAATTTCATCCACATCATCTCAGTAACTGGCAGTAATTGTAGACAAAAAACTAAAATATAGACTCAAACTATCAAACTATTTGAACTAATTGACATTTTTAAACTCTACAGCTAAAACTACAAAGGAAACAGTTTCTACTATTACAAGTGAAACGTTCTCCCAAATAAATCATATGACATGCTTTAGAAAAGACTCATTAAATTTCAAAAAATATATTCTCTATCCACAACAGAATTAGAGATAATAAATATTAAGGAATCTAAAAATAATCACAAATGTTAGAAAAAAAAATAGTAGGTGGGTCAAAAAGGGAATCACAGGAAATATGTCAAACTAAATGATGATGTAAAAAAATTAACTGTATATGACTAAAGCAGTGTACAGAGAAAAGCTATAGCTGTAACTGCTCTTATAAAAACATTTTAAAAGTTTATATCAACATGTAAGTTTTCATCTTTAGAAAGCAGAGAAAAACAAAACAAATTAGGCCCAAAGTATATGGAAAAAATAATAATTAAAATAAAGAAGTTATAAATGAAATTGAGAAAGACAAATTATAAAGAAAACATTTTAAGTCAAAATTTGTTTTCTGAAAGATTAATGCAATTTATAAGCACATAGACTGAAAAAAAATTAGTGATAAAAATGTATGAGCAATATCAGACATGAAAGAAGACATACTACTGCATGTATCATAAACATTTAAAGGAAAATAGGTGAATAGTAAAAGGCCAAAATCTGACATGCAAAACCCTGAAAAATGTGAGTTGTTCAAATCTATCTTAAAACAAAATGATTCTATAATAAATATTCTTGCAATGAAAAATAAATTTAAAAACAAAACAAAACAAAGGCCCATATGTCCACACTGAAGATTCTAGTAAACATTTTAAAAAGACAAAAATATCAATCTTATTGAAGCTTTTTTTAAAAAATAGAAGAGAACTCCCAGAATAACTATAATGTCAGAATCTGAGAGAAAAATTACAAGAAAATTTTTTTTAAATTATAAAACTGGGTACAAAAGTTCTTAGCAAAATATTAGCAAATTGAACCTAGCAATATAGTAAAAGAATAATGAAACATGATCCAATGGAGTTTATCCCAGGAAAACAAGTTGCTTTAAGATGTGAAATCAAATTAGTAACATTCATCATCTAAATCAAATAAAGGTGGAAATCATGTTATCTCAATGGATGAAGAAAAATCATTTGAGAAAATTCAATAGCTATGTATAATCTATACTATGCAAACAAAAGTTGTTTAACTGTTAGCAGGTATGTATTAAAGTATCTACCGTTAATAAATAAATGAAAGAAACAAAATAGAAAATTTCGAAACAGTTGTACATGAGTAGTCCATTGATTTTCAACAAAAGCATAAGGAGGTTGAATTGAAAAGGATGGTCTTTTCAACAAGTGATGCTGGAAGAAATGGATAAATATATAGAAAATTGAGCCTTGAGTCTTACTTTACACTACTCCCCAAAATTAAAGCAAAATGAATTATAGACATAAATATAATAACTTAAACATTTTAGTTAACCTTAAAAGAATAAACGATATATTGCATTTAATTAAATTAAAATCTTCTACTCCTGAGAAGACACCAATAAGAACACAACAAAGAAAAATGCAGATTAGGAGAAAATATTTTCAATAACCATAATATGGGAATTATTTTAAAATATATAAATAATAAAAATCAATAACGTAAAGGCAAAGCATTGGAAAAAGAATAAAATAAACAGATATTTTTATTATCATTATGTATATGAAAAGAAACATAACATCCTGAAATGAAAATTAAAACTGGAATAACATATGACTTCATACTCACTAGTCTGGGTGTAACAATATCCAACATTGTGAAGGATATATACACAAATTCAGTTATTCATTAGAATACCACTCAGCAATGTGGCTGAATCTCAAAAACATTAGTTTTAGAAAAAAAAAAAGTTAGGAAAATTAAAATATTGCATACTTATGACTCTACCTATTTGAAGTTAAAGAACGGGCAAAAGCAAGCTATGGCAAATGAAATGACAGCATTTATTTCTTATTGGTGGGGAATGATTAGAAAGCAGTTGATTTTCAGGAGAAAATGTACCAGATTCAACAAAAAGGAGGGCAGGAATGAGATAAACAATATTCTGCAAGGAGTATTGTGATTCCCCCCAACTCCAATACCCACCAGCCCCAGAACACGGAACCAGCAGTGATGCTTATATCTAGCAAGAAAGAAAAACGTGATTTATTTATTGATTTACGTATTTATTCATTTTTGCTTTATTTGAAAAAGTGAACCACAACAAGAGAAAAGATCTCCAGATACTGATTTTATGTGGCTCAGCCAGAAGATATTGTATTAATGGATGCCTGTTGCAGCAAGCCTCAAAAATAACCAGTCCAGACTGAGGCAGGATAAATTAAGTGTTCACGGAGTTTTATCTTCTGAGGAAAGAACATTAATCAATTACTTCTGTGGTATGACCCAGTGAGGTGCAATTGTTGAGAAAATATAATGAAAAACAAAATCTTCTCTCTACCTAGAAAATCTCCCCACAAAGAAGGAAAATAAAGAAAACACGTCGATTGTTGAATAAGACTTTAGCCATGATGCACATCACAGGCAATCTCCTAAGAGATTGCAAAGACAGAGGAATCTCACCCTTTTATAAAGCCAAGCGAATATACCCCATCATGAACAAGTCCTCAAAATAATAACTAGTCCTCTAGTAAGAGCACTTGATGACACCATTTGTCATACATAGTTCATCCTAAATTCATTTGGTACTTGTAATGACCAACTGTGGCAGCTAATTTGGCTTTATGCAAAAGAAAAATAAACTTCTAAGCATCCACCAGAGTTAGCCTCCCACCATCCCTCAGGAAATGGGAGAAGTACTATTTTCCTTGAAGATTTCATTTCAAAGAAATGTTTCCCACCAGTTCCTTGAGAAAGACATCCCTGGGTTGTAAAGCTCGTGAGAGTCTTATTTAAACTTTAAAAAGGTGTACAGCATTTCAAAGAGCAAAGGAAGACCTTATAATTACAAATTTTCTAATGTAAATGCTCTAAGAGAGTGGCAGATGAAATCTCCCTTATTTATAATGGAGAGAATGATGCTTCTTTCTTTGAATTTGTGTTTACCCTTACACAAGTGAAATAGAAACTTCCTCTGCCTTAAAAATACTTAATACACTCTGCTGCAATTTAAAAACTTCTTTAGAAATATCAAAATAAATAACTGAAGACATCATCATTAAAATGTCCTTTAAAGGACAGTATTGATGTCTTTAATAATGGAGAGGGAGAGATGGAGCATGTGAAAACTCTTTGCAGTTTCTGTGCAATTTTTGGTAATTTTCAAACTACTCTGTAAAATAAAATATATTAATCTTTTTAAATGTCATAAAAACTGTCTTTTCAAAAACGGACTAATGAAAAAAGTAGACTCAAGCATTTTCGGGGATGTTTAATTCAGGTTTAATTTTCACTGAATTTTTTAGATTTCACAGTATTACCAGGTAAAACTTTGATTAAAAATTAAAATTTAATGCAAAGAAAAATCATATTTCTTGCATTCTTTACTCAATGACTTTTTAAATGCACTTTACTATGTCCAGAAGAACTGTGTTTTTGTCTCTGCCTATGTTGGCAGCCTGACTTCCCTGCATTCTCCCTTTGTCTCACTAGTCTTCAGCCACGTTTATTTTATTTTATTATCTTAGTATTTTATAAGTCATAAAATTTGACAAATCATGCCTTGCCCTAGGCTTTCTCCAAATGGAATTCCCTTTTCTCAGTTCCTCATCTGCAGAGCTAATATTCATTCTCAGGTCACAACTTTCTCTGACTCCAATAACTTAGATCACTCTGCTTCACTCTTCAAGGCGACCTTATGTTTTTCTACTTGGAACTCATCACCCAGAAGAGTACTTAGGTAATTGTGATTACTTAATTAATATTTGTTTAATGTTAATACTTTTGAAAGGAATGATCTAATGGATTGATTGTAGCTCTGGTAAAAAATTCTAAACCTTCATGAATTGAAAACACACAAAAAATAACACTATCAATCTGAACTCGCTTAATCATTAACAACTTTCATTTAACATCATTTAAAATATAACATTAAAACTTGAAAAATATAATGGTATCAAGGCACATAGAATGTAATATATTAATTAAAATACAGTATGAAATTCAAAATAAAATAGTTCAGTAGGCAGTTAATTGCACACAACTCACTGGAGACAACAAAATTATTTAAATAGACATAGTAAGAAGCTTTTGATCAGTTTATTCAATTGCTATTTAAAATTACTTTGCCAATGAATTTTATTCAGTTAAAATTATCAAGTTTTCAAATATTTCACAAAACTCTCTTCAACATTCTGAAACAAAATAAAACTTTAAGGGGACAACATTGGTGTTTCAGTATGAAGCAAGGCTCACAGCATGGTGAGAATGTAAGAATAACAACCATCCAAATCAATGTGGACTTCATACTTAATAATGGGTTTTTTTCTTTGCAATGGCCATATATCAATAAAGAAAAAGCCTTCTCATGGAGGAGGAAAATGGACAAAACCATGAAGTTCTAGAAAAAACAAAAAATTAAAAATAGCTAATATGTTTAAGTACTTAGTATTGACCAGATATTGTGATCTAGAGAAAGAAAGGAACAGAGGAAGGAGTACATTTTTTTTACTCATTCTGATTTATAGGGCATAACAAAACAAGCATTTTCATGAGTTTAAATATTAATTACGAAAATAATGTCAGACAGCAATTTCTTCAAAGCGTATTCCATTCCCAATTCAGAGACTGAATATATGCCCAACAATTTCTTTTTTTTCTTGAGACGGAGTCTCTCTCTGCTGCCAGGCTGGAGTGCAGTGGTGCGATCTCGGCTCACTGCAACCTCTGCCTTCCTGGTTTAAGCAATTCTCCTGCCTCAGCCTCCCGAGTAGCTGGGACTACAGGCACATGCCACCACTAGGGGCTAATTTTTGTATATTTAGTAGAGACAGGGTTTCACCATATTGGCTAGGCTGGTTTTGATGTCTTGACCTCGTGATCCACTGCTGCAGTTTCCCAAAGTGCTGGGATTACAGGCATGAGCCAATGTGCCCGGCCCTACCAAATGTTTTAAATTGCCATTATCATCCTTGTTATTAGTATATACCTCAAGTATCTTTTTATGTGAATACAGATACATGCCATAATAGAAAACATGATTTAAGCTCCTACAATATGCTAAGATATTTTAATTATTATCTGTAGATAGATTATAGTTAGATACATAAATAGAAATATTTACATAATCCTTTTCTTCATTTTAGAAATAATTAAACTAAAGCAGAGAAATTTTGAATTATTAGAATTATATAACTAGGAATTAAGAAAAGGTAACTTTAACACAGAACTCCCTGATTCTAAAATCAATTGTATTTTCACTCTGTCATTTTATCTTATATGTAGGCATATGCACAGTTAATAAAATCATCAGGATCACCACTTTAAAAATGCAACTACATTAGTAATAAAGACCTCTAGGTTCTATAGTTTTCCTAATATAACATTTTCATTAGAATAAAATATTCACATCATTACACATACTATATTGTCAGTGCTTAGAGCAAATTCATAATAATAGGGATTGTTAAAATATGATTACTGCTTAAATTGTAGATCAAAGTGATTTAATAATTGTTTTACTGATTACTTATTTGTGTTTGACTCCTTCATGTTTAGAAAGATATGTTGACTCATTCTCTGTAACTTTTTCATTACATTTGAAAGGTGTCTATTGATTGAAACCTCATTTTATGAAAGATATCACAGAAGTTAAGTAATTTTCCAAAAGTCACACAGATGCCATGTGGCAGAGTAAGGTTAAATGGATGCCTTCCTAACTCAAAATCCAAATGCAAGGTGGTGGTCATCATCCTACATCACCCTTAAATAAATAGAACATAAGTTATAAAACTAGTGGCAATGTTGATTTCATAGCTCTCAGGACCTCCTTTTTTAATATTTAGTCACATGTAATACCAATATCTTTGTTAAATTCCTTTCTTTCCAGAGTTGTTACTTGAAGGACTAATGGCACTACTAATAGGCAGATCCTGGTCAAATTGTTAAAATAAATATGAATATTTATATTTACCCGCAGCTCCTGTTGTATACTGTCCTGTCAATGTACTCCAATCTTCATAGCTTTTTCAGGCACTGTAGGTTGTCTACACAGCAGCTATCCCATTCTCTTCCAAATGAACCTTACTTTTGTTCTGGAGCCAGTGCATCCAGCCACACAAGATGACTGATTTAACTAATCTACTCATGATACTCTTACTTCTTGCAGTGTTTGAGCTAGGAGTTGGTCTACTTCTCACAATAGAAAAAATTCACTTCCTAGAAAGTTAATAAAATGTGAACACTCCATATTAAATTTTAACTGCATATCTGTTGTAGTGTCTGAGAGTATAGCAGCTAATAACACAGATAAATCCCTTAGCTCATAGTTTTTCATTATGGGGGGAAAGACACAATACGGTAGATGAAATAAATGAGTTAAGTGTATTATATATGAATAAAATAAAGCAGATAAAGGAGAAAGAGAATGTTGAGCATGTGATATAAAATTGAGGCTGGGCAAGCCTCACAGAAGAGTTTAACATTTGAACATAAAAGTAGAAGAAATATGAGGGCAAAATATGTAGAGAATTGGATGAAGAACATTCTAGCCAGCTGGGGCAGGCAAGTACAAAGGTCCTGAGGCAGAAGAGTACTTGGCGTGCTCATCACAACACAGGTGTAGTGGGAATGGAGAAGAATGAAATGGAAGGTAGGAGGCGATGAGGCCAGAGACATTGCTTAGAGCAGGAGCAACATCTTTATTCAGGAGTTGGGCTTTATTCTGCATAATAAAGAAAAACACCAGGGGACTCTGAGCAAAGCATGATATGATCTGTGATGCTTTAATGGGATAATTGTCACTGAATTGAGAATAGAATGAGATGGATGAAGGCAGAAGCAGACATACCAGAGAAGAGGCCATTGCGGTAAATAAGATGAGAGATGGCAGTGGTTGGACTGAGTGATATGTGCATCTAATCCCTCAAGAGAAATGAATAATCTTACATGTAAATTTTAAACTAAAAATTTTTGATAAAATTTGCAGAGGCAAAGAGATCAGCAAAGACATTCTAGGCAAGAACAAAGTGAAGAGTCACAGTGGCATGGATAATCATGAGGTTTTAGAATGAGAGACAAGATAATGCTCAATAGGCTCTATTTTTGAGGAACTAAAATGACACGTTAGAGAAACAGTAGTCATCTTCATTTCAACGTGCTGCTTAGCTAGGTCTTCTGCTGAGAATCTGATCCACTATCCATTGTAATTTGGTCTGATAATTGAATGAAGTAAGTTTTTTTTTTTTAATTGTATAATATTTTCCCTTCTTTCTTTCCCTGTCCTCACGTTTGACCCCTTAAAACTGAATAATTGAAAAATACATGAAGGAGTTTTAAATCCATTTGGCCTGGGAATTATTCAGCCAGTAGTTAAAATTTCATGTGTTCCTGTGAACCTGAAAATGAAGAATCTTTAACCTCAAGCTGTTATAGTCTGAAGGACTGCTGAGCTTCTGATTGAGACATACACACAGACTGAAAATTGTTGATGGGCTTGATCACACAGAACTCCCAAAAATGAAACTCATGAGTGTCCATGAGGGAGTCTTCTAGTGCTTGGATACAAAGAGACATGAAAGGAGATATACATGGCAGGTGGAAAAAAAAAAAAAAAAAGTCTTTTTAGGTACCCACAGCAAAAAATGGCAACAGCCAGTGGGGACTGGTTACACCTAGAACAAGAGGTAGGGTCTTGGCCACCAATACCAAGATTAATAGTAGGCAAGGCAGGACTTTACTATTAAAAGTATTTGAGCCTCTGGCTTCAAATTAATACATAAATTCTATAATTTTAATTTGAAAGTCAAATTCCTAATCTGAAGAACAAAGAGAAGACTAGAGAGAAAGGAAAGCATTCTGATAGGTTAAGACCCAGCTCCAACTGATTCCATGTAAGCATAACTTTAAAGTAATAGTTAATTATGTCAGCTCTGAAAATAAAAGTGGTTTTTAGATAAGTGTCAGAAGAAAGCTAAAGAATTTAACAGTGTAATTGTTTTTAGAAAATTAATTATAATTGTGGTTATGCATTCATTGTTTATTATACAGTTTGATGAGTAACAGAATAATTTTTTGAAATACAACAATTATAAAAATAGCTACTACTTTTGAGGACACGTTATGCAGCAGGCACTGCAGTACAACTCATTGTGTTTTATCTTGCAGATCAATGCAATAAAACCGAATGATAGGTACCATTAGTCAACTCTCAAGGACAGGAAACTGAGTTTCAAAGAGGTTAAGTGATTTGTCCAAGGTTATGGAGTCAGCAATTGGTTTAAATCTAAAGCTTGATCCCGTTGCATTAAAATTTCCCTGTCTCTTAACTAATATGCAATGGAAATGTCTTTGTTCTTTCCATGTTCATTGTTTGTGTTCCAAGTCAAACAAATTGTGACAGGGAACCACAGGTGAATATTAAAGATGACTGGATGCTTCCGAACCAAACGAAACAGTGTTTCCTGCAGAGAAAGAGAAAGTAATTTAGGTGTCTATGAGTGTAGTGGGGGAGGAAATGGAAGGATATTGTAATTAGCAAACATTTAAGAAGACTTCAAAACTGTAACCTCTTTAGTAAGATATCCAGATGATTCGTGTTAGAGATCCTGATCGGTCCTATTTGGTCGTAGATTAGGAAGTTAATGCCTAGAAGAGTGTTTCTTGGATTCTTCATTACCCTCTATATGATTCCTGGAATCAACCCTGAACCTTATACTGTGATGTCCAGAAATCGTTATTGTAACAAACATTCTGTTATTCTTAATTACAGTATTAGGAGAACTTCCCATGTTTAAGTATCAAAGTATTTGCAAAAGTTATGCAGCTAATTAGTGCCTGAGACAGAATTTTGGTTTGCTCATGTCATCAGAATCACTTACAAGGCATAATATTTGTGATGAAATATTTGAAGAAGCTTGGAGGAACCACTGTTAGGTTGTATAGCCAATACTGATGTGTATGTAATAATAAGTCTATGATAGGGGTCACGTGAACGAAGCTGTATCATACAGTAGTCCCCCTGATATGCAGTTTCACTTTCCAGATTTAGTTGCTCACTGTCAAGTGTAGTCAGAAAATATTACATGGAAAATTTCAGAAATCAATAATTTATGTGTTAAATTATTAGCTTTTAATAGAAGCCCACTGCTATGTTACAATACCTAAGTCATTCGCCTCACTTAGTCCCATTATGTTGGCATTTAATAATCTTGCATTATCACAAAAAGAGTGAGTACAGCACAATAAGATATTTTGAGAGAGTGAAAGAGAGTGACCATATTAAGAAAACAGTTAGTACAGTATATTATTATAATTGTTTTATTTTATTCTTATCTAATTTATGAATTAAACATTATCATAGTTATGTATGTATGGGGAGAAAAACCACCATGTATACTGGATAGGTTTCGGTACAATATTCAGTTTCAGGCCTCCACTGAAGATCTCGGGACATACCACCTGAGGATAAGGAGGAATTATTGTATTGGGTGACAGAGTTAACTTAAATGGAAAATTCCTGGGGACTTCAGTTTTTTATAGTTTGAAATTGGAAGGCACTAAAATTGCAGAGAAGCTGAACTGACTTGCTGTTTCCCGTCTTGTACTGAGTTTGTCGTGGCCTCACATTACCTTTCATGTAGTTAGAGAGAGAAGACTTCTTGAAAAAATGTAGAATCATCGTTTTGAA
This sequence comes from Macaca mulatta, assembly GCF_049350105.2. Classification (NCBI taxonomy): domain Eukaryota; kingdom Metazoa; phylum Chordata; class Mammalia; order Primates; family Cercopithecidae; genus Macaca; species Macaca mulatta. Next base: position 28,987,745 of record NC_133411.1, read on the forward strand.
TATCATCAAAGAGTAGAGGAAGTTACTTCCAACATGAAAATGCTAAATCTCAATCTTAGGAAAGTCACCAGAAAGAATGTTATACTAATATAAATACATTATTCATACAATGGCAGAGTAACGGGATTGCATTTCAAAATAAAAAGAAGTAATGCAGATAATTGCTAGTTTTGATAATATGATGACATTTACTATGGTTTCTGTAGTTCAGTATTTCCTAAGTTAGCCTTACCATTAAAACCATACCTAAGTTATATAGTTGAGAATTCTCAAAGACCTGTTATTTTAAAGTGAAATTATTTCTAATACAAAAGCATCATTTGTTTTTCAACCCATTTAAACTGATAACATCATATTTTTCAAATTCCTTGATTTCAGATATTAAAATATTTTTTCTCACTCTTCTCTAGCTTGCCAATGTTAAATATACTATGCACGGAATTTTTTAGTTTTTCAATAGGTTGCATTTTAGAATGGTCTTAAAAATTTCAGTCTTCCTACAGACGAACTGGAAAAACAATATAATTTTTTAAATATAATTTTTAATGTAGAAGCATGTTTTTATAAACATTCTGTTTTGTTTTCTTTTTATATTTTGTAGGGCAGATGCCCAGCATCTTGACCAGAAACATCTTCCTAGTGACATAATGTCGTGTTTCTCTCTTCCCCATCTCCTTCTGTCAAAGGCTCCTAGAGCGCAGTCCTACCTTTAAGCAGATGAAATGTGTGATCTCCTTTGAGGTTAATTTTAATGCCATTTCATCTCTTTGTGGAAATGAGATTAGAATTCTAAATGTTCAAAACCCAACAACCTTTAATGAAAAATGGTAGGAATTATCACATACCTAGAGCTTAGAAAGGATGGAATCATATTTGCACATTATTAAAGATCTGAATAATTTAGACTATTTTTAGATTTAAATTGCTTAGAGGATTTTAGAAAAGCTCAATATAAACAGCTCAAGAAAGGCACTTACTTGTCCTGATTTCAGCAATTTTACATCATTTAAGCACTTCCATGGAATGGTTCAGTTGTCACAAATAAAGCATATTTGAGACCCCAGGTCAATATTAGGAAGACATTGACATTATAAAGAATTATATAAAAATTTGTTACATTCTTTTTTATTTTACTTATTTTTAATTTTTTAAGTTCTGGGATACATGTGCAGAACATGCAGGCTTGTTACATAGGTATAAATATGCCATGGTGGTTTGCTGCACCTATCAACCCATCATCTAGGTTTTAAGCTCCGCACGCATTAGGTATTTGTCCTAATGCTGTCTCCCTCGCCTTGCCTCCATCACCTGACAGGTCCCAGTGTGTGATATTCCCATCCCTGCTTCCATGTGTTCTCATTGCTCAGCTCCCACTTATGAGTGAGAATATGTAGTGTTTAGTTGCCCGTTCCTGTGTTAGTTTGCAGGGGATGATGGCTTCCAGTTTCATCCATGTCCCCACAAATGACATGAGCTCATTCTTTTTTATGGCTGCATAGTATTCCATGCTGTATATCTACCACATTTTCTTTATCCAGTCTATCATTGATGGACATTTGGGTTGGTTCCATGTTTTTGCTATTGTAAATAGTGCTACAGTAAACATATGTGTGCATGTGTCTTTATAGTAGAATAATTTATATTGCTTTGGTTATATACCCAGTAACCGGATTGCTGGGTCAAATGGTATTTCTGGTTCTAGATCCTTGAGGTATCGCCACACTGTCTTCCACAATGGTTGAACTAATTTACATTCCCACCAACAGTGTAAAAGTGTTTTTATTTCTGCACAGCCTCTCTAGCATCTGTTGTTTCCTGACTTTTTAATAATCACCATTCTGACTGGTATATCATTGTGGTGTTGATTTGCATTTCTCTAATGATTAGTGAAGGTGAACTTTTTTTCATGTTTGTTGGCTGCATAAATGTCTTCTTTTGAGAAGTGTCCATTTGTTTGTGTCCTCTCTTATTTCCTTAAGCAGTGATTTGTAGTTCTCCTTGAAGAGGTCCTTGTAAGCTATATTCTTAGGTATTTTATTCTCTTTGTAGCATTTGTGAATGGGAGTTCATTCATGATTTGGCTCTCTGCTTGTCTACTGTTGGTGTAAAGGAATGCCTGTGATTTTTGCATATTGATTTTGTATCCTGACACTTTGCTATATCTGCTTATCAGCTTGAGGAATTTTTGGGCTGAGACAAATGGGTTTTCTAAATATATAATCATGTCATCTGCAAATAGAGACAATTTGACTTCCTCTCTTCCTATTTGAATACCCTTCATTTCTTTCTCTTCGTGATTGCCCTGGCCAGAACTTGCAATACTGTGTTGAATACAAGCGGTGAGAGAGGACATCCTTGTCCTGGGCTGGTTTTCAAAGAGAATGCCTCCAGGTTTTTCCCATTCAGTATGATATTGGCTATGGGTTTGTCATAAATATCTCTTATTATTTTGAGATATGTTCCATCAATACTCTCAATAGTTTTAAGGAATGTTGAAGTTTATCAACGGCTTTCTCTGCATCTATTTATTGATTTGTGTAAGTTGAATGAGCTTTGCATCCCAGGGATGAAACTGACTTGATCTTGGTGGATAAACTTTTTGATGTGCTGCTGGGTTTGGTTTGCCAGTATTTTATTGAGGATTTTTGCACCGATGTTCATCAAAGATATTGGCCTGAAGTTTTCTTTTTCTGTTGTGTCTCTGCAAGATTTTGGTATCAGAATGATTCTGACCTCATAGAATTAGGGAAGAGTTCCTCCTTTTCAATTGTTTGTAAGAGTTTCAGAAGGAATGGTACCAGCTCCTCTTTGTACCTCTGGTAGAATTTGGCTGTGAATCCATCTGGTCCTGGACTTGGGAGAGTGTATGTGTCCAGAAATTTGACCATTTCCTCTAGATTTCTAATTTATTTGGTAGAATCCATCTGGTTCTGGACTTGGGAGAGTGTATGTATCCAGAAATTTGACCATTTCCTCTAGATTTTCTAATTTATTTGGTAGAGGTGTTTAGGGTATTCTCTGATGGTAGTTTGTATTTCTGTGGGATCAGTGGTGATATCCCCTTTATCATATTTTATTGTGTCTATTTGATTCTTCTTTTATTCTTTATTAGTCTATCTAGCAGTCTATCTCTTTTGTTAATTTTTTCACTGACTTTTGAATGACTTTTTGTTTCTCTAGCTCCTTCAGTTCTGCTCTGATCATAGTTATTTCTTGTCTTCTGTTAACTTTTGAATTTGTTTGCTCTTGCTTTTCTGGTTCCTTTAATTTTGATGTCAGGGTGTCGATTTGAGATCCCTTAAGCTTTCTGATGTGGCCAGGTAGTGCTATACATTTCCCTTTTAATACTGCTTTAACTGTGTCCCAAAGATTTTTGTATGTTGTCTCTTTGTTTTCATTGGTTTCAAAGAACTTCTTGATTTTTGCTTTAATTTTGTTATTTACCCAGGAATCATTTAGGAGCAGGTTGTTCAATTTCCATGTAGTTGTGCTTTTTTGAGTGAGTTTCTTAATCTTGAGTCCTAATTTGATTGCACTGTGGTCTGAGAAACACTTTGCTATAATTTCAGTTCTTTTGCATTGGCTGAGGAGTGTTTTACTTCCAGTTATGTGGTCAATTTTAGAATAAGTGTCACATGGCACAGAGAAGAATGTATATTCTGTTTATTTGGGGTAGAGAGTTCTGTAGATGTCTATCAGGTCCACTCTTGATCCACAGCTAAGTTCAAGTCCTGAATATCCTTGTTAATTTTATATCTCATTGATCTGTCTATTATTGACAGTGGGGTGTTTCTCTCTAAACTGGTTATTCTAGTTAGCAGTTCCCGTAACCTTTTATCAAGGTTCTTAGCTTCCTTGCATTAGGTTAGAAGATTGCCCTTTAGCTCAGAGTAGTTTGTTATTATCCATCTTCTGAAGTCTACTTCTTTCAATTCGTCAAACTCATTCTCCATCCAGTTTTGCACCCTTCCTGGAGAGGCATTGCAATCATTTGGAGGAGAAGAGGCATGCTGGCTTTTGGAATTTTCAGCGTTCTTGTGCTGTTCTTTCCTCATGTTCGTGGATTTATCTACCTTTTATCTTTGAGGCTAGTGACCTTCGGATAGTGTTTTTGTGGGAGGTCTTTTTTTATGTTGTTGTTGTTGCTTTCTGTTTGCTATTTTTGCTGTTGTTGTTGTTTCTAACAGTCAGGCACCTCTTCTGCAGGTCCACTGCAGTTTGCTAGAGGTCCACTCCAGATGCTGTTCACCTGAATATCACCGGTGGAGGCTGCAGAACAGCAAGGATTGCTAGCTGCTTCGTCCTCTGGAAACTTCTTCCCAGAGGGACAATGGTGTGATGCCATCCGGAGCTCTCCTGTATGAGGTGTCTGTGGACCCCTGCTTAGGAGGTCCCTCCCAGCCTGGATGGATCAGCTGCTCTCCTCAGAGCTGATAGGCAGGAAAGATTAAGTCAGCTGAAGCTGCAACTGCCGCTGCCCCTCCCCCGAGGTGCTCTGTCCCAGAGAGATGAAAGTTTCTGTAAGACCCTGATTGGGGCTGTTGTATTTCCTACAGAGATGCCCTGCCCAGTGAGGAGAAATCTAGAGAAGCAGTCTGGCCACAGCCACTTTGCCACACTCTGGTGAATTCTGCCCAATCCAAACCTCCCAGTCTCCTTAGCACTGTCAGGGGAAAATTACCTACTAAAACTTCAGTAATGGTGCATGCCCCTCCCCACACCAAGCTCCATCATCTCAGGTTGACTCCAGACTGCTTCTGGCAGTGAGAATTTCAAGCCAGTGGTTCTCAGCTTGCTGGGCTTCATGGGAATGGGACCTACTGAATAAGACCACTTGGCTTCCTGGCTTCAGCCCCCTTTCCAGGGCAATGGATGATTCCCCTGTATTGCTGGAGCTCCAGGCACTGCTGGAGTATGAAAAAAACTCCTGCAGCTAGCTCAGTGACTGCCAAAACAGTCACTCAGTTTTGTGCTTGAAAACCAGGGCCCTGGTGGTGTAGGCTTATGAGGAAATCTCCTGATGCACAATTGCAAAAATCCGTGGGAAAAATGTAGTGCCCAGAGTGGATAGCATAGTCCCTCACTGCTTCCCATGCCTGGGGGAGGGAGATCCCCCAGCTCCTTGAACTTCCTGGGTGTAGTGATGCCTCAATCTGCTTCTGCTTGCTCTCCATGGGTGGCACCTGCTACCTAACCAGTCCCAATGCAATGAACTGGGTATTGCAGTTGGAAATGAAGAAATTACCCATCTTCTGCATTGGTCCTGCTGGGAGCTGAAGACAGGAGCTGTTTCTATTCAGCCATCTTGGCCCCTCCTCCTAAATTCATATACTCTTTTCTTAAGTGAATATTTTCTGTTATATTTTCTGCAGCAGTCTATGAGTTCTAAGTACGTTGTTCAGTTTTCTCACAGGTTAAAATGTAAAAATAAAATATCTCTCTGTGCTGTTGTGAGAACAACCTGGTGGATAAACAGTATAAGTACTTGGTATTGTTATCTATGACACAGAGATGGTGAGAAAAAAAAAAAAAGTTTGGCGTTAATAAAGTAGCATTTTTAAAATTAAAGATAGAGATTAACAAAAGAAAAATATACATATAATCAAATAATACAGACAACATGCTTTCCCGGTCCTCAGGGAAACTAGAATATGTTTTTAAAAAAAGAAGTCGGCCGGGCGCCGGCTCAAGCCTGTAATCCCAGCACTTTGGGAGGCCGAGACGGGCGGATCACGAGGTCAGGAGATCAAGACCATCCTGGCTAACACGGTGAAACCCCGTCTCTACTAAAAAAAAAAAAATACAAAAAACTAGCCGGGCGAGGTGGCGGGCGCCTGTAGTCCCAGCTACTCGGGAGGCTGAAGCAGGAGAATGGCGTGAACCCGGGAGGCGGAGCTTGCAGTGAGCCGAGATCGCGCCACTGCACTCCAGCCTGGGTGACAGAGCCAGACTCCGTCTCAAAAAAAAAAAAAAAAAAAAAAAAAAGAAGTCATTTTCATTTAAAAATTAAAATGAGAAAAGTGGATGATAAAGCAAGGCAAAAAGGGTCATTCTTTATTTGTGACTGTTGATTATAAAAATAACCAAAAATCTAAAAAATAAAACTGTAGTTACTTATTGTCTATGGAAGGGAATAGAATTTAAATATAACAAGGGATTTGAAGCAGTTGCTTTCTCTAATCAAACCGAAGATCCCCGTAATCATGTCCTTTGCTGTTATAAGTCTCCTAATTTTTTGGTCATCAAGAAGGGCCTGAAGATTACCTAATTTGTTGTGGAAACTCACTTAAAGATAATGGCAAGCTGTTAGTTTAATTAAAACATTTTTTCAGAAAAGCTTTTGAACCTAGAGGAATAATTACAGTATAACTTTAACTCTGAAAATAACATTTTAACAAGGTGACTTAGATGCCTGATCTGAGATAGTTATTTTAATTATTAATTTCTATCTTTTCGTTGCTGTGTAATGAAATAGATTCTTTCAAGTACATTTGTATGAATTTTAACTCATGGATAGATTCATGCACGCACCATAGTTGGGTTATGAAACAGGACCATCACCTCTAAAAAAAAACTTTGCTATATCTTTATATTCACACCCTTCTCTCACCCATAACCCCTGGTGACCACTGACCTATTCTCAATTCCTATAGCTCTAAAATTTTATTTTGTTTTCAAGGATATAATATAAATGGAATCATACAGATAGAACCTTCTGATATCAGCTTCTTTCACTCAGCATAACCTGCATGAGATTCATTCAAATTGTTGTATCTATCAAAAGTCTATTTATTTTTATTGCTAAATAGTATTTCATTCCAAACCATTGTCTTTAGTATTCTATTTGCTTATTCATTATCCTCTCTGGGGATATTTGTGTTGTGATTCACTTTGACAGGATGAATATGCTTCAGAATGTCATGTTGTTTTCCTGTGGTCATAAATTTACTTTTGGGCAAATACTGAAGAGTAGCATTGCTTGGTCATATCTTAAGAGTATGTTTAACTGTTTAACTTTATAAAAACTGCCAAAGCATTTTTCAGGGTGTGGAATTTTATAGCCTGACCAGCAATGTCTGAGAATGTGAGTTGTTTTACACCCTCCTCAGTGCTTAGTATTGTCAGCATTATTTTTATCCATCCATGTAATTAAGCATGTAATAATATCTCATTAGAGTTCTTTCGTTTGTTTCTTTTGTTTAATGTTTCATTTTTATAATGACTAATGGTGTTGAATGCCTTTTCATATGCTTATGTACCGTACTTATATCCTCTGGTGAAATGTTTGTCCATATGTTTTGCTTACTTTTTAATCAAGTGGTTTGTTTTCTTATTGTTGAGTTGTGAGGGTCTGTTATCTATTCTCGATATATAACACTGTGTCACATGTTATTTGCAAATATTTTCTCCCTATCTGCACCTTGCCTTTTTATTTGCTCAATATCATCTTTCACAGAAGAAATATTTTCAGTTTATCAGTCTCTAGGCCTGATGTACCAGTCTCTAAGAAATGAATCATACTTATGTTGGCATCTTAAAAACTAGTTACTTGAAACCATATCAGGGAACATCAACATACTATAGAAATGGGCCAAAGAGATTTGAGAACCAGCTCCAATGTATGGTCTAAAGTAGGGGTCTGCAACCCCTAGGTCACAGGAACCAGGTGGCACAGCAGGAGGTGAGTGGCAGGCACTTGAGCAAGACTTCATCTGTATTTACAGCCACTCCCCATCCCAGGAATTACCAACTGAGTGTCACCTCCTGTTAGATCAGAGGCTGCATTAGATTCTCAGAGGATCACGAAGCCTATGGTGAACTGTGCATGCGTGGGATCTAGGTTGTGTTTTCCTTATGAGAATCCAATCCCTGATGATCTGTCACTGACTCCTATTACCTCTATCTAGATGGGACTGTCTACTTGTGGAAAAAAAAAGGTCAGGGCTCCCACTGATTCTACATTATTGTGAGTTGTATAATTATTTGATTACATATTATAATGTAACAATAATAGAAGTAAAATGCACAATCAATGCAACACACTTGAATCATCCCCAAACCATCCTCTCCCCACACCCTGGTCCATGGAAAAATATTCTTCCACAAAATTAGTCCCTGGTACCAAAAACAGTGGGGGACCTTTGGTAAAAAGGGTTAATGTTTCCTTTTAGAAATCACAAAGGTATTCTAGATACTTTCCACCCATAGGTAGCAGCCTAAGGGACCTATATCTGAGCAGCACAACTACTCTACAGCTTTTTTTCCTACCCAAAGTGAGGTCAGAAGACCTAACAAAAACCATCAACGTGACTTGTTAGTATATCTTTCCAGAAGTAGCTTCCTACATTCTATTTCATTTCTATTTATTCTATCTCATTGTTTGATTTTTTTACTGGTTTGTTTGCTTGCTATTTTACAATTTGACCCTGCCTACTATCTCTTAGCTGATTGCTACCTAACTCCAGAACCTGCAGCCAACAGAAGATTTACCACTGAGCCCAACCCAACCTAACTCAGAAAATGACCCCCAAACCTTAAACAGATCCAGAGATATGGAATGGCACTTGGTTGGACTTATGCTTCTAACTTTTCACTCTTTGAGTTTTTTAAAATAACATTTTAATTTATATCTGAACTTAGAGATTCTTCATAACCTATATATTTATAGTTTCCTTTTGCTCGTTTTTTTTTTTCTTTGTTATTTGTTTTCTTAACAAAAACATCTTAGAACTCTCATAGGAATTCTTTGGAATAAAGATGAATGCAAAATAATATAGTCATAACAAAATAAATAAATGATATGAAGTGATATTTTCATATTATTTATCAATTTAAAACTGCCTTTACACTTGATATTTATTTTAAATATCTTGCATAGTTTAAAATACAAATCTGTACTATACCTAAATCTGAACTACACAGATTTTAGTGGAAACATATGAGTTTTCACTGATAAATTCAGAGATTTCATATTTAGTTCACATTTTGAATATATCTGCAGAAAATAAACTAAACTTAAAAACACCTTTCCTTACTAAAGGGAAGTAATTACATTTTAAGCTTTTTGAAAGTCATATTTATTTTCAAAATGATTTTAAGTATCTTAAGAAAAATGATAGATTCTATGTGTAAGATTGAATGTTTCATACTAACTTAGAATCTGTGTTTTAAAAATAAAAATAAAACAAAAGTACATATATATTTATGTTAGACCGTGGCTTCATATTAGTTAATGTGGACGAAAAAATTATCATACTTAAAATCTTATGACTACCCATTGGTAGGTATCATCTTTTTCTAGTCCAGATTGAGTGTATAATTCTTGTAACATTTCAGGGTTTTCTGGCAGAAGCAAAAGTAAGTGTGACACTTTCCAGCAAGGGCATGTCCGTATTCGAAGAACAAAAGACATGGGTCTAAAAATATACAGTACAAAGTGTTTTTAGCAACTTCGAATATTATAAATTAATTTTTTTAAAGTTAGATTATTTTCTTACATTTAACTGTTGCAATTATTATTATTAATTTCAAACAAACAACTTCCAGTTTTAAACTCATAATTTTAGCCAATATTTTTAAATTATCATCTTTAGAGCAGGGCAGCCCTATTTCCCAACATGATGATACTTAACTTGTGAAACAAGAACCACCTGAATGGAAGAACTCATATTTCAGTCAGGTATTACAAGTGCCAACAGCGTTACTGTGGTTGATGATTTCTCTAGTCTCCTATAGTTCCAGCCAAATCTCTTGCCTTTCTTTCCTGCCTTTCTAACTCCAAACACATAACTTTATCTTAACTTATGATTCTTTTCTCTCTACTTGCAATTTTGACTTCCTGTAATTAGAGCCAATAATGCATCTCTCAATATCTCAAAAGGAGATCTATATACTCCCTTATCAATATAACACAAGCATAAATAAACATTGTATTTAGCACGCATTAATTTATTGGAGGAACCCTACGAGCCCTATAATTTGTTGATAATATATACATGTGTTTATTGAGTTTGCAATTTTATAGTTATCAATGTGAAACCTTGTATGCTTTTAATATAATTACTAATGATCTGAATATATCGTCTATTCCATAATGATAAACTCTTTTTAAATATCTCTATTCTAGGCTTTAATAGTTACATAGGACACCACTTCTGGTGACATTTAAATTAAAAATCCCACACATTTGGGAGAATTAGGCTTAAAAATGCCAACTCATATAATTATCAGAAAAGCCAATTTAGTAACCAGATTCATTTTAATGCCTCTTTTTACATCTTTGCATCCAAGGAAAATGTCAGTTCAAACTGCTTGAAAATTGAAAAATGTTATGGCATTTTAACACCTGTATGAAAAAAAAAAAACCCCATAAATTGGCAAAGTAGGATAAGCCCAAGTCATGCTCTTTTATTATTCATTCGAAAAGAGTATCCAACTGCTTATATAACTGTAAGGATACATTATAAATTTAATAAACCATTGAGTTAACATGAGACAAATAATCTCATGTCAAGAAACTAGGAATATAAGATGGATTCTGGAGAGGTAAAAATATATCAGTTCATGCTATTTACAAAACGAGGTATACTGTAAAAAAAAGTGACTAATTTAAGAAAACCTACAGTAAAATACTATAGTCATGAGAACACTTTTTATTTTCTTATGTTTGAAATGATATGCATGCTATATATAGATTTAAATAAGTATATATAGTAATTAAAGAGAAACAACAAATTAATAATAGTTAAACATGTAACCATCACCCAGAAACAATTATTGTTAATACATTGTCATTGTCATCGTTTTTTCCAAATGTTCCTATCTTATTTCTTATTTGACAAATATTCTTTGTGGCCCTCTTGATATCCCGCATCACGCCAATGCAGAGAAGCAAAGATTCCCTGCATTTAAGTTCTTGACAGTTTTCTGGGGCGTTCTGATATTAACAAATATGGAGTGACTCTTAAGAAGTTAAAAGAGAAAAACAGGTAGATGGTGGTCTGAGAGCAAATCATAAAAATATGCAGGGGTATTGGCAGGCAAGTCTGTCCTCCAGCCATGACAGCTGAGGTAAGGCAGAGTCACTAACTGGTAAAACATTAAGAGTGATGCCATTAAATATTGAGAGTATTCTTGACAGAGGGGCAAGTGTGGTATGAGTGGTGATGGGGTCACCTCCCAGGAACACAGCTATCCAAAAAGTCTTTTGGGGGTCCATTTGACATGAAGATATACTAAAGAAAATGAATTAAAAAGGAGTTTTGGATTCAATGTTGGGCTCTTCAGACAGTACAACCACTCTAATGAACCTGGCTGGGCAGAAATACACCAAAGGTAGAAGTTAGCATACAGAAACATCTATCTGGGAACACTGGCTGGGGGTCAGTGGAGAATGCTGTTTGTTGTGCACCTCGGTCATGTGGTCATGTTTCTTTCATGTTTTCTAGCCTAGTGTATGAGCATCTCAAGACAAAAGATGGGGCAGATAGTAAAAAGCATCTGGCCAAAAAGCCATATGTTATAGTCTGAGTATTTGTGTCCCTCAAAAATTCATACATTAAAACCTAACTCCCAAAATGATGGTATTAAGAACTGGGGCCATTTGTGAGGTGATGAGGTCATGAGCCCTCCACCTTCATGAAGTAGCTTAGCCTATTTGCGCTTTCTGTCTCTTCTGCCATGTGAGAACACAGCAACAAGTCACAATCTATGAAGCAGGGGGTTCTCACTAGATGTTGAATCTGCTGGTGTCTTGGTCTTGTACTCTTCAGCCTCCAGAACTGTAAGCAACACATTTCCATTGATATGAATTACCCAGTCTAAGGTATTTTGTTATAGTAGCCCCAGCTCACTAGGACACCAGACTATTCAGGATGATGCCTTGAGTTCAGTGCACAGAGTACTGTAAGGAAGCCATCTCTCTGTAGTGTGGACAGTGGATGATAATAGCAGGCACTTTTAGGAAGCAATTGCTGGGGAAGTAAGAAAGCGGCCATGTCAGAAAGAAGGAAGTGAGAGAAGCAATAGGAGCAAGGAGGCTCAAGGAGGAAAACAAGAGAGTCCTCAAAACATACAACGTGGAGGAGGGAGAAGCAAGAGAAGCAGGGGTTGCACTTTGGGACCTTAGTGGGGTCTCACTGGGGCCTCATTCTCAAAACCCATGGCAATTTTTATTCACTTGATTTTCCCCAAGATGCAGAAAATGCAATTTGAAGAGCTGAAAAAGTTTAGAATTAGATTAGGTTTAGCCGAGTAATCTCACTGTCATTTGAAACATGCTCAGTTCCTTCTGATTTATGAAATGGATAACAAGCTTCATGATCACTAAGAATATAATAAATGTAAATAACATCTAGAGGATCAAAAGCAAGATTTGTTGTTGCACATAACCCTCTTTTGATTGTCCTTGACTCTTTTCATATTCACCTTTTCCAAAGTTCTTCATTCATTCCTGTAGATTCATAATTCAATGTGGGATTATAACGTTTTAAACAAAGCACTTTAGTTTTGTTTTTTGTTTTTTGTTTTTTTTTTGTTGTTGTTGGTTTTTTTTTTTTTTTTTTTTTTTTTTTTTTGTAAGGCAGTTCTTGTGACAGTTCTTTCAATACTGGCTTGCATAATTTTTTTTTTTTTTTGTATTTTTGGGAAAAATATCAAGTATAACATTCTAGTTTGGTATGTTTTGTCTGTGCTGTTGGTTTGCCTTTTAGCATTTTAATAATATCCCACCATTACCTATGACATCTATTTTTTTGTGTCAGCCATCATTTTTATTGGTGTGTCTTTAACGTGTCTTTCTATTTTGAATGCTTTTAAGATTATTTTATCTCTGCTTTTCAGTAGTTTTGCTATGATTTACTAAGGCAGGATTTAATTTGTATTTATCCTACTTGGGGTTTCTGTTCCTTTTACTTTTGTTTTGTTTTGTTTTCTTTATTTTTCCCCCCGAGACGGAGTCACCCTCTGTCGCCCAGGCTGGAGTGCAGTGGTGCGATCTCGGCTCACTGCAAGCTCCGCCTACCGGATTCATGCCATTCTCCTGCCTCAGCCTCTCAATTAGCTGTGACTACAGGCGCCTGCCAATGTGCTGCCCGGCTATTTTTTTTTTTTTTTTTTTTTCTAGTAGAGACGGCATTTCACCATGTTAGCCAGGATGGTCTTGATCTGCTGACCTCGTAAACCTCCCGCCTCGGCCTCCCAAAGTGCTGGGATTACAGGCGCGAACCACTGTACCTGTCCTGTGTTCCTTTTTAAATTTGCGAGTTAAGCTTTTTCATCAATTTGAGGAAATTCTCAGCTATTATTTCATATAGGAAAATTAAGTGAATAGAATGCCTGAGAGGCCAACTCACATATTAAAAAGTTATGCATAACACATAGGTTTCATTTAAAGCCATCAGAAGGGTATGGCAGGCTGAATTATGGCTACCCAAAGATGTTCATTCTCTCATCCCTAGGGCCTGTGAATATGTTATCTTACATGGCCAAAACGATGTTGCAGATGTGCTGAAAGTCACAAGTCTTGAGATGGGAAAATTGTCCTGCATTATCCTGATGGATTACATCTAATCCCGTGGATCCTTAAAAGTAAAGAATCTTTCCCAAGGAGAAAGATACAACATGAGAAGGACTTGACCCTATGTGTCTGGCTTTGAATGTGGAGAAAGGTAGTCATAAGCCAATCAATGCAGCTGTCTCTATAAGCGGAAACTACCTTCAGTTCAGAACCAGCAGGAAAACAGAAGCCTTGGCCCTATAGATGCAAAGAACAGAACTCTACTAACCACAGCAGAGAGCAAAGAACAATTGCCTTAGAGCTTCCAGAAAGAGTGCGGCAGATCACCAATTTCCTTTTAGTCTGGCCAGATGTGTATAAACCTTCTGACCTATAGCATAGACCTGTGAGATGATAAATATGTGCTGTTTTATACCACTAAGATTTTTGGCAATTTATTATCAGAGCAGTATAAAATTAAAACAGGGAAGAAAAGATGACTTAAATAATATTGGAGAAATTGGCTACTGATGTAGAAAATAGTAAAGAAAATTCTATCCTGCCTCATAATGCACAAAAATATCAATTCTAATTAAATGCTAAATGTCAAAAAAAAAAAAAAAACCATTAAAACCTTTTGACGAAAATGTTTTGAGAGAGAAAAAAATTTAAGGACTACCTGTATGATCAATAAAATGTTGAGATTCTCAATAAAACGTTAAAAATGAATTAATATTTAATTCATGTGAGAACATAAATTAAAAACTTCTCGGCCCCGCACGGTGGCTCACGCCTGTAATCTCAGTACTTTGGTAGATTGAGGCGGGTGGATCACGAGGTCAGGTGATGGAGACCATCCTGACTAACATGGTGAAACCCCGTCTCTACTAAAAACACAAAAACAAAATTAGCCGGGTGTGGTGGCGGGCGCCTGTAGTCCCAGCTACTCGGGAGGCTGAGGCAGGAGAATGACGTGAACCTGGGAGGCAGAGCTTGCAGTGAGCTGAGATCGCTCCACTGCACTCCAGCCTGGGCGACAGAGCAAGACTCCGTCTCAAAACAAAAAACAAACAAACAACAAGAACAACAACAAAATTCTCATTCTCATCGTACTCTTGAAAGGAATTTGAGATAACGATAACACATGTACTGTTGGAAAACTTATAAATTTTTACAATCACCTTGAAGATAAATTGCCAATATGTAGTAATGTTATAGACGTGTAAAATGAAAGTTCCCGGAAAAACACAACTAAGTATATTATCTGAAAAGTTTTTCATGTCATTAAAAACGGGCATCTATGATAATAACTATTTCAGTGCTTACGAAACCAATGAGTATTATTTTGGCTCTTGTTTCTTCTAGCCAAACTTTTCTCCATTCAGACAGCGGAGCCAGGAACATTAAAAAAAAAAAAAAAAAAAAAAAAACTACCTAGAAAACATAATTGTTTATTACACTGTTTAAAGCTCATTGGTGATTGTCAGTAATCCTTAGAAAAAACATAATTTTCACTGTGTCCTTCAAGTTCCTACAATGTCTGGCTTCTGCATACCTCCCAGCTCTCTTTCTTATACCTTTTCTTTCTCTTTTTTTGATAGTCCATCATTCTTAGTGACTTTCAGTTTCTTGAGAGTATCAATCTTTTTTTTAACTTGGTTGCATGAAACTTCTGGTTTTTTCTTCCTGAAATGTTCTCCCCCTAATGATTCCTCTACTTAATAGCTGATCATTCTTCATGCCTAAAATGTTACTACTTCTTAGTCTGCTTTCTGATGCTTGCGCTGCAGCTGGGCAAGTTGTAAAGAAAAGGGATTAATTTCTTACTACTATGATGCGAAGAAGTCTAAGGTTGAGGGGCCCACATATGATAAGAATCTTCTTGCTGGTGGTGGTGGAGGGCCTCATATCTCAAGGGGGCTGTGTGTACTAATGTGCTGGCTCAGGTCTCTTTTCCTCTTCTTTTAAAACTAGCAGTTCCCCTCCCATGATAACCCATTAATCCACAATCTGTGAATGGATTAATCTATTCATGAAGGCAAACTCCTCATGATCCTGTCACCTCTTAATACACCTATTTTTCTATACTGCCACATTGAGGATAAAGTTTCATCAACAGTTTTAGAGGGGACATTCACATCATAGCACCTTCATAGCAGCTTTTCTTGATATGCAATTGAAATTATGTCTCTAAATGCAAGTATGTAATTAACAACCATAATCATTTTTAAGACAATATTTTTATTTGATGACTAATCAATGTTTTCTCAGCACTCAAATGGAATCCCCATTAGGCTCTGATAGTATTTCTATGCTGTTCACAATTAAATCACAAGATCTAACCAAATGTCTAATATATGGTAAAGTTTAATGTATATTGATTGACTAACTTCATAAAAATTATCTGTATTTAAAGCTGCACAGTGGAAAAATATGATTTTAATGGATTTTTACTATGCTCTATTGAAATTGTATTTTATGAATTTTTACTATACTCTATTAAAAAAAGATATCCTCTGAATTCAGATATAGTCAGGCTTGCTTTTCAATTCTGCTCATATGTTAGTGATTAAGTTATTCATCTTTACTCTGTGTTCCTTTCATATGTGTAAAGTAGGTGTAGCTTACATATATATAATTATACCTATATATCTATGTCACATTATATGGTATTATTCAGCATAAATATAAAACACATCCTTTAGTAATATCTTAGCACACAGTACTTGCTCCAAAATATTATTTCCTGTTCTAAAGAGTGCATTGTATTATCTGATGTTTTGCCTGATATTTCCTCACTATATCTAAAATGTTTATGGTGCTTACGAAAAATTAATCTAAATATGAAATAGTATAATTTAAAAATTTTTCCCAAGTCAATCTGTTTACATTAACCACCTTGGAATTTAGTGGCTGAAAACAATAATCCTATTATTTGCTCAAAAGTTTCAGCAATTCAATTGGGCTCAGCTGAATACTTGGTTTTCTCTCCCAGGGTAATCCATGCAGGTGCAGTCGTCTGTGACTCAACTGTGACTGGGTGGTCAAATATAGCTGCACTAACTCTTCTGGCAATTGCCAATTTCTCCACAGGTATTTTCAGCCTTCTGTACAGAGAATAATGGTCTTTAAATGTTGATTTCAGAGAAACATTTAATAAGGGTGAGAAAAGAAGTCACAAAGCCTAGAAATTTACAGAATCAATTTTGCAGCATTCCATTGGACAACGCAAGTCATAGAGTCAACCCAGACTCAAAGAGTGAGCAAATAAGTCCCAATTTCTTGATAAGAGAATCTGTAAATTCATACTACAAAATGAAGCAAGAATTATTCTGGTCTTTTGTGCAACTATTCTACCATTCGAAGGAACTGTTATTTTAAAATATGTATTAATTTTTGACATACTTTATGCATTATTTATACATCATGAGTAATTTTAAAATAATGTTTTGACAATAATTTATTTTATGTTTATTAAGTTAATGCTAATCATGATCATTTAATATGACATTTTTGTGGGAATTTATATAACTTAAATTATATTTGAGTATAATATGTTAATTATTAATGTGCATCATTTAAAATTATGTGATCAAATTAAACTCATTCCCAGAACTTTATATTTATGCTCCTCAATTACAGTAGCCATGTAATATATCATTGTGACTATTACACAGAGTAGTATATAAATCTTGCATTATCTGATTGCAGCGATATTACTATTATTCTTGGAAGTCTTCAATCATTCATAAAAGTCTATCTTAAGATGACCTAAGGTAATAGCTTGCTTCTTTTCTCCTCTTAAACGCCAATAACCAAACTGAGGGAAAGCAGTAATAAGAGAAAAGAGGAGTGGATACCGCAGGAAGAATGCACTCTCAGAAACTCATTAGGGGCTGATATTCATTGAAGACAAATCAATGAAAAAATTAGAAAAATAGATCTTACCTCCTCTGGAGTATTTGAAATTAGCTAATAGGAAATACCTTACTAAGGTATTTAAACCATAGGTTGTCAGGCTTAACTATGAAAACCAAATATCTCAAAGATTGTTGAAATATGATTTGCTGGGATCTACCTTGGATATTCTGATTCTTTAAACATGGCAAACTACTCGGGTATTTTAAATCATGCTCTCTATGGAAGACATATGAAGTTTCATAAAGATAGTATACGATAAATAATAAACAACTCCCAGTGACACTAATGTTCTACTTATTAGGTTACTGTATTCTCTAACCCAATAGGGTCTCTGATATTTGAGACCCCAAATTCTAGGTTTTTTTTTGTTGTTTTTTTTTTAAACAACTTCACATATTTCTAGCTTTATGTAATGTTATAGAACACATATTTATTTTAAAATTGGGAAAAAAGAACCATGGACATCTCTCTAGTGATATGGAAGTGGGACAGACAAGTGCTGGAAGAGAAGTGTGGGTCCCTGGTGAGGGTTCCATATCCGGGCCTGTGCCCACAGACCTAGGTGAGGACAGGCACTCCTGCCTTTGTGCCCAAATGTTGCATTTCCCAAGATGACCCTGGTCCATCATGCCCCCATGATAATACAAAGGTCATAATTATGCCTAACATAACACAACTATCCTTCATACAACTGGGACGCACCAATTTCCAACACAAATACGACTACATAAAGTTAACAACTTAAATGCTGATGTGAAGTCAATCTTATTTCATACGATAAAGGGGAAAGGAAATGAAGTTTTTTTTAAGTACAAGCGTATACATGCACAAACATGTTTTTAACAAAAGAAGGAGGAAATACTTGTGACAGTTACAGTACTTGTTCCTGCAGCTAGTCACGTGGTTGCAGCTACTATTGATGACAACCTTCTTCTATTACTCATTCTGTGTTCTCTTTGCCTTCAGCAAGCACCTCAGCAGGTTGCGATCTTTTTACTGGTGGAGTAACTCAAATCTTCATCCCTGAAGGGCCTGAGTCGTTTGTAGTCCTACCTGGATTGAACTGTTGTAGTTTCCCATTGACATTCATCACAGGACATGGTAATACTAACAGATGCCCTAATGAATCTCCTGTATTCTATGCATACTCTTCCTTACCTCTGTTGTGTAGTAGTAGACTGATTTCATCTTGATACTTTGGGTCAGTCACTCCAACTACCTTCTTAACCTGTTGATTTAAAGGTAGGAGGAGGAAGTGTCCAGGTGGCAATCTTCACTTCCAGTTTAATAGAATCATTGTTGTGTCTCCTGGTGGCAACGTTCCCCCCTCTGGAACAAAACCTCCAGGCCAGTAGACTGTAATGTCGTGGGATCAGGAAACAAACATTTTGCTAGTGGATCACTATGGGTGATGGTGAGTGGTGCCACTTTCACTTCCACCCCTCGATTTCTGGACCCGTGAATCCTGGCTCTGGGAGAAATAGTGCCATATGTTGGATGCTGATTCAGAGCATATAAGGCCTTCTAGAGAACTTTGTCTCAGGCCTGCAAAGTGTTGTCACCTTGTTGGCATTGTAATTGTGACTTCAAATGGCCATTCCACTGTTCTATCAATCCAGCTGCTTCAGGATGATGGGGAACATAGTAAAACCAGTGAATGCCATGAGCATGAGCCCACTGCTGCACTTCTTTAGCTATAAAGTGTGTGCCTTGGTCAGAGGCAATGTTGTATTGCATACCATGATGGTGGATGAGGCATTCAGTGAGTCCATGGATGATAGTCTTGTCAGAAGCATTGCATGGAGGATAGGCAAACCCATATCCGGAGTAACTGTCTATTCCAGTGAGGACAAACCTCTGCCTTTTCCGTGACAGAAGAAGTCCAATGTCATCAACCTGCCACCAGGTAGCTGGCTAATCACCCCGAGGAATGGTGCCATATCAAGGGCTCAGTGTTGATCTCTGCTGCTGGAAAATTGGGCACTCAGCAGAGGCCATAGCCAGGTGAGCCTTGGTGAGTGGAAGTCCATGTTTCTGAGTCCATGCATCACCTCCATCCCTGCCATCATGACCACTGTGTTCATGGGCCCATTGGGTGATGACAGAGGTGCTTGGGAAAAGAGGCTATGTGGTGTCCACAGACGGGTTATCCTATCCACTTGATTATTAAAATTCTCCTCTGCTGGACTCATCCATTGGTAAGCACTCACATGAGATACAAATATCTTCACAGTTTTGATGACTCATTGAGGCTCAGCTGCATACCTCTTCCCCACATTTCTTCGTCACCAATTTTCCAATCATCATTCTTCCAAGTCCCTGACCATCCATCCAAACCACTGGCCACAGCCCATTAATCAGTATATAATCAGACATCTGGCCATTTATTTTTCCATGCAAAGTGCACAGTCAGGTGCACTTCTTGAAGTTATGCCCACTGAGAAGATTTCCCTTCACTGCTGTCCTTCAAGGATGTCCTAGAGATGGACTGTAGTGCCGCAGCTGTCCATTTTTTAGTGTTGCCTGAATATCATGCAGACTCATCTGTGAACCAGGCTCTAGTCTTCTCTTCCTCTGTCCATGTATCATAGGAAACTACCCATGAGATAATTGGTGCAGGCTAGGGGAGAGAGGCCAGGGTGGAAGGAGTGGAGACCATGGGCATTCGATCCACTTCCTCATGTAACTTACTTGTGCCTTCAGGACCTGCTCAAGTCCAGTCATGTATATACCACTTTTATTCAGTGATGGAATGCTGCTGTGCATAACCCACTTTATGGCTAGATGGGTCAGAAAGCACCCAGTTTATGATAATAGTTCAGGTTGCATGGTGACTTGATGACCAATAGTCAAACGTTCAGTTTCCACCAAAGCCCAGTAACAGGTTAAAAGCTGACTTTCAAAAGGAGAGTAGTGATCTGCAGAAGATGGCAGGGCCTTGCTCCTAAATCCTAGAGGCTTCTGCTGTGATTCACTTATGGGGGCGCACCAAAGGCTCCAAACAGCATACCTATATTTCACTGACATCTTAAGCGTCATTGGATCTGCTGGATCATATGGCCCAAGTGGCAGAGCAGTTTGCACAGCAGCCTGGACCTGTTGCAGAGCCTTCTCCTGTTCTGGACCCCACTCAAAACTGGCAGCCTTTCAGGTCACTCAATAAACAGGTCAGAGTAACACAACCAAACATGCCTACTAGGCATCGTACCTCTTCCTTGGTTTTAGGAGGGGCCAAATGCAGCAACCTATCCTTCACCTTAGAAGGAGTATTTCCACAGGTCCCACATCACTGAAACCCTAAACATTTTACTGAGGTAAAAAGTCCGTAAATTTTAGTTGGATTTATTTCCTATCCTCTGGCACACAAATGTCTCACCAATAAGTCCAGTGTGTTTGTTACTGCTTGCTCATTGGACCCAATCAACATAATACCATCAATGTAATGAATCAGTGTGATATCTCATGGAAGCGAAAATCTATCAAAGTGTTTCCAAACAAGGCTATGAAACAAAGCCAGAGAATGTATATACCACTGAGGTGGTACAGTAAAGATATATTGCTGGCCTTGCCAGCTGAAGGCAAATTGTTTCTGGTGGGCCTTATGGACAAGAATGGAGAAAAAGGCATTTGCCAAGTCAATGACTGCATACCAGCCACCAAGAGATGTGTTAATTTGCTCAAGCAATGAAACCACATCTGGTACAGCAGCTGCAATTGGAGTCACCACTTGGTTAAGCTTATGAGAATTGACTGTCATTCTCCAAGATCCATCTGTATCCTGCACAGGCCAAATGGGAGAGTTGAATGAGTATGTAGTGGGATTCATGACTTCTGCATCTTTCAAGTCCTTGATGGTGGCACTCTAATCTCCAAAATCCCTCCAGGGACACAATATTGTTTTTTGATTTATAATTTTCCTAGGTAGAGGCACCTCTAACGGCTTCCATTTGGCCTTTCCCACCATAATAGCCCTCACCCTACCAGTCAGGGAGCCAATGTGGGGGTTCTGCCAACTGCTAAGTATGTCTATGCCAATTATGTATTCTGGCACTGGGAAAATGTCTACAAAATGAGTCCAGGGACCCACTGGAACCACTGTAAGTGGGACCTGAGCAAAACCTCCATTAGTTACCTAACTTCTATAAGCCTCTACTTTAACTGGAGGACTGTATTAGGTTTTGGATCCCCTGGAATCAATATCAGCTCAGAACCAGTGTCCAGTAGTCTCCAAAAAGTCTGATTATTTCCCATTCCCCAATGCACAATTACCCTGGAAAAAGGACAGTAGCCTCCTTGGGGAAAAATGAGAGAAAGATTCACTGCATAAATTCTTGGTATCCAGTGGTGTCCTACTTCAAGGGGACCCGGCTTCCCCTTCACTCAAGGGATTCTGGGTCTGTAAACTGGCTCAAGTCTGGAGACTGATTGACGGGCTGTGATTCTGTTTTTATAATTCAAATTAGTTTTCTACCCATTTGACCTAGAAATTTTCTGCTTGTATAAATTAAGTAGAAATGCAGTAGACTTCCTATCCGTTTCATTTCTAGGAACCCCGTGGTTAGTTAGCCAGTGCCAGAGCTTTACACAAGTCAGAGTATTCTGATTGCTGCTTTGTCTCTGCTGTTTGTCCATTATAGTAGCTACGCCTACCTTGCCTTTGATGGTTGAGTGCCACCATTTGGCCCCTGCCACCCCGGAATCAAATTATTCCCTTTGTATTTACATTTTTTAGTTGAGTGACTGCAGTTCTTACCATTAGATCTGACATACAGAAAAAAAAAAAAAGCAATTACAGGGCTCTTCAAAGATGCAGGTACTGCCTTCACAAATCTATTTCAGAAGGCATTGGTCAAGGGTATATCTTCTGGACTCTCCTAGCTTGGATGAATAATTCTAAAGTGACTAATCGACTCCACCAGCTTAATCTTCCTAAGCCTTTGGATCGCTTTCTCTACATTAAACCAAGGGAGATCAGGTATTTTCAGCTCACTCACAGTGGGCCATCTTTTAATCTATATTTCCACTAAACAAGCAAATAAACTATTAAAACCTTTGTTAACTCCCTGAGCTGCAATATTAAATTCCATGTCCCTACTTAGTGACCCCAAATCGACACATTCAGCCTGATTCAACTCTGTGTTCCTTCTACCATTATCCCACATCCATAATGTCCACTCACATGCCTTTTCTTCAGATTTCTGCTTATATAAATTAGAGAACTCAAGCAGTTCTTTTCAAGTGTAGTGCACCTCCTCACGTGTCACACTCTCAACTTCACCTCTAGATGCCCGACGGGACTTTAGTCTAGTTATAGGTCTAGAAGCAAACATGGGTGTTGGAAGTGGCTCCTGAAGAGAATCAACGTTATCTTGCCTGGCGACTTCCTCGGGGAGGCCATCACTCTTGCCTCAGGCAGGGAAGGATTCATCTCCTCAGATGAAGGTGAAAAGGCTAATGGCAGCATGGGTCGGGCAGGGGATGTGGCTACTACTGGAGATGGGACAGCTGTTTCTTTTTGGCAAAAAAGCTCTATTAGAGTTTACAAGCTCAGTGTCCCCAACTTTACTAGGGTCTCGCCACATGTCCACATTCCGGGTTGCAGTGTTTCATTCTTTTCCAGTAATACTCTCACTTTAACAGTAGACACCTGGCGAGGCTGTGCATGCACCTTTCATTGCAGGTCAGCCACTTACATGATAAGAGCTTGTGTCTGTTTTTCTGCAATTTCAGCTCTTTCTTTACAGGAGATATGACTCTCACTCAGGGCAATCTTATCAGATTTGAGGCTCAGTATCTGCTTCTGAATCTGGGAGACAGAATCCCTGAGTTCATTTTCTTTCATCACTTTGTCCACTGAATATAGGAGCAACTAACCAGCTTCATTATGTTTCTTGGTTCTCCAACTACGTTCAAAGTTATTATGTATAGTCACTAAGCTCCTTGCCTCTCATGAACAGTGAATCAGGAGTGAATCAGGAGTGTCAAATGTATTTGTTTTGTATAACTCTCTAAACAGTTTCTGCCAAGGACTATCAGTGCTCTTCATAATATTAGAAGTAGAGTTCTTAGCATTTGGGGTCTAATCATATTAAGCAACCAAATCTAGAAACCCTAAAACCAATGAAAGAACTCCATTCTTAATATTCTGTTTCTCTAGAACCACTCCTGGTACAAAAATTTGTATTAGTCAGGGTTCTCTAGAGGGATAGAACTAATAGAATATTTTATATATATACACACACACACACACACACATATACATAAAATACGTATATTATAGAGAGATTATATACATAATTATATATAGAGAGAGAGACAGAGAGGAGTTTATTAGGTATTAACTCACACAACCACAAGGTCCCACAATAAGCTGTCTGCAGGCTGAGGTGCATGGAGAGTCAGTCGAGTTCCAAAGCTGAAGAAATTGGAGTTTGATGTTTGAGGGCAGGGAGCATCCAGCATGGGAGAAAGATGTTTGCTGGGAGGCTAGGCCTGTCTCTCTTTCCACATTTTTCTGCCTGTTTATATTCTAGCTGTGCTGGCACTTGATTAGATGGTGCCCACCCAGATTAAGGGTAGGTGTGCCTTTCCCAGCCCACTGACTCAAACGTTAATCTGTTTTGGCAACACCCTCACAGACACATGCAGGATCAATACTTTGTAGCATTCAATCCAATCAAGTTGACACTCAGTATTAACCATTACAACTGTATTATGCACCACAGGAAGAAAAAGTATGGTATTTAAACTAAACATAATACTAAAAAGTGAGATAATCATTGTTAATGTTAATAAGGTTATATATTTGTCCATAAATTTTCAATATATTGATTTGCAAATAAATTTGATTTTTATTATACTCTTTTACTAATTTATCACTAAACGTTATACCAAAAACATATATCTATGCTAGAGTTTGTCCCTACCTTAAAGTTAACAGACTGCTATTTAATTTAGAAAAATTAATCTAAAAACATAGTCGATTTAAAAATAATTCCTATATTGCATATTGGTTGTGAAATATCACAATTCTGACATGCAAAACAGATGTGTTTAAGCATTAGTCAACCCTTGTTGTTTTTGTTGTTGTTGTTTTTTCAAGGTAAGGTCTTACTCTGTCGCTCAGGCTGGAGTTCAGAGGCGCAATCTCGGAGGTCGCAGTGAACCCCAGTTCCTAAAAACAGCTCTAGGCCAGGCGCAGTGGCTCATGCCTGTAATCTCAGCACTTTGAGACCAAGGGGCGTGGATCACTTGAGGTCAGGCGTTCAAGACCAGTCTGGCCAACATGGCAAAACCTCATCTCTACTAAAACTACAAAAAAAAAAAAAAAAAGAAAAAAAAAAAGTAGCGAGGCATGCTGCTAGGCCCTTTAAATCCCAGCTACTCGGGAGGATGAAGCAGGAGAATCACTTGAACCCCTGAGACAGAGGTTGCAGTGAGCCAAGATCAGGCCGCTGCACTCCAGCCTGGGTGACAGAGGGAGACACTGTCTCCAAAAAAGAAAAAAGTTATAAAATGAGATCGTTTTTTAACTACATTGAGCTTAATACATGTAAATTGTTAACTGGACTAAAACAACACATACGATATCCTTATCACATAAAGAATTTCATAGTACCATATTATACTATATGTCTACCATAGTTTAACAAAATCCATATGTTTGTGATTATTTGGCATTTTTCAGTTATTCTTATTTTGTACAATTCAGACATAAAGATTCATATTTACCATAAATTTGAAGATTTCTGAGTTCAGTTTTACAAATTACAAGTTATTCTCATGTTAATCAAATTATTTCATTAGACAGCAACTCTAGAAGCAGAAATGTTTGTCAAAAGATATATATATCACATATTGATACATATTAATAAAATACTTTTCAGAAGTTTTTTTATAAAATCTTCTGCCAAAAACATATGAGAACATGCATTTCTTTTTATCCTTATCAATGCTTCTTACTACTAATATATGTATATAGTAGTATTTCTACTACTTATATATTATAATGTTATAATGTATAAGTACTACTACTTTAATATTATATATATAAAATAGTAAGTAGTACCAATATATATATAATCCCAGTTAATGTTTTAACAAAAAGATCACATTCTATTATAATTACATTTACTTATTAAAGTAAAAAAAAAAAACTACCATAACTCCACAGTCTAGAAGTCATATGCATTTATATGATGTATATATAGTACATATAATATATATTATAATTTATAATATAAGTAGTACTACTTATATATTATATGTATTTTGACATAATTACACGTTAAATTATTAAGTTGTTTTTTTATGATTAATCATGAAGAAATATCTTTTGCATGTATATTTGATTTGTTTTTTTGTGAATAATCTGTTCATGCTATGATCATACATACTGTGAAAGGAAAATAAATCTTGGGGCCCCAAAATCACTCAGCTAAAGGGGAAAGTCAAGCTGGGAACTGTTTAGGGCAAAATTGCCCCCCATTGTATTCAAACTCACACTTCTTCTCACTGAGAAGACAGGGGCTTTCATGACTCTGACCAATGCCCTTCCCTGAAGTGACTAATCTAGTATTTGCAATTCAAGTCAAAGGTTTTCCCTCTATTTCCTCTCCTCTTCTCAAGTGGAAGGAAAGGGTCCCTTTTGGAGCCATGAGCTGTGGCACCTGGAGTTAGGGGAGGTGTGGCACCAGCACTTCCTTAGCTACCCCACCTGGTGTCTCAGTAGGTTCCATGTCCCCGAAGTCCCCAGGCTCTGAGCCCTGTTCAGCACTCCTGCAACCTTGGAGTTGCAGTCCTTGTGGCCTAGACTGCATTTCAAACTTATTTAGATCCCCAGAGCACTTTAGCCTGTGGTAGCGAAGCATGCGGGAACCTAAGTTCCAACTGCTGGCATAAGTGAGTCTTCTCTGTTTAGTACTGGGCTAAATGCTCCCTCTGTCTGCTGGCATTAGCTGAGTTATTCGGGTTTTGCTTTCTTCTATAACAGAGCAGCACTGAGTTCAACGCACTGTCCCACAATTGCTATACTCTCCGTCTCCCATGTAGCTCAGATTTTCTCTCTTCACACCTCCACTGTGGGGGGATAGAGGGGTGGCAGCAATTCAAGACTGTTTTTTCTACCTCCTCAGTGTCTCCTTCAGTGACATGAAGTTAAAACCAGGTACTGTGAATGCTCATGTAATTTTTGGTTCTTATGAAGGTGCTTTTATGTGCAGATAGTTGTTAAATTGGTGTTTTGTGAGGGGATGATCAGTGGAGCCTTCTATTTCTCCATCTTGCTCCACCTCCTCTTGATAAGTTTTCTACCATGTGCAGGTGACTCTTGGACAACACAGGTTAGAACTGTGTGGGTCCACTTACATACAGATTTCCATTCACTCTGCCACTCCAGATATAGCAAGACAAACCCCTTTTCTTTCCTCTTCTCCTAAGATTCCTCAACAAGAAGACAACAAGGGTAAAGACCTTTAAAATGATCCATTTCCACTCAATGAATATTAAATATATTTCATCTTATGAGTTTTAAATAACATTTTCTTTTCTTTTCTTTTTCTTTTTTCTTTTTTTGAGATGGAGTCTCACTCTGTTGCACAGGCTGGAGTGCAGTGGCGCCATCTCAACTCACTGCAAGTTGCGCCTCTTGGGTTCATGCCGTTCTCCTGCCTCAGCCTCCCAAGTAGCTGGGACTACGGGCTCCCGCAACCATGCCAGTCTAATTTTTTTTAATCTAATTTTTAAAAAAATTTTTAGTAGAAACGGGGTTTAACCATGTTAGCCAGGATGGTCTCGATCTCCTGACCTTGTGATCTGCCCGCCTTGGCCTACCAAAGTGTTGGGATTACAGGCGTGAGCCACCGCGCCCAGCCATCATTTGCTTTTCTATAGCTTATGCTATTTTAAGAATACAGTATACAATATACAAAATTGGTTAATCAATGGTTTATGTTATTGCTAAAGCTTTCAGTCAACAGCAGGTTATTAGTAATTAAGTTTTTTGAGAGTCAAGGTTATATGTGAATTTTGAACAGTGCAAGGGTCATCCCTAGACCCCATGTTGTCTAATGGTCAACTATATATTAGTTCTTAATTCTTTAAATGGAAAACTGAGTAAAAAGCTCAAAAGCTTATTGGGAGCAATGGAGGAGCAGGAGTTGAATGTGGAGGAATTTTTATAGGGAATTGATTGGTCTCTTTATTTTGAGAAAACAAGTGCAGCATCTAAATATTCCATTTTACTCTTTTTGGCCAAGCGTTCCTCTGGGGAGGATGCTTTACATTGAGCCAAGAATGTAGGGCTAGTGGCCACAGAGGTAGTGAAAGAAGCTTTCTGGTAGCATTCTGGGAGCTAGTAGATTTGGATTTCTGAGAAGCCCCACTGTTCACAGTTCAAGCATCTTTTCTCATCCCCTGGAGTGCAATGTGCCGCAGGCCCAGATATTGTATGTTTCCATTTTTTAAGGGAATAAAGCCCCCATCTCCTGCCTAGGTAAAAAAGAGGAATTGCAATTCTGAATACTTTATAAGCAGACTTTGAATAAATTCATTAGTATTCATCCCATTTCTCACCTATGCATTTTGAGGTACCCACCTCATACAATTTCTGAACATTTACTGGGTCCTACAGTGTGAAACAGCTTCCTTTTCACTTACATCCTTCTTTGTAGTAGACATCAAAGTATCTAATTTTTTGTTTCATGACTCCATCCATTTCAAATTTCCAAATATTAACTGACATTATGAGTGCATTTTTCTCCTTTATAGTTCTTTGTATCATTAAGACTACATTTTGGTGGTGGTAGTGTTTTTATTTTAATAGTCAAAACACAGGGCAGTGTGTTAACAATGTGCTTAACCCATTTTGTTTGTTAAAACTGTCATCCAACCAGCTGAGTGAGCACTTGTGTTTCTTTGTTTTTTCCTTTTTTCCTTTCTTTTTTTTTCTCCTTTTCCGAATAGACAGGCTCACGCAGACAGTTCTCATTGTTAATTATTTAATATATATTCTATGTTGCAACATCCTATAGTCCTGGATTTACCTGGAAATTTACTGTTATTATTGAAACTATTACTGACCTTTGTTTATGAAACTCAATTCTGGGTTTTCTAAAGCTGTATACAATTTAAATTCTATTTATATGTAAATTAGATATAACTATATTGTGTAAAATTTTTAAACATATAAATAAAAGTATCAAATTAATAAATTTATTCACAAAGCATAAATATTTATAAAAATAATTCATTTATGAAACATAAAGCATAAACATTTTTACATAGAACACAGTAAAAAGAAGTGGATTTCAAACTTAATTAAAAAGTTATATTTAATGTTTTATGAGATCTGCCTTTTTTCTCTAATGATGCTCATTATTATATATTTATCAAGTTTTGAATACACCTTCTGTCCCTATATTTTGATGGCCAAATCTTTAAATTGCCAAAAATGATCAGGGTGTCCCTGACAATCTTCGTCAAATAGAAGTAAAGGTAGGTAGCAATTAAATTAAGTTTTCTAAATGAGTAGAAGAAAAAACCCTAATCTGGGAGTAAGTCATCTATGTTATTATATCTATATAGTAATATTTATAATTTCTGAAATAAATATAAATATAAAATTTTCTTGATTAAGATATCATAAACTTATTTGCTGCCTGTGTTTCAAGTAATTACTTCGACAGAATTTCTAACATTTCAAATTTTGTATATATGGATTTATTTGAATTTTTGAAAATTACGCAGACTACCTTTTTGCAGTGATCTACTGTGAATTAACATATCCTGAAAGTGTGAGAAAAATACAGACTGTTGAAAAGCTAACGCACTGTTATCTCGTTAAAGTAAAACTAAACCCACTGTCTCTTTAAATTATATTTGGAAATATTCTCATTTTGACAGTAACTGATAATTTTACTTTTTTTTTAATGTCAGTATATCATTAAAGCAGCTATTAAGCCACTAATAGGCACTTAACATTGTGGTCGCTTATCATAAATAGCATTAACAGTTCTACAACTTTTTCTTGCAGGTCACTTAATACATCACATAAAATTAAATTAAGTATAATCACATTAAATAAAATTAAAATGGCAATAACTAAGTCCAACAGGTTCTGCATATGGACAGTATTAACAAAGCTTACAAATGACTTTTGAAGTCAGTGTTTAAGAGCTTAAATTCTACACACGTGATTATAATAATGTTTCTCAATTTTATCTTGCCCTGAATTGTTTAAAACTACAATTTGAATATGCTTGAGATATAGTATTTTGATGAAATACATATCTAAAATTTAAAAGATTTAAATTAAATGACCACTACAAGCAAAACAGAAGAGTAGAAATTTAGTCCTCTCTTGTCTATACACCTATCAAGAGCTAGAGCAGTAGGAAATTATTTCTATCCTGGCATGAAGCTGCAGAAAATGTACTGCTGAGAGATGATTTTCCTTTGAATGCTGCAAGTCTATACTGTCCATTATAGTTACTGATGATATGTTTTCTCACTCAAAACACATACACATAAAATCCAGCTTTTTATATTGTCTCTAAAATTATCCTAATAGAAATGCTTCTTATTGCATCAAGTGAGCCACTATAATCTTCTAGAAATTATAAAAAAAATCAATATTTAAATTTGTATTGCATTTCCCTGTAAGTGTTCATCACTCATGGAACACATAACAAACATGCTAAAACAGATTTTGCTGCTTTGTATCTAATTTTATAAAATACAAGGTAAGTTATAGTTGGATTTTTGACCTCAAATATTGCATAAATAAAAATATTAGTTGGAACTGGTTATAAAACACTAATGAATATTAGCATTTAACTCAATTTTAACACATAGCAGCTACTTAAAAATATTTTATGTGTAAATAAATACATGAATTAGTACATCCTACGGTTAATTAATATTGAATAAGAGTCAGAAATTCAAGACCTATTTAGAAATCTATTAATATATAGTCTTAAAAATAACCATCCCTGACTTAGCTTTATCGTAGGAAAACATAGGTAATTCCAAAGGAACAGTGTGGAAAAGTATAACGTTTCCTGAAGAGAAATAAAACAGTGCTTGTCTTTAGTAGAACGTGGTTTATAAAAACCTATAACATAGAGGTTGAGATAAAGAGCTTTGAATTCAAGTCAATTCACTTCACCTGGATTGTCATCATGGCCCTTGCCATCAGGTAAAACCCTGGGCAAGATTCTTCACCTCCCTAAAACTTATTTATTTGTAAAAATGGGAAAATGAGGTTTATATGAAAAGAGAATGTAGTATTTATAAAAGAGTTTACAGTATGTAACTTATAGTAGGTACACCATAAAATAAGCGCTTTTATTATGTTTAGTACCTGTACTTAACAGGCATCACCAAGAGAAAGAAATTGATATTATCCTTGATGTGAAAAACTGCATATTTCACTGTGAAAACATGTAAAACAGGCAGTAATTAATTTACATTTTACCTCAAATAAGCAATTGCATCTGATTAGTTTATTTTTTAAATAAACTATGTTATGTTTATTTGAGGTTTACAACATGATGTTACTGAATCCATATAGATACTAAAAGAATACTGTTGTGAAGATTAACACACCTATCATGTGTCATAGGTTTTTTGTGACTAGAGCAGATAAACTCTACTTATTTAACAAAAATCTTAATACAATGTTATTAATTTTAGTCCTTATGTGGTACATTAGCTCTCTAGAATTGTTCATCCTATGTATCTGCTGTTTTGCATCCTTTGACATACATCTCCTTATCTCTTCTGTACCCCTAACCTTGGTAACTACTGTTTCATTCTCAGGGAGATCATGCAATAGTCTTTTCTGTGTCTGCTAATTTCACTTAGCATAATGTCCTCCAGGTACATCTGTTTAAAACTGAATAATATTCCACTGTATATATGTATACATTTTCTATATCCATTTGCCCATCATGGGCAATTAGGTTGTTTCTTTATTATGAATAATACTGCAATGAACATGGCAGTGCATATATTTTTATGAGATAGTAATTTCATCCAAAAGATTTTCCATTCAGGTCCAGAACAAGGCATGGATGTACACTCTCCCCACTTCTGTTTATCATAGTACTGGAAGTACTAGCATGAGCAATTAGACAAGAAAAGAAGAAAAGAAAAAACAAAAGGCATCAAATAGAAAAGAAAAAAGAAAAATTATGTTATGTTTCACTTAATGACAGGGATGTGTTCTGAGATATGTGTCATTAGGGGATTTCATCATGTGTGAACATCATAGAGTGTACTTATACAAATCTAAATCTATAGCCCACTACACACCTAGGCTATATGTGATAGTCAATTTCTCCCAGGCTGCAAACCTGTACAGCATGTTACTGTGTTACATACTGTAGGCAATTATAACACAATGTTAAATATTTGTGTTTCTAAACATAGCTGAATATTGAAAAGGTTCAGTAAAAATATGGTATAGAAGATTTAAAAATAGTATACCTGTATAGGACACTCAACATGAAAGCAGCTTACAGGACTGGAAGTTGAGTGGAAGGTGAATATGAAGGTCTAGAACAATACTCTACACCACAGTGTTGTTCCATGAACACTGTACACTTAGTATACATGAAATATATATATTTTTACTATATTTACTAATAAATTTACCTTAGCTTACTCTACCTTTTTAAACTTCTAAACTTTTGAATTCTTTAACTTTTTAATCTTTTATAATAACACTAAGATTAAAACACACAGACATCGTACAGCTACACATAAATATTTTCTTTATATCCTTATTCTACTATCTTTAATTACTTTATTTTATTTTTTTTACTTTTTAAATGTTTTTGTTAAAAACTAAGAAGCATACACATACATTAGCCTAGGCCCGCACAAAATCATAATTAACAATGTCTCTCTCTTCCATCTTTATATCTTGTCCCACCAGAAAGTCTTCAGGGATAATAACACACATGGCTTTGTCATCTTCTACAATAATGTCTTCTTCCGGAATACTTCCTGAAGGACCTACCTGAGGCTATTATACTGCTAACTTATTTTTTTAAGTAAGTCAAAGGAATACAGTTTAAAATAACAATAAAAGGTATAGTATGGTAAATACGTAAACCAGTAACATAGTCATTTATGGTTATTGCCAAGTATCTTTGTACAACTTGCAGCACAGTAGATTTGTTTCCATCAGCATGACCACAAACAAATGAGTAATAATGCCTTGTACTTATAATGTCATGATGGCTACGATGTCACTAGGCAACACGGATTTTTCTTTAGCTCTATGATATTCTTAAGGGACTACTATCATATATGGTCATGAAGAAAGTGCTAAGCAACACAATATTGTACTTTTATTAGTATATGGCATATCTATATGTAGAGAACCCTGAAGCCCTCATAAAATCTTTTAGAACTAATAAATAAATTCAGTAAAGTTACAAGATACAAAATCAACACACAAAAAGCAGTAGCATTTCTATACAAGTAATGACTCAGATGAAAAGGAAATCAACAAAACAAGCTCACTTATGATAGTGTAAAAATAACTAGTAATAAATTTTACCATGGAGGTGAAAGATTTGTACACTGAAAACTATAAAATATCAATGAAAGAAATTAAGACACAATTAATTAAGTTATTTCTTCATTAAAACTTTTTATTGCATGCACATCTATTTT
This sequence comes from Macaca mulatta, assembly GCF_049350105.2. NCBI lineage: Eukaryota > Metazoa > Chordata > Mammalia > Primates > Cercopithecidae > Macaca > Macaca mulatta. Next base: position 29,020,845 of record NC_133411.1, read on the forward strand.
CTATGCATGATAGTAGGCTCTGATAGCATAATATTATCAAAGAAAATCTTCATGTGTATGCAGTATACATGTATTCTCCCTTTAGGAAAAAAAAAAAATGCTTGTTCTTTATGTCACTTATATTCTCTAGAGTTCCCTCATTTAATGTTAAAGTTTTGGAGAATGGCAAAATTTTTTATCTGGTTATAGAGTACTATACAACCCTATTATATTATTTACACAAATATATGTGTGTATATATGTATAAACAGCCTTGATCTTTAGGGAATAAGACATTATTAATAAACTCATTTATAATTTTCATGATGCTCACCTCTCTAGAATCTAAATATTCTCTTTAATTCATTAGTCCCAGAAACTGCAAGTCAATGTATATAGTGTAGTGCAAATCCAGTTTAACTGAACCTTTATTTGGAAGCATCATTTCTTATCATGTACTGTTATATGTAATTACTATAATACTTTTAGATTTAGATTGTATATACAAAATTAAATTACACCAGGGAATTTTTGAGGTTTTGTCAAATGTTTTTTTAAATTATTATGTTATTAGTTGTAGATGGATTTCAGCATGTCTCTTTAACAGTGGTTTCCACCTTTTTTTTTTTTTTTTTTTTAGACAGTTTCACTTCTGTTGCCCAATCTGGGGTGCAATGGGGCGATCTAGACTCACTGCAACCTCTGCCTCTTGGGTTCAAGCAATTCTCTTGCCTCAGCCTCCAGAATAGCTAGGATTACAGGTCTTCACCACCACGCTAGACTAATTTTTTGTATTTTTAGTAGAAACTGGGTTTCACCATGTTAGCCTGGCTGGTCTTGAACTCCTGACCTCGGGTGATTTGCCCACCTCAGTCTCCCAAAGTGCAGGGATTACAAGTGTGGGCCACTGCGCCCGGCCCACCCTTTATTTTTATATGACTTTTAAAAATATTTGTATAAAGAAATCTGATCTTTTATCTATCTTAAAACAAATACCAGTATTTTCCCCTGAATTTTTAGGAAACTATTTTAGTTGCTTACGGGCTAGCTTTTATTATTTCTAAATTTTTACTTATGTTTGGAAATGACAAAATGTGTCTACTTATTCTTCAAAGCTCAAATGTTGTTACAACTTTTCTAATGCTGCTGCTTTTTTATTACTCTACTTACCCCAACTTTATATATTTATATGTAGATATATATGTACACACACATATGTAGTTTCAAATATGTCATAAAAATATCTAGCAAAATACGTATATACATTATATTTTGTTTAACATTAAACATATCACAAATAGCTCTAGTTTGAAGCCATTAGGAATGGTGGTGCTATTAACATTTTTGTATGTTCTTGATGCATATGCTTTTTACTTACAGAGTTATTCACATTACTAGATGTAAATATATGAGTAAGTTCAGCTTTAACATCTAATGCCAAACACAGAGAATTGGAAAACACCAAAAGAAAAGTGATTCACCTTGTATAAGAACTCCTCAGTAAAATTAATAGCTGACTTATCGCCAGAAACTATACAGATAAGAGGCAATGGGATAATATATTCGATGTACTAAAATAAAAAGACTCTTCCAAGAGTTTTATATCTGTCAAAATTATTCTTCAAAAGTAAAGTAGAAATTAAGATAGTGCTAGATAAACAAAGCTAGTAGAATTGGTACCAAGCCAAATTTCCCTAAAAGAAATATTAAAGGCTATTCTTCATGCTAAAATAAAAAGACACAAGATAGTAACTTGAAACCAGATAAAAAGATAAAGGATACTGGGAAAAGTAACTATGTATTTAACATTAAAATACAGTTTAGATTTTTATTTGTAATATTTTTCTCCTGATATGCAGCTTAATAGACAATGCATATAGCAATAATTATAAAGCTGTTGATGGGTTTATAATATATAAAGATGTAATCTATATGGTAATAATAGCTAAAAAGATGGGGGATGAAGATATATTGGAGCAAAGTTTTTGTGTAATTTAAAATTGAGTTAATTCAATAGAAAAGAAAACTCTATTTTATGGTGAGAAATTCAAACCTGCTGCAGAAATGTTCATAAGTAACAAATAAGACAAATGTTAATCACCAAGACAATGGGAAAAATGTCTCTAGGGCATGTCCGAGACCTTCATGGCAGCCCTCCCCTCACAGGTCCAGAGGCCTAGCAGGAAAAAGTGGTTTCATGAGTTGTTCCCATGGCCTTTCGGCTGTGTGCAGCCTCAGGCATTAATACCCTGCATCCTAGCCACTCCAGCTGTGTCTAAAAGGGGCCAAGGGATAGCTTGGGCCATGGCTTCAGTAGGTGCAAGCCCCAAGCCTTGGCAGCTTCCATGTGATGTTGAGTCTGCAGGTACACAAAAGTCAAACATGGAGGTTTAGGAACCTCTGCCTAGATTTCAGAGGATGTATAGAAACACCTGGATGCCCAGGCCAAAGTTTGCTGCAGGGGTGCAGCCCTCATGGAGAAGTTTTGCCAGGGTAGTGCAGAAGGAAAATGTGGGGTCGGAGTCTCCACATAGAGTCCGCATTGGGGCACTACCTAGTGGAGCTGTGATCAGAGGTCCATGATCCTCCAGATCCCAGAATGGTAGATCCACCAATGGCTTGCACAGTGCACCTGGAAAAGTTGCAGACACTCAACAACAGCCTGTGACAACAACCAGGAGGTGGGACTGTACCCTGCAAAGCCACAGGTGTGACACTGCCTGAGGCCTTGGGAGCCCACCTCTTGCATCAACGTTGCCTCAATGTGAGACGTGGAGTCAAAGGAGATTATTTCAGAGCTTTAAGATTTAATTACTGTCTCATTGGATTTCAGACCTGAATAGAGCCTGTAACCCCTTTGTTTTGGCCAATTTATCTTATTTGGAATGGGTGTATTTACCAAATTCCTGTACTTCCATTGTATCTAGGAAGTAACTAACTTGCTTTTGATTTTACAGACTCATAGGCAGAAGGGACTTGTCTTGTCTCACATGAGACTTTGTACTTTGACTTTTGAGTTTATGCTGAAATGAGTTGAGATTTTGGGAAACTCTTGGAAAGACATAATTGTGTTTTGAAATGTGAGGATGTGAGTTTTGGGAGGGACCAAGGGCAGAATAATGTGTCAGGCTTTGTGACCCCCCGACCAAATCTCATCTTGTAGTTCTTCTAATCCCTACCTGTAATGGGAGAGGTCTGGTGGGAGGTAATTGAATCATGGAGATGGTTTCCACCATGCTTTTCTCATGATAGTGAGTGAGTTCTCATGAAATCTGATGAGGGGCCTTTTCCCTTTTCGCTCTGCACTTTTCTCTCCTGCTGTTATGTGAAAAAGGATGCGTTTTCTTCCCCTTCCACCATAATTGTAAGTGTCCCGAGGCTTTCCCAGTCATACAAAACTGTGAGTCAATAAACCTCTTTCCTTTATAAATTACCCAGTCTTGGCTATGTCCTTATAGCAGCATGAGATCGGACTAATACATATATGTACTCAGTAATGGGATTTCTTTATCATATGATAGTTCTTTGTTTCATTTTTTGAGGAACCTGCATAATGTTTTCTATAATGGCTATAATAATTTGCATTTCCATAAATAGGGTGTAAAAGAAAATTGATCAATTAATGAATAGAAAAAAGTAGAGATAACATCAATGAAACCTGAAATTGATTCTTTGAAACCATTCAAAAATTTGAAACCCCCACCTAGACTAAACAAGAAAATAAAGACAGAATCTGAAATTACTATAATCGGGAATGCAAGAAGTTTGCTAATGACATAATTAAAAAACATTCAGAAATCAAATGAACTATAAGGACATACTCTGAATAAGTGTATGCTAATAAATTAGATGATCTACATAAAATAAATGCATTTTGTGAAAGACAAAAACTACTGGGACAGACTCAAGAAGAAAAAGAAAACCTAAGTAGGCCTATAATAAATAGAGATTGAATTAGAAACCAAAATACATTCCCTGGATGAAAAATCTATGCTCATATGGTTTCATTAACAAAATCTACAGAGTGTTTAGAAAAAAGTTAACACTGATCCTTCAAAAACTCTTCCAAAATTATGAGAATTAGATATTATCAATGTCATACCATGAGTCCAGTCAATCCTTAATATCAAAATGGCACTTCCTGCAATAACATTACAGGAAGAGAAAATTGCAGATGAAAAAATTCTTATGAGTATTAATTCAAAAGTCCTATAAAATACTAGAAAACCAAATATAGAAACACATGAAAGGATAATACACTATGGCAAAGTGGAATTGGTCAAGGAATGCAAGGGTAGTTCATTGTATGAAAATCAATCATTGTATTATGCCATCAAAATAAATTAAAATATATGGCCAGGCACGGTGGCTCATGCATGTAATCCCAGCACTTTGGGAGGCCGAGGCAGCTGGATCACGAAGTCAGGAGATCAAGACCATCCTGGCTAACACGTTGAAGCCCCGTCTCTACTAAAAATCCAAAAATTAGCTGGGTGTGGTGGCGGGTGCCTGTAGTCCTGGCTACTCAGGAGACTGAGGCAGGAGAGTGGTGTGAACCCAGGATGCGGAGCTTGCAGTGAGCTGAAATCATGCCACTGCACTCTAGCCTGGGCAACAGAGCAAGACTCAATCTCAAAAAAAAAAAAAAAAAAATTGTATATATATATATTTTGTGTGTATGTGTATGTATATATGTATATATGTATATATGTGTGTGTGTATGTGTATGTATATATGTTGTATATATAGATCACATCATAGCAAATAACACATAATATTTTTAATATATGCAAAAGGAAAACATATGACAAAATCCAATACTCTTTTGTGATTAAAAAACATTGAAATTACAAATAGAAAGAAATTTTCTTAACCTGAAAAATCATCAAAATCTAAATGTTTTTCTGCTAAGTTCAGGAACAATACAAGAATGTCTACTTTTCACCACTTCTATTTAACACTGTATTGGAGGTTTTATCCAAGCCTACTATGCAAGAAAAATAAATTAAGACATTCCAGTTGAAATACAAGAAGTAAAACTCTCTCTAATCACAGATGACATGATCTTGTATGTATAAAATCCTAATGAACCTACAAAAAATATAAGACTACAAGTTATCTACAAGTTCAATAAGACTGTAGAATGCAATGTGAATGTAATAGAGCAAGTGCATTTTTTAAACTAGCAATATACAATCCAAAAATTAAATTTTGGAAATATTATTTTCATATAATCAAAGTTAAAAAGCAATACTTAGAAATAAATTTAACAAAAAAAGGAGCAAGACTGCATACTACAAAAGAAAGAAATTAAAAATGACTTAGAAAAATAAACATATATTCCACAGGCATGGATAAGCCATAGCAGAGGATGTGATGTTGATAAGATCTAAATTTACCTGCAGCTTCAACACATTTTTTTTTTCAAAATTCCAGTTGTTACTTTTGTAGACATTGACAAGTTGATGCTAAATCTATATGAAAATTCAAAAAACTGAGAATTTTGCCAGCAAAAATCTTGAACTAAACAAAGATTGATGACTTACACTTTTCAATATCAGAAATTTCTAGAAGTCCTCAGTAATCAAATTAGGCTTCATATAGGTATCATAGTGGAAACATTGATAAATGAAATAGAAGAGAGTACAGAAATAATTGGCTATATTTGAAATATATTTACTTTGAAATCTATCTAAATGAATGTAAGAGCAATTCACTTTGTCAAAGCCAGAAATATGACATTTTGGAGCGTTTTCTCTTGCTCACCATCCCCACATCCACTTAATCTCCAAGTTCTGAAATTCTGAAATTCAAAATTCCTCACTAATCTTTTTTTTTATTCCTCCTGCCCTTCTCATTGTCTTTGTTTACTCTGTAATAGACTGCATGGATTACAGGGAAAGTGCCTTAGTTGTTATTTCTTTGTTTACCATACCATCCTCCACTCTACATGTACAATGTGATATTAAGTCAAATTTGATCGTGCAGCTATTGTTAGGAACTAACTACAAAGACCTCTTATTGCTTTCAGGATAAAAATCTAAACACACTATTGTGACTTTTGAAGCCCTACATTAATTGAGCCATTACTTCCTCAGTATCATAAATGGAGTCATCTTGCAACTATCCCCTTCAGCTTCATTTTCCACACAAATGAATTACTCAGTTTTCTCAGTGTACGTACTGCTCTTTCCCACCTTCAGGCCTTCTAATTTTCTATGCACTCTTCTTAAAATAGCTTTTCTTTGACTTCTTATTTAGTTAAATGCTGTTTCCAACTCGGGTATCACTTTATAAATTATTGCTACTTTATAGAATTAACTGAATTCCCAAGTCTCTTTTTTTACTCTTAAAGAAAGCTAAGCTTCCCTCTTTTAATAAGCAAATCACAATTTAATGTATCTATCCATTACACTAGTAATGTGAACCTTACCAGTGTAACAACTAAAGATCATATGAACAGTTGTTATTCATTGTTACAAGTGCCTACTACACAGCAATAATTTTTTTAAAAACCTATAAAATAGCTCTATAGCATGAATAAAATGTTACTTTAGGAAATTATCTTTTAAAACATTCAATATATGAATTAAATGATGAACAGATTTACATTTTGCCTCTGCCTGGGACATTTACTTTTCAAACATTAAATAATTGACTTTAGTTTTTAAAAGTGAGACATTAGAAAGACTAGAATATTCTAAATTTTCCACAAAGTTTCAACGAGTGGTTTGTTTTACATTTATTTAGTTTGTCTAGTTTGACATGATACGTTGTTGCAAGAAATCCAAGTGAAATAATAGTGGTCATCCATGTTTGGCATGCCTAAAAAAGGCTTAAAATAAATAAACATATAAAAGTACAAATATAGATATGATGATCATATTTTGTTGCTATATACTATAATGTCTTTTTAATAAAGATGTTTTTTAATTTGGATGGTTTTGTTTTTACTTAACTAAATATTAAATACATACAAAGGATATTTAACAATTAATATTGGGTAAAATACAACAATAAAATCAATACAGATGAATATACCTCCCCCCACCAACACACACCCACAGAGAAAAAACTGAAGATTTTATACCATCTCTGTACATGATCCTATCTCACTCTCCATGTACTCATGAAGCAATAATTTTTATTTTATGCAAATTTTTCAATTGCTTTTAGATATATTGCACATAAATATGTAACTTTAAACAAAATGCTATTGTGATTTATATGTCTTTGAATATTATTTAAAGGGAGTTATGCATATATAATTAATAGGTAACACAATTTTTTCATTTCTTGTTGGAAACACTTTGATTCCATTTATTGCTGTAAAAAACATTTCTGTTGTGAACTTTATTACTGAACTACCATTACATTCATGTACTAGGTTGCTTCTTATTCATATGTCTAGATTTTTAAAGAAAATTAAATCACTTTTAATGGGTTTATAAAACTTATATTTTTTTCCAGCAATGTATGAGATTTCCACTACATTAATCTTTACCAACCTGTGAAGTAACCAGGACTGAAACATCTTGTTTGATCGAAGTGTGTGATTTATTGATTTTTGATTTTTTATTTTCCACCTTGTTGATGTTTTTAGTATCGTTTCCAGACAGTTGTTGGCTATTCAAATTTCCTCTTCCATAAAATCACTATTTAAAAATTTTGCCCACCTTTTTTTCTATTTGATTGGTTGATTATTTAAGAGTTCTTTATATTTTTATTAAAACCTTTAACACTGTAAAATACATATAATTTTTTCTAGTTGGTAGTCTATCATTTTGTTTACTGTATTTGCAATATAGTAAATACTGATGAATTCTTAGTGAAACATATCAATCTTTTATTTAAAACTTTATGATTTTTGACTCCTAGGATTTCCTTTTTCATACTAATCATCAATATACAACATGCAATGTTTGATAATTTTGTTTTGTTTTTACCAGTTTTTAATACATTTAGAATTGCTTTCTCAATTTGAAAGGAAATAGAGATAAAATTATATTTTTATATGAATTAAAAGCTGTCAGGGCCAGGCGCGTTGGCTCACACCTGTAATCCCAGCACTTTGGGAGGCTGAGGTGCGCGGATCACGAGGTCGGGAGATAAAGACCAGCCTGACCAACATAGTTAAACCCTGTCTCTACTGAAAATACAAAAAATAGCTGGACGTGGTGGTGTGCTCCTGTAATCCCAGCTACTCAGGAGGCTGAGGCAGGAAAATCGCTTGAACACGGGAGGTGGAGGTTGAAGTGAGCCGAGATCACGCCACTGTGCTCCAGCCTGGGCAACAGAGTGAAACTGTCTCAAAAAAAAAAAAAAAAACAAACAAAAAAAACAGTTCCCCTGGGATCAATCCGTAAATATTTCTTTCCAAGCCCTGTTACTCCTGTTGTTAAAGACTGGTGGTGCTTTTCAAAGTCTGAGAAAATTATAGCCTTTTGGCTTTGACTGCAGCACAAAAGTAAATGTGAAGCTAAGAAATCACTCAGCAAATTTATTGCTTTGAAACAATTAATATAATGTTTTTTTAAATGAAAAATAAAACCTGTCCATTAAACGTTTTTATTTGTGCCTGAAATATATTGAACTTGCCGCCTTGATCCATTAAATTATGCTATACAGTTAGAATAAATTTTAACAATTTTTAATACTATAAGATACAAGATTTTTAAGAAAACAAATTAATACAGAAGTATACGAGTAATTATTCAATATGACATTTGTATCTTAGTTGAGCATTTAAGCATAATTTTCTACTCGAATAACTTGTAAGTGGAAGATTAATCACACTCTAACTTACCTGATTTTTAATAATTTTGCTAACTTCATATATTTGAAAAATAATCACAAAATTTAGCTTTGTATTTTACCTAACATATATCCAATTTAAAATAATAACACTTTTTGTTTATTTTATACTACTGTTTTTGCCTGTGATAAGCTAGATGATATCTCAACCACTTAGAGAAATTCATGCTAACTTTTATATGCATTTTGTGTCAATATAAATTCTTGTCATGAATCAAAAGTACCTTCAAGAGAAAATGATTTGAACTAAACAACTCATATGATTTGGAAACACTTTTATCCTAAATCTTTAATCTAAACTTCTTAACTCAAACAGAAAGGGATTTTTAACAGTCCACTCTTCTATTATTTCTACTGGGTCCCTATCTTAAAATTGAGAATATGTATTCCCCAAAGTAAAATCTACACATGTATGTTTTTTAAAAGCATATATTTATCTTTGGAAATCATTTTTCCTTGATACTTTTCTAGTGCTTCTTTTAGACTAAATGCAGGGAGCGATTTGTTTCTAATTTGGTGACAATATCTATTAAACCAATATCTAAAGTATTTGAAAATACATTTTCTTTGTATGAAAATATCTACCTCTATTTTGAGTGTTCTACTAAAACTATTAAGTCAATTAGATTGGATTATTATTTCACAGTAAAAATTTGCATTTAGGAAAGGAAGGAAAACTAAAAGTATTAACATTTGACTCTATATTTTTTTCTTGGGGAGGGGAGTTATTTTTGTTGTTTATTGAGCCAGCATCTTGCTCTTGCTCTGCTGCCCAGACTGGAGTGCAGTGGTGAATCATCACTTAACGCAGTCTCTACCTCCTGGGCTCAAGCAGTCTTCCCACCTCAGCCTCCTATAGAGCTGTGACTACAGGCAGGTGCTCACCACTCAGCCCAACTAATTATTTTGTATTTTCTGTAGAGACGGGATTTTACTGTGTTGCCCAGGCTGGTCTCCAACTTCTGGGCTCAAGTGATCCACCTGCCTTAGCCTCACAAAGTGCTGGGAATACAGGTGTGTCCGGCAGGCTTTTTTATTGTTTCTTAAATTATTTGTCTTGCAAAGTAGGTGATACCATTTGACCCAGCAATCCCATCACTGGGTTTATACTCAAAGGATTTTAAATCATTCTACTATAAAGACACATGCACATGTATGCACTCTTCACAATAGCAAAGACTTGGAACCAACCCAAATGCCCATCAGTGATAGACTGGATAAAGAAAATGTGACACATATACGCCATGGAATAGTATGCAGCCATAAAAAAGGATGAGTTCATGACCTTTGCCAGGGACATGGATGAAGCTGGAAACCATCATTCTCACCAAACTAACACAGGAACAGAAAACCAAACACCGCATGTTCTCACTCATAAGTGGGCGTTGAACAATGAGAACACATGGGCACAGGGAGGGGAACATCACACACTGGGGCCTAGGAGTGAGTGAGGTGCTAGGAGAAGGATAGCATTAGGAGAAACACCTAAAGTAGATGATGGGTTGATGGGTGCAGCAAACCACCATGGCACATGTGTACCTATGTAACAAACCTGCAGGTTCTGCACATGTATCTCAGAATTAAAGTATTTAAAAAAAAAAAAAAAAAGATACGGCAAAAAAAAAGGACCAAAAAAAAAAAAAAAAGGGCTACAGTAGGGAAAGAAGTCTGAGTAGAATCTGCCTCTGTTTCCAGGACATTTCACTTTGTATGAGTGGTGACGTTCTACTGATTGATTCAGGGCCTTGTTTCAACCTTCACACAGCAGGGCCTGCGCGCAAAGTAGCAGGGAAGAAGGAGCTGTCACCTTATCTGCTCTGCAATATTGTCACATCCCCATGAAAAGAAACTTACATTTGTTTATTAAAATGTGCTTCTCCGTGCATGAAAAAGAAAACATTAAAATCTAACATATATGTGCATATGGGAAGAGGTTTCACATTAGTTACTACTGCTTAGAAACTATTTTTCTTTAAACTTTCATCACTTTATTTCCTTTGAAAATTTGCCTTCAATTAAAAAATTAATTATTTATAAAATTTTTGTTGGTACATAATAGGTATATATTCTTATGAGATACATGAGATATTTTAATACAATATGAAATAGGCACATGATGGAGAATGAGGTATCCATCCCCTCAATCATTTATTCTTTGAAACACAAACAATCTAATTACATTCTTTAAATTATTTTAAAATATGCAATTAAGTTATTACTGACTATAGTCACCTATTGTGCTTTCAAAACATAGGTCTTATTCATTCCTTCCGTTTTTTTTTTTTGTATCCATTAACATAGGTCTTATTCATTCCTTATGGGTTTTTTTTTTTTTTTTTTTTTTTTTTTGTATCCATTAACCATCTCACCTTCCCCACAAACCTCCCATTATCATTGCCATCCTCTGGTAACCATGCTTCTACTCCCTATGTCCATGGTTTCAACTGATTTGATATTTAGATCACACAAATAAGTGAGAACATGAGATGTTTGTCTTTCTATATCTGACTTATTTCAGTTAACATAATGATCTCCGGTTTCATCCATGGCCTTCAAGTTTTAGCTTGTGCTTTCACAATCTTCTTAAGTCTGTCATTCTACTCTATTTTGTCAGTCATACTTTTCTACTCTTTACTATTGCTCTCACTTTTTTCTACTGTACTTGAAAAAAAAGCCCACATTTCTTTCACGTTAGACTAGGCTTTCATTAATTTGGCTTCCCCTCAGTTCATACTTTCACTTTGCTGCCAACTATATCCAACAGGCTTCTGTCAAACAAAAATACATACTTTTGTCAAACACAATGTATGTTTTCCTTTAAAAAAAACCAAAAAACTGTCTTCATTTATGCTGTTTTGTCGACTTCCCTTTTAGGAGGTTAAGTCTGTACTACAACAAGGCAGATACAGCTTCACGTCGTCAGATTCTGCACTTAACCTTTCAAAATGTGTCTGTCTTTAATCTGTGTAATGAATGAGGATGTTTAATCATTCAGATGATAACTAAACGGTGTATTTCTCCAAGGAATATCTGTTATAGATGTTAATTATAGATAAAAGAGATATACCATAGTGAGAAATATATCATTCTTGTTGACTTCATTAGTATCATTGTCATTTCTGAAAATAGCTTACCATTTATTCCTGATTACCTTGAAATGGAGAAACTGTTATAGCTGCATAATTAAATGTTTCAGTTTAATTTGACTGGAAACTGCTCAGCAGTAAATTTTAGTTGCATATCCTTGGTTTTGATTGTTTTAGGCTCATGCCATTGAACTGTAGGGAGACTGAATTGTAATAGAGAAAGCTCCTGAATATAAAAAGCCAGTAACCTCTACTGTCATTTCCACTCTGAGCAGAAATTTTGAAATTATATAATTTAAAAATTATGACTTCTAGTTTAACTAGTTCTCTATATGGAATCTATACAGACAGAGAGGAAACGGGGGGAAAAAAATGGAAAATAATTCTGGTAAATCATCTAACCTGTCTTGGGAGCTGGGTTTAGAGCTCTCTTTGGGAAAACTTAGTGAGGTAAGCATCATTACTTAACTGAGAAGCAAGGAGATAATACAAGTTTATACAAAGGCACAAAAGTCTAGTTTTGAATTGTAGAAAAAATCAATCCAGTAGGTAAAAATTAGTTATGAACAGGAATGATTTCGGGGTGAGACTTCCATTGCACCCCATAGGATTACTGTTTAGAGTGAGGAGTCTTCCTGCACCTGAAGTGAGAGATTCGTGTTAGGATGCTAAAAAGACCCCTGGGAGTTGAAGACAGCATTGAAAACATCTTGCCACCTCATCTAGCCACCTTTTGAGAAGGAAGAATTTGTATTAAAACAACATGCTCATCTACTCATAATTTTAAAATATCAGAGCTTGCATCCGATTTTTATAACCTAGGAGATTCTGGGAGAGCAAAGAATGATTTAACATTTTTATAGAGGGAAAGATTACTTTTCATTGGTCTTATATTTTATGTATCTACTTATTCGACATACATGTACTAGAAAACTGCTATGTTTTGTTGTTAGAAGAGTGAATAAAAAGAACATGTGTATGCTCACTCTCATGAAGCTTTGAGTCAAGTAAGTGGTATATGGGATAAAGCATGCTAAGGATACATGAAAGAGTTTCAGTTGCATTTGGGAAGTTATCTTGGCAATATAGAAAGATCCCACGTCAACCAAAAATAAATAAATCCATAAATTAGCTGGGTGTGGTGGTAGGTACCTGTAGTCCCAGCTACTTGGGAGACTGAGGCGAGATGATCGCTTGAGCTCAGGAGCTGGAGGCTGCAGTGAGACATGATCATGCCACTACACACCAGCCTGGGTGATAGCTATGTCAAAAAAGTAAAAAATAAAAATAAAAAAGAAACTACATTTAATATACATAACCTATAGAACATCATAGCTTACACTAGGTTACCTTAAACATGCTCAAAACATATATAATAGCCTAAAATTGGACAAAATAATCTAACACAAAGAGTATTTTATAATGAAGCATTGAATATTTCATGTGATTTATTAAATGCTGTAGTGAAAAATGAAAAACAGAATGGTTGTATGCTTGCTTAAAGAGCGGTTTCTCTGAATATACCTTCTGCGTCATGATAAAGTCAAAAAATCATTAAGCAAACCATGGCAAGTCAGGAACAGTCTGTACTTGAAAATACCTTCTATACTTAACATCTCCAATCTCTCTCCAGTCTCTGTTGAATGCCCTCAATCATCCCCTGGGCTTCACCATGCCAATAAACTTATATTTTCTTTTTTTTTTTTTTTTTTCTTTTTTTTTTTTGAGACGGAGTCTCGCTCTGTCGCCCAGGCTGGAGTGCTGTGGATCTCAGCTCACTGCAAGCTCCGCCTCCCGGGCTTACACCATTCTCCTGCCTCAGCCTCCTGAGTAGCTGGGACTACAAGCGCCCGCCACCTCGCCCGGCTAGTTTTTTGTATTTTTTTTTAGTAGAGACGGGGTTTCACCGTGTTAGCCAGGATGGTTTCCATCTCCTGACCTCGTAATCCGCCCGTCTCAGCCTCCCAAAGTGCTGGGATTACAGGCTTGAGCCACCGCGCCCAGCCAACTTATATTTTCAATGTCACCCGTGGCTAATCATCAGTCCTCAATTTGCTTGACCTAGGAAAAATGTTTAGTCTTTCTACTTGATATCCAAGACACCAATTTTTCTTGGGCTTTCCTTTTCAGTCTTCTTTGCTGAATCCCACCCTTTTTCCTGACCATTTAATATTAAGGCCAATCATTGTATGATTTCTGATATTTTTGTATAGTTACTCCTTTGTGGATCTCATTCCTTCAAAGGTGTTTGATGACATTGATACATTGACCACTTCCTTGTTCATATTTCCCGACTGATTCTCTTTCCTACTCTCTCATTTTTTCTGTTCAACTGTGTACACAATATCACCACATCACCTCTCAAACTTAATATCTCAAAAACCATACTCCAGATATCCACAACAAGCCTGCTCAATCTATACCCTTTCCCATCTCCTTTGATGGCAACTTCATATTTCCTGTTGTTCAGACCAACAAATCTGGATTCTTCCTCGATTATTTCTCCTAGCACACCACTACTTTACCAGGGAATATTGATTTTCTTATAAAAATATAGAAGGAGCACTACCTATGAATTTTTTTCACAACAAAAAAAAACTTGAATTTAATCCTACCTATAAGTTAAGTTACAGAGTATATGATGCAAAGAAGAACAGTTAGACAATGCTATAGGAAGGCAATAAGATGAACAAAAATGTGGAACATTCTGTGTGGCAATTGACAGTGCTTCTATAATAAGAAAATGACATGGGATTAAAAAGTGGGGGGATTCTATATATATGTAGAGGCTCAAGGCACACAATGAAGTGCAATGGTCACGACTGGAAACTTCATAAAAGGACATTTTTGATAAAGTAGGGAAGTTTGATATATACCAGATATTAGATATTATTGTTATGGTTAATGTTGTTAGATGTTTAATATTATATAATATAAGGAGAATATTCTTATATTTTCAGTATTCAACTGTCATGGGCTGAGGATGTTATGATATATCAGATTTATCTCAAGAAACTTTGACAAGAAAAGGACAACAAAGAAGGTGATAGATGAAACAAGTATGATGAAGCTAGATAATTGTATCATCAGGGTGAGTCTGATGGGGCCTGGCTGCCATTCTCTCCTCTTGTTGTATGATGAAAAATATTTTAAGCAAAAAAGTTAAAATAGAATCTAGAATCCAACTAAATCTCACCTTATTTATTGTTACTATACTGCTCCATGTTAGTCACTCCAATTTTGATCTTTAAATTTCATGAAATTTCATGCTTTATATTTCTCCCAAGTCTTTCTGGCTCTATTTTCACAACACTTACATCATGCAGGAACTGCTTCTACCCTAGGCCTACCAACCAAACATTACCTATCTTTTCCTTCCAGTTGCAATGGAATAAATTTACTCCTTTTCCAGTGTGTGGTGGACCATATCTCACCACCTCAGTAAATTTTTCTGATTACATTATTTTTCTTTTTAACACTAATTTCCTTACTTGAGTTACAGTATTTTCAGTGGTTGTAGCACAATAAAGGCATATAAAACGATCAGTGAAGCCTGAGAAGGAATTGGGAAACAATCAAAGATGAAAGCGCCAGAGACAATGTCCATGACCAAACCTTAACCTAAAACTTATTTGAGAAACAGGTCACAGTTAAGGAATGAAACTTACCACAGAAGATACCGTGAAACTGATTTCTGGAGTTTTTCGCTCTGTTTATTCTCTCAGAATTAAACATTTAAGGTAGTGAGGCAATTTTAGTATTTTTGCTCTACCAAATATCTTCTTATTTCTCTGAGTGACTACATTTTTAATGAGCAAATATTGTAAGATTATAGAGTGAAGGAAAACTTTATAAAATGATTATTAAAGAAAGTAATTGACTTAAAATTGAGATCACTGTTGTGGTTTTTAAAACAGTAAATGCTACCTCCTAAATATATCTCCTTCTCACCATAATCTCTGGCACTGCCATACTTAATACTCCTTTTATCTCTGGTCTAGTGTCTTTTGACAGCCTCCTATCTAGTCTCCATCACTTGAACTTCCCCTCCAATATAATTTACTTACTGTCAAAATGTTACTGCTTTTCATTTAAAAAAATTATTATCCAAGATATAAAATAGTATCAAGATATTTAAGTTCCTACTATCCTTCAGAAAAAGTCCAAATTCTCCACCATGGCATTTAGGATCTCTTATGACCTGCTTTTATCTGTTTCTAGATTTGTCTACAACCACTCCCTATCACATACTATATGTCTAAACCATGCTTTCTGGACTTTCTCAACATTTTCTTATTTTCTCATGGCAATGCCTTGCATCACCTACTCCCTATTCTGACATGACTTCCCATCATCATTCCTGTCCCCATCTGGAATTCACATACTGTGTGACACCCTACTCTAGACCCTCCTCAACTTTTTATATCACAGATAGTTTGCAATTATTCCTTATCTATGAGGTTTTTTTTGAATAGTAAATAGACCTTTTCTAGATAAATAATATTAATCAATAGTACTCTATACCATAAGAGAAATAAAATTTAAAAAAAAAAAAAAAACAGTAAATGGTTCTGTTAAAATTAGGAAAAACAATAATACTTTTATTTTTCTAAATAGTATCATTTTTCTTAAAATTTAAATAAATTACATTAAACTTACATCCTTAGATGTTTTATGTTTTCTTTTAAAAATATTAATATAGAATATAATTTCAAAAGAATTGGAAGATTTCAGGTAAGGTACTTCTAGCACAGTCTATAGACTATATTCTGGGAGAAAAAGTAGACTTTGTTTAAAACCACTTTCTGTGTGCTACATACAAAAGTGATTATGTTCACTCCATGAAATATCCTTGAGTTAATTAAGTTACAAGAAGACTAACTGAATAGCCCTGTTTGTTTGAATTTTTGGCATTAGTACTGTGAATAAGTGAAATTGATTTTCTACAGAGTTATTTTCATTCAGTATTACCAACTAGGCTCTGGCTCTCTAAGTATGACAAACATGTTTTTAAAATGGATTATTTATAAAGCATAAGGAAGAACATTTTGGAAGACCATAACAATACCTATGAATAATGCTTACATGAATTAGAAGTTTGATTTCAGAGTACACTATCTCTATGTTTTCAATAAGCTGTTGAGCAAGCCAAGGATTCTTAATTCAAAGCACATTCAGCATTTATACAGACCCAGCTTTTTATTCTCTTGCTGTTTTCAAAGATGTATACAAAATTAATATAAGCTCTCTAATCAATTACACAATCCGGGAGCATAGAATATAAGAAATAAATGGTCCAAACCAATTTAACTGTATTTATTAGAGTTAAATATGCTAAAAAAATTTGTCAAGGTGGCAAGTAATTATTTGTTGTATATAATTATACAGAGAGTTTTAAACAGCTTTTTATAATAAATTGGTATAAAAAAATCTGACCATCGTGACCAAAGATGGTATTTTGCTAAATGGCCCTGAAGTGTCTTAGTTACAATTTCTAACATTCCCTGGCAAATTCCTAAAAATGATTTACACAATTAGAGACTATTTATAGAGGGTAAGTTCACTGTTATACTTAATCTGAATCCTGGAAGGGGTGGAGCGTGGAGGGAGGTATTCCTAACAGAAAACAGTAGCCTGTGGAGTAAGGATGGGGGGAAAGTAATCCTTTATTTACCTCCCTACATTTTAATCAATATATTAGCATTTCTGTTTTGGAGTTCTCATTCTGTAACCACTTGTGGCTCTAAAATGAATTGCTTAACCCACACAAACAAAATGAGGAAAACCCCACAAATCATATAGAACAGGGGTCTTCATTTTATGACGCCTGTACCTATGGCATTACGCAAAAGCTTTCTAAAAACTCATGCACACATTATTTTAAGGGAATGCTTTTCTAGATACTTAACTTTTATATACACTCTTTCCTGGTTGATCTGCTTAACAACTAGTGTTCCTATTTCAATCTTCTCCTTCACTGGTATGCTTCTGTCATTTTTACAAGTACAAGCACATTTTATATCTCAATAAGGTATATTCCCCTATACTGTAAAATTTTCAGAACAATTAAGAAGAGAGATAGTTCTAAGTGTAATACTTAAAGTCTTCCTTACAAAAACATCATAACCCTGCCATACACCTTAATTAAATACATTTCCAGTAAAATTTATTTTATAATTAAACATTTCCAAAAGTTGTAATATGTCATGTTAACGTGGTCAATGGTGAACAACTGAAAAATGAAATGCTGTCTTAAATCAGGAAAACACTTTATTGGCAAAGGAAATATTTTAAAGTGTATGTAAATTATAAATAATTTAAATATAATACACACAATATGTTTTCTGTTTTTAAATATATATAAACATGCATAAAAATATTGAAGAAATATTTTTAAGAAGATAAATTTAAAGCAAAGTTCAATGATAAAAAATACAAAAAATATTACTGTTTAAGAGGAGCTTGTTTATTTGCTCTTTTTATGGATACTTGAAAATCACTCTGTAAGAGTAAATGTAATACATCTGAAAGTAATGTAAATTTTAAAAAACTTAAAATTTGGTGGGGAATGCATCCTTTATTACTGTTTACATTAATAATAAAAAATTAAAAGATCAATGAAAATGTGACAAGAATATTAAAAAAATTATAGATTCAAGAGAAAAAAGATTGAAAATAACGAATCCAGAAGCCATTCTATTTGTCTATTCTGCCTGGTATCTGCTCTATAACATATTTATTGTTTAATTTCCATAAATACTGTGGTTTTGTGTCAGTTTCTGGTTTTTTTTTTTTTTGGGTACACTGATAGGCAAGCAGAGTTAGATTCATTTTGCGAGGACTGACATCAATTTTAATTCTCTCAAAATGTATACCACGGAAGGCAACAACTCTGATTCCAAGGCTCTGGTGTTGTTTTTCCAGGTTTATCAATAACTTGTCTCTGACTGTCAGGACAGATAACCCGAACAATGAACACCATTGGATCATTTATTAATTACTTTATTTATTTGTATTTTTAATTGACATATGACATCGCATGTTTTTGTAATGTAAAATGTGATGTTTCAAAGTATGTATATATTGTGAAGAAGTCAAATCTAGCTAATTAACAAATACATCAGCTCACATAGTTATTTTTCTGGTGAATACACATAACATTAACTTTTTATTTCTCAAGAATTCAATATATCATCATCAACTACAATCATCTTGCTCTACATATCCTGAAATTTATTCCTTCTATCTAACTGTAAGCATGTATCCTCTGATTAACATCACCGCAACTCCCCTTGACCCCTAGCTCTGATACCAACTATTGCACTTTCTACTTCTATGAGATCAATTTTTTTACATACCAGTAGGAGTCATATTATGATATATTTGTCTTTCTGTGCCTGGCTTATTTCACTTAACACAATGTCCTCCAGGTTCTTCCATGTTGCTCACAAATGACAGGGTTTTCTTTTTTTTTTTTTTACTGCCAAATAGTATACCACATTTTCTTTCTTTATTCATCTATTGGTGAACATTTAGGTTCATTTTCTATTTTGATTATTGTGAATAGTACTGCAGTGAACAACGATATGCAGATGTCTATTCAAGATAATGATTTTATTTACTTTGGATGTATACCCATATGGGATTGATTAATCACATGTTAGTTCTACTGTTAATTTTGTGAAGAACCACCTTACTGTTTTCCATTATGACTGTATTAATTTACATTCCCAGTAATAGTGTGTAAAGATTCCCTTATCTCCACATCCTTGCCAACCATTTTTATCATGCAACTTTTTGATAATAGCCATCCTAACCAGGTGAAGTGATATCTCACTGTGGCTTTGACTTGCATTTCCCTGATGTTTAGTGATGTCGAGTATTTTTCATATACCTGTTAGTCAACTATATGTCTTATTTTGAGAAATGTCTGTTAAGGTCTTTTGTGCATTTTTTTAATTAGGCTATCATTATTATGCTTTTGAGTTATTTGAGTTTCATATATATTTTGGGTATTGATCCCTTTTCAGATATATAGTTTGCAAAAATTTTCTACCATTTTGTAGATTACCTATTTCCTCTGTTGATTGTTTCCTTTGCTGTGAAAAAGCTTTTTATGGCTGGGCTTGGTGGCTCATGCCTGTAATCCCAGCATTTTGGGAGGCCGAGGTGGCTGGATCACCTGAGGTCAGGAGTTCGAGACCAGCCTGACCAACATAGAGAAATCCCGTCTCTATTAAAAATACAAAATTAGTCGGGCGTGGTGCTGCATGCCTGTAATACCAGCTACTCAGAAGGCTGAGGCAGGAGAATCGCTTGAACCTGGGAGGCAAAAGTTGTGGTGAGCTGAGATCAGAAACTCCGTCTCCAAAAAAAAAAAAAAAAAAAAAAAGCTTTTTATTCACATGTAATCCTAATTGCTTGTTGCTTTTTTTTTTTTTTTCTGATGTCGTTACAAAACACTACTTGCTTACACCAACATCATGAAGCATTTTCCCTGTTATCTTCTAATAGTTCCTAGTTCCAGGTCTTAAATTTAAGTCTTTAATTCATTTTGAGTTGATTTTTGTGTCTGGTGAGAGATAAGGGTCTACTTCAATTCTTTTGCATTTGTATATCCTGTCTTCTCAACACAATTTTTTGAGAAGATGATCCTTTCTCCAGTGTGTGTTCTTGGCACATTTGTTGAGAATCAGTTGGCTGCAAGTGCATGGATTTATTTCTGGCTCTCTATTCTCTTCCATTGGTTTACATAACCATTTTTTTTTAATTATACTTTAAGTTGTAGGGTACATGTGCACAACATGCAGGTTTGATACATTGGTATTCATGTGCCATGTTGGTTTGCTACATCCATCAACTTGTCATTTACATTAGGTATTTCTCCTAATGCTATTCTTCCCCTAGCTCCTCACCCCCCGACAGTCCCTGGGGTGTGATGTTCGCCACCGTGTGTCCAAGTGTTGTCATTGTTCAATTCCCACCTATGAGTGAGAACATGTGGTGTTTGGTTCTCTATCCTTGTGATAGTTTGCTGAGAATGATGGTTTCCAGCTTCATCCATGTCCCTGCAAAGGACATGAACTCATCCTTTTTTTATGACCGCATAGTATTCCATGGTGTATATGTGCCACATGTTCTTAATCCAGTCTATCATTGCCGGATATTTGGGTTGGTTCCAAGTCTTTGCTATTGTGAATAGTGCTGCAATAAACATACATGTTCATGTGTCTTTATAGTAGCATGATTTATAAACCTTTGGTTATACACCCAGTAATGGGATTGCTGGGTCAAATGGTATTTCTGGTTCTAGATCCTTGAAGCCACACTGTCTTCCACAATGGTTGAACTAGTTTACACTGCCACCAACATTGTAAAAGCATTCCTATTTCTCCATATGCTCTCCAGCATCTGTTGTTTCCTGACATTTTAATGATTGCCATTCTAACTGGCGTGAGATGGTATCTCATTGTGGTTTTGAATTGCATTTTTCTGTGGAAACCAGTGATCATGAGCATTTTTCATGTGTCCGTTGGCAGCACAGATGGTTACATAACAGTTTTTATGCCAGGACCATGCTGTTTTTGTTACTGTAGATTTATAGTATATTTCAGTCATGTAGTGTGATGCCTCTTGCTTTATTACTTTTGCTTGAGTTTGCTTGTGGTTTTCGCTTATGTTTTTGTAATGTAAAATGTGATGTTTCAAAGTATGAATACATTGTGGGAAGGTCAAATCTAGCTAATTAACAAATACATCACCTCACATAGTCATCATTTTTCTGGTGAATCCACATAACATTTATGATTTTCATTCAAATTTTAGAGGCTGGCATGAGTTTGTGTTACTAAGGTGAATATGGTTCCATAGTCATTTACATCAAAGAGAAAGAGAGGCTACAAAAAAAATATATATATGTTTTATGAGGATGTGAAACACAGGACATTTTGTTGTATTTTTTTCCACTGTATTAAGTATTTAAAAAAAAAATCTCTTCTTTTTCTTTGTATTAGTTTTTAAGGGTCCAAAGTTTTGTGTAATTAAAATGTGAAATTCAGTGAATGAGATGTATTACTTGCCAACAGTACCTATTAAAAACCTAAATATTGGCAGAAGTTTGATCACTGGAAAGATTTAGATGAAGCTTGTGATTATATAATTTTTAAACTAATATAATGTCATTTTTAAAACATATTAGTTGATGAGCTATTTTGGAAGTAAAATTATGTAAGGGGAAAGTACCAAAAATACATGTCTAACATACAACCTGTTGAACTACGAGCAGATTCTGACCTTAGAAAGATGGTAATCTTCTATTATCTGTCTCAGGATTTTATCCTTTGCAACCAGGAATTTAGGAAGCCACAATATCAAATTACTCAGTACAGATACCCCACCATCTCCTGTTGTAAGATTATTCTCCTACCCAGTTTATCAAGATTTTCAAAAAAAAATTATTCATCATAAATCTACAGTGAAATGTCTCAATTAAGGATTTCAGTATAAATACAAACACATACTTAACAGAAAGCATAAATAAGAATTATTCAAATTATGTAAAATGTGATACCAGATGGAAAGTGACTTTACTCCTAATTGTTGATTTCCTCTACAATGAACAATTTAACATGCTGTGAAATTCCTGGACTCAATTCCACATCAGACCTAAAATTCAGACCGTGGTAGCTTAGTGAGTCTCACCGTATCCAGGATACACTTTGGTTTCAACAAAAGAGGCATGAGGCAGGGTTACTCTTAGCTTGAGAGTGAGAAGAAAGTCTTGCACAGAACTCTAAGGGAGTCAGCTTCTTGATGCAGATACATACACTGTTACTTACTTAATTCAAATATGCAGAAACAGTTACTGATGATGTAAAAGTTGTACAGTCCATTGAAAGCCATATGCAACAAGTTGAGGGTGTGTAAGCAAGTACTGAGTCATATAGGGTACAGGTTACTTCTTGGTTATTGAGGGGAATCTTTTTCACTATTGTTACCGAAAAAGAATGAGAAATTTCATAAAATGCAAGCTCACTGGAGAGAAAGGAAGACAAGCATTGACACAGGATTGCACTGCTCTTATATCTGAATATTCTTTGTGAGATTTTTTGAAACTACACTTTTGTATTTCCTTATTTTAGACACCTCTGTGTGTGTATTTGAACTTATCTGCTACTTCTTCACCTATGTATGTCTGCTCGGGCTTTCTGTGAACAAGATCAGTGGTGCACAGGGTCAAATCCTATATGGTTTCTAATGCACGAAACCCACCAAAGGGTGCCAAAGACATGAGGAATGTCTCAGAGGGACCCAGTCAATAATAAGCTAGAGAGTTTTTTCCAGGAGGGAGGAAAGAGGTGACTCACAAAAGACGTCTTATTGATGTGAGATAGTAAATCAAAAATAGCTATTAGCATTAATTGCCAATAGTATAACTAGAGAATTTTGAAGCAGGACACAAAAGTCTCAGAGAAGATAAATTACTTTCAAAATGGCAACAGAATGGTAATTGATAGAGTGAATTTATTTATTATTTTTCATTCAAACCTGATATGTTTGATAGTAAAAAGGGAAATGCTAAAATAATTACAGGGTCAACTTATCTATGGCATGCCTAACACAGGTCTATTCTGGAAAAATTAGGGTTTTGTTTTTTGTTTTTTCCCAGGTTGAAATGTGTGACTTTCTAGACCAAAAGTTCCTCTCAAGTTCGGAAAGTTTCTTTCAAGACTCCCAGGCTAGAAAAGTTCTCAAGGATAGTCATGAAAACTAATATATCACTCATTTCTGAGCAAACTTAAAAAACTTTAAGACTCCCAAATACAGACAGGATCATATACATCCCATGGAATTGAAGGCACATCTGTCATCTCAAGAGTATCCCAGGTTAGGATACAGGTGATAAACATAACTATCCTCCAACATTTTATAGGAGCTTAAATATGCACTGTGACCAAAGCTTAGCTCGAGACTTTTAAAATAAATTTACAACTAAAAATTAACCTTTAGATTTTTATCAAATCTAATATTTACTGGCTCATATCTTAAAGATAAATTTATATCAGTAAACATATTGCTCTTTCCCTTCACTAGGAAATCATTCAATATAGAACTTGGTGGAATTACCATTTAAATCATTTTATAAATCCTCACACAAACTGATATTGCCATTAGTGTGAGGATTTAGCAATGAAATGAAAAGTTACGTGCAAAATTGGTATATACAGCCTGTGTTTAAATTTGTCATGTTTGTGAAAGTCCAAAGAGATTACTTATTACCCTTGATATTATTCTTTGTTTCTCAAATTTTTAATGATAAATACCAATCATGCAATACTCTTACAGCACTGATATAAATGCTGTTTAACTCAACCTTTGCATCCTTATTTTTCTTAGACAATATTCTGAGGAGGGCCTTTATTGGTTTAAAGGATACAACTATGTCAAGAATTGTGGTACTCTTAGCCAATGAAGTAGACAAACATTAATGTAAGATTTAGTATTAAATTATGTACAACTTTTTATACATTGTGATTTTGATATATTTACAGAGTCTATCCACATCTCAACAGTATGATTTTATAATATTTTCTTCACTCCCCAAATAAATCCTGCACCCGATGGCAATTACTTCCCCTTTATTTCTCTCCCCAGGCCCTGGAAATATAAACTTCATTCTGACTCTATGGATTTGTCTATTCTGAACATTTTCTATAAATGGCCTTTCTATTATTCGTAAACTTTATTTTCTTAACATTGGTTATTGTTGAAAGATTATTTCAGTAGAATTCACAGAAAAATACGGCACTCAATCAAATTAGCACCATTTTACCATTCTGCAATTACATATATAGATGAAAAAGTGTGCTATTTTCTCTACTTTACAAATAAAAGTAGGTAAATGTAATTACTATAAAAATAAAATAACAAGCAGTAAAATATAATGTTACAAAAGGAGAAAGAACAATTTGAGTGTGCTTACTTAATCTTATTTAAATCTCCCTAAAAGAACAGCTATTGTTTCTTTCCTAGGATAATCCTTCTTTGCTCACTCACATAGCTCCTTATGTAAACTCCTAGCACTTTAATTCTGAACTACGCATTTCATGTCAATCCTTTTACTTAACACAGCAGGAAAGATTTAATTTACACATTTCAATAGTATGCAGTACTTTATTCCACTTTTCCCCAACTTAAGCTGCCTTCCCTAAATATTGCATAAGTCTGTGGTAATTTGGTTTCATGTTTTTTATTTAAATTATATACAGTAATACTACTGAAATTAATCTCAATGCAGCCTTTTAAAATAATCAAAACAGAAGCAGACTGAAAGTAATTTAAATTAAAACACATAACAAAATGATATGGCTTCCTAAGGAAGAATGGTATTATAATTATAATTTAGGAAATAATTACAATTTAGGAAGGAAAAGAAACCTAATGTGTATTCCATTTCAGTATTGGACTATAGGTCACCATGCTACATACAAAAAGAAAATACAAGAAGAAGGATAAAATGATTATTCAGACAGTGTATTATATATATATATATGTGTGTGTGTGTGTGTGTGTATGTATATACAAAACTGATTTATTTAAACTGTGAATTTAGTAATAATAAATTCTTTTTTATGTCTTATACAAAACTGATTTATTTAAACTGTGAATTTCATGATAATACTTTTTTTGTGTGTCTTATGGAGGCATTTTATAGATTTGATATTTCTGGAATAATGTACACAACTGTGGCCCAGTTACTCCTTAATGATTAAATTCCCAATGCTGTAGTAAAACTAAATTGATCAGGTCAATGTAATTGACTTTCAGTCCTGACTCTGGTACAACTGGCTTAATGATGTAGCTTGATCTTTCCCAAACTCAGTTTCATTTCTGAAATATTAGGACTGTAAAGCACTTCAGCATTTCTCAAACATTTATACATATTACTGCTTATGTAAACGAGAAGACACATTTGAAAATACTAGGTAGATAACTTCTAAGCTCCTTTTGACTTCATTTTTTTTAATTTATTTACCAGACATAACATGTGTTAGAAAATATAGTCTTAGAACAATTTCTGATTACATACACCACTAATGAAAAATTTACTTTTTCGGTGAAATGTCAGGGATTTTTTTATTGCTTCCAGCATTTTCACATGCAAAATACACTATTATACATTTTCCTTTGAGATCTGTGTCAAATATGACCAAAGGTGAAAAGTGTTTTAATTATATTTGTGATTTATAAAGTAACCACATAAATTATTGTCCAAATCAGGGCTCTTTTGAGAGTAAAATGAGGTGTTAATAAAAAATACACCAAAAAGACAATGGTTAAAATGAAAATGTCCTGGGTAGTGAGACACATTTTCATCATATTTGTAAATAGATAGGTAATCAAATTGCAAAATAACCTTACAGGAGAAAATAGAGCTTTAAATGTTGTCTACTAGATACATCAATATATACACCAATTTTACTTGTTGTTAGCTTATCAAGAAAGAATGCTCTCTTTTGGACACTGTTTTCTGTTGTTATTTGGCATTTTGTCTGTTCCCACAAATCACTTGCAAATGGTCTTCAATGTAAATATCCAATCAATCTGGATAATGTCAGAGCAGCAATTTGGTGGTCCCTTCTCTGATATAAAGACACTAGACATTATCCATAATACTTCGCACTCGCTACTCACACATATACATTGCCATGACTGAAGATTTGTATCCCCCCAAATTCCTATGTTGAAATCCTGACCCCCAAAGTGATGGTATTAGGAGGTGGGGTCTTTTGGAGATTATTCGGTCATGAGGATGGAGCCCTAATGCATGAGATTAGTGCCCTTATAAAAGAGAATCCAGAGGGATCTTTTACACCTTTCAGTCATGTGAGGACACAGAAGAAGAACTAGAAAGCACAGCCTCACAAGACACCAGATTTGCTGGTGCCTTGATCTGGGACTCCCTAGTCTCCAGAACTGTGATATGTAAACATTTGCTGTATAAACCACCCAGTTTATGGTGTTTCTGTTGTAGCAGCCCAAGTGAAATAGAACAACATTTATAATTTCATTTACTCAAGTAAATAAGATTAATTAAAAAATAAAAATAGGTAAACCTTTAATTAAACATATATCACAAATGTTAGAGCAATGGAATTTGAATCAAGTTTTCAATATGACATGAGGGTTCTGGTATCTACTTTGTTCCTTGGTATCAAGTTTATTTCTCGAAATAGTTTATGTTTTTAAGTTTGGTTACCTGTCCAAAGGGGAAAGGAAAATCCTACTTGTAAGTATTGTTATAAAGCAGAAATCCTGTAATTCTGTATGTAACGATCTTATAAAACATAATCAGACTGTTGTGATTGTTTTACATATCAGTGGATATATATTTATAGTAATACATTTTTACATGTAAACTTTAAATTGTAACTATTTGTAGTTCTATATACAGGTATTTCACTGACCCTGTGGGCATAATAATAACAATGCAGTTACTAAGTTATTCTTCCAGTTCTTTTCCATATGGGTTAGTTGCATTTTCTATGTGATATATATGTATATATTCAATAGAGAATATCTGAGTCACCAACAGTCTAAATACAATAAAATTGTGCCCACATTTAACGCACCACTTTCTTCAAGCCCGGTGCCATTTTGTACCTATTCGATTTTGACTAAACATTTTATTAAAAACGTGGTAAATTAGTATGGTGTGATGTCTACAATAGAAACTTAGCTATGGCTCCTTCATATAATTTAAGGCAAGTTTTTTCCCTGTTAAATTTTATGTTTATAAATATACCTTGCTAATATTATGTTCCTGTTGGAAATTGAGCAGGAAAACTACATGCTACATTTTCAGCAATTGCTTGGACTATTTTACATAAACATATCTACATATCACTATGTATATTACTATAGAGATATATCACTAGTTATCTGTTACTAAGTCTTTTACAACACTGTAGGAGGAATTATTGCTTATTTTCTGCCTTTTGTTTGCTGGCATAGTCACAGAAAGGTAGCGATGGAGAAGGAGGTATGTTACACATCAAGAACTATATGTCCTAGTTTTTTTTAATCCATGATATTACCCAGTGTTCTCTAAACATGCTATTGTCTCTGCATTATAATAATGCATATTAAAATAGAATTAAGTACAGCAAAAACTATGATGAAAATGATAAACAATTAAAAATACATTAGTCTAATTGATGCATGCATTTGGGAATAATCCTGCCTCTTAATAAAGATGTACTGATTTATGTAGTTCATGCATCCCACATTTATAAAACTTTTATGTGTTTTTAACAGCATTTAATTGTATTATTTTAAAAAAATAATAATTTCAATATATTTAGATAGTTGTGCAAATACATTGTTTTTAATTTTTATGTTATAAATACCATTTATGATGGTTATTCTCTCACATAGAAACTTTGAAAGAAAAGTAAAAAATGTTACTTGCTTGCAGATAATGGATCAAGTCAGATCATTACTTTCCTGGAAATTAATCCTTGCATTCTCAATCATAATGACATGTTGTCAGCATATTGCCAAGGAGATGACACACACATAATGTAAATGACAAGAACTATCAATGCATCTCAAAATGTACAGCTAAGTGGTAAGACATAAACCAGTATTTCTCATTGCTACATACACTATTCATCAGAATACAGATAGAGTCTAATTAAGAAGGACTAGGGTTAATAATATTTTCAGTGATCTCATAGGAATTATGTAACCTAAATCTCCAAATAAATATAAAATAACTTTGTTATTTCAAACATTAATTTGGACTGAAAGAATAAACTTGTTATTCTTGGGATTTTTTAAATAAAAACTCATAAATAACTTTCATTTATTATCATATCTAAGCTCATTATATGTCTGTTTGATATATAAGAAACCTTAGAGACCTACAAAGAGACTCAGACTCCCACACAATAATAATGGGAGACTTTAACACTGCAATGTCAATATTAGACAGATCAACAAGACAGAAGGTTAACAAAGATATCCATGACTTGAACTCAGCTCTGGACCAAGCGGACCTAATAGACATCCATAGAACTCTCCACCCCAAATCAACAGAACATACATTCTTCTCAGAACCACTTCACACTTATTCTAAAATTGAACACATAATTGGTAGTAAAACACTCCTCAGCAAATGTAAAAGAACATAAATCACAGCAAACTGTCTCTCAGACCACAGTGCAATCCAATTAGAACTCAGGACTAATAAACTCACTCAAAACTGCAAAACTAAGTAGAAACTGAACAATTTGCTCCCGAATGACTACTGGGTAAATAACAAAATGAACGCAGAAATAAAGATGTTCTTTGAAACCAATGAGAACAAAGACACAATGTACCAGAATCTCTGGGACACATTTAAAGCAATGTGTAGAGGGAAATTTATAGCACTAAATTCCCTCAAGAGAAAGCAGGAAAGATCTAAAATTGACAGTCAAACATCACAATTAGAAGAACTAAGAAGCAAGAGCAAACAAATTCAAAAGCTAACAGAAAGCAAGAAATATCTAAGATCAGAGTAGAACTGAAGGAGATAGAGATACAAAAAAAAAATTCAGAAAATCAATGAATCCAGAAGCTGGTTTTTTGAAAAGATTGACAAAATAGATAGACTACTAGCAAGACTAATAAAGAAGAAAAGAGAGAAGAATCAAATAGATGCAATAATAAAATGATGAAGGGTATATCACCACCGATCCCACAGAACTACAAACTACCATCAGAGAATACTATAAACACCTCTACACAAATAAGCTAGAAAATCTAGAAGAAATTGATAAATTCCTGCACACATACACTCTCCCAAGACTAAACCAGAAAGAAGTGAATCTCTGAACAGACCAATAATAGGCTCTGAAATTGAGGCAATAATTAATAGCCTACCAACCAAAGAAAAGTCCAGGACGAGACGGATTCACAGTCAAATTCTACCAGAGGTAAAGAGAGGAGCTGGTACCATTCCTTCTGAAACTATTTCAATCAATAGAAAAAGAAGAAATCCTCCCTAACTCATTTTATGAGGCTCACATCATTCTGATACCAAAGTCTGGTAGAGACACAGAAAAAAAAAAAAAAAAAAAAAGGAATTTTAGGCCAATATCCCTGATGAACATCTATGTGAAAATCCTCAATAAAATACTGGCAAACTGAATCCAGCAGCACATCAAAAAGCTTGTCCACCACGATCAAGTCAGCTTCATTCCTGACAAGCAAGGCTGGTTCAACATATGCAAATCAGTAAATGTAATCCATCACATAAACAGAACCAACAACAAAAACCACATGATTATCTCAATAGATGCAGAAAAGACCTGCGACAAAATTCAACAGCCCTTCATGCTAAAAACTCTCAAAAAACTAGGTATTGATGGAACACATCTCAAAATAGAAAGAGTTATATATGACAAATCCACAGCCAATATCATACTGAATGGGCAAAAACAGGAAGCATTCCCTTTGAAAACCAGTACAAGACAAGGATGCCCTCTCTCACCACTCCTATTCAACATAGTGTTGGAAACTGTGGCTAGGGCAATTAAGCAAGAGAAAGAAATAAAGGGTATTCAGTTAGGAAAAGAGGAAGTCAAACTGTCTCTGTTTGCATATGACATGATTGTATATTTAGAAAACCCCATTGTCTCAATCCAAAATCTCCTTAAGCTGATAAGCAACTTTACCAAAATCTCAGGATACAAAATCAATGTGAAAAAATCACAAGCATTCCTATACACCAATACTAGACAAACAGAGAGCCAAATCATGAGTGAACTCCCCTTCACAATTGCTTCAAAGAGAATAAAATGCCTAGGAATCCAACTTAGGGATGTGAAGGGACCTCTTCAAGGAAAACTACAAATCACTGCTCAACGAAATGAAAGAGGGCACAAACAAATGGAAGAATATCCCATGCTCATGGATAGAAAGAATCAATATCATGAAAATGGCCACACTGCCCAAAGTAATTTATAGATTCAATGCTATCCCCATCAAGCTACCACTGACTTTCTTCACAGAATTGGGAAAAAAAAAAAAAAAAACTACTTTAAAATTCATATAGAACCTGCATTAACAAGACAATCCTATGCAAAAAGAACAAAGCTGGAGGCATCACGCTACCTGACTTCAAACTATATGACAAAGCTACAGTAACTAAAACAGCTTGGTACTGGTACAAAAACATATAGACCAATGGAACAGAACAGAGGCCTCAGAAACAACACCACACATCTACAATCACCTGATCTTTGACAAATTTGACAAAAGCAAGTAATGGGGAAAGGATTCCCTATTTAATAAATGGTGCTGGGAAAACTGGCTAGCCATATGTAGAAAGCTGAAACTGGATCCCTTTCTTACACTATATACAAAAATTGACTCAAGATGGATTAAAGACTTAAATGTAAGACCTAAGACCATAAAAACCCTAGAAGAAAACCTAGGACATACCATTCAGAACATAGGCATGGACAAAGACTTCATGACTAAAACACCAAAAACAATGGCAACAAAAGTCAAAATATACAAATGGGATCTAATTAAACTAAAGAGCTTCTGCAGAGCAAAATAAACTATCATCAGAGTGAACAGGCAACCTACAGAGTGGGAGAAAATCTTTGCAATCTATCCATCTGACACAGGGTTAATATCCAGAATCTACAAAGAACTTAAACAAATTTACAAGAAAAAAATAAACCACCCCATCAAAAAGTGGGCAAAGGACATGAACAGACACTTCTCAAAAGAAGACATTTATGCAGCCAACAGACATATGCAAAAATGCTCATCATCACTGGTCATCAGAGAAATGCAAATCAAAATCACAATGAGATACCATCTCACACCAGTTAGAATGGCAATCATTAAAAAGTCAGGAAACAACAAGTGCTGGAGAGGATGTGGAGAAATAGGAAGGTTTTTACAATATTGGTGGGAGTGCAAATTAGTTCAACCATTGTGGAAGACAATGTAGTGATCCCTCAAGGATCTAGAACTAGAAATGCCATTTGACCCAACAATCCCATTACTGGGCATATACCCAAAGAATTACAAATCATTCTGCAACAAAGACACATGCATGTGTATGTTTATAGTGGCACTATTCACAACATCAAAGACTTGGAACCCACCCAAATGTCCATCAATGATAGACTAGATCAAGAAAATGTGGCCCATATACACCATGGAATACTATGCAGCCATAAAAAAAAAATGAGTTCATGTTCTTTACAGGGACATGGATGAAGCTAGAACCATCATTCTAAGCAAACTATCACAAGGACAGAAAACCTAGCACTGCATGTTCTCACTCAAAAGTGGGAGTTGAACAATGAGAACACATGGACACAGGGCAGGGAACATCATACACCAGGCCAGTTGGAGGGTGGGGAGCTAGGGGAGGGATAGCATTAGGAGAAATACCTAATGTAAATGATGAGTTGATGGGTGCAGCAAACCAACATGGCACATGTATACCTATTTAACAAACTTGCTTGTTGTGCACATGTATCCTAGAACTTAAAGTATAATAATAAACAAATATATATATGTATATTTATATAATAATGTATACACATCTAGAAAACAAAACAAAAACGAAGAGGAAAGTAAACTGAACTGTAATTTTGAAGATTATGAAAATGCCTTTTTGATCAGAATACACGTGCAAAGTTTTTCTCAAATCAGAGTACCACAGACTTTTGGTGAGTTCATATTCCTATGTTTGTTGCCTCAATATTTTTTCTTCATTTTACAACATATTTGGACACAGACTGGACAATCTAAGAAAGAAAATACATCCTGGCTGCATGTATTGGTCCATTTTCTTGCAGCTGATAAAGACATGCCAGAGACTGAGCAATTTACAAAAGAAAGAGGATTAATGGACTCACAGTTAGTTCCACATGTCTGGGAAGGCCTCACAATCACGGTGGAAGGTGAAACGCACATCTCACATAGCAGCAGACAAGAGAAGAGAACTTGTGCAGGGAAACTCCCTTTTATAAAACCATCGGTTCTCATGAGACTTATTTACAGTCATAAGAGCAGCACAGGAGAGACCCGCCATGATTCAATTACCTCCCACAAGGTCCTTCCCACAACACATGAGAATTGTGGGAGCTACAATTCAAGATGAGATTTTGCAGGGGACATAGGCAAACCATATAATTTCACCCCTGACCCCTTTCAAATCTCATGTCCTCACATTTCAAAAGCAATCATGCCTTTCCAGTAGTCCCCCAAAGTCTTAACTCATTTCAGCCTTAACTCAAAAGTGCACATTCCAAAGTTGCATCTGAGGCAATGCAAATTCCATCTACCTATGAGCCTGTAAAATAAAAGCAAGTCAGTTACTTCCTAGATGCAGTGGGAACACAGGCATTGGATGAATACACCTATTTCAAATGGGAGAAATTTGTCAAAATAAAGGGGCTACAGGCCTCATGCAAGTTCATAATTCAGCAGGGCAGTCATCTTAAAGCACCAAAATAATCTCCTTTGATTCCATGTCTAACATCCACATCATGCTGATGTAAAAAGGAGGCGCCCAGGTCCTTGAGCAGCTTTGACCCTGTGGTTTTCCAGAGTACAGTCTCCCTCCTGGCTGCTTTCATGGGCTGACACTGAGTGTCTGTGGCTTTTCCAAGTGCACAGTGCAAGCTGTCAGTGGATCTACCATTCTGGGGTCTGAAGGACAATGGCCCTCTTCTAGCTCTAGGTGGTGCCCCAATAGGGACTTTGTGTGGGGGCTCCAACCCACATTGCCCTATGCAGTGTCCTAGCAGAGGTTCTCCATGAGGACCCTGCCCCTGCAGCAAACTTCTTTGTGGGCGTCTAGGCATTTCCATACATCTTCTGAAATCTAGGCAGAGGCTTCTAAACCTCCATTCTTGATTTCTATGCACTCGCAGGCTCAACATCATGTGCAAGCTTACAAGATTTGGCAACTTGCACCCTCTGAAACTATGGTCCAAGCTGTACCTTGGTTCCCTTTAACCATGGCTGGAGCACCTAGGACTCAGGGCACCAAGTCCGTAGGCTGCATAGAGAAGGAAGGCTTTGGGCCTAGGCCAGGAAACCATTTTCCTCCACTAGGCCACTGGGCCTATGATGGGAGGGGCTACCACAAAGACTTCTGACATATCCTGGAGACATTTTCCCTATTGTCTACATGATTAACGTTTGGCACCTCGTTACTTATGCAAATTTCTGCAGCTGACTTGAATTTCTCCTCAAAAAATGGGTTTTTTTCTTTTATTACATCATCAGGCTGCACATTTTTTGAACTTTTATGTTGTTTCCCTTTTAGAACTGAATGCTTTTCACAGCACTCAAGTCACTTCTTGAATGCTTTGGTGCTTAGAAATTTCTTCTGCCAGATACCCTAAATCATCTCCCTCAAGTTCAAAGTTTCACAAGTCTCTAGGGCAGGGGCAAAATGCTGCCACTGTCTTTGCCAAAACATAGCAAGAGTTACCTTTACTCCAGTTCCCAATAAGGTCCTCATCTCCATCTGAGGCCACCTCAGCCTGGATTTCTTTGTCCATATCACTATCAGCATTTTGTTCAAAGCCATTCAATACATCTCTAGGAAGTTCTGAACTTTTCCACATTTTTCTGTATTCTTCTGAGCCCTTCAAACTGTTCCAACCTCTGCCTGTCACCCAATTTCAAAGTAGCTTCCACATTTCTGGGAATTTTTACAGCAGTGCCCCACTCTACTGGTACCAATTTACTGTACTAGTCCCTTTTCACACTGCTGATAAAGACATACCTGAGATTGGGCAATTTACAAAAGGAAGAGGATTAATGGACTCACAGTTCCATGTGGGTGGGGAGGCCTCATAATCATGGCATAAGGTGAAAGACACATTTCACATGGAGGCAGACAAGAGAAGAGAACCTGTGCAAAACTCCTGTTTATGAAATCATCAGATGTCATGAGACTTATTCACTGTCAGAACAGCTCATGAAAGACCCACCCCCATGATTCATTTACCTCCCACCAGGTCCCTCCCACAACACATGGTAATTGTGGGAGCCACAATTCAAAATGAGATTTTGCGGGGGTACCCAGCCAAACCATATTACTGCATTTTTGTGTCAAATGTTGAGGGACATAAAGGACTGAGAAATCTAGTCTGTCAGTTCTTAACTATAATACTTTTACCACAAATAAAAGGCTTATTTTGTGCACAATATTCTCTAACTTTTACCAGAAATGATTATCCAGTACTCCCTGGTAATGTGTTTAATAGCCCCTTAAGACTAAAATCATTTTTCAAATCACTTCATGTCTGTTGTTATATGGTCTTATGTGTGTGTCTTCGGCTAGAGAGGGGAAGAATATCACTGGCCCTGTTCTCAGAGAACTCACAATTTCACAGGAAATCAAGGAAGCAATCAAGTAACAAACATTGTGATATTTACATCAGTAAAGGTAGCACAGAGAAGAGAAAGAATAATTTTGCCTGTAGTAAATATTTATTGAGTTGCATATGAGCCTCAATCTAGATAAATATATTTATATTATGTAAGACCAACAAAGAATTGTGATCCAAAATTTAAAAACCTTATTATATATTGTTGTGGGAAATATGAATAAATCAACATAAAGCCACAATAAGCTATGACTGAGTTATCCATAGTAAAGAATATCTGACTTCCCCAATGAACATATGATTTTATAAACTTCACTAGTAATCAGAGAACTGCCAATTAAAATAAGGAGAAAAAATAACCCTACACTAAGTTCAACAGCAAAACCACCAATCATTCAAAAAAAAAATTGACAACAGTAATGTTGTTCTAGTAGCACTAACCTCAGCAGTAACATGGTGCCAAGGGGCTTCTTATACATTCTTGATAGAGTTAAATATTAGTATAGAAAATTTGGGGAGCCAGTTAGCAATACTACATACATTTGAAAATCTGCATTACCTACTCATTTATATGCATATATGTATAAAAAGACAAATATAAGCTGTATCTGTATTAGTCATTAATTGTTAACAATTTAAGAATCCATTAATAAGTAACAAATACACATATTGTAGTTTATACACTAATATATTTATTTATAAATGGAATAGTATTCTACAGTTAAACCAAAACAGGGAACAATAGCAAAAAGATAGTGAGAATATAACTCCATTTATTTAAAGTATTAACATATAAAAATGATAGACCATATATTCTATGTCATCAGTACATACATGCTTTAAGCCATACAGATATTTGTGGACATTACCATTGTGCTAGTTTCTCAGTATTGCCATAACAAAGTATCACAAAATGGATTGTCTAAAACAATAGAAATGTATTCTCTCACAACACTGGTAGCTAGAAGCCAAAAAATCAAGGAATCATCAGAGCCATGCTCACTCTGAAAGCTCTAGAGAAAAATATTTCTTCGTCTTTTCTTAGTCCCTGGTTATTGCTGGTAATACTTGGCATTCCTTGGCTTGCAGTGCTATGGCTCTAATTTCTGCCTTTATTATTGCTTAGTCATCTTTGCTTTGAGTGTCTGCATCTCTCTGTCTTTCTCTATTTTTAAAAGAACACCGACCATTGTATACTTAATCCAGTATCATCTAGTCTTGACTTGTTTATATCTCAAATACCTTATTTCCAGATAAGGTCATATTCATAGGTTAACAGAGTTTCAACATACATTTCTGGAGGACAAAATTCAATTCAAAACAGTCATGTATGTCTAGAACTTTAGAATTCAATAATGTAGAAAAGCGAAAAAGGTGAGATTGCTAATGGCCATTGCTACTGCATGTTGTTAAGCTGAATGGCTCCACGTATGCTTTTTCTTATTTAAAGTGATCAAATAATTTATCATCCAAAGCAGCCCACTTAAAGGAGTTAAATAGGAGGCAATTAACAATCACTTCATAATAATTGACTCTGCACTTTAGACTCAAAAGACTCATGTGAGGATCCAGCAATATGTTGTGAAGGGTTATAAGAATTGGAGAGAAAGCTGGGTTCACTTCAGAAGACCCAAACTTTGATTCAAGACTGCTTTGTTGTCTCACCAGAGGCAAACAAATAACCATGTTGCCTTTGGGAGGAGACTGCTAACAACCATGGAGCAGACATAATCTGGAGATTTATTTTGCAATGTGTTGTATAACAATGTTGACTTAACTGCCTACATTTACATATCAGGCGATTTCACATGAAAATCCAGGTAGAAAGTGGAAAATATAGCAACAGTGGGATAGGAGGTGAATAGCTGCCTCTACCTGTGGATGAGGCATGTCCTCTCTGTTATCAAACTCTCATCACCTCTCTTATGATATCCTGTCTGCTTCATTCATTTATATCATCTGCTTGCC
Source organism: Macaca mulatta (assembly GCF_049350105.2). NCBI lineage: Eukaryota > Metazoa > Chordata > Mammalia > Primates > Cercopithecidae > Macaca > Macaca mulatta. The sequence goes on from NC_133411.1 coordinate 29,058,115, forward strand.
TCTGTTGGTATGGCAGTTAGCAACACCCATCTTCTGGTTTGGGGAGGATGGTGCTGCACTTACTTTCACCTACAAAGGACTAGGGGACCTTTTACACTCATTGTTTGATAGCAGGAATACTTGCAGGATGATGAACATCAGACTGGAATGGCAGGTTCCTCAATGCTACTCAAAACTTCTCTGCTGCAATTCCAACTTTACCTTTTGGGGCCCTCTTTGGAATCCTTTGATTATCCTTCTCCAGGGATTGAGATCACATGATAAACAGTCTTGGATTGGGTCAGGTTAAGCTATATACAGGTATGATAAATTCATAATTTTCAAACTGAGGTATGTGTACCTAAAGGTATGTGATGGCTTTTCATGGATTGCATGCTCAGGACAGTTTTCAGGAAATTAATTTCCAGATCCTCTATATATACTATACTCTTTCCTTAAATTGATCTGCTGAGAATGAGTCTTTGTTCATACTGTTTCTTTTCCCACATAAAAAAAAAAAAAAAAAAAAAAAGATATAGGGCTACCCATCCCAAATCTTAATATAATCTATTGCTCTTAATATGACACCAAAAACCTCAGCAAACAGAGGAAAGGTTTCTTTGATGATTAATCATAAATCCATAGAGCCTTGGGTTTTCACCTCTTATACACATGTTAAAGCTGATTATGATGTTAGATAACATAGAAATTGGGTGTTTGGACTCACAAATAGATTTCAGAATTCAGAATTCAGATATACGATAAAGTGGAGTGATGGTAATAACGACAATTTTTTTAATGACTTTTTCTTTTTCTCTTCTTGACTCTTGTCAAAGAATTTCTTGCTCTTGAGGGAGAGCCATGGGAGACTAAAACAAAGAAAATTAGTAGAAAGCACTGAATGCCAAAAATGTCTACTTTATATAATTATAATCAATTATTTTCCACTATTGTCAATATCCTTCTCTAGGACGTACCTTGACTGGGAAAAAAGTGACTTGGAAGAGCTAAAGCAGTACAGATTTACCATACCGATTATTTTAAATGTAACCAGAATGCCTTCTGGGAATGCCAAATTTTTATAAGATGCAGTAAATAGACCCCAAGGATAAAAACTTTCACATGGGTTCTTTCAGATTCAATGTGTGTTCATTAATAAAGTTGTCAGAACCCATTGTATCAAACCATAACATGAAACATTTATTCAATTACATTCAATTCTTGTCTTAGTCTGTTTTCTGTTGCTATAACAAAGTACCAGACTGGATAATTTATTTAAAAAAAGAAATTCAGCTCATGGTTCTGGAGACTGGGAAGTCCAAGGGCCTGGCACTGGAATTTGCTCAACATCTGGTGAGGGCCTTCTTGCTGCCTCAAATTTTGATAGAAGGGTGGAAGGGCAAAAGGTACATTTCCACTTAGGTCTCTCCTCTTCTTTTAAAGCCATGAGTCATATAATGGGGTCTACCCCATCAACATATGGATTTGAGGACTAATTTTTAAACATATGAAACTCAGGGGACACATTCAAACCATAGTTGTTTCTACCATTTTATCTTATAACATATTTCTTGTTTAATCATTCTCCAAAGCCAGTCAGCAGTATTCAATACCTGTACATAATTTTACTAGAGATATACCATGCCTTTTATCATTTTCCTGCTTTATATGAGAAATGGTGTATTGGTCATCTGTTTTTATAATTTAAAAATGGAAAAAATAATTATATTAGAACTTTATCTTAATTGTTTTTAGTGATCAGTTTCACGAGATATACTTTTAGTTCTCATTGATTTTTATAATATTCCTCAAAATAGCTATTTGAATTGAAAAATGAAAAAACTTTTTCTGACAGAAAATGTATCTGATTTAGCTGAGTGGTTTGACAGTAAAGATTGGCCCTGCAAATGAGGTTTTATGATAGATATTTTTCATAAATGAGCTAAATCTGTAACTCCAAATTAGTGGCAATACATTTAAAACAAGAAATAAGATCAAAGCATTTTATCAAAAAGCATTGTTTTGGTAAACATGTAATAAAAATAAAAATCTGAAAAAAACAATTACTTCAAAACTAGAGGCTTAAATTTGGATTGTGCCAGCAACTCAGGATATATAGATATACTAGTTTTTATATATTCATGTTCATAAAGTCTCAAAACAGGAAGATGATTTTACTTCCGATTAATTCACAGTAGTGTTCATGGCCTTTTTAAAAATGAGAAAAAAATTCAGATAATGCTATTTGACATATAGTCATACTTTTTTGTTGAACCATAAGCTGTTGAATTTCATAGGAAATTAAGAAAGAAGAAATATCTCAAAAATTGTATTGCCTTATAAAATCCCAGCATTTGGGTTTATTAAGATACATTAACCTTCAACACTAAGCAGGTAATATAATATAGGGAAGATCTTTTGATACACGTGTCACTAGCTCTTTAAGTAAAATTTAAAAAAAGTAAAGTAAAAGATTTATTTTCACTTAGAGCAAAAGTCTCCATAACAGTTGACTGTCAACCTTTAAACCAGTGCCTTGAAATGAAGTAGCTTATCTTTAAACCTGCTTATGTAAGATAAATGCGTAAAGATAGGCTATACCTTTTCTTTCTTACTTATAGACTTAAGTTGATATTTCATTATGTATCTAAAATTAACCTTCCTCTAACATTAAACATGACCATCCAGGATAAAAGCAAATTCAGTTTTTCCAAAGTCTTCCCTGACAATTACAGACCAAAGTTTTGCTCCCTCCTTTGTGCTCTCAAAGGGTATTTGCTTCACACTTAATGCATTCTCTTCAATAAAATAGTTGTTTGTATAATAATCTAATTCCATATTAATTTTTGAGTTTATTTAGTTTAGAATAGTAATTTATTCATTTTTCTATTCCCTGGAAAAACAGACAAAATATTCTGCATAGAGAAGAAGGTCATTAAATATTTTTTAAACACCGATTGTTGAATGAATACAGTTGAAAGACCACAGTTAGCACAAATGGGAACCTTGGGCATCATCTTTCTCCTCTTTAGTAAAATACTATCTTCATTCTTTAGACACAGGGAATAAGGACTTGTATGTTATTTTAAAATGTACTGATGTCTTGTTTTAAAAAATGTCGTAATGTTGACTGTTCCACTAAGTATATCCCTATTTTAATTATTACTCTGTCTTCTCAAATGTTCCTTCCATTGGTTGTTATATTAAATAAAATCCCCCATTGAAGGCAAAAAAAAAAAAAAAAAATCCCCAAAACTTTTCTACCATTTGACAATGGATACATAAAGGTGTTGAAAATTCAAACCTTATATTCTTACAGATGTTTTAATTCAGCATAATTTTTATTCAACCCATCGTAGTGGCATCATCTACATCTTTTGATGTCATTCATGTCTTAGAAATACCTTGTTGAGTGAGTAGGCAAGACAACTCTAGATATTGTTCTACATATTTGCAATTAACCAGAGCAGAGATATGATCAGGGCTAGGGCATAGGTCCACGAGGGAAAGAGTTGACAGGATATACATTTACAGGGTATACACACTCTCGAAACGTATTTTTAATACATTTTTAAAAGGTCATACACTGACATGACTTTTAAGGCTCATGAAAACATATTAGATTAATAAAACTGTAAACAAGACCATAAAAACTATACAGAAGGTAATGAAAAACATGGCACATTTATTTTCACTTGTTTCCTCCATGACCTATGGGGGAAGACCCATACCCTTAACCTCGTTGGGTCATATTCAGAGTTTTCTATAATATTAAAGCCTGGCTATACTCTGGCAAATAGGTATGAGGAATCTTATCGTCTACAGAGGAAACCAGATTTCTTCACACATAATCTGATTCTATTAAGAAAGCTGTTCTCTTTCATCTGAATAACACTGTGAAGGTAATTTACAAACAGTCCTATTTGAAATTGGAGAAATGTTTTCTTAATGATTTCTATCTGAAAGCATTGTGATTTTCCTAGTATATAGAAGGAAGCAATGACAGTCATCTATTTATTCTACCCATTTACCTTCAAGCACATGCCCAAATGCCTTTTCAGATTTGCAGAGCAGGCATTTGACTATTCCTGTCTGTCAGGAGCAAATAGCAAAGAAAAATGTCTCATTTTCTTCTCCTCTGCTCTGAGACTGCTCATTAGCAGTTTAACACTTTATGTATTCACACTTGTATCTGTAAAGAGGTAAGCATCCCTGTTTTCAACTGAAAGCAATTACATAGATTTTTGTTTGATTTTGCTAAGTGCACTTTACTGCTAAAACCTTCTCCTATATTTAGAACTTCAAAAGCTAGTCGACCTAAACTTCTAAGGAACACTGTTTATATGTCTAACCGAGCAGTAAATGTAGAGGTGCATTACACTAATTATGTTGACAAGTGCATTTGCAATCAATAAATTAATTCAATTCCGGTAACTAGCATAATAAGTATGGATTTGCATAAAATAAAAGCTCAAGGGGAAATATACGAAATATTAAGAGTAGTTGGAATAACTAATTGGCTATTACAATTTTTACCTTATTTTCAATAGTAATGCATATTTATCAGCATTATCTCAGTTATGCTATTTTTACATAACCATAGCTCCAACTTTATGGCAAATCACAAAATCAAGTTTGAAGAGATTTTTCTATAAAATGTAAAATTAGTGTGACTTAAATATTCTCTATATGTACAGTAAAGTTATTTTTATCTTCTCTTTTTTCCAGGTTTGCAGACAACTTAAAATAGGCCAAATTACATGAAAGAGTATTCAGTCAGACTTTTTTTAGTACTGGGGAAGTACCAGTATTTAAAGTCTTTTAAACATTTCTCTGACCACAACAGTATTGAACGTAAGTTCAATAGAATTTTAAGACTAACCTAATAACAAGATGTTCATAATTTTCTGAGCAGAACTATTTTCTGCATTATTTATATAATGGTCTGTGTACGTCTATAAATCTACCTAGACTAAAGGTGCTTCAGTGATGAGCATTTTTAAGAAAGATATCCCCCTTGATTCTCATCTTCTTCTGACCATAGAAACACACAAGAAGTTATAGCAAGTTTAATTTAACAGAAAACAGCTCATATTCTGGAATTCTTTGACTCATAATCTGTAGTTTCTGTAGTTCTTGTCACTGACAAGACAATATTAAAAACATATGCGACTCTAGCCAACCAAGTGAATATAACAATTCTTACATATCATTGTGAAAAGACCCTTAGGTGATCTTTAATTTCTCACCTCCTGTTATCTACCCCTCTGTGTAATTTCATCCTCTTGGATGCAGGCAAGACCTGTCCCTTGCTTCTAATGAATCACTTGATTTGGTTATACTATATGGTAAAGAAAATGAGATGTCACTTCTATGATTTTATTATCCTATATAAGATTTTATCCCAGTAGACTGTAGTGAAAGAGTCTTCTGGCTGACGAAATAAAGTAAACAGCCATGTTAAGGAAGACTCTGGGGCAAGGAAGTGGGGGCGGGCCCTGGGAACTCTGACCAGGGCCTAAAATGGGAAGTTTGCCTCCAGCCAAAAGCCCAGAAAAGCAGAGGCTCTCAGTCATGCAGCCTCCAATAACTGAATTCTGACAAAATTTGAATAAGCTTAAAATCAGATTCTTTCCTAGTCAAGCCTCCAGACGACGTAGTCTGACACCTTGACTGTAGCCTTGTGAAACCCCAAACAGGGCACCCAACAAAGCTGTGCCCCGATTACTGAACTCCTGAATGGTCATGAGATAATAAATGTGTGTTATTTCAAGATATTAAGTTTGTGTTGTGATAATTATCTATGCAGCAATAGAAAACCAACATGCCTACAGCATTATTATTATTATACTGCTGTGGCCTGAATCTTTGTGCCTCCCTAAAATTCACATGTAGAAATCTAATCACGAATGTGCCGGTATCTGAGTCTGTTCAGACTCTGCTATAACAGAATATCATAAACTGGGTGGATTATAAAGAGGAATTTTTTTTCTTACAGTTCTGCAGGCCAGAAAGTCCAAAATCAGGGTGCAAGAATGGCTGGGTTCTGGTGAGAGCCTACTTCCTAGTTCATAGATGGTTGACTTCTTGCTGTGTCCTCACATGGTGAAAGACAGCAAGAAAGTTCTCTGGGATCTCTTTTATAAGGGCACCAATTCCATTTATGAAGACCCTAGCCTCATGACCTAATCACCTCCCAAAAGCTCAAACTCTTAATACTATCACATTGGGAATTAGGTTTTAACTTATAAACGTGGGGTGGAGACAGACATTCAGACCCTAAGAGTTGGGTTATTGCCATGATATTAGGAAATTGGTCTTTTGGAAGTTAATTAAATCATGAGGCAGAACCAGCATTAATGGAATTATTATCCTTTTAAAAGGAATGCCAGAGACTTTCTTTGTTTCCTCCACCATCTGAGGACACAGGGAGAAAACTCTATGAACCAGAAAGCAGTCCCTCACCAGACACAGAATGTGCCAGTGACTTGATCTTGGACTTACCAGCCTCTAGAACTATATGAAATAAATTTCTGTTATTTAAAAGCCACCAAGGGATTGCATAAAGAAAATGTGGTACATATATACCATGGAATATTATGCAGCCATAAAAAAGAACAAAATCTTGTCCTCTGCAGCAACATGGATGCTGCTGGAGGCCATTATCCTAAGAGAACTAATTCAGAACAGAAAACCAAATACCACATGTTCTCTTTTATAAGTAGTAGCTAAACATTGGGTACATGTGGACATAAAAGTAAGAACAATATACACCAGGAAGTACAAGAGCAGGAAGAGCAGGAGGGGGACAAGCATTAAAAATCTACCTATTGGGAACTATGCTCACCATCTGGCGGACAGATTAATCTATACTCCAAACCTCAACATCATGCAACTTATCTTTCTAATAAACCTCCATGTGTATCCTTCGAATCTGAAAATAAGCATTAACAAATTAAAATTTTAAAAAACCATCAAATTTATGGTATTTTGTTATAACATTCCAGAAATAATAAGGTATATTTTTATATCTCTCCAAATTAAAGTATAATGCCTGAAACATATCAAATAGAAAGATCCAACTGTATAATATGGAATAGTTTTCTTATCTTTCTTAATAGTGAGTGTCACAAAAATGAGTTTGATAAAAATGCTGATTTGTTTTAGCCATCTTAGATACACACTTGACCAAGCCACAAAAACATCAGGTCATGAAGTCATCTTTCTGCAATATCCTGAGTTCAAATAAATCTTATAAGTCTGTCTGGTGGGAAAATAAAATGGTGGAGTAGAGAAGGTAACATATGTGGAGCAAATTTACAAAGAAGTACCAGGAATACAAGTGGAAGATTCAGCAGCTGCTGCTTCTAACTGCAACTCCCATCTCCATCCAATGCAACACAGACTTGCTAAATTGGAAATTTTTTCTATTTGGAAAATGCTCTGGAACTTCAAATTTCAAAGGAAAGTGTTCATTCTCTAATAATAAGTAGATACATATTAGTAAGAATTAACTATTTTTTTTAAACACCAAAAGTATTTTGGACTCCCAATAATTTAAAAAACCTACATAAAAAGATTTACATTTTTGAAACAGAAGACTATATTGATTTTGTTATGACATGTTGAGATACTCAGAGATATATTTTATAAAAACTAGTCTAGTGAAGATCAATACATTTTGAATGTATTCATCTCAGAAAAAGATTGTGAAATAAACATGGATTGCCTATCAAAACAACATATGTTTTATGTTAAACTAGGTTATTTGATGAGGAGGTGTATACTAAATCTTTCAGCTTCTATACACACCACATATATGTTAAAATAATATATGATTTAAAAATGCTCTAAATAACAATTAAATGACCTTTGACAAATAATGCACTTAAAGGTTTATAACGTAGCTGACATCTGTTAATCAGCAATGGAATGTACTCAGCAGTTTCCTTGTAAAGTTTGCACTGTAATTATTTTATGGAGGACAAAACAAACGAAAAATGTAAAACTGATGCTACTTATTTTTCCCCATTGAGGGAATTTCTGCCATATGTTCCGTGTTCAGTACATGCAAACAAATTGGTTATTTATATGTCTGTCTCACTGCTCTGCTCACAAAGCCATAGCAAAGCAAATCCATACATGGGGCCTCTTATTCAGGCATTAGATTTTAATACATTCATCTAATATTTTCTAAAAGGCCTCCACTCTTGGCCAACTTCTTTTTAATATATGTATTTTTTAAATTTTTGAGTTGAATGAATACATTTTGATAAGCAAATTAATACTTACTTAAATAAGTAAAACACATGGGAGGCTGGACGCAGTGGCTCATGCCTGTAATCCCAATACTTTGGGAGGCCAAAGAGGGTGGATCATTTGAGGTCAGCAGTTTGAGACCAGCCTGGCCAATATGGCAAAAACCCATTTCTAATAAAAATACAAAAATTAGCCAGGTGTGGTGGCACACGGCTGTGATCACAGCTACTCGGGAAGCTGAGGCAGGAGAATTGCTTGAACCTGGGAGGCAGAGGTTGCAGTGAGCTGAGATCGCACTACTGTACTCCAGCCTGGGTAACAGAGTGAGACTCTATCTCAAAAAATAAATAAATAAATAAAATAAAAATAAAATGTACGGGAAATATTCACTTGAAATACTCAGAATACTAAAAAATCTTAATGATAGGTTGAATACATAAAGATTTTACTTAAATAAAACATATTAATGAAAGTCCTCCATTTTGTTATTTAACTGTAAAATAAAGAAAAATTTTGACAAACCTCAATGCAAGAAAACAATTTAGGCCAGGTGTGGTGGCTCATATCTGTAATCCCAACAATTTGGAAAGCCAAGTCAGAGGATTGCTTGAGGTCAGGAGTTCAAGGCCAGCTTGGGCAGAATAGTGAGGCCTCTTCTGTACTAAAAATTTGAAACCCTTGACAAAATATTAGCTAACCAAATCCAACAACATTACAAAAAGAAAATGCACCATGATCAAGTGGGTTTCATACCAGGGATGCAGGGAAGGTTTAACAAATGCAAGCCAATAAATATCATATACCACGTAAATAGAATTAAAAACAAAAATCACATGATCGTCTCAATAAATGCAGAAAAAGCATTGGACAAAATCCAGCATCACTTTATGATTAAAACCTTCAGCAAAATCGGCATGCAAAGGACATACCTTAATGTAATAAAAGCCTTCTATGAGAAACCCACAGGCAACATAATACTAAATGGGGAAAAGTTGAAAGCATTCCCTCTGAGAAGTGGAACAAGACAAGGATGACGACTCTCACCACTTCTCTTCAACGTAGTACTGGAAGTCCTAGCCAGAGCAATGAGACCAAGAGAAAGAAATAAAGGACATCCAAATCAGTAGAGAGGAAGTCAAACTGTCCCTGTTTGCTGACCTTACGATCATTTACCTTGAAAACACTAGAACTGGTAAAAGAATTCAGCACAGTTTCTGGATACAAGATTAATGTACACAAATCCATAGCTCTTCTATACACCAACAGCAACCAACTGAAGAATCAAATCAAGAACTCAACCCCTTTTACAATAGCTGAAAAAGAAATACTTAGGAATATACCTAACAAAGGAGTCAAATGAATTCTACCAGGAAAAGTACAAAGCACTGCTGAAAGAAATCACAGATGACACAAACAAATGGAAACACATTCTATGATCATGGATGGGTAGAATCAATATTGTGAAAATGACCACACTGCCAAAAGCAATCTACAAATTCAGTGCAATCACCATCAAAATACCACCATCATTCTTCACAGAACTAGAAAAACAAACAAACAAAAAAAACCACAAACAAACAAACAAACAACAACAAAAAAAACACTTCTAAAATTCCTATGGAACCAAAAAAGAGCCTGCCTAGCCAAAGCAAGACTAAGCAAGAAGAACAAATCTGGAGACATCACACTAACTGATTTCAAACTACCCTATAAGGCCATAGTCACCAAAACAGCATGGTACTTTTATAAAAATAGGCACATAGACCAGTAGAACAGAATAGAGAACCCAGAAAGAAACCCAAATACTTATAGCCAACTGGTCTTTGACAAAGCTAAAAAAACATGAAGTCTGAAAGGACACCCTTTTCAACAAATGGTGCTGGGATAATTGGCTAGCCACATGTAGGAGAATAAAACTGGTTCCTCATCTCTCACCTTATAAAAAATTCAACCAAGATAAATTAAGGGCTTAAATCTAATACCTCAAACCATACAAATTCTAGAAGATTCCATTGGAAAAATTCTTCTGGACATTGACTTAGGCAAGGATTTCATGACCAAAAACCCAAAAGCAAATGCAATGAGATCAAAGATAAATAGCTGGGACCTAATTAAACTAAACAACTTTTGCAAAGCCAAAAGAACAGTAAGCAGAGTACACAGACAACCCACAGAGTGGGAGAAAAGCTTCACAATCTATACATCTCATGAATGACTAATAACCAGAATCTAGAACAAACTCAAACAAATCAATAAGAAAAAAAAAAAGTCTCATCAAAAAGTGGGCTAAGGACATGAAATTGTCTTTTAAGAATAGAAAATTCTCAAAAGAAGATATTGGCCAATAAACATACGAAAAAATGCTCAACATCATTAATGATCAGGATAATGCAAATCAAAACCACAATGTGATGCCACCTTACTCCTGCTAGAATGGCCATAATCAAAATATTTTTTAAAAAAGTAGATATTGGCATGGATGTGGTGATCAGGGAACACTTCTACACTGCTGGTGGGAATGTAAACTAGTACAGCCACTATGGAATACAGTGTGGAGATTCCTTAAAGAACTAAAAGTAGAACTACCATTGGATTCAGCAATTTCACTACTGGGTATCTACCGAGAGGAAAAGAAGTCATTATTTGAAAACGATACTTGCACACACATTTATAGCAGCACAACTCATAATTGCAAAATCGTGGAACCAACCCAAATGCCCATCAATCAATGAGGGGATAAATAAATTGTGGTGTGTGTGTATACATATATATATATGTATGCGTATATATATTTATATATACATATATGTGTGTATACATATATATGTAAATATATATATTTATATTTTTATATTTTTATATATATATATATATAATGAAATACTACTTAGCCATACAAAGGAATGAGTTAACAGCATTTGCAATGACCTAAATGAGAATGGAGACTATTATTCTAAGTGAAGTAACTCAGGAATGGGAAACCAAATATTTATGTCCTCACTGGTATGTGGGAGCTAAGCTATGATGACACAAAGGCATAAGAATGATACAATGGACTTTGGGGACTTGAGAGGAAGAATGGAAGGGGGTGAGGGATAAAAGACAACATATATTGTGCAGGGTATACTGCTTGGGTGATGGGTGCACCCAGATCTCACAAATCACCACTAAATAACTTACTCATGCAACCTAATACCACCTGTACCCCAATAACTATGGAAAAATTATATAGATTTTATTTATATATATATATATATATATATATATACACACACACACACACACACACACACAAAATAAAATAAATAATAAAATAAAATAAATAGCAAGGCAAGGTGGCGTTTAACTGTAGTCCCGGCTTTTCAAGATGCTGAGGCAAGAGGACAGTTTGAGTCCAGTAGGCCGAGACTGAAATGAGCTATGATTATACCACTGCATTTCAGCCTGGGTGACAGAGTGTGACCCTGTCTCTAGAAGAGAGGGAGAAAAAGGAGGGAGGGATAAGAGAGAAAGGGGTTGGGGATGAAAACAGCAATTTAAACCAGCAATTTTAGGTGGCTGTAAATTTATTATGGATTATCACTGTAAAGCAAATAACATTTATTTACATTTTTTTGCTAAGGAATTTAGGCAAGCAAATAACATTTATTTGCTTTACAGTTATTCTAATCTGCATTAAGGTTTGCTATTCTTTTAATATGTCCATTTCAAAACTCAGGTGTTAAAACTTAGTGGCCAAGGAGGTGGGGCCTTTAAGATGTGATTAGGTCATGAGGGGTCGTCTCTCATGAGTGGGATTTGGAAGCTTCAGGCAGCAGCAGTGTTGGGCTTGCTTGCCTTGTGCCTCTGCAATGTGAGAACACATCGCTTCTCCCCTCCAGAGGATGCAGCAACAAGGCGCCATCTTGTAATCATAGAGCAGTCTTCAGCAGACAACTGAAGGTGCTGTCCTCTTGACCTTGCACTTCTCAATTTCGAAAACTGTGAGAAATAAATGTATTTTCTTTAAAAATTACCCAGTCTACAATATTTTGTTATAGCAGCACAAGTAGAGTAAGACAAAGACAGAGTCTCACATTAATTTGTGGTAAATTAGAGTACAATTCCACAAGAATTCAAATTGTAATAACATGTCATTAGCACACTAGTCCGGTTCTCAAGAGATCAGGCTAATGCTCTTATCTTGGAGAAATATTGAGAGAAACACAGGATGAGAAAACAATACCAGGACATTTGTTTATGAGAACCTCATCTTGCCTGATCATAAGGCAGTAGGTTGCCCCCAGATTCCTGAGAGGTACATTTTGAAGTGAGAAGACTATTGATTTTGTTGTTTCAATGCAATCTCTCTGGAAACTTACAATTGGCTCCAAATAACTGTAAATGTCCTGGGTCATTCCCTGTTGGTGTCCTGGAAACTTCACCTAGCCACAGTAATCAGAATCATTTGGATTTCCCAGTGGGACTTCTGGAACACTTTGGACTGCCTGAGTTGTCTCTAGTTATGTTTTTATTCTCAATAAGTCACAAAGAGTAATTCTAAGGAAATTTCTTTTTTTTGGATCTCACTTATTTAAATAGGGCCCAATACATTAAGAAGAAAGCTGAGAGGTAAGACACTATTTAGAACAGTTACCTAGGTTATCTTTGTTTCTAAGAAATGCAGCATGAAAATTATATACACATAGAGTTTGATTTAAAATAACCATTCCAATATTGAGACTATGTTGAAATATACCTAGATGTAATTACTGCTGTACACTGTTATTAAAATTCTCTGCTGAGAGACGGACAACTTCTGCAAATATTGTATACAAAAGTCAAATACTTTATAGAAATGGATTACTTCCACAAGGTATCTCATTCCTGATTTTCTATGTTTTTTTATGATCCAAAAATCTTTAAAATGATAACATAGGTGGAAATTGTGAGATTATTTTTGAAAATTTATTTTTCTTGTATATATTGAAAGTGTACAGCTTGATGTTACTTATACATACAAGCAAATTAACACATAATGATCTCTCTTTGTAATATGAACACCTAAAATACACTCTTATTAGCAAGTTTTCAATACATAATAAATGTTATTAACCATAGTCTTTCTGCTGAACAGTTAGATCTCCAGACTCTTTCATCCTACTTAACTGTAAGTCTGTGCTCTTTGACTACATTTCCCTTTTTTTCTCTCTCTCCCCAAGCCTGATAACCAACATTCTAAATTCTCTTTTCACGTATTTGAGTTTTTTTTAAATTCCCCATATGAATGAGATAATAAGTTATTTGTATTTCTGTGTCTGGCCTGTTTTATCTAACATATATGAAGTCCTCCAGGTTCATCTATGTTGTAGCAAATGAAACCGAATAGTATTCATATGCAATCACAATTTCTTTATCCATTCATCTCTTGATGAGGGCTTAGGTTAATTCCATATTTGGTGATTATGGGTAATACTGAAATGAGCATACAAGTGCAGACATCTCTGTGAGGTGCTGATTTTATCACCCTTGGATATATACCCAGCAGAAAGATTACTAGATTATATGGTAGTCTTATTTTTAATTTTTTTTAAGAGTTTCTATACTCTTTTCCATAATGGCTGTGCCAATTTACACTCCCACCAACAGTGTACAACATTTGCGTTTTTGCCACACTCTAGCCAACACGTGTTCTTTTCGGTCTTTTAGATAACCATTCCAACAGGTGTAAAGTAATATTATATCCCATTGTGATTTTGATTTTTCTGATGGTTAGTGATGTCATCACTAATCATTAGTGAGCACTTTTTGTGTATCTGTTGGCCACTTTTCTGTTTTCTTTGCTAATGTGTATATACAGGTCCTTTGCTCATTTTTTAAAAGAGCTACTAGGTTTTTTCCTTTGGGTGTTTTTGTTTTTTCTATTGAGTTTTGTAAGTGTTTTATATACTTTAGATATTAATCTCTTATCAACTACATGGCTAAAAAATATTTTTTCTTAATCTGTATGCTCCTTTTTAATTGAAAAGTAGAATTCTCACTTCTTGGACATAGTAGAAAGAAAAGTGCTTGAAGATTTGAGTCAAACATATTTGATTTAAAACCCAAATTTGGTCATGTTCAAGTTAAGGAATTTAGGCAAGCTACTTAAACTCTTGAGAATTCATCTATAAAACAGGGATAAAATAAAATTACAGAGTTATTGCTAGGAATTGCAGAGAACATAATTACAGAGTGACAATTGCAAGGCTGTGAACCTTAACAATAGAGAAATGTGGCAAATAACAAAAAATACACAATGCTAAAAACTGAACATCATGTGACTGTCTTGTGTAATGTACCAATAAGACCCAATACAACCATTTTGAATACATAAGATTATAGACTCTGAAAATTCTATTTATAAAGCTGTCTTACATTTATTTACTCTTTAGAGTTTTACATTACAGTGTGTACATATATTATAGCCCTTTATATTTCAGATTTATCTCCATGCCTCTAACCACATGTTAATTCTTGCGTTGGAAATATTTCCTAGGCATCTTACTACCTGTCTCATAATGCTTGCTGTACTTCACTTAAGGTTATAGACCATTAAAAACTACTATTTGTGTTGATTTGCAGTAGGGATAACTTTTGATTTTATCCTTAATGATATACATGTGTCATAGAATAAACAAAAAGTATCTTTGAATTTTATTGATTAATGTGATATTTTAATGTTTGTGCTCCATCGATTTTATGATTTGTATTAATAAAATATTACTTCTCGAAAATCTAGCAAGCACACATTTTTTGTCCATCTGTTATTAAGAAGAAAAATAGAGTAAATAAGAATCATATTAGCAGGAAAAATTAGTTTCCATATAAATTAGTATTTTAATCTCAGCAGAGAGTAGATGAAAAAGGAATGTTCAATGTTGATCAGTTACATTTCTACTAATATTATTTTCTGATGCCACTATAACCCAATTTGTGGCCATTGTAGACCAAAGATAAGATGTTAAAGTGGGCTATTTTAAACAAACACCTTATATAATTTAACGTAATAGTATTTTTCAACTATTTTGTCCAAGGCATGATGTTAGATAATAGTGATAAAAATATAAATAAGCAATAGTCGCTGACCTCAAGGACAGATTGCAAAAGACATTAATTTAAACAGATAGTGGTGATCTAATCAGATAAAGGTTGTTATGAAGGCACATATAAAATTATAAAACTGCATAAGAACACAGCCATTGGAATAATTAACCTGCTTTATCAAAGAGATTCAATAGTAATAAAGATAAATAATCCTTTAGGATAAAGAATTAACGTAGAATAGAAAAGTACATTAAGATACAGTTATAATAAGAATTTAATTATATTCTATCCAGAAATGTTCCAAAAGAAATTTGAGAAAAACTGTACATTTCCACGTATCAGCTTTGAACTGAAGTTCTGGGCCTAAGTACATTATCAGTACCTAACCAAAGCAGATAATTTTGCCAAATTCCTAAGGGCAATAAATCCTAAGAGTCAGATAGTTAAAAACAGATTTTGTGAACTAACCTCAGCAGATCATAAAAATGACAGTAATGCTGAAAAATAACAACTTATAGATAACCCTTTCTGAGTCAGTAAACTTGTTCTTTTAATATATTTCTATCCTTGATCCATGTTCAGTTAATCAAATTAAAAAATTTGAAAAATTTTGCATAGTCATTCTTTCTTGAGTGTTTTCTATTATATTAATTTGAATAATTTGCTTATCTTCACCCTTTTCTTTTTTGAGAGTGTTTACATTGAAAGAGTTCAAGAGATCTAGGAGTACTTTAAGAAATAAATAATTCAAAAAAAAAGAACAGATTTATTAAAAAACAGAGTTTATGATAATACTTGGAGAATGTTGCAAAAAATAAAAAAATTAAATTGTAATTCAAATTATTGAGGAATTTATCTTTTTACATGCAATTTTACTGCTTAATATCTTTTCCTTCAGTGGTTAAAATATGCAAACAGAAATAAATGCCTAAGACAGAAAATTAGTAAACTACCAACAACTAATACCTCTTGCTATATTATGATGGTCAGGCACAAGTGAAATTAAAAATATCACAATTTCCTCCTAATTAGATCTCCTGGACCTCACCTATTTCTCCTCTTCATGCTATTTGTGTTAACCAAATTTCATATATTCTTGGGTCTCCTATACATAGTTAATTGAGGGTGTAGATTCATCATTTTGGGTTTATGTCAATAAGTAATACCTCCGTTAATTTCCCAATTATGTGTTGAAATCATTGAGAATTTACTCAAAAGAGCAGTTGGATGATCAAAATATATTTATTGCTGTGTAAATAGTTTAAGAGAATGTGCCTTACATCTTTTTCAGGTGGACTTCCTGAGAATAAGGACCGGAATTAAAAAGAATCACTTCTCTCATCCCACATACCATCCTGAGACCCAGACAGCCTGCTAAGGAAACATCAGGTCCTCTGCTTGATGTGAGCCATTGAAAGCTGAAAAGATGGAACTGGAGAATACCTGCAGTTTGATTCCCAAACAGAAAAATGGGGAGGATGGGGTTGTATTTCATGTGCAATTTCTCCTTCCACATCCATGAATGAGAATAGATCATCCCTCCTCTGATGAGATGACTAAACAGGAGGACTGAGGTCAAAGAACATTGTAATACTAAAATTCTATCTATATGAAAACAAAAAATAGGATTAGAAAGAAGTGGTCCCCTGCTCAATAAGAATTGATAGTGGACTATAGACCTTGAGTTTGAGTAGGAAGACCCCATTTCTCCAATAAAAAAAATTGTCTTTGTGAGTTGATTAGCCTCATCAACTGGTGTGATTTGCTGTCTAGTTAATGAGGAAGGAATATGACTATTTCCTCCCAAGACACTCAAATGGGTGTTTCCTTCCTCCTCCTTTCATGGTGGAAACTCAGAGAATAAATCCCTGTTGTGACTGGGGAGAGGTGATCTCATTGCTGAATTCAAATGTTTTAGTCAGTTTAGTTAATTTATTTTTTTAAGAGGTGAGCTTGCTTGTTGCCCAGGCTGAACTTGAACTCTTGGACGGAAGTAATCCTCTCACCTCAGTCCCCAGAGAAACTAGGACTACACTGCCACCAGGCTGGGCTAGATCAGAAGTAATTTTTTGTTTGTTTGTTTGTTTGTTTTTTCTCTACTGCCACATAATGGATTATCATAGACTTAATAACCTGACACCCATTTATTATCCCTCCATTCTTAGCTTAGAAATCTGAGCAAGCTCAATGGGTTCTCTGCTTATATCTGGCAGGCTAGATCAAGGTGTCAGCTAGACTGAACTATTATCTGGAGACTGAAGAATCTGCTTGTAGTTTATTCTGGTTATTGGCCAAATTCAGTTCCTAGAACTTGTGAAAGTGAGGGTGAAAGTGAGGTCTCTTGTTACTTGCTGGCTGGCAGCGGAGGCTGCTCAGCTGTAAAGCCGACGTGCATCACTTGCACATAACCCCTTCCAGCATCAGATACAGATAATGCTTCAAAGCTCTGCTTTCCTTTTCTACTGCCAGTAAGTGAAAACCCTCTGCTTTTAAGAATCTAGTATGATTAGATTAGGTCTACCTGGGTAATCCAGGTTACACTCCCTAGTTTAAGAGGAACTGATTAGTAATCCTAATAACATTGTCAAGATTCCTTTGCTGTGAAACACTGCACATTAGGGGGCATGATATCTCACTGTTGTTTTCAAAGTCCCCTGAATTAGGGTGGAAAATCTTGGGGACCTGTACATTTTTAGAATCTTGCCTACCAGAAAAAAAATGTTAATCACTTCTCCTGTGTTCAGTCCTATCCATTTCCCCTGCCTACATGTTGATTTCTGCCTTCAGTGGAACTTGCGTACCTCTGGTTTCTGAAATACCAACTTGTTCTTCATTAGCAGCTTCATCTGCAGAGAAGTGTTCTCTTGCTCAGCTCTGCTACATCAGTTACCATGCTCTCACTTGCTTTTCACTCCAGAACATTAAGGACATCGCTGTGTTTGTTGCCTGATTGTCTATTCTCTGTTCTTTTATCTATTCCTGTAATATACTTTACTTGTTTTCTAAATGTATCAGAGATAAATGTGTCATTCAATCCACCGTATTTAAACAGATGTCCAGATTATTCCCTGCAGGTTGTACTGTGTGGTGATTAGGCAGAACTAATAAACAGTTAACGCAATTGACGATGTAGTACACATAAAGTCAGATAAATTTGGTCTTTTTGGAGTTAGCTTCTGCAAGTGTCGCTTTCAAAGAAATGCAAGTCTGCTGAGAATCTTGAGAAATTTTAGAGAGAGAGCGAGAGAAATGCGGGAGGGAGGAAGGAAGGGTAAAAAAAGAAAAAAAGAGTGGAAAGAAACGAGGAACACTAGATGTCTCATTGTCATCCCACATTTCACATTCCTGTGCACAACTTACTCCTACATTTCATCTTATATGTGAGATTTTCTGAAATCAGAAAATCCTGGACATTGAATCAACCCCAACTTTATGTTCTATTTACAATATGGGTTGAGACATTCTCAGGATGAGCTAAATTTTACAGTTTTCTTTCTTTTTCAAAATTCTAGAACAAATTATAGACTATAACTCTTATCTTACCTTTCTGTAAAATTAATTAATTTATTTGTATAAACCACATTTACAGAGCTCTTGAAGTGCCTGAATACTATTTTATTATAGGTGCTGGAGATTTTAGAGTAATTATGGTAATGATAACACTAATAACAGAAAAACAATAATTAAGGGAACCATTGCTAGGTATCAAGCATGGTGCTAAGCATTTCATATGCATCATGAAAGGGCTTGAAGTTTCATATGTTGTTCCTAATTGATGAAACAGAGGTTTAATAAATTCATCAATTGGCTAAAGGCCATAAATCTAGGGTTAGATTTGAGCCCCTGACTTAGGTCTATCACAAAAGTCTATGTTCCTGGTTAAAATAGTAGGCTGAATCATGTTAAACCAAGAGAATGCATTATGAGTTTGAGGCAAAAGACTTAGACTTCAACATAAGTATGTAACAGGGGAATACCCAGAAGCTTAGAGGTCAAGAAAAAATTGATATAACTTCTCAATTATTTTCATAATGATATGATTTATCTGAATTGCATTACTTTCTAAGGTAAGTCCTAACATTTTTGAAAAATTAGTATGTTTTCATAATGAATAATAAAAATAAGTAAGGTAGATTTGAGAAATATGAAGCATTTTAGCCAAGAAAAGGCCTGTGTGGTTACATTAGGAAGCACTGGGTAATAAAAAAGCACCATGAAGGCACTGCAGTGCCAGAGGCATAAAAGGTTGGGACAAGGGCAAATAAATAATGTTGGGTTCCAACAAAGACAAATCTCTTGTAGTATATACTGTCTGTATTCTCTCAATCATCCATTCCCTCATTCTTACTTGCTAACAGAACCATATATTTGAAAAGATCAGTTTCAGGGAAAACTATGAATTATTTAAACCAAACAACCTCTTCGCCTCACTAGTGACTGATTTTGCCATATTAGCCAAATCTTGATCTCACAAGAAACCAGGTTTAGTGGTGGAGGAGCTACTGGGAGAGGTCTCCTTCCTCTAAAAGAGACATATTCAAAAAGGATCCGTCTGTACCTAGGATTATATTGAACGCTTAAGGATGTCAGCTAACCTAAAAATGAAGATCCATACAATAACAAAACAGAGGGAAGGTAATAATTCCCATCCTTAAGACTATCAACTGATATAACCATCTCTAATAGTTATCTTTCTTACTTATTGTATTGTGAAATACATTTTCTTAGTGCAAGCTAGTTTGTAATAGCATTAGCTGAACTTGTAGCCAACTATCCTACATGTTACATATCTCATATTGATATTTGTGGTTTTTCTAACTAGGCTCTGTGTAACTCACAACCTTAAAATACCAAGATGAACTGTATTTCAAACTCTAGTGCAACAACTGACCTGATTTCTCTATATTTGCTACAAAATAAACCAAGAAACAAAGATGGAATGAGTGAGGGGATGAGCTAGCTTGAGTAAGCTAACTCGGCCATAACAACTTGGAATTTATGCTTAGAATTTAGATATATCTGGAATTAGCTGTTTACAGCACATGGATATGCATAAGGGATTTATGATCTACACTTTACTGATTAATATAACTTGTCTTTAAAGTTTCAGGGATTTTTTTCCTTTTCAAATTGGTTTAAAGCAAATCAAAGAACTGAGGACTAACCCCCATAATTACTTATCAATAGAAAGTAAACGAGAAAACGAAAAAACGTTTAAATTCTTCTCCCTTAGTCCCCATGCCCTTTGGTGTCTGTTTTATTGATGTGTTCCATGTTTTCTTTGACTGATAAGGAACTTATTAGATGTTCTACTTTCATGTAATCAAAATAAAATATGAGAGGAATCAAAACTCTTCACTTCAAAACTGATGTTTTATTCCCTTGATTCCAGTTAAGCAAAGTATAATCTAATGCTCTGTCAACAGATAGACAACCATAAATTTTCAATCAGATTATGCATTCATTCATGCAACAGGTATTTATTAAATATATCTTTCTAGTTCAGGCATTCTCATAAGTGGTATTAAAGTAAAAAGAGAGTGAGAGAGATAGAAAGAGAACTGTCCCTAACCTCCTCACATTTATATTTTAGAGGTGAACTTTTTTTAGAGTAAATATTTCAAGGAAGTATCTATGCAGAAAAGTAAAGCAGAGAAATGTTATAGCCAAAGCCAGTTATATGAGTGGATATCTGGTATTGGAGAATGACATTTTATACATGATAATGGGAGAAGACCTCACTATAAAGAAAATATTGAGCAGACACCTACATGAAGGGAGCATGCCAGTCATATAATTACCTGTTTAAAGTATATTGCAAGCAGAGAGGAAAGAAAATGCAAAAATATGGAAACTGATATGGGAACTTGTTTGAAACTTTTCAAAGAGACCGGTATGGCTGGCGAAGAGTGACATATCAAGAGAGAGGATGAAATCAGAGATGTATTAGAGGACCAGGTATTGTGGGGCATTGTAGGCAATTCACTTCAAAGATGTTTTTATTCAGAGTGAGATGAGAAGTCTATGGAAGGTCTTGCAAAGGGTGTGACATATTTTCAAATGAAATTTCTGTATGTAATTTTTTCAAGATCATTATTTTTTGCAAGGAGCTGCCGTATGCATAATAGGATGTTTAACAGCATCTCTGGCCTGTACCCGCTAGCTTTTCCCTAATTTTGACAACAAAAGATACTTCCAGACATTACCAAGTATCCCCCATTAAGGGGTAAAATATCCCCTAGTTAATAACCGATGTTTTAACAGGATTACATTTTTAGAAACTCTCTAATGATCTGAGAAACATGAAGGCAATTTGGTAAAGGCTCTTGCTAATAAACAAAAAACACAGCATGGGAGAGTGGAATCATCATAGTAATAAATATAGTGAGATGTGGCTCGATCCTGGGTAGATTTTAAAGTTACAGCCTACAGTAGTTGCTGATGTGCAATAAAAGAGAAAGAAAGGAACAACAATTATTACACATTTTTGTCTTAGTACCTATAAAATTGGAGTTGCTGTTTATTAAGGTGGGGAAGGCACAACCAAAGCAGTTTGGGGTTTGACACGATATCGATCAGGACATGTGTTCTGGACCTAACAAGCTTAGTATATCTGTTGAACCTCCAAGTAGTGATGCCCAGTAGGGATTTGGGAAAATTAATGTAGAGTTGAGGAGAGATATCTTGATTGGAGTTATACACTTGGGCGCCATCACTGTAGACACTAAACCTTGTAACTGGGTGAGATGAATCATGCAATGAGTATGACTAATACTGAACCTAGTCAAATGGTAGGCAGTTAGGGAGGTATTGAGAAAGCAAAGAAGACTGAAAAAAAATTGGGAAGGTAAGGGTGAAAAAAAAATTGGGAAGGTAAGAGTGAACCCATTGCAAGTAATGTTAGGAAACATGTAATGAAGCCATGAAAATATAGTTTATAGAAGAAGGAAGAGGCAGAAAATTTCTTAAAGAACATGTGAATTTGGTTGCTTTGTTGGTGGGTTAGTGTGATGCTCACATATTACAGTGTGCTCCAAACAGACTAAAAAGTGAGGAAATAACACATAATTTATGGACAATTCATTTAAAAAGGTCTGCCATAAAAGAGAAGAGGTGGGTTACTGTGGAGAGAAGTAGAATTAAGAAAATCATCTGTGTGTTGGTGTGTGATTTTTGTCTGTTTGTTTGTTTTTTCAAAACTAGGAGGCATTGGAGTAGGCTTGCATGCTGAAGGGAATGATTCATTTGAAGGGAGAAACCAGTGCAGACTGAAGGAGAGCAATTGCTGAAGCAATATACATGAGTAAGCTGGAAAGGATGCAATCTAATGCAGTGGAGAAGAGTTAGCTTCCACTGAAGAGTTCATCTGTGATAAGAGGAGAGAGAACTAAGCATGTGCTTAGCAATAAAGGTAAGTTGGTGTGGAGACTGGAGCACATGAAAGCTCTCTTCTGATTACTTGCATTTTCTTGAGATTGAGAGTAAGGTCTTCAGCTGAGAGACATGTTAGAAAAAAAGCTGGTTGCAGTTTAAGGTGAAAAATGATGTGAAATAGTCATTTAATGACTAGGGGATTGTTCTAAAAATAGAGAATAGGCTTCTTGAGACCAATCAGGACTAAGTTTCTGGTTTTGATATGACCATATGAATGTGTGTAAATATATTATTTAATATAAAATATGTTTAGCAAGTATTTTTATATTTAATCTATATGTTATTTGTATTTTTAATTAATCTCCCTGCACATTCATCCATACCTGTTTATAAATGTTTAGATGATCCTCAAATATAGCTCAGTTAGAACCTTTATTATATTAGTCCTAGGCCTAAATATACTTTAATCTGAAAAAATATGAATATCACTTGAGATAATTAATGAGATCACAAAATCTACATGCAAAATACATCTTGAAAGTAAGATGGCTTATAGAAGAAAGGATTATAAAATACGATAAAATTTAGTCATACATTATACAAGCCTCTATCAATCTTCTACGACGCTGTGTCCTAAAGGCATAAGCAAGTCATTCAATAACATAAAATAGGTTATTTATCTCATTAAAAGAGCTCTAACTAGATTTTTTAAAGGTATGAATAACTTTTTTGGGGGATTAGTTAAATTAATTAATGGAGGGTTTTTATAAGAAGAGCTTCATTTGGTAGGTGACATTTCTTCTGGACCTTAAAGAATGAATAGAGTAAGAGTCACAGACATAAGACACTGGAAAGACATTTTGTAGGGAGGGTGTGAGGGAAGAACAATTGATTCTAGTTAAAATCACTTCCAAGGGAGGACAAATAAACAGAACTATAACTACTATAGAGTTTATATTTAAGACATTTCTGAGGTATGTGGAAGTTGCCTTTAGACTATGAGCGGCTGACCTTGTTCAAGGTAACCTGGCCAGGAAGAATTCCATAAGCTTTCTACCTTAGAAAGTTAATTGCATGGAGGATGGACTGAAACGTGGATGACTGGGTACGAGAAGGTCAGTTGGCTGATTCATGCAGTCTGATAGTTCCTGAGGAGTGACTGACTCAGTGAGGTTGGTAAAAAAGCAACCAGTTTAAAGGAAACATTTAAAGACTTTGGTCACCCGCTGAATGGGGAGGAGGGAGTGATAAGTGAGAGAAAGGATCAGTTATATCTCAATAGTTGTCCTTTGAAACTTCTGTCTTATGACTCTCAGTGAACTAGAATTAGAAGATTTAATTAACATATTCAAATAACTCATTCACATGTGAATGTGATTAATAAAATAAACGTTTTGATAAAAATGAAGATACTTTCTCTCTACTTATCTCAAAGCAGATAAAACCTAGATAAAAATTTTTGACCTCCTTAATTAATATGTTTAATCAGATTTTTAAGGATTTTCTCATAGTTGCTTGTGAAATGGAGTTGGTTTTGGTTGATCATTGGAGAAAAAAAAAGGTCTGCATTTCTTTCGTTCCGTATGATTCTATGATTTATACTTTTACGTGAATACACTGATGCTTCTTTATTTCTAGTTCCTACAGTGCTATAGACTTCAGAAAGCAGCAGTTAATAACATAAAAGCCTGGAGCATACAAATTTTTTTTTCATTAGCTCTGCAGTTGAGATAGCCAAACTTTCAAAGTAGTAAATCCCTTATCTTTAAAGGGTAAGAGGCTGATCAGGCAGTTCATATACTACATCCAAGGGCAACAAATTAAACAGCCTCTGAAAATTAAAAATCACTTTACAATGAACATTCTTATCACAAAGCAAACCATAATAAATAACAGGTCATCTCTTTTCTATTGTAAAGAACTATACATAGTAATTGGGTAAAATTAATTTTGATGAGACTCTTGACTTTCTTTTCCCTGATGAAATTGGTATAAACTAACAAGATCTGTAAACTGTTAAATTTTTTAAACCACTGGACTAAAATCATCAGATTATTAATTCTATTTATATCCTCAGTTGTAGCTATTTTTTTTAAACACTAAAAATAGTAATGCTGCCAGAAATAAGTATGCTGTATGCTGCTGAGGATTTATCTCCTTATAGATTTGCATTTAAACAGTCAGACGTCCACATTTTTCACGTTCCTGAATATAAAACTAAGCTAAACAATTGACTTAATTATAATCAAGATATTCTGACACATTTACCACAAAGAATCCTTTCACATTAATAATAAAAGAAAAGAAATACTTTTGTATGGAACATTCATTTGTGATTTGCAATTTCTTCATATTTTACAGTCATTGTTTAAAATGTGCTAGTGCATGAAATATAATACTTTTTAAAACCAATATAAAATAGAATGGGCTTAGAAGAAAACAGGAGTTTCCCAAAGAGCAAAATTGCTCTTTGAAAAATAGATTAATTCATTAAAAACTTGTCTTTCTGAACACCAAAAATGAACAAACAAAAACCAAGAGAATGGTCAAAACTCCACAGAAAATAAATGATGCTGATTTTGATTAATTTATTTTATAGGCCTTTGCAGGTTTACTATTACAAACTGGAAATTATGCATGCATGCATAACTATACTTATACACTGATAATTATGTGAGTATACCTGTAAACCTTCTATAATTTTTATTTTAAACAAATATTTTTTCATCTATTTTTCATGAAGGGTCACAATTGGATTTTTGATGCCAAAACACAGCCATTGAGTTTAGAAAGGAGCCCATATTCTCTTGGACCTTGAATTATTTTTTCCTACTTGAGAAGTAATTTTCAACATTAACGTATGTTGCTATGAACTGATCAGAAGTGTTTAGTCACAGAAATCAGCACAAAAATGCTTTAAACAGCACCAAAAATGCCTCAAAAGGCTTTTGCTACTAAATGAAATGTTAATCATGGAGTAGTGTATTGAGATGGCTTTGTAATATACAGGCATGTATCATCTGATTGTGCTTTGCTTTAGTGTGCTCCACTTTTTTAGCACTTTGCATATACTGTGCTTTTTTACAAATTGAAGGTTTGTGGCAACCCTAGGTTCAGCAAGTCTTTTGGCAATGGTTTTCCAATAGCATGTGCTTATGTCATATTTGCGTGTTAAATTTTAATCAGTCTGGCAACATTTTAACCTTTTCCATTATTATTATATCTGTTATGATAATCTGTAATAAGTGATCTTTGATGTTACTACAGTTATTGTTTTGGCATTCCATGAACCATGACCATGTAAGACAGCAAACTTAATTGATAAATTGTTGGTGTTCTGACTGCTCCACCAACTAACAGCTCCCACATCTCTCTCCTTACCCTCAGGCCTCTCTATTTCTTAAGACACAATAATATTAACATTAGACTAATTGATAACTCCACAATAATCCCTAAGTGTTCAAGCAAAAGGAAGAGTGGCACATTTCTCATAATCTCATTTGAAGTAGTTTGAACTTTCAAGTCTCTTTATTTAAAAAATACATTTTGTAAGGTGATAGTTCCCATAGTGATTCCTCTAATGGATGAGGGCAAAGTTAATTGAAATCCTTCCGTTCTATGATTTATACTTCAATAAGAAAGGATTCACCATTGTAGAGGCTACTAAAAACATTTGTGATTCATGGGAGGAAATCAAATATCAACATTTGCAACAATTTGGAAGAAGTTGATTGCTACCCTTATAGATAACTTTGAGAATTTCAGGACTTCAGTAGAGGAAGTATCTGCAGATGTGGTGGAAACAATGAGAGAACTAGAATTAAAAACGGAGTCTAAACGTGTGACTGAATTGCTACAGTCTCATGATAAAACTTGAACAGATGAGGAGTTGATTCTTATGAATAAGCAAAGAAAATGGTTTCATAATACGGATTCTACTCCTGATGATGATTCTATGATCATTGTTGAAAGGACTACAAAGAATTTAGAATATTACATAAACTTAGTTGATAAGGCATTGACAGAGTTTGAACAGACTGACTCAAATTTTGAAAGAGTGTCTAATGCAAGTAAAATGTTATCAAAGAGCTCTGCATTCTTTAGAGAAATCTTTTATGAAAGGAGGAGTCTGTTGACATGGCAAACTTCATTGTTGTCTTATTTTTAGAAATTGCCATAGCCACTCCAACCTTCAGCAATCACCACCCCAAGTAGATAGCAGCCATTATCATCAAGGCAAGGCCCTCCACCAGCAAAGATTACAACTCACTGAAGGCTCGGGTGATTGTTAGTATTCTTGAGCAATAAAGTCCTTTTTGATTAAAGTGTGTACATTTTTTAGACATAATGCTATTGTATACTTAATAGACTACAGTATAGTGTAAAGATAACTTTTATATACGATAGGAAACCAAATATTTGTGTGACTCACATTATTGTGATATTTATTGTATTGGTCTAAAACTGGTATCACAATATCTATGGAAAATGCCTGTAATATACAGTAGCTATGCATTGTGACCTTGAGTGCATATGTGGGCATAAATGTGATTTTTTAAAGCAGTGAAGTATGAAAGCAATGCACGTGAGTTAGAAACCTCACTCTAACCTATGTTCTACTGCTTTTATTTTTTAATGGCTGAATTCCTTGTCCTTATGAAATTTCTAAAGTAAAGATAATATAGTGAAGTAAATTGGGTAGAACTTAGGCACTCTCAGGTTTTCTTAGCGCTTAACAATCCCATGAAACTCCAAATATGAAATCTGGCAACTTGGGACTCTGGAACGAAAGCGTATTTCCAAGTTATATTTGTGGCAGGACCACTTAATAAAATATTAAATTATTATTTGCCTTTCCTTGTTTTTTTCTTCCTGAGGTTACATATATTTGAGATTTGTAATTCTTTGTCCTCCAAGAGTTTGGAGAACCTTCAATTAAACGAACATTTTGTTTTCATAAATGTCCAATGCAGAGAGGGAAGAATACAGGCTGTTCTGGAGCGACTGAAAGGAAGCAGAGAATGTGGGGGAAGTAACTATAAAGCGAGAAATTCCCAATAATAAAGAAATGGCTAACACCTGTGACTCCTACCAGTGATGATGGCACTGATTCCTAGCTGTGCCCTAGAAAGGTAGTAAAACCTCAGCGGGGAATGGTTAAATGGTAAACCCAGAGGTGTTGGACTCAAGCTCATAAGTTTCCAGCCTTGTTTGAAAGTTTCAAGTCTTTTTTATGACATTGAAACAGCCGAGAAATATACAGGTTCCCCCCCCTCCATTACTTGATGTAAAGATGGAGAAAGCTTCCCATAATACAGTACAATAATAGACAAGATAGAAATTCTCAACAGTTCCATGTTAGGATTTTAGAATTGCACTTGTCTTGACAAAGGACAGGCAGACAGATCAAAAGGTACAGGGTGACAGAATCAAAATTTCAATATGTCTTGCATAATGCAGTCTTAGAACAAGGTGCACACTCACAACTCGTTTAACCTTTTAACAATCAAAAGCGCTTAAACATCTGACCCTAAATTACTGTTTAACTTCGTTCTCTTAAAGAACAGTTTAGTTATTGAACTTGTTCCAAAATGCTTGAAATAAGTATTTTAATATTATGAAATAGATCTTGTGGTATTTTTTCCTTTCTTCAACCATTAGGTTTCAAGTATGAACCATAATTCCAAATGTCCATGAATTATCATATTTGCAAGCCTTAAACCAACAATAGAATAAATTATTTCCCTTCCGCAAATCCTGTCTGGAGTTCTTCTTTTTCTTTTTCTTTCTTGGCATACTATTTTTCCACCTTTCCAAATGTCCTCATGTTATTATGTGCTCACACTTCCAATAGGGCAAGCAATGATCATTTCTGTCTGGAAGGCATAACTGGTCCATGTAAAATGGAGGAGACTAAAGGAGATTGGTGAAGTGTGTGCCTATAAGAGCCACTCATTTTAGTTTTATGAGTTAGGAGTCAGAACTATGGTTTTCTCTCTATTTTTTTTTCTTTGCCTTTTAAAACCAAGCATTTTATAAGTATTAAATAAGGCCATTACAATTCAGCTTTGTCAGTGTTGCACCAAACACAGGCTTTTAAATCAGATGTGTTCTCAATTAGGGTATCTTCTAAAATTCAGGTAGTTTACAATTTTTAGTTGCTAATATTGTAAAGCAAAGAAGTGACTTCTACACTGTGTGTATGTGTGTCTGTAACCATAGATACATGTCCTCATCTGTAGTGTGCATAATCACACTCAAAATTCCATGCTTTGTTCTTTTTATGGTTTTGGTCATTGGCAGCAGCAAATATATTTTTATCTTGAAGTAATTGTTCTTTTGACTTCAAATGACACACATCAGGATTAATTAAAAGTTAATTGGCAAGTCTTTCAAATGTTACCTCCATACTTTTAAAAATTATATATGTCAGCTTCAAAATCTTGTAAAGGCAATACGGATAGGTTCTTCTCCTGCCAAATGAATAAGTAAAAATTTCTTCTGTATCTCAAGAGGTTTTTTTTTTTTTCAGCGTGAGAGCTCATTTTTGAAAGAAGTCTCTTTCTCATTTGCAGATCAGAGGACTATTTTCGCTCCTTGTCCATTCTCACATTTGGATAAAACAACTTTGTTTTTGAATGCATGCATAAGCCACCTGGCTTGCTTTTCATCGTCAGCCTAATGGGTGAATGGAATGAGACTGCCAGCAGCTTGAAGCAAATCTAGAAAGGGCTGTTCTGACAATTTCTAAGTCCTGAAAATAGCACACTGCCTTTCTGATAGTGTATTCAATTTATTTAAATGGTTGTGCTGAGGCAAAATCATTTTTCCTTCTGTTGCTCTTTCCATTATTTTCAGCTTCTTTTGCCATTTGACTTGGTTCACTGACTCTAAGATCTCCGTCACCTTCCTAAATACAACTTGAAAAAAATTACTTTGTCAAGGATGAGGCCTTTTATATTTTTTCACTGATCAAATTCAATTGCATATTTAATTATTTATGAAAATATACATATACAATATAGATAATTTTGCAACTTGAGATATGTTGATAAAAGCAGCACGTTGGCCAGTGTAAATTACCCAGATAGGGTGGAATTCAAGCAAAATCCACAGTAATGCTTACAGGCAGGCTAATTTGGGGGAAGAAAGAATTAAAAAAAGGATGGGACATTAGTTTCCTCAACCTTTGTAAAGCATTTATCATTCTGAGGTAGAAACAGTAATATATTTCAGTTTAAGATTGTTCGTTTATACTCTGTACTTCTGAGATTTTTTTCTTGTTCTTGTTTATTTATAGGTGTCTTAGTTTCAGGAAACATTGAAAGTGACTTAAATAGATACAGTACAAAAGGAGACATTGAAAAATCACTTGGAAAATAAATGGCATGAAAAAAATGGCAAGGGGAAAGACCATGTAAATCCAGCAGGGAACACACAGAACATGTTTTGGTCAAAATTATTTACCATATCTATTACTAATAGATGGCTACAAATTATCTCAAACCAATCCCACAGTTAATGCAAAGAAGATGGCACAGTTAACTAATTTATGATAGTAATAAAATCAAATTAGTTACTTAGGAGAGAAAAAAAATTACACCTCTATTAAAACTAACTTCCAGTTAAATGTCATTAAAATCACTGTTTAAGGGGTTGGTATAATGTGGGCCACACATTCTTTTCTGGTACTGTCAAGAATGTTAATTAAATTAGTTAAATAGTTTTACTGCATTTCCTAACGTAAGCCAGATAAATATTGGAGTACAGTAATAATAACAAAGGAAACATTATATACCATAACCTTGACTCAGTAATTTTTTTTTAATATGAAGCCCTTCAGTTGATTTAGATTTACAGAAGCGAGAGAAAATATAGAATTCTCTAGTGAAGACTGCTATTTGATTAATCAAAAAATAATTCCCACTAACTCTGATTCTTCTGAATATTATTTTCTATAAGCATCAGTATCCAGAGGACTCTTTTCAACTCAAATGCTTCAGCTTATTGTAACTTGCTTACTTCAAAACCAATGTATGAGAAAACATACGTCCTAACGGAAATCTCCACAGGTTTATCATTTCTATATTGTACTGGAGGTTCTAGCTAAAACAAGTAGGCAATTAAAAGATTAAAAAAAAGCCCAGGCCGGGAGCAGTGGCTCATGACGGTAATACCAGCACTTTGGGAGGCCCAGGCGGGTGGATCACGAGGTCAGGAGATCGAGACCATCCTGGCTAACATGGTGAAACCCCGTCTGTACTAAAAATATAAACAAACAAACAAACAAAAAAATTAGCCGGATGTGGTGGCGGGCGCCTGTAGCGATAGCTACCCGGAGAGGCTGAGGCAGCAGAATGGCGTAAACCTGGGGGGCGGAGCTTGCAGTGAGCCAAGATCGCGCCTCTGGGCGACAGAGCGAGACTTCGTCTCAAAATAAATAAATAAATAAAATAAATAAATAAAATGAAAATAATAAAAGACAAAAGAACCCAGACAGATTAAAAAGAAATCAGACTATATTATTTTGCAGATTACATGATCTTATATGTAGAAATTATAAGAACTAAATTATTGCAAAAACCACAATTTCTTTTGCACCAACCCGATAATAATATTGTCGGATACAAGGTCAACACACAAAAATCAATTTCTATCCATTAGTAATGAAAATTTGAAAATAAAATTAAGAAATTATTTTTATTTTTATAAAAAAATTATAAATACGTTTTACAAAGAAGTACAAGACTTGTATACTGAAAGCTATGAAACAGTATTAAAAGTAATCAATATAAAGACATGTCATGTTCACTGCATTATTTTAAAACTGATTTACAGATTCAACACAATCCCTATCAAAATCCCAGCTTCCTTTATTGCACAAATTGGCAAATTGATTGAAGAATTTATCTGAAAATGCAAGAGACCCAACATAGCCAAAAATTCTTGAAAATAAAGAAAAATTTGGAGGACTCACATTTCCCAATTTCAAAACTCACTACATAGCTTCAGTAATCAAGATATCATGTTAGTAGCACACTGTACATGGACATTAGCAAAACAGAATTCTGAGTCCAGAAACAACCTCTACATTAATGGTCAGCTGATTTTCAACAATGAATCAAGAAAATTCAATGAAGGAAAGAATAGTCTTTCCAACAAATGGTGCTAGGGGAAATGGAAAGTCATGTACAAATGAATAAATATGGAATGGTACTTCAAAGCATATAAAACATTAACTGAAATAGATTAAATACATAAATTTAAGACCTAAAATTACAAAGCTATTAGAAAATATGGACATAATCATTTTTCTTTTTTGTATTTATTTCCTCTGTTGTACATACATTTCTTGGACCTTGGATTAGGCAATGGTTTTTAGATATAATATGAAACCACAAGCAATAAACAGTAAAATAAAATAGTATTCACTAAAATAACATTTGTGTTAAACCTGTACCTATATTAAAACTCTTACTACTACAACTAAACAGTAAAAAGACAAATAGCACATTCTTTTTTGTTTTTTTTTTGTTTGTTTGAGATGGAGTCTTGCTGTGTCACCCAGCTGGAGGGCAGTGGCACAATCTCAGCTCACTGCAACCTCTGCCTCCCAGGTTCAAATCGTTCTCCCACCTCGGACTCCTCAGTAGCTGGGATTACAGGCACGGACCACCAGGCTTGGCTAATTTTTGTAGTTTTAGTAGAGTTGAGGTTTCACCACGTTGGTCAGGCTGGTTTTGAACTTCTAACTTCAAGTGATCCTCCCACCTCGACCTCCCAAACTGCTGGGATTACAAATGTGAGCCACCATGCCTGGACACGAATAGCACAATCTTAAAAAATGGACAAAAGATTTGAATTGACGTTTCTCCAAAGAATGCATATAAGTGAGCAATAAGCATGGGAAAAAAAGGATCCACATAATTGGTCAAACCATGAGATAGCACTTCCTATGCAATAGGTTACCTAATCAAAAAGATGGAAAGTAAGTGTTGGAGAAGATATGGACAAATTGGAACTCTCATGCATTACTGTGGGACTGCAAAATGGTACAGTCACCTTGGAAAACTGTTTTGAATTACTTCACAAAGTTAACATGTAGTGTTAACATGTGATCCATGAATCCTGCTGTTAGGTATAAACTCAAGACAGAAAACATATATACACACACAAACACACAAGAAGATTCAAAACATCATTAGTCATTATAATCATAAGGTGAAAACAACCCCAAATTTCCATCAATGAATAAATGAAATGTGACCTATTTATGCAACAAAATTGTATTCACCACAAAAAGGAATGGGTCACTGATACATACTACAAAATTAACGAATCTTAAAGACATTAGCTAAGTTGGCTTTTCGTATTGGCTGTTGTTTATTTTTTGTGCTTTTTTCCTTTTCTTTTTACTTTTTCTTTTTTTTATTTATTTTTGTACTTTTGAATGCTCTTCCCAGGTTTACGGTTGCAATGAAACCGAGACTATCCTCATAAGCTCAAAATGTTTGAATCTGAAGCATCTTTAAGATATTACTCATTCGGCCGTGCACGGTGGCTCACGCCTGTAATCCCAGCACTCTGGGAGGCCTAGGTGGGTGGATCACGAAATCAGGAGATGGAGACCATCCTGGCTAACACGTTGAAACCCTGTCTCTATTAAAAATACAAAAAATTAGCTGGGCGTGGTGGCGGACGCCTGTAGTCCCAGCTACTCGGGAGGCTGAGGCAGGAGAATGGCATGAACCCCGGAAGTGGAGCTTGCAGTGAGCCGAGATCACGCCACTGGAGTCCAGCCTGGGTGACAGAGCAAGACTCCATCTCAAAAAAAAAAAAAAAAAAAAAAAGATATTATTCAGTCAAGTGCTGTTCACTCTAAAGGGAAAAAAAAATTAATCCAATTTATTTTATCAGAAATAAGCCATTTTTGGCTCCAGGGTTCTAAATATAATTACTTCTTTTAAAAAGTGGCTCAGAAGGGAAATAAGGATGCTACTTAGGACAGGGCTGAAAAACCCAATTGTATCCTATCAGCAGATCAAAGGCGAGAAACAATTTGGGAGAGCAGGATAATTTTATGGGAATGATGCAATTTAAGAGTCATTAAATGAAGAGTTTTGCTGCTATGATTTTTTTAAGTGTAGAAATGAGACGTGATAACTGTGGTTTGTGATGGATTGGCAAATAAAAAATACAATCAAAGAAGAAAATTTCTCAGGAATATGTGCTGATGAACTCTCTACAATATATTTTATTTCAATTACCTGGGAATAAATGTAACTAACCTATCTTCGGCAAAGTCTTACTGTAGGTTATCAGTAAATCTTTATTGAGAGACAGGAAAAGATAGAGCACTAAATCTTCATCGAGAGACAGGAAAAGATAGATAAATATAGCAGAAAATGAATCACCTAAGATTAGTCTATACCATTAATAACAGGATGAAATTTAAAGTCTGTTGCATATCAGCTCATGGAAGACATACAAGTTATTAAAAATCTTATCCCAATTTCTCCAATAATCCCTTGAAATCCATTTTAAAATTTGAATCACCATTTTCTGAAAACATTAAACATTTTTCACATCTTTGCCTTTGTTTGACCAACTACCATTATTATCACTTTTATTTTGAAGTCCTATAGATATATGTAGCCAGTTAATATTTCCATCTCCTGCATTAAAATTCCCTTGTGCTATTGCAAAAAAAAAAAAAAAAAGCTCCTTCATGTGCTCTGTGGCTCCATTATAACTAAAATTTAATTGTTTCTTTTATAGCACTTACTGTATCTTTGTGAAGTGTATAGTAAACTCCTGACAATTATCCTGTAGCAGCCAGCTATAGTAAATGTCTCTGAACTTTTCTCCTCCGTGAATGTCTAACCAGTTGAATTGCATATGGTAGATAAAATCAAACGATATTTATTTAACTAAATTTTACTTTTTTATGGTATATGAGATATTGATGGATTTCAAAAGGATAAACTAACTTTCAAATAAACTTAGGCTGAATAAATGAATGGAATATTTTCTTTTAATTAGCTTAACTAGTAAATTTGCATGAGTGACTGTATCTCATTTTTGCTTCCAATTCTATTTGCATTTTAGTTTGTATATTTATTGTGGAAAACAGAAAGGTACTTGTTCCAGGAAATTTTGGCTGGTCAACCTGATGTCCAGAAATGTTCTGGTACACATTTGGCTCTTTCATTAATTTTAACAGCTTCTTGTAGGCCTTGAGCTTAATTTTAAGGTTGTTCTTGGTGTAATAACTGTCTTATGACAACAATTTATTATTTAAATATTTTAACTATGGAGAATGTAAACAATAAATAGACACAAAATTGGCCCCTTACCTGAGAATACCTTCTGTTAGAGTGGCATTTTGCTTCTCTCTATTTAAAATCAGCCATACCTTGGACACAAAAGGGTACAGTTAGGTTTACCTGGGTCTACTTCTTTGAGAAAACAGGTTGTGAATAACTGTGGCAAAATAATAATCTGCCATCACATTTTAAAAATACAATGAAAAAGAAATATCAAGTTTTTGATTGTTTTGATTATTAAGATGTTTAAAATCTTGTATTTGAGATCCTTATCTTTTAACCTGTGTTGACGTTTTGGGTGCTTTAAAATGGACCACATACATTCAGGGATATTTCAATAAAAATAATTATTATCATAGGAAACTGACATCTTTAATTATTATCTTTACTTAAGTTATTTTTCTGCTTATAAACCAAACCTATGAATATTTATTAAAGACAATTATCAATTTGATCAAGTATTTTAAATGACTTTTTACATAAGTACTCTAACAAAAGATGAGATTTTTTTTTTCATAGCCTTCTATCTATTGTATAATTATCTTTTTCAAATTCTATTTTGTTTCACAATTTCCCCCCTTCAGTGTCTACATCCCACTCTTATGGCAATATGACATTTTTGTGAGAAATGTGTGAAAATTTGCAAGTGCAAGGAAAGGTACAATAAAATCTAACAAATAATCAAAGCCCAGCTGCACTTCATGTTTAAACTGCTTTGCACTGCTCAATAAGAAGCTTTTGGTGAAACTCTGATAAAACCCTTCTGTCACCCTCATCAATTTTATTCATATTTCCCCAGCTCTCAGCTATAGATTATAGGGGAGTTTGTTGGAAACCAAATGACTGAAGTATGCTTGGTAATGGTTGGTTCATTCCGTTTTTCTTCATCTCTTCTACAATTCATGAAGTGCCTTTTGAATTTTGTAAAGCAGTTTTTAGATCAGTTGGAAGTCAGCAAAAATTTAGCATTAATGAGTTCATTTCCACAAAAATTGGCTTATTACTATGCAGGCTTCCAATGTTATATGGTTGTGGTTTTATAGTCATTTCTTTTATTCATTTATAAAGATATTCTCTTACCTGCCACATGTACAAATAATGAGGCCAGTAAAACATTCCACTTTTTAAAAAGTAATTGCAAGTAAGAAAAATATAACTTCAATAACTTATAGTAACTGAATTAAGTAAAATAAAAGTTGTATATAAAAAATTACATATGATCACTGAGAAACTGTATTAACCTTATTATTTTATAAAATAAATATTATAGTGGTTATTCTATCAATAATAAAATATCAAATAAGGTTTTATGTATAAAAGAAATTCTAGATCATTATAAATTTAATTGAAGGAAGATTATAAGTGAATACAAGTACATTTAAGAAATGTATATAAGAAAGTTATGTATTCAACATATTCTAATATATTTAAAACACAGATATCGGAAAACAAATTTTATATAAAAATCATTTAGAGCAGCAAACTATCAATATTATGTAATTTGCTAGTTGATTTTCTAGTGTATATGTCTATCATGACTTCTAAAAGCGATATTATCTGCATATTCCTTCCCAGTTTTCTCTTAGTTCATTATCTTTCCTTGATACATTAATATCTACAAGTAACATAAAATAAATTTTTTATCTTTAAGACAAAAGAAAATTTGACAAGGGTTGTGAAAGGCCTGTATGGGGAAAGTTATGAAATACTTCTGATTAAAACTAAAAATGACATAAATAAATTAAGTGTTACACTGTAGTGATATGTCAGAAG
Source organism: Macaca mulatta (assembly GCF_049350105.2). Classification (NCBI taxonomy): domain Eukaryota; kingdom Metazoa; phylum Chordata; class Mammalia; order Primates; family Cercopithecidae; genus Macaca; species Macaca mulatta. The sequence goes on from NC_133411.1 coordinate 29,094,891, forward strand.
TTCAGTATCACTAAGATACCTATTACCTCCAGATGATTCTATAAATTTAAAATAATCTCAATCAAAATCCCTTCAGGCTTTTTGGGATCAGTTGACAAACTCATTATAAAGCTCATATGGATATAGAAAGGATCTAGAACAGCCAAAACAACTTTCAAAAGCAAAATCAAGTTGGAAGATTAATCTTGTCTTTACTTCAATACTTATGATAAAACTACAGTAATCAAGACAATGTGGTATTTGTGTAAATATCAATAAATGATTATTAGAACAGAATAGAGAGTCCAGAAGTGGACTAAATCATATCTGGACAAATAATCTTTACTCAGATATAAAGCCAATGCAGCAGAGAGAGCACAGTGTTTTCAAAAAGTGATACTGGAATACTTAGATATTCAACTTCAATGCATACCTCACAACTGATACAAAAATTAACTTGTAATGAGAAATTGACCTAAACGAAAATCTTAAATATTTAAAACACTTAGAAGAAAACAAAAAAGAAAACCTTTGTGAATGGGTTTGATGGTTAATTGCATGTATGAATCTGACTGGGTCACAGAGTGCCCAAGTTAAACATTATTTCTGGTGTGTCTGTCAGAGTGCTTCCAGATGAAAGTAGCATTTCAACTGGTGGATCCAGTAAAGTAGACCACCTTCCCCATGGGGGTGGGCATCATCCAGTCTGTTGAGGGCTTGAATAGAACAGAATGGTGAAGGAAGGGAGAATTTTCTCTCTCTACCTGCTTGAGTTGGGACATCCATCTTCTCCTGCTATTGGGCTGGGATTTACATCATCAGTTCCTGGGCTTTGGGAGTGGGACTGGACTGGAATTACACCACTGGTTTTTCTGGATCTCTGTAATGAATCTTTTATTTACCGGGATTAGGCAAACATTTTCCTAAATATGACACCAATGTTTTTAAATGTCACTGTTCAAAGACACTGTTAAAAAATAAATGTACAATAAAAGACTAAGAAAATCTCTACAAATAATATCTGAAAAGGGAATATATATATACACACATATTCTCAAAACTCAATAATGATAAGAAACAAGTAATTCAATTTCTAATAATGGCATAGATTTCAACAGACGCTTCACCAAAATGATAACGTGGATGGCAAATAAACACATAAAATGAAACTACATTATTAAGCATCAGATAAAGTAAATTAAAAGTCTAATGAGGTTTCACAACAGATGTATGGAAATGGCAAAGAAAAGACTGGTCATACTATGTGTTTGCAAAGATATAAAATTACTAGGGCTACACTATACCGATGGTATTAATGAAATACGATACATTCACTTTGGAAAATAGTTTGGCAGTTTCTAAAGCAGTACAATATATATCTAACTATTCACATATGATCCAGCCATCCAGCCCCTAGGTATTTGCCTAAGAGAAATTAAATCATGTGTGCATACAAAGACTTGTAATAAATATTAATAGCAGCTTTATACATAATAAACAAACATTTGAAACCATCAAAATGTTCATCAATAGATGAATGAATAAACAAATCATAGTACATCCACACAATAGAACACTACTCACCAGTAAAATAATGAATTATTGATACAGGCTTCAACCTGGTTGAAACTCAAAATAAATATATGGAGAGCACAATCTACCATCAACTTCATAACTTCCTGTAGATTTTGGCCCATTTTCTGTGGTTAATGAGACATTTCACAGAGGGTCCCATCTATTATGACCTTTCTCTTTTCTAAAGACAGGAGACACATCGGTGTTCCTGGGAGCTACAGGTGAGTTGTAAAACTCTTCCACACTTATTAGATCAATTGTTTACTAGTATTTGTTTAAAATCAAAGGTATAAATATCATCCAAGCTTCTGACAAGATTCATGTTCTCTTGCGTAGAGAGATTCTCAGTTTCTATTTGCAGTGAGTTCCTTGATAAATTCTGATTTGGGAAGAGACAGATAAATGACAACTAGCCTTAAGAGAAAGACAAAAGAGGAGGCTTACGCTTCTAATCCCAGCACTTTGGGAGGCCGAGACGGGTGGATCACGAGGTCAGGAGATTGAGACCACGGTGAAATCCCGTCTCTACTAAAAACACAAACAATTAGCCGGGCGTGGTGGAGGGCGCCTGTAGTCCCAGCTACTCCGAGAGGCGGAGGCAGGAGAATGGCGTGAACCCGGGAGGCTGAGCTTGCAGTGAGCCGAGATCGCCCCACTGCACTCCAGCCTGGGCGACAGAATGAGACTCCGTCTCAAAAGAAAAAAAAAAAAGAAAGAAAGAGAGAGAGAGAACGATAAAGAGGAAGTAAGACGGAAGTCTTTCCTGCAAAAGCCAATTGGATATCATAAACTGGAAATGCACAAATAATCTAAATTGTCCATATGATGATATAAGGGAATTAAATAATAGTGGGATTCTTTGGGTTCAGAAACACAAAAACTGTCAGCAGATCACATGGGGAGAAGCACTGCACTGGCTCTGAAAATTAAGGACCCTTTTAATGACCTTAGGTAAGTTCCTTAACTGTGAACCTCGATTGTGTCATCTGGAAAGTATGGAATATAATTGTAACTATTCAAAGGGTGATTATAAAGATTAAATAGAGTAACTGGTATACAATGCCTAGAATAGAAAGAGTACTTCACAAATGTCGATTTATTTTAAAGCACATCTTATATTATATAGTAAATAAAAAATTACTAGAAAATTCGTATTTGTATTATTAAGTAAACATTTTTAAAAGTACATAGTAATGCATATTAAGCTGTACTTTCAATAAATAACTTGTTTTGGTGGAAATTTGTCGCCTTAGTAGGCAACTGAATAAACCCCTTTTAGTGAGAAATAAGGATTTCAATATCGTGGAATATCTTTTAGCCGGTAAAAAAAATTTGAAGTAATGCCATGTGAATTTTATAACAATATATGACACAATTTCTTTGAGTCATAAACATTAGTCCTCAACGGATTCTATGTTTATATTTTACATGATAAAAGTTGAGTTTTTATACTGTATTACACAAGAGCAAATTGTTGAGGGAAAAATTTCACAGCTATTTCACTAAACACAAACAAAACATAAAACCAGTTTAAAGTATTCATTATTATGAAGTTTCATTAATGAATTACAAAATTATTTTATTGAGTATTATAAAAGTTTTTTTATTATGTAACAATTGTTTAGGCATATATTGGGATTTATTGTCCACTTATTTAAGGCAGCTGCCACTTCACTTGCCTGGAAGAGATTATCAACAAAGTTTTACTAATTTTTTGATAATCACTTGTTTTATGCACATAAACTTCTTACATTGCAAAACATTTTATAGCAACAGTAGTCTAAAAAGCTTTGTTTTCCAAGGGGTTGTAGATGGTAATTTGGACAAGATACCCTTAGAGAAATTTACTGAAGAGAATTTGTTTAAAAACACACCTTCAATAGCTAGTACCCATTTCTCAGTGAATTACTCCAGATTCCAGCATATCTCAGCAGAAAACAAAAGGAAAATATACTCCCTTAATTATTTTCTAGGAAAAAAGTTCCATATCTTATTTTAATTTCAGTTATAAGACAAACAAATAACTAATGTTTCTAGTTCTGCATGTAAATTATTATAAATAATTATTCCTTTTCATGTTTCAGCTTTTTTGGCACATATTTAATCACACCTTCCTCCTATACTTGTTTTTCTCCATTCTTTTTTGTTAATTTTTATTTTCAAAAAAGTCTTTTTAAGGCATGTTTTATAAGAAATAAAACACTCTGTTAATATATCCTGGGGGTTTGAACAAATGTATTCATGTATGTTAACAATCAAGAAAAGAGTACAATACTGTCATTTCCAAATGTGTCACCTTGTAGTTGAAGAAGTTCAGAACACACACACCACTTCTAAATATGCCACTTTGGCATAAGAATTATTTTGAATTAAAGGCATTTAACAAACAGCAGGTGCAAGAAGAATCACTCTGACCTTCCTTCCATTTCTTAAAAGGAGGAGATGAAATTTCCATGTGAAAGGCGTCCTCCCTATACCAAAAGGAAAATAGCATTCTTATCATCAAGGACAGGGAGTTGAGGACAAGAGAAATCTTTACAAACAACCCTTATCTTCCTAGTCACTTCTTTACCCAATTAACTACCCTAGACTAAGTCCCATTTGCTTTATCACCTTTTCACAACTTGCTTTCTTTTGTCCAAGTCAGTATACAACTCTGATTCTAACTACTTCCTTGGGTCTTCATTTCTTTATAAAGGCTTCAGTGCCACAACTTGTATTAAATCAACTTATACGCTTTTCTCCAGTCCATTTGTCTTATGTCAATTTTAATTCTCAGATTCAGTCAAAAACAAAACAAAAGAAAGAAACAAAAACTCTAGGAGAGTAAAGTTTTACCTACTCTACTTAGTCACTCTACATTCGCCACCACTGATCTACTTTCTGTCACTATTAGATTTCACTTTTCCTATAATTTCAAATAAATAAAATTATGCAACATGTATTTGTTTATGATATTTTTCACTCAGCATGTTTCAGATATTTACCTCTTTATGTTTTTTTACATAAAAAACATATTTTTTTACCACTAACTAGTATACAAATAGATGAATATATGAAATCATGCATATCCAGTTATCTGCATAACTTGGGTTTATTTATGTTTTTGCCTTTTCTGAGTAACACTGCTGTGAACATTCCTACATAAGTATTTTTTGTGGACATATGCTTTCATTTTTCTTTAAATAATACCTTAAAATGAGATTGTTGTTACTGTAAATGTGTGCTTAACTTTGCCAAAATATGCCAAATGGTTCTACTATAGTTGTACCATTTTATGCTCTCAACTGCAATATATGAGTTCAAATCAATTCTTATCCTGGACAATGTCTGGTGTTGTTATTCCTTTTAATTTTAGCCATTACAGTAAATAAGTAATGGTAGTTCCTTATTGTTTTATTTTGCATTTCCTTGATAAATAATGATAGTGAGCTGCTTTGTGTGCATATATTGGCTATGTATGTCATATTTTATGAAATATCTGCCTAAATCTTTGGTCCAAATTCTATTGTATTGCCTTCTTTTTATTAAGTCGTGTTCTTTAAATTTTCTGGATCAGGTCACTATGTCAGATATAAGAATGGCAAATGTTTTCTTCTAAATAGTGGCTTGCATTTTTACATTTTTGATGGTATAAATACATTTATATCTAAATGTAATGATATAATTTAAAAGCATTTTTTAAATTTTACAATCAAAGTTGGTGATTTGGAATCCTAAGTAAAATGTATTTGCCTATTACATTGTTGCAAATATTTTTCTATTGATTTCTACTGGAGCACGTTTTTGTGCATTTGGTTGGTCAAGAGTTATTTATTTTTAAAAATTGGTGGTGCTGAGTTGTTATTATCTGCTAAAAAATAAACTGATATTCAGTGTATAGTTTGAAAATTTTCACAAATACATAAGCCCATATACCCACCACCACAACCAAGAGATATAACTACTGATTGTCCCCATCTTGTTCCCTTTTGCAGCATCCCCCAACACCACTATCCTCAGGCAAGAAATGATCTGCTTTCTATTTCTCTAAATTTCATAAACCTTTTCTAAAAATCCATATAAACAGAATTGTAGGATCTGTTTGCTTCAAAATCTTCTTGCTCAGTGGTATGGCTTAGAGATTCTACCACGTCAATATTTGTATCAGTAATTCATGTTTTAAAGAATTATATTTAGTTTATTTTTAATTGACAAATTAAAATCATATATACTTATGGTGAGGAGTTTATAATATCTTATTGCAGAGTTGTACTCCATTACATGGATATATTACCACTTACATGCTAATGATCATTTAAGTTTTCAACTTTACTTTTGTGAATAAAACTTCTGTGAACATTTGTGTACATTATTTTATATGCACAAAAGTTTTCCCCTGCTTAGCATCTTTTTGATGAATAACTCAGAGGAAAATTTCTGAGTTGCATGGTAAGGGTATATTTAATTTATAAGAAACTACCAAAGAGTTTCTTAAAAGGGTTGGACTTGGTAGAGCTAGTTCCAGAGATCTGGGTGCAGATTGCAAGGGGATGCTGACTTGGTGCATGTGCTTGACTCACTACTCAAAAAAAGGGTGCTCCTTCTCTGATATATGTTTTGCTGTTCATTTTATTTAGCTTTGATATTTGAAGGCCCTAGATCTTGATTCAAAATGCATTAGCCTCTTTTTTTCCAACTCTTTCATAGAATTTTCATTGTTTTAATCCTGGTTAACTTTTTACAGATGCAGAGAACTTTTTAAAAAATGTTCTTTCATTTTATTAGTCTATCTGGAAGGATTTCAAAAGATATTAATTTATACTGTCAGAAAAATTACCATTAGTTTTCAGAGAAAAAAAACATCATTTCTTGCCATTTCTATTTTCTAAAAAAAAATTGTGTGTGATTTGTAATGTTTCTTCATCAAATGTTTTATAAAATTCACCAATGTAGCCATCTGTGCCTAGAGTTTGCTTTGTGGTAAAATGTTTAATTATGAATTCAATTTTTTAAGTGATTACAAGAGTATTCAAGTTTCCTGTTTCTTAAGTCAGCACTGCATTAAAATTGTTCATTACACATCTTTATTATTCTTTCAATGTTTGGAGTATGTATGGCACTGTCTTTAATTCCCAGTCTTGGTAATTTGGGGAAATGGCATTGTTTTCTTTTTTTAAAGCTTTTGTAGATTGTTTTGGCAAGAAGTCAAATTCCTTGAGGTTTTTTTTTTTTTGAATCTTTCAATGCTTTATGGTCATTGTTTGTTAATTGGTGTTTAAAACAATTGAGTTAGATAGAAGTATGCCCCCACCCCCACTCCTCTACAGACTGTTCTAGATTAATTCCCATTACCTATGAATATGCTATAGTACATGGAAAGAAGAAGGTTGAGGGTTAAATTCGTGGGTGCAATTATGATTGATAATTAATTTACCTTACAATAAGAAGAGTATCCTTATCAAGTAGGCCCAATTAAATCACAATAGTTTGTTAAAGTAAAACAGGGAGGCAGAAAAGACAATCAGTGTCAGAGTGATGATATGAGGAAGGTATGAGATGTGAGACTCAACTGGTCATTGTTGGCTTTGAAGATGGAAGGGAATCATGAGCCCAGCAATGCAAACTGCCTCTTGATGTTTGAAAATGAAGAAAATGGATTCTCCCCTAGAGCCTCCAGAAAGAAATGCAGTTTCACATCTTGATTTTAGCACAGTGAGACCCATTTTAGACTTTTGATCTCCAGAACTGTAAGACAGCATATTTGTGCTATTTTTAGCTACTAAATTTGTGGCAATTTTTTATGGCAGCAGAAGAAAACTAATGCAAAGTCTTCACTGTAGTTTTAGATGAGGACTACTGTTCAAGCATGACAATTCTTATGCCTCTATTGAAGACGCTGGGTGTTCAACAATGTTTCTCCACTCTCATGGATTGTAAATCAAGCATCTCCCATCCTACATGTCTTCTGATAATTTTTTAGATATAAGCTCCCAAATAGTTGTTCTTACACAGCCAGTTATTCTTAATGGGTAGTTATCCAAAGAATCAAGTTGTCCCTGTGCAAATAGCAGGGAACCTGTATGCTGGGCAGTTCTCTCCCCTATGGTACTCTGCCTCAGTCTCTTGGAATTTCAGTCGGTAGGCTGAAGGCCCCAGTATTCTGCTTGAGTGACTCCTTCTTTTGCCACAATTCAGAAAGTGTCCCAAAAGAGAGAGCTGAGGAAAATCATTCCGTGTGTCTCATTTGTTTTCTTTCTTTCAGAGATAACATTTCTCAGCTTCCAGCTGCCAAAATTGTAAAAACACACTGTTTCATATATACACCTTGCCCAATTTTTCTACTTCATTCTAGTTCTAGGCCATTTCTGGTACTAGTTTCTCTGCCACAGCCAGATGTGAAAGAAAAAACTTCATGTATGATGGATTGAAACTCATGTATATAAGTGTCTGTTTTCTTCACAATTCCATTCTGTTGTGTTTGTGTGCATTAATTTCAGAAATTTGTTTGCTCACAGTTTAGTCCCTGTTTAACATCTCACTTATTCACATTCATATTTACATTCAAATTCATGTTAATTCTGACTTTTAAAAGCTTTTTTTCTTATGTGCCTTCATTCATTTTTTCATTCACCTTTTCAGGCACATAAACATATAGTCTAAGTACTTTGCTAAACTTAACAAAGAGAAACTTCAAAGCTTAATGTAATTTTCACATCATGCCTGAAGTGACTAGCCAGCTTTCCAGGTAGGTTGTCATAACCTACACTCAGGCTAGACAGCAGCAGATTTTAAGCTTCCAGGATAAAACCTAGAGAATCGCCTGAAAATCTCCAGAAAAATATAGACAAATTGCATTTTTCTCAGTCTTTCTTTGTCACCACCAGCTTGTAGAAGGATAAATAACAAACATATTTAGGAGAATAAAAGAATTATATATCCATGCTTCCTGTTACAATCTCCTTTGCTTGTATACCAAAAGAAATTAGGACAATTACTACTTACTTTTCTACTTCATGCCTTATACTATAGCCAACATAAATCTTAAAAATTTGCCTATAAGTGTCTTTTAAAATTAAATATACAATTGTGCACCAGTGAATTATTCTTTGTCACAAAATTTAAATAATTAAATTGATAGCCGGAAATGTATCAATTTGTTTGGCTGAGTTCAAAATTTGAAGTAGCAATCTGTAGGAAATCTTTCAGCTTTATGTAGTGCTCCTTCAGTAAGGTATAAGAATATAAATGGTTTATTCTGAGAATCTAACACTAACATTATTATTAGCTCATTCAACGTGTGAATACAGGGTTTGCTTTAATGCTTTCAAAATCATGTAAATATAATTTCTATCATACATAATTCATTAACAATGGCTTTTATGACTGATTTCATCATCATGTAGAAAAGCTGCAATAGAATATTGTGAATTCAGGACCTCCTGAGAAAATTGGTCATAAATTTATTATTTTAAAATATATGAGCCATGATTATATATATATTGTGTGTATATATATATACACACACACACACACACATTGTTGGCCAGGCACGGTGGCTCATGCCTGTAATCTCAGCACTTAGGAGACTAAGATGAGTAGATCACTTGAGGTCAGGACTTCAAGACCAGCCTGGCCAACATGGTAAAACCCCATCTGTATTAGTCTGTTTTCACTCTGGTGATAAAGACATACCTGAGATGGCAATTTAGAAAGGAAAGAGGTTTAATTGGACTTACAGTTTCTTTTCTTTTTTTTTTTTTTTCTTTGAGACGGAGTCTCGCTCTGTCGCCCGGGTTGGAGTGCAGTGGCCGGATCTCGGCTCACTGCAAGCTCCGCCTCCCGGGTTTACGCCATTCTCCTGCCTCAGCCTCCCTAGTAGCTGGGACTACAGGCGCCCGCCACCTCGCCCGGCTAGTTTTTTGTATTTTTTTAGTAGAGACGGGGTTTCACTGTGTTAGCCAGGATGGTCTCCATCTCCTGACCTCGTGATCCGCCCGTCTCGGCCTCCCAAAGTGCTGGGATTACAGGCTTGAGCCACCACAACCGGCCCTGGACTTACAGTTTCACATGGTTGGAGAAACCGCACAATCATGGCAGAAGGCAAAGAGGAGCAAGTCACATCTTACATAAAAGGCAACAGGTAAAGAGAGAGATTGTGCATCGATACTCTGCCTTATAAAGCCATCAAATCTCGTGAGAATTATTCACTATCATGAGAACAGCGAAGGAAAGACTCTCCCCTGTAATTCAGTCACCCTCCTCCGGGTTCCTGCCACAACATGTGGGAATTCAAAATGAGATTTTGTTGGGGACACAGCCAGACCATATCACCGTATATACCAAAAATACACAAATAAGCCGGGTGTGGTGGCAGGTGCCTGTAATCCCAGCTACTCGGGAGGCTAAAACAGGAGAACTGCTTAAATCCCGGAGGCAGAGGTTGCCGTGAGCCAAGATTGCACCATTGAACTCCAGTCTGGGTGACAAAAATAAATTAAATAAATAAATAAATAAATAAATAAATAAATAAGATATATACACTTGTTTGATGTATATATTTGAAGCATCCCAACACTGTGTATCACTCAACCTGGGCATAAGTAATTTTCTCATAAATATATTTTCTACATTAAAGTACTTCTGCAAAAAAAAAAAAAAAAATTCAGAAATATGGATAATTATGTTTATTAATGTTGAAGGTATTCTATAATGAAATTGATGAGCTTTGTATTGTGACTTCCCTACAAGAAAACAGCATGGTAATTTTCTGAAACATAGTACGATTCCCAAATACTAGTCTCCTAGAAAGTTCCCCCATTGTATGTGGTAAAAAAATTACTAATTAAATTTATATTTGCTTCTACATATGTGTCTGAATTTGTCATATTTAATATTGACAATAGCCCTACAATCCTTGATAAAATATGCCATAGAAAATACGTAGAGCAACGTCAAAATCTAAGATGATTGATATACACAGCAGAACTCTTTTATTTTTTTTTTTTTTTTACCCTTTTTCTAATGATCCTAATTTGTAATCCCCACGTGTCAACAGAAGAACCTGATGGAACTTGATTGGATCATGACAGCAGTTTCCCCAATGCTGTTCTCATGACAGTGAGTGAGTTTTCACAAGATCTGATGGTTCAAAAGTGTTTTGCAGTTTCTCCTCGCCCTCCCGCTGCCACGTAAGACTGCCTTGCTTCCCTGTCACCTTCTGCCATAATTTTAAGTTTCCCAAGGCCTCCCTAGCCATGCAGAACTGTGGGTCCTAAATGTCTTTTGTTTACAAATTACCCATTCTCTGGTAGTTCTTTATAGCAGTGTGAAAACAGGCTAATAGAGCCTGTTTGTAAATTCTAGGCCTCTGTCCTGTTCCAGGCACAGAATATTATTCTATAGGAGATCTAGGGAGTGATTCACTTGGTAAAGAATAATTCTGCATGATTATTGCTGAGAATCTTTCCCACATAACATAAAGGGAAGTGTGGGATGGGTTTTTATTTGTTGTTGTTTGTTTCTTTTCCTGTTTTTGGCAATTTCTTTTTATGTTTCTGAGGAAGCCGAATGGAAGTATTCCCTTTTTTAACTGGAAATGCTTTTATATGGGTAGATGCAGTTGTCAGCATATGATGCTTATCACTACTGATGTCTAGACGGGGGCAGGTGCATCACTTCACAAAGATGAGCTGTGTGGCACTGTGTAACTTCTGAGTTAACTGTGTAACTATGCAGCCTCTGCCTTCATTGTTTCAGAGTATTTTAATGACTTTTCTGTCATTCACTGAAGGTTATTAATTATGTAAATTTTAGCATATTACATTAATAGAAATATATGAATCTCCTATTAATAATATACATTTCCAGCAATAATAGAATTATTTACTAGCTGTTATTTATTTATTACATAGAAGAGTAGGAAATCTTAAAATGTTGATATCTAATATTATTAATGTCATAGAAAATATTTAGTGAGAAGGCACAAATCAAAACCACAAAACATATATGCCTTATTCTCATAAGTATACAATTACAGTTTCTCTTTCTTCTGTGTCACTGTCTCTTTCTCTCCCATCTGATATGTTTCCTCAACTGATATGTGTTTGATATCATCTTAGAGCCAGAAGTTTATAAAAATCTAAATTTCTCTCTAAAATAAAACTACATAAAAACTGAGCATGCTGAATAATAGTTCAATTGTCTTAATTAAATTTCACTAAATTAAAATGTTCATAGTGTGTTTGAAATAAACACTTAAAATATACTCTATTTTAAAAAATCATTCATGCTTACTGTTAAACACCATAATGTATCATCATTTTTATATCACAGAAGCAGAGACAGAGCATTTTTGTGGGTGATGTAAAGAAATGTTCAATTCTGTGAGAAATAATTATGTCAAAAATAATTATCTGGGTTTCTGTACATTATTAACAACAAGTTTAATATTTATTAAATATTAAAATTATCTTTCAAATATATGATTACCTATAATTAAATAAGAAACACAATACAACTTTCTGTTAAAGTTATACTTCCTTATAAGGATATTAATGAGGCCGGGCGCGGTGGCTCAAGCCTGTAATCCCAGCACTTTGGGAGGCTGAGACGGGTGGATCACGAGGTCAGGAGATCGAGACCATCCTGGCTAACACAGTGAAACCCCGTCTCTACTAAAAAATACAAAAAACTAGCCGGGCGAGGTGGCGGGCGCCTGTAGTCCCAGCTACCCGGGAGGCTGAGGCAGGAGAATGGCGTGAACCCGGGAGGCGGAGCTCGCAGTGAGCCGAGATCCGGCCACTGCACTCCAGCCTGGGCAGCAGACTGAGACTCCGTCTCAAAAAAGGAAAAAAAAAAGAAGGAATATTAATGAAGAAAAACTGGCTTTCAATATTTAATGATCTAGCTCTGTAATTTAAAATTCACACACAATTAAAAAATATGTTTAAAAGTTTATTCAGAATACAATGAGTATTTTCCAACCAAACAAAAGATTTGAAGTTATTTGTTACCATTTCTCACTAATTCAAAATATGACATTTTTTTGACCTTTTAGACTATACATATATATATTCTTCCTATTAGAAGATATATAACTGTCTTTATGTTTCAGTTAAATGAGTTGTGTCTGCATGCAATCAGTTAATTATAATAATAACAAAGACCACCTTACTTATGTTAAAATGGGATTGAGTAGACTTTGTAAGTTCTTTTCTATTATTATTTTCATTAATTTTCACTGTGCTCAGCAGTATTGATACTGATTTGCATTCCAAAAGATAGTTTCAAATGGTATCATGGATTTAACTTGAAACATAAAAGCTAAGAAATTCAAAGTATTCAAAGTTAAGCTCATATTCGATTTTGTTATAATCCCATTAAAACTGGGCTATTATTTTTAATTTGCATATTTTTCATTTATAATGCCCCCTAATAGGTTTGGCCTTTATGCTCAAAGAGACAGAATAAATGCTTTAAGAATCAAGATTTTAGGGACTTTGTAGAACCCTGTCTCCATCTGTGACTCTCTTTACCCTAGCTTACTTTAAACTGCATTTACTTTGAAAAAACAATGCTTCTTTCATTCAATAATATTCAATGTTTATCTACTAGGTGTGGCACTTAGTTTGTTCTTGGAAATTCATAGAAAAAAATTCATAATATCTTGCCAGAAAAATTCTTACAGTGTAACGAAGAAGGCAAAAAGTGACCTCAAGAGTTAAATTTCTAGTCATAAGTACTTTGAAAAAGATACGACTTGTAAGATGTCCAGAGAAATGACATGTAAGTTAGACTGGGGACACGTGAAGTGAATATATTTTGAAAGTTTCTTGGAGAAGAAAAATTGACTCAAAAAGAAACAGAGAAGGAAAAGAACTTCCAGTTACAGAAACTCACCTTGCCTTCTGATAGATTCCTTTCCCCTCTGGTGTTCTCTCTGCAGAAGTAACCTCCAAATGAAGGTGCTGAGTAGTGTATGATTTCTCTTATTTTGAGCAAAAGAATTTTAACATTGTCCTCAGTTTGAGTAACTTTTAGACACTGACTCTAGGCTTCTAGCCTCCCTTCCCTTAGAGCATTTACTGAAGAAAACTTTTAAATGCAAATTCTTTCCCTGCCCCTTTGAGATGTAAATCTTCTCCCAGCCTTTGGCCAGTTTTATTACCAGCTAATACCTTTCTCAAGAACCTGGGAGCCATCCTTTTGAAATTAATCATCCAGAAAGATAGTGCCTTATCTTCCAGTCTCTCTGTAGAAGACTAATTTCACCAATAAGCACCAATTAGCAAACACGGAAGTCCTAATCACGTCGACTGACTTCTCTATTAGTACCTTCCAGTATTTTTCCACTAGATCACCACAGGACTTGAAAATTTTCTTGACTCTTGTTTCAGCAGAGTTAGATTCATTCTCTTTTCTCTATTGAAATAGTTGTGAATAAAGTCTCCCTTGCCTGTTGAACTGTTGGGTACAATTTTTCTTTAGGAGTTCCAAAGTATAATTTCCTCATGAACTAACTTTGGAGTAAACTGCATGGAGTCACTCATAATGAGAGAAATAACATATATTCATACAATGGATTTTGCAGCTTATTGTTATTTTTGCTTCCATAAGAAGTAATGAGCATCTTGGTAGCAGAAAAGCAAAAGTAAAATGTAAAATATGCATTAAGATTCTCATCTAACTTTTCAGAAATGTTAACCTAAATGTGCAACATTGATAATAATCTTAATGATGTGCAAGACTGGTGTCTTACTTCTTTTTGTGTTGCTATAACTGAATTCTTGAGACTGGGTAATTCATTAAAAAACGATACATGTTACTTCTTGTGGTTCTGGAGCCTGGAAAGTTCGAGATCAAGGTGACACATCTGATGAGGCCTTACTGCAGTATCATCCCATGGTAAGAGGTATCACATTGTGAGGCAGAGCAAGAGTCCTAGCTGAGGTCTCTCTTCCCCTTTGTTTACAAAGCCACCAGTCCCAACATGGGGCCCCCACCCTGATGACCTTACATAATTCTAGTTACCTCCCAAAGAATCCTCCACTTAATACTAATGAAGATGAAATTTCAACATAATATTTGCAGGAAACATCCAAACCACAGCAACTGGTGTGTAATTTATGGGAATTGCTGAAAGTGCTATCAGTTTATTTTCCGTGCTATAAAACATCAGAATTTTCCATAGAGAGAAAAAATTTATTTAATGTGGTAATGACAGTGTAGATTCATAACCTCTGATAAAGGAAAACTATCTGTTTAACGAAAATGTATAATCCTAGAAGATACCTTTGAAGAGACTGATACAACAATAATAATTTCAATGATTAGTTTCTACTCTGCTATTTCCAATTATGTAACTTCTTTTTACAATTAAGTATACTATTTATACCAACACTACTATACTGCTTTCAAAATGGATGCATAGATTTTAACAAAAGACAGCATACAGTTAAATCATTAAATTCAAGGTAAAATAGCAAGACTCAAATGTTTTGTATTTATGTTTGTGCATCTATATGTGTGTATGTATAATGTAAGGAAATAATTTATAGACCACTATCAAGGGCTAAGTTCTACAAATATGACTTTAGCATTCACTTCACTTCTGGACTCTATTAAATCATTTTCTTATAAGTGTCAACAAGATATAATTATTTAAATGTAACAATGTTTACTAATGTCCCAATGTCATTTTTCTTACATCTGTGAACTTGTTCTTTTAAGAATTCTGCTAGGGCCGGGCGCCGTGGCTCAAGCCTGTAATCCCAGCACTTTGGGAGGCCGAGACGGGCGGATCATGAGGTCAGGAAATCGAGACCATCCTGGCTAACACGGTGAAACCCCGTCTCTACTAAAAAATACAAAAAACTAGCCGAGCGAGGTGGCGGGCTCCTGTAGTCCCAGCTACTCCGGAGGCTGAGGCAGGAGAATGGCGTGAACACGGCAGGCGGAGCTTGCAGTGAGCTGAGATCCGGCCATTGCACTCCAGCCTGGGCGACACAGCGAGACTCCGTCTCAAATAAATAGATAAATAAATAAATAAAAATAAAAATTCTGCTAAATAAGCAGAGGTAGAAAAGGCACATTTGTTTAAGCTTAGACTCCCTTTTAATTGCCCTACCTCATAAATCAAGAACGTAGCAAACTTGGAAAAGAGCTTTTTCCTTTTAACATCCATAGCCTTTATGTATCTCTGAGCAATTTCAAATGGTTAGAAAGCTGTCTGCATCAATTCATAGCTAATATGTTACCATAGCATAATCTTGACTTGAGAAGATATTCTCCTCCTTGAGGTTGCTCCAGGAAAAGCAAGAGAGAAACATGATATGCAGCAAACCTCCATTAGAAAATGTGGACCAATCTGCGTCCTTTTTAAGTTTTCATTTCTCTCTTTGACTCTTCATGTAAAGCTGAGGTAAATAAAAGTTATCTGTGCTAGGCCGGGCGTGGTGGCTCAGGGCTGTAATCCCAGCATCTTGGGAGGCCGAGGCGGGAGGATCACGAGGTCAGGAAATCGAGACCATCCTGGCTAACACGGTGAAACCCCGTCTCTATTAAAAATACAAAAATTTACCCGGGCGTAGTGGCAGGCGCCTGTAGTCCCAGCTACTCAGGAGGTTGAGGCAGGAGAATGGCGTGAATCCGGGAGGCAGAGCTTGCAGTGAGCCGAGATCACGCCACTGCACTCCAGCCTGGGAGACAGAGAGAGACTCCGTCTCAAAAAAAAAAAAAAAAAAAAAAAAAGTTACATGTGCTAACTTAAAGCTTCTCAATTGTAGGGAAGTCATTTATAGCTGTCTAAGCATGGGACATATACATTAAATGTTTTAATACTGACAAAAATTTAAAATAGTAACTTGTATTAGACAAAAAAAATAAAATAAAATTTGTACTTAAGGGGTGACAAGATGTTAACCTAAATGTATAGCAATTTAGGTTAACATCTTGTCACTCGTTAAATAAAAAATTTAATTAATTTCTTTTACTCTTTAAATAAAAATAAAACCATTCACATAGATAATGACTTTTAGCCCCATGTTATTCAAAATGGATACAATTGCAATCTCTTATTAAATATTTCAATGCTAGCTGTAAATAAAATCTATCTAGTGAAAATACAATGAAATAATAAAACAATTGAGGATGAATACAGAAAATTAGGGTTATCTTGTCGTCGTTGACAGGACATTTTTATACATGTTTTAACAATTCAGAAAATGATGATGATTTAAGTACAACTTAATTGATTAAGGCAAATTTCAATTAATTTTTCTCTTCTGTATACCATACTGTGTTTTTTTAAAGATATAGAATATATTTATTTCTATGTGTTCAAATTAACAGAGAACTTAGTATTAACAAGTAAACTTGTTAATTATGAGCAGTTATTCATAACTCAATTGAAATGCATTTACTTTTAAATAGATTCTCATATGAAACTCGTATGAAAGTATTGTAATTTTAAGTGCTTACTCAGCATACTTAGCCAGTTCTCACTTCATAATTAAAATTGTAATGTCCTAATTTATGCTTGATTTATTTTTTGGCTTATCTCTTTTTTTTTTTCACCCTACAATTCAGGTTCTCTCAAACTTTATTGTGCATAAAACTTTCTAGGGAGCTTGTTAAAAATAAAGTTTTCTAGTCCCTTTCCACAGATTTTCTGATTTAGTAGGTTTGGGGCAGAGCCAAAGAATTTTCACTTTTAACAAGCATATCAGGTAATTATTATAGATACGATTCCTGGACCACAATTTTAGTAATACTCTTTATCGTAACTATTCATACTTATTCTTTTAAACCTCTAGCTGAATTTCAAACCTGTTCTTTCCTTTCGCTTTTGTCTGTCTGTTTCCTCTTTCTTTCTGTCTCTGCCAGTTTCTTTTTTTCTCTTCAATAAATTAAACTTAGAAGAATTGTGGCAAAAAATAAAATAACTTGTTGAAGTGATTGTATAAGGATTTTTTTGAAAATGTCTACCTCACTGTCTTAAAGCCATAATGATAACTCAATAAATGTTATTTTAATCATTGTAATTATGTTTTCAGGTCCCTTGGTTGCATTGTTTTAATTATAACCTAATATTTATTACTCACATCTCTTTTATTTTGTTGTTCGGATTCGGACTTTAAAAAAAGGGAACTTTTGTAATTGTGTCTCCTATTTGTAAAATAGTATCTACTATAACATAAAATTACTGTATTTTATCAAATTGATGGTACCATTATTTTAGTGTATTACTAATATGGAAAGAAATACTGCAATTAAATTATAATTCAATGTGTTTTATTTATTGATTTGAATTTTAGATACATGAAAATTAAAAACATGCATCTTAGAATTCTGGAAACGTGCTAATTTAGTAAATAATATTGTAATTGTTTCTTAAGAATTCTTTATTTTTTAACTTGCAAACATGGACGTTAAGCATTTCAGCATCAGTTTTGTGGTGGCTGAGATCATGTATTATTCTTTTGGAATTATTCTCTTAAAGCTTTAAAGTTATACTTATATTCATTGGGTCTCCTGTTGACTTATTCTATAATCAATCTCCTGTCAATTATAGCTTATTCAAGCAACTTTTCTATAATAATCAAGATCATTTTATTTCAAATACTTCAGACTACAGATAATAGGGAAGTTGAAAGAGACTGGGTTATGCATCCATTTAGTTCCTTTTTTTGACTGGTAACTAGGTATTTAACTTAGTATCTGTGAAGCTTAGTTGTTTTTAACAGTAATACATACAAAAGCCTTTGCATAATATAGTTTGAATTACTTTTAAATATCTTCTCGATATCAACTATTTTTGACTTATATGCACTTGAGATATATAATTTTAAAATGGTATCCTTCAATACGAATTGAATTGAAATCACCAGCTAAGCATTTTCTACCTATAATACTCATTTCAATTTCTCTCCCAAATATACTGATGGGAGTAGATCAAAACAGAAGGATAGAGATGTTTGCTCTCAGACACTTCTTTAGCTCCCTGATGATGTGTAGCCCTGAGGCCAGGATAGCATTTCCACTCATGCATTCCTTTTTCCTTACACTGAATGCATCTTTATAAGGTGCATGCTTATATTTACTTGGGTTCAGCACTGTTCCAGCCAGTGGGAATACAGCAAAGATAAGTAGAGAGATGGACTTTAATGCCATGGAACCTTCACATTAACTGTGCTCTGGACATGTTGGCAGAAAGTTGGACTCTGAAGTTAGTGCTGTGCTGGAGCTCGCCTGTAGCAGCTCATGAGAACAAGTTGTTAAATATTCAGGAATTGTTAACCTTTTAGGAATTTTGCAGATCTATTGATGTCATGTTATTTGAAATCAATGATGGTGGAAATATTTACATAATAGAAATCAACAAAGGTGAACATAAAAATTTTGTTTTGTTCCACAAGAGTTGGTCTTTAATATTTGTTATCATGCCCCTCTTTGTAACATAAGGACACTCCATGTATTTAGAAGTTGGAAGAGGTATCCATGAAAATCTCCTGAATGAAGTGTTGTTTAAATCGAGTAGTGACAGGAAGACAAAATAGATTTTCATGGGGAGAGGAGGGTTAAATAGCATAAACACAAAAACACATAGAAAGGGTATGAGACATTGAATGTAATGAAATAAGTTCAAATTTGGCTTAAATTTTAAAAAGAAACAGTAGAAAGACAGAAATTTAAGATGTGGAAATGAGGTGAACAATTATGTAAAAACTTCTGAATCATGTAAACATCTTGACTTCTATTTCAAAGGCAATGGAATATAATGCAGGTTAATTTAATGATACCCGCATTAAAAAATAAATGTATCTGTTTTTTTGCAGAATAAATTGAAGAAAAATAAAAGTTCTAAGTAACTGGATGCATTTTTATTTCCTTAGTTAGGGAGAGAGATGATTTTTGGTTCATATTACAGTGTCAATAGAGATGAAGAGAATTTGATATAAAGCAGAGCTGTTTCGTGAAACATTGACATGATTTTTAAATAACGATTATGTGAAGCAACAACAGCAAATGGAGAAATTATTACTTATCGATTTCATACTTAATCAAATCACTCATTTAGTGAGTGTTATTGAGACATGAGGCACACAGAGGCAAAAGGGGGAACTAAGAAAGATTTAGAAATACCCATTTCATGTGTCTAAAGTCCCTGTACAAGTAACATTTTCACAGAGACATTGAGAAGATAGTTAGATGAGAATCTGTAGGCCAGAAGGAATTTGAAGTGTGAAGATACCCATTTGTGAGTGATGAAAAGAGCATGCAGCCATATAGTAGAATAACATAAAAGATACTTTAGAAAGCTTGTCTCATATATCTATTTTTATGTAGCAAGCCACCTTAAAACTAAATAGTTTAAAAAATTAACAACAGTTTTGTTTACTTTCATTTGGATCAACAATTTAGATTGGGTTCATGGGGTGGTTCTTCGGTTGCTTTCAACTTAGATCACTCAACATGTTGTCTTGGGCTAAGTGCTGTAAAATAGCCTTTCTCACATGATTGATACTTAGTGCTAGCTGTTTTCCAGGTCACGCATTTCCATCAGGCTAGTTTGGGATTTGTCACACGGAGACTTCATTCCCACACCAACAAAAAGCAGAGTAATCCTCTATGGCCAAGCCTTTCAAGGCTTTGCTTACATCATATTTGCCAATATCCCAATCACTGAGGAAAGCAATAAACCCCATCTTAGTCAACGTGAGAAGGAAGAATATTGGGTATGGATAGAAGGACACAGGACTCACTGGGGGTTACTTCTGTAACAATCTACAAGAAACTTCAATGGTCAAGTGGAAGACAAACTAGTAAAGAAGATGGAAAGGGGACAGCTAGAATATTGATAAGAGGAAAAATAACAAAAAGAACTAATGCAAATGACAAAGAAAGTGAGAATGACAGAGAACTTTTAATATAAGAGGAGGTTACATTTTTGGTTGCATGGTGTATCTTTATTATTTCTTTCATTCATCGGTTTTATGTCAGGTAGGAGTACATTCCATTGTACCTAATAAAAACAAAACTCTTTTTGTGGCTTAAACACGAGTATATGCTATAACAACATTCTATGAGGTTCAGATACAGGTTGTTCAGCCCTGGTACTGTGGCTCAACAGGAACTAGACTCTTTCTTGCATCCACCATTTATATTGTCATCTTCCATCTTCATACATGTTGTCTCATTCTTGCAAGATGACTTCTACTACTTCAGGCAGGTAGATGAAGGAAAGGTAAAGAAAGTAATGGGTTCATTTCAATAAGGTTATGGGAAGGGCTGCTTCTAGCTCTTTCTATTGCCTAGCATCCTGTAATGTGGTCACATCTGATTTCATGAAATGAGGAATACTAGAGTATATTTAACTGGTCACAGGGCCGCCATAGAATCAGAGTTCTGCTAACAAGGTTATTCTATATGAAAACTGCAGAATCTGCTGCAAGCTTCTATTTAATTTGACATACACATTAATGCTGTGTTGTTTCTAAGACCCTAGTACTTATGCCATTCATGTGTCTCACCCTTCTTTATTTACACAACACTTACTGATTTTATATACTTTCAGGAATAGATTATCTGACAAAGTAGGGGATTTGTTATTTAGTGATAATAAGAAGTTAACATTTATTGAGCATTTAATTTGTACCCAGCAATGCTGTGTTTACATATTTTACATCAATTAAATCCTATAACAATCTTCTGAAATAAGTACTAATATTGTTATTAAATTTAAAGATAAGGAATTCAAAAGAAAGGCGTTAAGTAATTTACTCAAAATCATGTAATTAATAGGCTTTTAAAATTTCTTACATAAAAATACAAGTTCTTACTGGTATAGTGTATAACACCACCCACTAGTGTAATAGAAAGTATATATAAAAGAGTGCATTCAGTTTAGTATTCATGTTTTAACCTAATATGAGCTGTTTAGATAAATACATTTTCCAGTAAAGAAATAGTTTTTAATGTGAAAAATTTCAGCCTCACTGTATCATTTTTAAAACCTTACTTCCTTCTTTGATATTCTGTTCAATTATACTCATCACATCAAAATATTCTATATGTTAATACTTTTAGATTTCTACTCATGCTTCAATATTAATAAATGTGTACGTTGTATGTGATTACGAGAGTTTGCTTTCAAAACATCTTAATCATTTTAATTATTATGCCAAATAAACAATGCTATTAAATTTTAATAATCTAATGGGAGATAAAAATAACATTATATAAGAAGCTTTCAATATTTTATCATGTTTCGAATGTAATGAATTTAAAAACTTTAGATATATTCAAATCTCAAGTAATTCCTTTTATATAAAATAATGAGGCCTTAAATTATTAAGCAATATAAGCCTCTTGAGTCCATGACTACTATTTGTTAATAGCCAAAGGCTTATTTAAATATATTTATCTTACACCTACAAAAGAAAAAAGTAATAATATGTTTTTATTGTGCCTTTTCTTCTAAAATATTTTATAAGAAACATCCTGAGAAAGTCTCTCATGGTAGAAAGCATGCATATAATGAGAGAGTCAACTCAGACAAGTATCCTACATTTCTTCAAACTATAAAATAGCTAGTATCCAGAGGACTTGTGCTGAATCAACTTTATTTAAATAGAATATTGCTGCATGTTCACAAGAGAAGGCCATACCTTTTCCTCTGCATAATAATATAAGCCTTTATGTTTTTCAGAAAGAAAATTCTCAGAACATTAAAGAGTGCAGAAACTCTCATTATTCAAGAAGTTAGGTAGAAGAAATGTGATGACTCTGAATTCAATAAAAGGCAAGTTTTATTCCAAACAGTGGATTCATTTTTATTAGGCACTCTATGTTTTTATGGTAATTGCCAGTACAGTTTATGCAAGGAAGTCTGAACTATGGACTAATATAAGTTTCACAATCTTCTGTACAAAGAAAGTAAGGTAAGCCTATCTCATTTGTAAGACTGATAATATGATTTTGTAATCTAATTTTGTCATAATATCCAGTATATAGACTTAAAAGTTGAATGTTTTATGGAATTTCAAGTTGAATAGATTTGCTATATTAACCACATTTGTGTGCATTCTTAACACCTTTAAAAATTACCATCATCACATTTTATGACCTCTTTAAAAGTTTTATTTAATGCTATTCCTAACTTTCAGGTTAAATGTTTTAAGCATTTGTATATCTGCTGCTACCTCCAGTAAACCTCTTTAAAAATTCTGTTTCATTAAAGTCAATTACATTTCCTTGAGTCAGTTTTTATTGTGCACCTAAAATGTGCCAGGCACTGTTTCTGACAAAAAACGATAAAATGACAGTTTAAATAATCCCCACCATTGATGTGCTCATTGTTTAATCCATCTTTTATAATTAAGTATCATTCATTAAAAAACTACTCTTATTCAATAACTGTATTTGTTTCTAGTTATAACACAAAGTTATTTAAAACAGAATTTTCAAATTTCCAATAATGTCTGTCTTTTTTAAAAGATATGTGGCTGATGGTGTTGCCATGTACGAGCATAAGAAGAGAGGCAGATGTGATGAGTGATGAGGGTTTGTGATGAAGCAAATGACTAGATCATGTCTTATGTTTCATAGTGTAGATTCTATGTTTTAAGTTCAGGAGAAGTTTTTAATAGTTTAAAGAAAGAAAATAACATGATTCAAATTATGTTTATAAAATTATTTAAAAAGAAGGAATAAAAAACTTGGAGCATAAAATAGAAACTCCATATGGAGAAGCTAGAGGAGAAGCAATATCCAAAGACAGTATTTTAAAAATAATAAAAAGCATCATTCCTCAGATTAAAGAATGGGAGTTTGGGTCAAGACAAGTATAGATAAATGTACATCAGCAGATCAATTAGAACATAGGAAATCCTTTTGAAAACAACTAAAATGCACATTATTAGATGGAAAACATACTTCTCAAGGACAAAACTATACACCAGGAAGCAAGAAAATAATACATTTAAAGTGTTGAGAAAATATGCTACCAATCTGTAATCTTATGCCACGATTAACTATTATTTGATTTATACACAATAAAGTATTTTCAGTAAAAAATAACACATGAAACTAAAATAAATGAACTACAAGAACTATAAAGATTGGCATTTCAAAAAGAACAACATTGAATCTATGTAGGAAGAATAAAATGTAAGACAATTTTGAAGAAAACAAATTGCACAATATAGTCATATATATATTTTTTTTAATTCTGAAGGTGGAATATGTTGTCATTAATTTAACAATCTCAAACATCATACAAGACAGTAGGGAGAAGCAACAGATTTAGACCTTTTTCCATTTGCTCCAAGAATACTGACCAGCAGTGCTTGCAGCTGCCATGTTTACTCCCAAACAACTTTTCTACAAAATATCTTGATTTTATCATTTTCACATCACTCTAGTATATCAACTTTTGAAACAAAAGACATCATGCTATTTATAGCATTCTGTTTTTTAGTGGTATTTCCATTTATAAAATATGGTAATTTTCAATCGCTAAAAATGTCAAGTTTTAGAAAACATAGCGTTCCTACATGTGATATTAACATAGTTTTCATACAAGTATTAGCTGAAGATATAGTTGATGAATTCAATTTTCCCAGAACAGATGATTCTGATGATTCAGATGATTCTGATGCCAGTTCTGTTTAGAAATAACTCCAAGAATAGTTTT
This sequence comes from Macaca mulatta, assembly GCF_049350105.2. Taxonomy (NCBI): domain Eukaryota; kingdom Metazoa; phylum Chordata; class Mammalia; order Primates; family Cercopithecidae; genus Macaca; species Macaca mulatta. Next base: position 29,119,120 of record NC_133411.1, read on the forward strand.
TATATTTTACTTTCATATTGGAAATCAGTCGGATTTGCTTCAGCCTCAAAGAGCATGTTTATATAAAATTAAATGAGTGAAGGCAGTGAGCTGCACTTTTTTTTTTCCTAAACAAAAAACGGGTAAAATATTTTTTCAGTATTTTTCAGCTACAAGGTGAAGATACAGTTAAATTTCACCTTTTAAGAAAAATGTCTGTATGCTTTAGAAAAGAAAAAAAAGATGAACACTGAAAGAAAATTGGTAGAATACAGAAATTCTAAAACTTTGGGTTATGGGGAGAAACCAAAGAAAAAGAGAGCAGAAAATGTGATCAATCCAACGGGAGGCAGAAAAAGAGAAAAGATAGAAAAATGAGAGATAACAGCACAAAATACAGTACAAATGATTACAAGTATATTACTGATAACAATACATGAAAAACAATTTACCATGACACTTAATGAAAATTACTAACAGGAAGAATATAAGTTAACTAATATACAGATTAATAAAGATACATCCAAATAAAAATCATACAAAAAGTTAAAAGATATATGAGGGTGGAATAAATAGATTAATAAATTGATAGATTTCAGATAGATAAATTCATGTTGCTCAGGTAAGTATAAAACAAATGATGCTGGATTGCTCATATTAATATTAGATAAAATTATCTTATATGAAACATCATTGTTAAATATTAAAATAGATACAAAAATGGAGTAAAGTATAAAATTTCCAGTAAGTCATAGCAATTGTAATGTAGCATGCAGCTAAAATAAAGCCTCCAGGATACATGAACAAAAAAAGAAAAAAAAAAAAAAGAGAAGTCCAAATCAACATAATTTCAAAGATAACTGACAAATACCCAATCAGAATGAGAAATTCTAACACATTTTTCATAGTATTAGATTAGGCAGAAAAAATGTGATAAATATCTAAACAATTGGAACAATATAATTATTAACTTTGACTGAAGATACATGTAAAAATTACTATAGCCAATGCACAGAAATAGAGATAATTTTGACCCACATGAGAAATATTTATGATATTTTAACATAGACTAAGATATAAAGAAAATCTCAACAATCTCCATGTATTAGTCCATTTTCACACTGGTGATAAAGACATACAAGAGGCTGGACAATTTACAAAAGAAAAAGGTATAATGCACTTACAGTTCCACATGGCTGGGGAAGCCCCACAATCATGGCAGAAGGTGAAAGCCAAGTTTCACGTGGCAGCAGAGAAAAGAGAACTTGTGCAGGGAAATTCCCGTTTTTAAAACCATCAGATCTCATGAGATTTATTCACTACAATGAGAACAGCATGGGAAAGACCTACCCCCATGATTCAATTACCTCCCACTGAGTCCCTCCCATACATGTGGGAATTCAAGATGAGATTTGGGTGGGGACACAGCCAAATCATATCACTCTGCAAAATAGCAAATATTAGAACTTGTTCTTTAATCAAAATCCAACTAAATTGACATCATAGGCAAGCACACAACCCACAACAACAACAACAAAATCTTTAAAATAATGTTTTTTTTCACCGAGTTGACAGACTAGAGGCTTTTAGCATGCCTTAGTCACTTGGAAACAGCAAAATGTCGCATAAAGATCTACTCCAAGAGCTTTAATTCAAGAAGGAAGATGGTATTTCACTAGAAAAATGAAGAATAACCCAGACTCCAGAAATGACAAGGTGGACAGCACTCCTTGTGATGGTGATTGGCTGATAAAAGTGAACGAAGCCCCAATAAAGAAGAGGGGAAGTCAGTCACCCTTTATGACTCATCTTTCCACTAGGGATCTGTGTAATTCAGAACAAAAAATAGCACCCTGCTTCCTCCAAGCCCTGGAGCTAATATGGAGAGAGACTGAAAGATGGAGAGAGGAAAAGGCACCAGGAAAAGCAAGTTTCAGACATTTTCTCAGTCACAGAACAAAAAGAAGGGCACCATTTTTTATCCAGGCTCATACAAAGTCAGTCACTGTTTGGCAACCGGCAGTGGCTCCCACAAGAATTTTAGTCCTGGGCCAGAGATTATAATTACTGCTCTGGAGTGGGGTAAGGGCCCCACATAGCCAGAATTGAGTGGGAGTGTGGAAAGTGCCCCAGAAATGGGCACTGGAATTGGGTTCTCTGGCATCACAAGAGTGGACTAGGAGGACAATTGCTGAAGCTGAGATTTCTCTTAGCAAGTGAGATGTGCAGCCAGAAACGACTTTACGACCTAGAACCAGTCTGCATATGTCATTGCTGGGTGTCTCAGACTACTTCCTTGGTCAATCGGGGTACAGTGCCCTACCAGCTTCAAGGAGTAAAATGGAGGTGAACCCCACTCACCTGGAGATCTAACCCTCAATGCAGACTGCCCCTAACGGGGTGGGGGGCACAGCCTACTGAAGTCCCCCTGAGTTAAAGGATATAGAAGTATGTTGCTAGATTCTGAAGGCAACATCACCAATGTTGGGAATGGACTAGGAGAAAAGATCATCTCTAGCCTCCCACAGCAGCTCTTACCATTGGGATCCAGGTAGTGGGCTGAAAGAGACACTTCTCAGGTTTATCCTGTGGTTCCATCACACTGAGAGTGAACTTATAATGGGGTAAGACGCTTTTGGTGTTTCCTCATTGCCTCTGCCTTCAATGAGGGTAAGCACAGGCAAAGAGTAAGAGCCTACAGCCTGGCGCTAATGCTTAAGCACCATCTACTGGACTACTCTCTGAATTATACAACAAAACAAAAATATGTCAGTACGACAATTGCCAGCTAGTTGTTTTGTAGTCTCCATTATGTAGTTGCTTTATAGGCTTTGTGGGCTGTGTGTTTACATGTGCTTTTGCGATAGCAAGAATTTTTTTTTTTTTTTTTTTTTTCATTTCCAAGTTAGAATTCTCTTAAGCATCTATTGTAAGGTCAGTCTGGTGATGATGAATTTCAGACACTACCACACTGTCTGAAAAAGTCACTACATGAACCCATCTGCAACCAAGGAACTGTACAAAGCCTTCACTCTCTGAAAGCACCCGGAAACAAAGCCAATCAGACACAATATACAGTCGTACACAATATACACCATAGGAGTACTCTCAAAGGGAAAAAAAAAAATGAAGAAGCCCCATTCAAACAAAAGCAAATTTAAAAAATTTACTTCCTCAAATGAGGAGGAACCAGCACAACAACTGCATCATGACAAAAAGCTAGAGTGTTCCATCACCTCCAAAGGCTTATACTACCTCCCTAGCAGTGAATCTTAACCAGAATAAAATGGGAAATGATGAATATATAATTTAGAATAAAAATAGCAAAAAAATTCAAAGAGATCTAAGACAAAGTTGAAATTCAACAGAAAGAAGCCAGAAAAATAATCCAGGATTTGAAAGATCGCATACATATATTAAGAAAAAATCAAACAGAACCTCTGGAATTGAAAATTTTTCTACAGGAAACATACAGTTGTAAGCATTAACAACAGACAAGACCAAACAGAAGAAAAAATTTCAGAGTTTGAACACTGATCCTTTAAATCAATCCAGTCAGGGACAAATAAACAATATATATTTTTAAAAATAAAGCCTTTGAAAATATGAGATTATGTAAAGTAATCAAATCTATGACTTACTGTTATTTCTGAGAGAGAAGAAGAGACAGTAAGCAACTTGGAAAACATATTTGAGGATATAATTCAATATAAACCCCTCAATCTTGTTATAGGGGCCAACATGCACATCCAAAGAATCCAGAGAACTCCTAAAAGATACCACATGAGATGTCAATACCCAACGCACATAGTCATCAGACTATACAGGGTTAATGCAAAATAAAAAATTTTAAAAGCAACTAAATGAAAGGGCCCCATTACCTGTAAAGGAATATCCATTAAACTAACAGCAGAAACCTTACAAACCAAAATAGATTGAAGGCTCAATCTATTTTATCTGAATTATAGTCTTCAGCTTGGGCACATCTTGTTATACTGTATGTCGATTTTCAGGTCATATATTAAATGCCTATTTCATTAAATACCTATCCTGTTTCAGGCCATGTATTAAACGCCTCAATTATTACATACCTATCCTGGCAAATCGCTGACCCAATTCTCTAGGAATACAAATGTGAATAAATCTCTGTCTCACAAGGTAAGGAGAAAATGTTGGTAAGGTAAAGAGATGCAAAAAATAGTCAATATTTCTGAAGAGGTAATTTATACTAGGTGGTAGAAATGAAGATGGTCAGAAATATTTTGAAGGTAATACCATCAGAATTTCCAAATGGAAAGGTTTATGGTGAGTGAAATAGACAGAAAAAGAGAGAGAGAGAGAGAGAGAAAGTTAATATATGCTATTCACAGGGTGTATTTTAAATTTGGGGGGAAATACAGCAATACTCAAGATTCGTTAGACGTTTTGTGAACTACCAGATGAAATGAGTTCACTGTTTTAAGATTAGATTGCACTATACTTCTCTCAATGATATTATATTCTGTGGAAGTTGGTCTTTTTGAAGTTTTTGTGTAAATGTAAAGTATAGTAGAAAAATCAATGTGGAAAAAAAATGAAAGTGGTGGCTGTCTAATCAGAACAATTTCTTAGAGAACTTCGAATGGACTTAGGCTTCCAAACAATTATAGGGGGAGACTTTAACACCTCACTGACAATATTAGACATATCATTGAGACAGAAAATTGACAAAGATATTCAGGACCTGAATTTAGCACTGGATTACATGGGCCTGAGAGAGATTTACAGAACTCATCACCCAGGGCCTGATAGAGATTTACAGAACTCACCACCCCAAAACAACAGAATATATATTGTTCTCTTTGCCACATGGCACTTACTCTAAAATTAATCACATGATCAGGAGTAAAACACTTCTTAGTCAATGCAAAAGAACTGATATAACAGTCTCTCAGACCACAGAGCAATCGAACTTGAAATCGAGACTATGAAATTCACTCAAAACCTTACAGTTACAAGGAAATTGAATAACCTGCTCCTGAATGAGGAAAACAATGAAATTGCGGCAAAAAATAAAAAGTTATTTGAAACTAATGTGAACAATGGTATAATATACCAGAATCTCTGGGACACATCTAAGGCAGCGTTAAGAGGGAAATTTATAGCACTAAATGGCCATATCAAAAAGCTAGAAAGATGTTAAGATAACAACCTAACATCAGAACTAAAAGAACTAGAGAACCAGGAGCAAACAAACCCTGCAGTTAGCAGAAGACAAGAAATAACCAAGATTAAAGCTGAACTAACCAAGATTAGTCATGAAAAACCCTTCACAAATTCAATGAATCCAGGAGGTTCTTTTTTTTTTTTTTCTGAAAAAAGTAACAAAATACGTACACTGCTATCTAGACTAATAAAGAAGAAAAAAGAGAGAAGTATCAAATGAACACAATCAGAAATGAAAACGAGGATATCACCACTGATGCCACAGAAACACAAACAACCATTGGAGAATACTATAAACATCTCTATGCAAATAAACTAGAAAACCTAGAAGAAATGGATTATTAAATGCCTATCTGGCAAATCACTGACTCAATTCTCTAACAATACAAATGTAAACAATCTCTGTCTCACAAGGTAAGGAGCAAATTTTGGTAAAGTAAAGAGATGTATATAATAGTCAATATTTCTGAACAGGTCTCCTGTATTAGATGGTAGAAATGAAGATGGTCAGAAATATTTTGAAGGTAAATTAAAAATATTGAAATTCCTGGACTCATACATCCTCCTATGACTGAACTAGGAAGACACTGAATCCCTGAATAGACCAATAACGAGTTCTGAAATTGAGGCAGTATTAAATAGCCTACCAACTGAAAAAGCCCAGAACCAGATGGATTCACATCTGGTTTCTACCAGAGGTACAAAGAAGAGCTTGCACCATTTCTACTGAAACTATTTCAAAAATTGAAAAGGAGGGACTCCACTCTAACTCATTCTATGAGGCCAGCATCATCCTGATACCAAAATCTGGAAAAGATACAACAAAAAAAAGACCAACATTTTTGATGAACATCAATGCAAATATCAGGTCAGTAGCCTTGATCAACATTGCAAAAATTCTCAATAAAAATACTGTCAACTTGACTCCCGCACAAAAAAAGCTCATCCACCACAATCAAGTTGGCTTTATGCCCAGGATGCAGGGTTGGTTCAACATATGCAAATCAATAAATGTGATTCATCACATAAACAGAACCAAAGACAAAAGCCACATTATTATCTCAATAAATGCAGAAAAGGCTTCCAATAAAATTCAACTTCCCTTCATGTTAGAGACTCTCAATAAAGTAGGTATTGAAGAAACATACTGCAAAATAATAAGAGCCATATATGACAAACCCACAGCCCACATAATATTGAATGGGCAAACGCTGAAAGCATCCCCCTTGAAAATTGGCACTAAACAAGGATGCTCTCTCTCACCGCTTCTATCCAACCCTAGGCAATACCATTCAGGACATAGGCATGCACAAAGATTTCATGATGAAGACACCAAAAGAAATTGCAACAAAAGAGAAAATTGACACATGGGATTAATTAAACTAAAAAGCTTCTGCACAGCTAAAGAAACTATCAACGGTTAAGTAAACAGTCTACAGAATGGGAGAAAATATTTGCAAACTATGGATTTGACAAAGGTCTAATATCTAGCAAATCTGAGAAACTTACACAAATTTATAAGAAAAAAAAAAACCCACAAAAATGGGCAAAGGACATGAACAGATATTTTTCAAAATAAGACGTCCATGCAGCCAATAATCATATTATAAAAAGTTCAACATCACTGATCATTAGAGAAATTAAAATAAAAACCATGATGAGACACCATCTAACACCAGTCAGAATGGCTACTATTAAAAAGTCAAAAAATAACAAATGTTGTCAAGGTTGTGGAGAAAAACGAATGCTTATACACTGTTGATGGGAGTGTCAATTAGCTCAGCCATTGTGCAAGACAGTGTGGAAATTCCTCAAAGACCAAAGAGAGAAATATTATTTGACCCCACAATCTCATTATGGGTATATACCCAAAGGAATATAAATTGTTCTATTATAAAGACACATGCATGCATATGTTCATTGCAGCACTGTTTATAATAGCAAAGACATGGAATCAACCTAAATGTCCATCAATGATAGACTGGATAAAGTAAATGTGGTACCTATACACCATGGAACATCATGCATAAAAAAATAATGATATCATGTCCTTTGCAAGGACATGAATGGAGCTGGAGGCTATTTATACTCAGTAAACTAACACAGGAATGGAAAACCAAATACCACACGTCGTCACTTGTAAGTGAAAGCTAAGTTATGAGAACGTATGGACACGTAGAGGGAACACCACACACTGGGGCTTTTCGGATGGAGGAGGTTGGAAGGAGGGAGAGGATCAGAAAAAAGTAACTAATGGGTACTAGGCTTGATATCTGAGTGATGAAATAATCTGTGCAACAAATCTGCATGACACAAGTTTACCTATGTAACAAACCTGCACACGTTCTCCTGAACTTAAAAATAAAAGTAAAAAAAAAAAAAAAAAGAAAAAGAAATCGAAAAGTCAAGCCACTGACTAGTAGAAAATATTTCTAAAGCACATATCTGATAAAGGATGTGTATCTTGAATATATTCTAAAAATTTCAATACTCAACAATAAGAAAACTCCAACAACAATTTGACACGATATATGAACTCACACCTCAAAAAAGATCTATGGATTGCAGGAAGGCATAGAAAATGATAGTTAACATCAATAGTAAATTGATGGATTTGGATATTTATATGGATTAATATATATATATATTTTTATATACACTATATATACATATATAGATATATCCATCTTTGGATATTTATATGGATTAATAGTAAATTGATGTTGACTATCATCTTCTATGCGACACCGCATTGTAGTTTTAATTATAACTCACTTAATTGTAATTAAAACAGTGTGAGAATGGCTCAAGTCAAAAAAATTGAAAATATCAAATACTGGTGAGAATGTGAAATAACTAGTACTCTGACATATTCCTGATGAGAACCTGAAATGTTATGCCTACTTTGAAAAATTGTTTGTCAGTCTCTCTCTTTTTTTTTTTTTTTTTTTTGAGACTCCTGTGGTGGCGCAATCTCAGTTCACTGCAAGCTCTGCCTCCCGGGTTCACACCATTCTCCTGCCTCAGCCTCCCGAATAGATGGGACTACAGGCACCCACCACCATGCCCGGCTAATTTTTTATTTTTATTTTTATTTTTTGGCGACGGGGTTTCAGCATGTTAGCCAGGATGGTCTCGATCTCCTGACTTTGAGCCCACGCATCTTGGCCTCCCAAAGTGCTGGGATTACAGGTATGAGCAACCCCTCTCCTGGCCGTCAGTTTCTTATAAATTAAACATGTGTTTGTCTTATTACCTTTGACCCTTACTCCCAGTTGTTACCCAAAAGACATGAAAATATATACCAACAGAAAACCCTGTATCTGAATCTATAGTAGCTTTTTCCACAATAACCATAAACTGGAAAAACTCAAATGTCCTTCAGCTAACAAATATAAAAATAAATTTTGATACATCTATCTATGTAATGGAATATTACGTAGCAGTCAAAGATACCAAATTACTAATAATATGCAAATACATACACCACTCTCAGAATCAGTGAAAAAAAAACCTGGCAGAAAAAGCTACTATTTGATGGTTACATTCAAATGACATTCTGGAAAAGGCAAAGCGACAAGAAAAAAAACGTAAGACTGGGCACAGTGGCTCACACCTGTAATCCTAGCACTTTGGAAGGCCAAGACGGGTGGATCACCTGAGGTCAGGAGTTCGAGACCAGTCTGGCCAACAGGGTGAAATCCCATCTCTATTAGAAACACAAAATATGAGCTGGGCTTGGTGGCATGAACCTGTAGTCCCCGCTACTCAGGATAGTTGACAAAGTTTGGTTTGGAAGGAGAGGATTGACTTAAAAAAAAAGGTCATAAGACAACTTGTTGTGATAATGTGGTGATTACATAACTATACATTTGTCAAAATTATTGAGCTTCACATTTTTAGAAGTTAAATTTTACTATATGTAAAATACATTTCAATAATCCTACTTTTATGCAATTTGATTTTCTTTTAAAAGACATGTCTGACAGGCACATATATAGTCATTTCTTCACAACTTTCCAAATAGTGCCTCCAATGTACTCAATTATAATTTATATTTCATAATCTCTCATATCCTCTTCCAACGAGTATAAGAAATTTAAGAGACAAATTGGATGTCTTGGTATCTGAATTATACTACAAACATGAATATACAACTAAAAATATATGCATATTTATACTACACAAAATGCAATGGAAAGTCAATTTAATTTTAATCTAATAATTTATAAATAATCTGCACATCATGTCCTGCCAAACACAGAGGGATACAGTAATAACTAGTAAAAGGTTTTCCCCTGTATTCTCTTCTGGAGTAACCTAAGTTGCATAGATGAAAACTGTTGCCAGCCTCCCAGCTGCTAAGTTTTAATTATGTTATCAGCTTAATACAGTTAATCAGCTGTCAAATTTAAAATATCACTTTCTCTGCTTTCATTATTTCCTAATCGTCCCCACCTTCTTCTTGCAATTAGTGTTTAGTTGTACATAATTTTTTGTTTAATTTTCAACATGCTGTTAGGGCACATCTGGCACATAATATAACCTCAAAATTTATAGCTGTAATAATAATTATTTTTATTATTACTTTATCTTCACAAAATATATTTTAATTTTATGTAATTAAAAGGACATTTACTTTTCCTTTGTAGAAATTTATGTTTCAATCTGTTTAGTTTCATTTGCAACATGTAGTCATAGCATATTTCTAGTCATAGTTTAAAATGTGTGCCAATATGTTATGTTTTGAGGAGATTTTAGACATGAGATACACAATATCAATGTTCAAAAATAAATATATTTAAGGCCCATACTATGGCAGGCATTTTGTTAGATAACTGGGATTTAATAAAGTATAAAAACAGATATATTCCTTGAATATAGAAATACTCTTTGTATATCAAATAGTTTAAAATTAATGATTTTTCTTTAAAACATATGTAATATTTTTAGTCATACAAAATGAATAACAGAAGCTTACTTCAATAGGGACAAATTACACCTCTCTGGTAAAAGATCAAGAGCTTAGGTGAAAGTAATATTGATAAAACATACATTTAGATTTGACATCCAACTGTTAACATCTGAAATTTTATTAAATTAAAATAGAAAACACATGCATAATTAGTCCAAATGCAAAAGTTACCAAAATTGTACCTCCAGCAAACATTTTTAATTTGAAGATATTTACATGAGACAACAGTTTCATGTATTTTCAGAGAGCATATTTGACTTTTAAAGAACAGGTAATTCTAATAATTTTAAAAGTCTTATCTGTAAAATAATAATAATAGTAATAACAACAATACCATCAATATAACTGAAAATGTCTTAGTATATTTATAAAGTCAATATTATCATAAAAGCATGCTATTGGCAAAAGAATATGCAAAAATTTCCGTGAAATGAAATAGAGGGTCCAGAAATGTATCAGAGTACCTATAAGATTTCAGTAGATGAATACATGATTTCACAAGCCAAATAAATACCCACATGAAAATAAAACTAGACAATTATCTCCTATGACAATTCATTAAAAAATAAAATTTTGTGAATTAAAAGTTTTTTTAAATTATGATTCCTTTATTTGTTCATACATTGTGAGATATTTTTAACCAGGCAGGCAGTGGAAGCTATAAAAGAAGAAAAATGAGCTATCCACAAAAACTAAAATTTAATACATTTTAAAAGCACAGGTAGTGGAAAACAAGATATTAGAAAAAATATTTGCAGTCTAAATTAAATACAAACTCTTATAGTTTATCTGTAAAAACCTTGTGGATAGGCCAGGCCCTGTGGCTCACGCCTATAATCCCAGCACTTTGGGAGGTGGAGGCGGGCAGATCACGAGGTAAGGAGATCGATACCATCCTGGCCAACATGGGGAAACCCCGTCTGTACTAAAAATGCAAAAAGTTAGCTGGGCGTGGTGGCGGGCGCCTGTAGTCTTAGCTACTCGGGAGGCTGAGGCAGGAGAATGGCATGAACCCAGGAGGCGGAGCTTGCAGTGAGTCGAGATCGCTCCACTGCACTCCAGCCTGGGTGACAGAGAGACTCCGTCTGGAAAAACAAAAACAAAAACAAAAACAAAAAACCTGAATATATATTTATATATATGTACATATTTAAAGTTGCCTGTATGTGTATTTATGTGTTTAAAACTATATTTACAGTTACTCTAATTAATAGTAGTCAATTAAACTTGTCCACTAAAGTAATTACATGTCATCTATTTCAAGAGTTGGTAATATTTTTTAAAAAGGCCAAATAATAAAGATTTTAATCATTGTAGATCATATGATCTCTCTCTCTCATATATTCAACTCTGTCACAAAAGCAGCCATAGGTAACAGTAAACAGATGTGTTTGGCCATATTCCAATAAAACTTTGTTGACAAAAATATATAGTGAGCTAGATTTGCCAATTTGCCAATCCCTGTATTACCAGAATTATGATTTTTTTTTTTATTTTTTTTTTATTTTTTTTTTTTTAAGGCAGAGTTTTACTCTGTAGCCCAGGCTAGAGTGCAGTGGTACAATCTCGGCTCATTGCAACCTCGGCCCCCCAAGTTCAAGTGATTCTCCTGTCTCAGCCTCCCTAGTAGCTGGGATTACAGGTGTGTGCCACCACGCCGGGCTAATTTTTGTATTTTTCCTAGAGATGGGGTTTCACCATATTGGCCAGGCTGTTCTCGAACTCCTGACACCAGGCAATCCTCCCACCTCAGCCTTCCAAAGTGTTGGGATTACATATGTGAGCCTGGCCAGAATTATGATTTTAAAACAGACAAACTTGGGAAGAGAAATAAAAAGAAAAAAAATGCATTCTCAAAGTGATGGCTTGTTGAAGCCTCATCAAATATTTCTGCTCTTTCTTTTTTAATATGCAAAGAATCAGAATTGCAGTAAATTGTTTCTTTTTGGGGCTGGGGTGGATGAGAGAATAAAAGGAAGGTAATTTTGGGAGATTCTTTATTCCGATTTGTTAGGGAGGAAGGCAGGTGGGATTTTTCTTCTCGTTCTTATCTCTTTCCTTTTTCCCGTCCCAGAAATAAACTAAGAATAATAACCAAATTATTAAAATAACTCACCCTCCTTCCAATTGATTCTCTTTCTCCCTAGAACCTTGACTTCTTCCCGTACTCACACTCCCAAACTCAGAGTTTTGCAAGCAAAGTTGAATTAAAGAATGCAATTTAGGGACATAGGTCTGAATGAACACTTCAAACTTCTGGCTTCTGAATTTCTGATTCTTAGCTGCTCAGTCAGGGACCCTACCTGACCTGAGTCACTCAGTTTCAGACACCAAAGAGCAGGTCAGCCCTAAATGTACATCTTCTGCAATTTTAATAATAGAGAAGCAGAAAGTATAAGAGAATAGTGTTCATCAACTTACGATATTTACTTCTCTTTACTCCTAAGTTTTTTTGAAGAAGTTCTTGATGTATAAAGTTAATATTTATGTTAATGATTTCACTATCTTGTTTAATAACTCTACCCTATGCTCAAGTCTTTAAAATAGTTTACTATGTAGACTTTTGCATGTGTACTTATAATTCATAAGAATATATTTCTATATACATTATAGGGCTGGAATACTTTGAAACAAAATTCATCACTGACCCACAAATTGAAATTTTAAAAATTCTTACTTCTCTAAGATACTCATAAGAATATTGACAGCTGCATGTCTATGTCCTCTGATAGGATGCATCTTAACGAGTTGCCAATGTTGGCACTTTTAATATCTTTTATATATATATATGTATTTTATATAGTGTTGTATATTATATTATATATGAGAGACAGACTATACATTTACATAAATAAAATGTAAGTATGTATATTATGTGTGTGTATATAGAGACATTTATATCTATTTAATACATCTGTATAATATATACATGTATGTATATGTGTATTTTATACATTTCCAATTATAAATTGAAATAAATAGGCAGGGCACAATGGTTCATGCCTGTAGTCCCAGCACTTTGGGAGGCCAAGGCAGGCAGATCACCTGAGGTCAGGAGTTCGAAACCAGCCTGGACAACATGGTGAAACCCCATCTCTACTAAAAATACAAAAATTAGCCAGGCATGCTGGTGGTGGGTGCGTGTAATCCCAGCTACTCAGGAGGTTGAGGCAGGAGAATCACTTGAATCCAGGAAATGGAGGTTGCAGTGAGCTGAGATAGCGACACTGTACTCCAGCCTGAAAGACAGAGCAAGATTCTGTCTCACAACAAACAAAGTAATAAATAAAATGAATATTTTAAAAAATATCTGATGAGGTTATTTGTCTTAATGACTACAGAAACATCAATGGACAATATGCATATCTTTTCAAGTATGCTGAACTAAATCAACACATACGGAAGAGATAACTTATCTCTGTGCTCATGTGAATAACATCATGAATATCAGTGTGAAGTTGACTATAGCAACAACATGGGAAAACTACCAAAATAAATTTTACTAAACGTGGAAGTGATATTCACAGAAGCAAAATATTTCAGAATGCATCGCCTGCTGTCCAGCTCAGAAAAATGCTTAGTCTAGAAACACTAAAGAATTTTTTTTTTATTTCCCATATCCTGATTTTATGCTCACCCAATATAATACTAAAGTGATTTTAGGTTTGTTTTTTGTTTTTTGGGTTTTGTTTGTTTGTTTGTTTGATATGGAATCTCGTTCTGTCGCTCAGGCTGGAGTGCAGTGGTGGATCTCAGCTCACTGCAACCTCCGTCTCCCCAGTTCAAGCGATTCCCCTGCCTCAGCCTCTGAAGTAGCTGGGACTACAGGTGCCCGCCATGACACCTGGCTAATTTTTTGTATTTTTAGTAGAGATGGGGTTTCACCACGTTAGCCAGGATGGTCTCGATCTCCTGACCTCGTGGTCCACTGGCCTCAGCCTCCCAAAGTGCTGGGATTACAGGCGCGAGCCACTGCGCCCAGCCAATTTTAGGTATTTTAAGCCTAAAACACAACACTACACAATAAAATTACTTCATTGATATTGGGCTCATAAAACTCATGGGGGATTGATGGAAGAGAGTTAGAAAACTGGTAGAATTCCATGTGGTTCTGCCCTCTAAGTGGCAGGAAGCAGACAATGGGCACTTGGTAGGAACAGCAAGCTTTTTGTGCCAATACCGCTGGTCCCATGGGTTTCATGCTTCACCCTTTTCACTTACAGCTTGGAGATCAGGGCTGGAGGGGCTATCTAGTCCATCTTAGGTTTAGTGTCTGCCATAAAATGTAGCAGAGGAAAAATATGGCCTCTTATTTTCTTTCATGGAAGATGGTAGTGAGAATCAGGCAACAGAGATTGTCACTCTGCTAAGTACACAAATAGGACATTTCTTGAAAGGAATATCTATATAATTATTTTTTAAAACAGAGAAAGAAAATAGGCAATAGTTGTGAATGTTGGATAACAAATTAAAAGCAAAAACTGTGATACCCAAGGAAATGCTTAATAAGTAACCTGACTTCTCAAATATTCCGTTCCATGAGAAACAACAGATAGGCTCTTAATAAAGTCATTTCTGTTCCAGAAACTGGAAATAAAAATCTACACTTTTCATGAATAAGCAGACATATAGCTTATTCAACATTTATGTCTGAAGTTAGTCAGTATAGCCTAATAGTTAACGTATCTGTGGATTATCAGACTACCTAGTTTTTCTAACCAGAAGTCTGACCGCTTGATAGTTACCAAATAATTTGTTGTTCTAGTTTGTTTAGACTGCTATAACAAAATTCCAAAGACTGAGTAGCTTTTACACAATTATTTAATGGGCACAATGTACATTGTTCAGGTGATGATTGCACTGAAATCCCAGACTTCACCACTACACAATATATCCTTGTAACAAGGCTGCACTTATACCCCTTAAATTTATACAATTGTTTTTAAAAGAGAGAAATAAAGATATAAATTAAACAAACAAACAAAAAGGCAGTAGTGGAGCCAAGATGAAGAAGCTGGCCAACTCCGTGTCTGGCGAAGACCCACTCTCTGGTTCATAGATGGCACCTTCTCTCTGAACTGTCACATGGTGGAAACGGGAACAAACTCCCTCAGGCGTCTTTTATCAGGACACTAATCCCATTCATGAGTGCTCTAATCTTATTGTCTATTCCCATCCCCAAGTCCCCACCTCCTAATGTGATGGTCATAAACATGGGGGTTAGGTTTCGACATATGAATTTTGAGGAATCGTAGTACTTCTTCCAACATGAAATCGTGAGACCTGTGATACAGAAAGGTCTGACAAGGCATATTTAGCTATAGGTCTGTTTACACTTAGAACTGCACAATAAATTTATTTGATAAGTGAATTTTCATTGAGTTGATTATTTTTCTTTGTGTTTTCTGTCTGGGATGTATTCTTTAAGGAAAATTTCTCTACAACCCTCAATGTATCAAGCCAGAAAAAAAAAATTCAATGTAAACTGATACATTTAAAAGAAAAAATAAAAACACTGAAAAAGTAGCTAAACCTAAATTGATTGAAGTTGTAATTTTTCCTCAGCTAATAGTTTTATCTAAGCATTAAACTTCCTGTTACATAAGAAATCTATTTGCAGGATTCGTTGCAAATATATCACCCTTGGGGACAGTAAGCTCACCTTCCTGATCCAATCCTGATGGGCTATACTCTCCAAGTTGCTCCTGACTAATATGGATTTTCTGGACTTGTATTGCTGTGTGCTGGCCCTGTCCACATCGAGGTTAGTTTTCAGGCCACTAGCATTTTACCTTTCAAATTGATTGCATATAGACAGACCATGTCTTTTTTCTCTCCTGGGATATTTAACTCAAGCAGCCTTGAACTTGTAGCCTGACCCTAGTAGTCACATTATCAAAGCAGATGGCACAATGCTTTGTCTACTTTGAGAGGGTATTCACCATAAAAATTAGAGTACTCTTATGAATGCCATTTATAATGGCAGAATCTAAATTTTCAGCAGGTTTATTTTGTTTTTACATAGGGGAAATACTACATTCTCTTGGAAATATTCACGGTAAGGGATTCCATATTTGTTACATGCCTATTATGCTTTTTGTTGTTGTTGTTACCAGTTAAGAATATAAATCCTCTTCCTTTCACTCATGTTTATTTCTCTCTGTGTTAAATCTATCTCACCCTAAACCCTAGTCCTCTGGACCTAATTCAAATTCAATGAACTTTATTACCCCTTGAACAACCACTCACTCCCATAACCATTTCTTAGAATTTGTTTTTTCCTGAACTATTTTGTTCCTGAAGTCACAAACTCATAAAATACTCCCTCCCCAAACATAACCATTTACAAATCTTGTGCTCAGTTGTTCACGTGACACTTGCTGTATTATTCTCTTCAGGCTGCCATAACAAAATATCACAGAATGTATGGCTGAAACGACAGAAATCGATTCCCTTGCTGTTCTGGAGGCTAGAAGTTCCAGATCGATGTCGAACAGCGTTGGTTTCTGCGGAGGGCTTTCTACTTTCTTCCTGGTCTGCAAATGGCTGCCATCTCTCTGTGTGTCCACTTGATCTCTTCTTTGTGTTTGCTCAGAGAGAGACAGAGTGAGCTTTCCAGTGTTTCCCTTTATAAGAATACGAATCCTATTGAATCAGGCTCCACCCTTACGACCACATTGAACTTTATTCACCTTCTTAAAGTTTCTAGTTATCTCCACTTATCCCCATGGAAGATACCTTCCAAGACTCACAGTGAATGCCTGAAACCACAGATACTATCGAATTTGATTGTCGTCGATCAGAACATGTTTTTCATGCTTTCCACCCACAAACGTAAAGCTTTTTTCCATGTTAACTAAGCATTATTCCTGCACTGTGGCTGTTGCAATTTGAAGTGTGACAACCAAATAGCACAAATTCCTTTCTCCTTTTTCACAATTTCACAGGTAGAATATTCATTTTTACCATACGAATTTCAGCATAGGATTTTTTTTCTTGTTAAGTGAAGAACTTTCACTTAAAGGAAGCACTTTCTGGCTGCTCTTTGGCATATTCCAATTGCTTGCATCGCTGCTTTGGGACTCTTGAGCTTTGGGACTGAATAACATACTGAGTAATGTTAGGGTGACTTGAACGCAAGCACTACAATACTGTTACAGGTAGTTAGGCATGAGCGGGGCAGAAGAGGGCTCTTCCCCCACCCACCGGGAATGTCAGGTGATGGTTCAACTGTTATCACATGGCCTCTCTAAAAATGATAATTTGATAGCAGGTCCCAGGGGGAAGCAAAAACAGCTTCCAGTAAAATCTCAGATATTGGAAAAGTGAGCCCGGGTATGTGCACTAAGACACAAAATAGTGAAATATGATTTTCCTGGGGCACTCCACCAGAAAAGGGAAAGAAGCCTCAGATAGGCATGAATACAGCTTCCTCAACACACTGCATGTGCGCACTTCCCAAGGGTAAGGAGAGCACTGCACTGAGCACACAGGCAGCCCACCCTAAGGAAAGAATCTTGGGAAAGGGACCAGCATATAGAGTCCTAGGATCAAGGGTAAATACTGCACTTGACCTTCAGGTGCCCGCTTGGGTATTTTCCAAGTGAACTTTCCTTTCTTTCCTTCTCTAAAGTTTTTAATAAACTTCCAATCTTGCTCTGAAACTTGTCTCTGTCTCTTTTTGGGGTTTATGCTCTTCAGTTAAATTCTTTATTCTAAGGAGGAAAGAATTGAGGTTGCTGCAGACCTGTACAGATTCACCACCAGTAAACTGAGTACCTTCCACCAGCAACAATACCACAGAACTTGATAGGGAATCCAGAGGGATTCTAAGTGTGTCATGGGCAGATAGTATAGACAGAGTGGAGCTGCTTGGCAAAGGAAGGATTCACATACTAGGCAAGAAAAAGTGGGATAGCTTGAGATTTCATCACACTCCTTAGAATGAGACACAATTTAAAACTTACGAACTGAAATTTCTGGAAATTTCCATTTAATATTTTTACACCATTCTTAACCATGGGTAATTAAAACTGTGAAATGCAAAACCATGAATAAGTCCGTGGGGGGAGTTACTGTATTTCCAAATTCACACTGAGAGTTAAGCCTTCTACATAAGAATTTGGGGGAAGATCAAAAACAGTCAGTTCATAAAACCTGTTCTGTGCAATAATAGCCCATTAAATGTCTATTTTTTTTTTCTTCTACTGCTTTGTCTATCCTCCCTTTCTGATTCTGATTAGTATGCATATTATAAATATGATGAAGCCAGTTGATAATATCAAAAGGAAGGATGAAATTTTGTACCATAAAATGTAATCTGGAATGAATGAAGGCAAGAGAGAGAAAGTAAAGGCATTAAAGAACTAGAGGTGACTGTGGAGCACAATAATAATTATCATTATAGAAATGGGCTAGAGAATCAATAGGTGTTTGTAGACAATTTTTGATTGTTCAAGTTAAGAATACACAAGTAGAGTAGCTTTGACTCACAACCAACAGAACGTTTGCATAAAGTCTAGTGAATGTGAAGGGTTATCTCAGGGTCCTGAAAACAATACAAAGCATGTTTTGTGTTGTTGTTTGTCTGCTTGTTTTTTCTTAAATAAAAACATTAAAATTATACAAGATGATAAGATTTATGTTTGGGAAAAATTATTGAGAACTATGCATAAAAGTTTCATTGTTTAGAAGAAATTTGAGGGTTACCTAGTGTCTTAAGTATTCTGAAATACTGGAAGTACAGGGAATGCATATTTTTATATGCAGTCTGATTTTAGACTATAATTGATTTAGGTCTATGTATTTTGAAATGACTGAAATAATATTTTAAATTCCTATGTACTATTTAAGTCTTGGGTTAAACTTTGCCACTTTCTCTTGTTACTCCTCTGTACCGCTCTTTATGTTTGGTAGGCCAGTGCTTTCTAGTTTCTTCAAATGTCTCTAACGTTGAATGTTTTCTCCCGTACTTACTTTTGTGTTGGTATGTTTTTCTTATCCACCAAACTCTTGAGGTACTAAACATAAAGTAAGCAGAGGTTGGTAAAGCTCTTAAGGTACTAAACATAGTAGGTTTCTTGAACGAATGGATGAAAGAATGATTATCTCCTGTTTTAACATTTTATATTTGGTGTTTGTTTGTTCGCTTTATTTATGACAAACTCATGCTCTCAATACTGGGAGAGAAAAAAAAATATTTTAAAAATTAGCACGAAACTTACTCATTTTGAGTTTTAACAACAACAACAAAAAAGATTTTGGCGTTATTATGAGAGTTCATGTTACCAAAAGTTAATCATTGTCAGTTACACTCCAAATGGAAAGATAGTTATATAACCGAGGAGTAGGATATTTCTAGTATTGCACAGTAAAAATAATAATAATAATAATAATAACTAAGATATAAGGAAATAATTCTTGCTCAGAAAATATTCACTGAATGTTATTGATATGTCAATTACTATTAATAGGCACTATGTTTACAGCAGTGAATGAAAAAGAAAAAATAAAATCTCTGCTCTCATGAAGTTCAGACCCTAGTAAATACATTCATCATTAATCAGTGGCTCTTCTAGTCATGTAAAGTTTTTGCATTTACCTATGAATTGATATAAATACAATTATATTGCACATATTTTTCAATAGCCTATATTGTGCTTAACAAAGTAATATTTACTTTTACCCATTGTGTTTCTATTTTTTTTGTAATTGTAGTAATGATTTACAAGTTCAAGGTTCTTAGATTCCTGTTCTTATGAAAATGATAATTTAATATTTGTTTCTCCCTGTACATTTAAACCAATACTCCCTACTTCCCAGCAACTACCCATACTCTAAAGACAAAGACTATTATATCAAAACAGAATTTTTTAGCATATGCCTTAACCGAGGTCATTGTTCAAAAGCTAATTTTCAACAAAAATAAAACTTTTTATACGTTGTATAGCACAAGTTGTTGGAAGAAAGTGGAATATGCTCTACTTTCCAGTTTTCTAAAACTAATTTTCAGGAGGTAAAGACAACTTTGTATATTTAAAAAAAGTATGTGGCTTATGAAAACACATTATTTAGTTCCTTGTCCTAAAATCTACTTTTAATTTAAACGATATACATTTGTTTTAAATTTAATATCTACCTTAGCTGGTTATTTTAAAAACTAATCTATAATGGAAGCTTATGTATTTTAAGCATCAGTTTCAAAGAATCAGCCAGCTTCACAGTCATAGGATACCCCAGGTACTCTCACATTGTGGCCTTTCATTTTCATGTAATGTGTTCTAGAAAAATGAATTTTGATATAGTCCCTGCCTTAGTCTTAGCCCTCTGTGACTTATACAATCAAGTAATTAACATAGTTTGAAATAAAATCATTCACTTCAGATTGTCATAGCACGTTTCTCCAAATCTTTGTGCCTGATTTGACCCATGGTGCCTGACCCTGTAAATGATTGCTTTACATAATACGTGGAGTACATCACACCACATGATGGTAGCGTAAATCTCCCTTTTAACAAGCCATGTCACAGTGGGAAGACCTCGTTTCACACATTAGAGGAAAAGAGACAGTTAGAATCATTAATCAGTGATGAGGGAAAGCACATGTGAAATGAGTTTGGGGTGGCTGAACATTTTTCCAATTACCAGACTATATTCTATTGGGAAAAGATGATAATAAACAGGAGGCTGAATATCCTTTACTTCACTCTTCTAGGAAAGAAAGACAATAATTATTAAAACAAAATGTTCACTGATTTGACACGTACTGCAGAAAATGATGTAATGTTCATAGAGTTTGGTAAGTTATTTCTCAAACAGAAAAATAAACTGCTCTTAAAAGAGCAAAAATATGATACACGCACATGCAAATTTCATGATGCAATCCTCTCCTTGCATTTTAATTTCTTCACAGAAATTAGTTAACTGCTATCCACCACAATTAGAGAGAAATGTACATTAAATGATTAAGTTGTTATAAAATTAGGAAATGAGAACATGAAGAAGATATTTTTAAGAAAAGAAACAGCTGAGGCTTATTTTATAAAAAAAGTAGCGGTGCCATTTTGAAAACAAGGATCAGGCAGCTTCCTATTCCAAATGCTAATGAGTGCATGCACACTCAGGAGCATGTGCACATGCACGCACCCATGGACCCACTAAGGATCAGCCATCTACAATACGGATTTGTACTCTAGTTGCATTTGCCTGCTTCCTCCACGTTCATATGGATACATATAGTTAATGATTGCTACCCATAACCAGTATTATCCCCTTAGCATAATATTGTTTCATTTACAAAGAAGCAGACAAAGGGATAATTGTGGTGTAATCTGTAAAACTTTGTCTATTTTCTGTAATACTTACAATAAGAAATGTATATGTGTGTATATGTGTATGTGTGTGTGTGTATATATGTGTGCATATGTACATATGCTAATTTTTCTGAAGGGAGTGGCGGAAGAGAAAACACACAAAGAACAATGTTAAAATATGTAAACTGCATGTTAAATAGTTTGTTTTTATTTTTTAATATCTCAAAGGAAAACAACACAAAATCTTAAAACCCTCACAAAGGTTTTCCACATTAATGTTTCCATTTCTTAACATTTTCCACCAATTTTGAATTCTGATCCTTTGTGATAAAGTAATTTCTTCTAACTCCCTATCATCATGTGACTTTCCACCAACAGGTAATGTAACCCTAACTCTATTAATATAATTTGGTTTAATTCCATGATTATTTCTTCTTGATGCCATTTTTTAAAACAATTCTGAGTCTTCTGTCTGGTACAATGTCCTAAGAGGAGAAAAAGCCATTAGGCTTGGCCTGTGAGGCTCCAAGTCCTTTAAAATTATCTAAGCATCAGGCCTCACTTCCTCCATTAAGTGAAAATCCAGTAAATGTGGCTTTGCGCTTTTCATGTATGGTTTATTTTGACACCTCCATATCAATGTATCCTTCTCCTTCTCTCTCTCCTTTTTGACTCTTTCCTGCCTTTTCTTTCTCTCTCCTTCTTCCTCGCAGCCTTGAGTAATAAAGAGAAGCCACTTAAGTCGGTAGCTATTGATATGGGAACTTAATGCTACTACATAAGACCGTATTCCATGTCTATAAAGACCCTCCCACACAAACAAGCAAAACCCACTCAAAAATAGGGCAAATTTAAAAAAATAAAATAAAAGACCCTCGCACACACATACACACACACATGCACACACACAGGTATATTTACAGAAGACTAAAGAGCATACAGGCTATTGATGTTTATAGGAGATTTTAACAATTACATAATATTTTTCTGATACCTTAATCATAAGGAAAAATATCAATAAAAATGTGGAAAATGGGCCAGGTGCGGTGACTCATGCCTGTAATCTCAGCACTTTGGGAGGCCAAGGCAGGTGAATCACCTGAGGTCAGGAGTTCAAGACCAGCCTGGCCAACATGGTGAAACCCTGTCTCTACTAAAAATACAAAATAGTAGCTAGGTGTGGTGACGGGCACCTGTAATCCCAGCTACTTGGGAGGCTGAAGCAAGAGAATTGCTGGAACCTGGGAGGCGGAGATTGCAGTGAGATCACGCCACTGCATTCTAGCCTGGGTGACAGAGCGAGAGTCCATCTCAAAACAAACAAGCAAACAAACAAAGAAAACAATCAAACAAAAAAAACGACATGGAAAATGTAGCTTATGGGGCACAGAAATCAGATAAGAGACAAGGTAGAGCAGGGGAATGCTTTTTTAAAAATTCTAACCATTAAGTATGTGTTTAAGGACTTAATTTTTGCATTACATTGATTTAAAGATGAAAGTTAAAAAATCAAGTTAGGAGGTTATAGCTCTTGATAAGATGCCATAAGCACATACCATTCTGTCTCTCCCACTACATGTAGTTATTCAACCTAGATTGAATGCTAGAAGCAACTGTTTTAAAACTGAGTAGTAGGAGGCAGATTGGGGAAGAAGGCCAGGGTTTGAATTTCCATTGAACTAGTTGTGCTTACCTTTCTCTCTCTCTCCTGCATCCCCACAGCCTGAGCTGAATCCCACAGCCTGAACAAAAAGGTGAGCACAGGCCTGCTGATAGCAAGAGTTACAGCAGAAGCTGTGGAAGACTGAATACTGGCCCCAAAGATATACAGGTCGTATTCTCTGAAACCTGTGAATGTTTTTTTATACGGACAAAGGAAATTTGCAGATGTTATTAAATCTTGAGATGGAGGGATTAACCTGAATTCACTGGATGGGCCCTAAATGTAATCCCAAGTGTCTTTAGAAGAGAGAAATAGAGAAAGATTCGACTGTAGAAGAAAATAAGGCATTGTGATTTGTGAAGCAGAGATTAGATTGGTAAAGCCATAGGCCAAGGAATGCTAGTGTTATCAGAAGGTGGAAGATGCAATGAATAAATTTTGCCCTGGACTTCCCAGGATGACCAACACTGCTCATACCTCAGCTTTAGTACATAAAACTTCTCTCAAACTTTTGGACTACAGAACTGTGAGAGAACACATTTCTGTTGTTTTAAACCACTAAGCTTGGGTAATTTTTTTTACAGCATGCTTTAAACTATTAGAAAAGTCATCTGGCCACATGGTTAAGTAATGGAACTCCTGATGCTCAGAGAAAGTGGATGGTCCCTCCCACTTTTCTGGTTAATATTTTCTTTGTTCTTTGTTAAACTATGCCTAAAGAAATTCTTTGGCAGTGACATCAGGGACACCAACAACATTCCCTTTCCCTGAGAGAAATCAAACTCTAAGGAAGAAAATATTTTTATTTCAGAGTTAAGGAGCTGTGACTACAAGGTTGTGGGTTGAATTCTCATTTTTATTTTTCTTTATCTTGCCACGTGCTGCTTTCTCCCAGATATGGGCACATTTGCAGGAAGTGCAACAGAATGAGACAAGTAAAGCCCAAGTTTCTGGCCAGAAGATAGAAGAGAGGAGCTCCAGAGAATAGAAATTAGTTGAGAGGTTTTCCAGAGGGAGGGGCTTTAGAAAGTGAACACTTATTTATGATAAAAAACTAAACATAATAAAGTGTAGTAGAGGAAAAGTAGTAATGATTTCTTCTATGTTTTAAAGTATTTTTTGAATGAGTTGTGACTGATGTGCTTGTGATAATTTTTCAACAACATGTCATATTTTATTTAAAAGAAAAAGCATGTATTTATATTTATATTCTAACACATGCAATCTTATAAAAAGGTTTTGGTCATTAATTGTCCCTGAATATTTTACATGAACATTATGATCTGACTTGTCTAGATTATTAAGCAATTTACCATATCTAAATCACTACTATTCATTTAATATCATTTCATCAAACTATAGTTAATAAACTAAGACACCAGATCAAAAACTTGAACTGTATTGGCATTGAATAAAGAAATATACACTAGCCTGGCCTATAACTAGACTTTAATTTTAAAGAAATAAGAAAAGGAAAAAAGGTGAAATATTAAAACAGAAATGAAAAACTTTACCTATAGTAACAAAGCCTTATCTATTCCTTGGACCATACCCAGAAGTAAGTTATATGAATAAGATAATAAAACATTCAGGTTCACAGATTAAAAAAGAACTGAAGGACTGAGAAATATCTAAGCACATTTAAAATTTCAGAAACAAGTGGGTTGTGTGTCAGAATTGTGTTCCTGAGTCAGTTGTTTTAGAGTTAAAACACACATCTCTTTTACAAACATTATTGTCCATGGGATTAGCTCCCCAAGCTACTCTACAAAATTCTTTTTTCCATAAGTTACCTGAAGAAAAATATGAATCACACAACTCTATGTATGCTGTGATTTCAGATTTTCCAGTCACTGTGCTTCATTACCCAGAGCTGGCATCTCACAATCTGTTTTTTCTCCACATGTACCATAGTCATACTAAATATTTAATCTAGTTTCACACTCTTCTACTTCGTCAACTTACCTTCAACCATTAAAAGTCTAAAAAAATCGAAAAGCACCTAAATAAATTCAAATAAACCTAAGTGCTTCACTCACACTTATTTGGTTATTTGTACAACGCTTGTACTTCTCCTTTAAAGAAACCTACTTTTGCTATCAAAATCATTTGGACTAAAACCCTGAACTTCTTTGGTTTGTTTGTCTGCTCAATTATTTCTTTTCCTTAATCTACTTTTGAAATTTCAGGGACATTAATTGCTACTTTTTTGGGGGTTGTCTTTTTATTTTATTTTATCTTATCTTTTTTGAAACAGAGTTTCACTGTTGTTGCCCAGGCTGGAATGCAATGACTCTGTCTTGGCTCACTGCAACCTCCGCCTCCCAGGTGCAAGCAATTCTCCTGTCTCAGCCTCAGCCTCCCTAGTAGCTGGGATTACAGGTGCTGCCACCATGCCCGGCATTTTTTTTTTTTTTTTTTTTTTTTTTTAGTAGAGTTAGGGTCTCACCATGTTGGCCAGGCTGGTCTTGAATTCCTGACCTCAGGTGATCCACCCACCTTGGCTTCCCAAAGTGCTGGGATAGAAAAAAAAAAAAAAAAAAAAAAAAGAACAAACAAAAAAACACACAGTTTGGCTACTCTATCTTCATTATCAAATTTACCTAGTTTATATGGCTGCCAAGCTATACCATGTTTGCCAAGTTAATTCTTTCTCTAATTCTCTGCAGAGAAATGCTGTTTCTTAAAAATATCCAACCCATCCTTTTCATGACTAAATTTCCTTCCTACATTTCAGGTTGAAACTGCTTCAAACTGCAGCCATTATAATTGTAAATGTATTTGAAACCACATTCCTTCATCAGTTAAGTTTGAGTAAAGAAAGTACAAAGTGTTCTAAATATTTCAAACCGTAAGGGATAATATTTAAATTAGGTATTGGCAAGCCTATAGAAGAGCTGGTAGAATGAAAGACAGAGAATAATGCCACCGGCTTTCAGAAAATGAAGAAGCTGCCACCGATAGCCTCGGCCACTAATAGCACTAAAGTACATTTGTTAAATAAAATTTCTAGAATTAGGGAGAATTTGTGTCTACTTTCTGCTCTCGGGACTCCTATCCTTCTGGAAGACAATTATAGCTTCCAGTCTGTATATGTTATGTAAGTACCTCTTGATGGTGGAATCTAGCCTGGCATCATGGTGGTTAGAAATCTGAGAAAAATCATTCTCAGGTTTCCAGTCCACATGATATTAGGGAGAGTGCAGAAGTTGAAATTGCTGAAGCTTAATTGACCACTGGAAATCTGGCTCACCATTCTCTACTTTTGCCAGCAGTTGCAGTGGAAGATGTAGCTTTGTCGGGGCGAGAAATAAGACTCCATATGTTCTTTGTATCGCATCCATTTCTGTGCTCTCTAGAGACATTTTTCTATCAATTATCCCTTCTGTTACCAATATCTTCAAAATATTTCTGTTTGCTGAATCCCATCAGCATTTAAACAAATTCAGTTTTTCTCTCACCTTAGAGAAAAAATTACTAATAAAATTTTATACATCCCATGAACTCAGTCTAATTAACATATAAGTTTTCTCTTTTGAAGTCAAACAAAATGTTTAATATTTCTTATGTAATTTCTCTAAAAGTAAGTAATATCTATACTTATATTACAAATAGTTTTTACCATTTCAATATACTGAATGCTTTTAATAGTGAAAAAAGTTTGGATGCTTTAAGCATATATGCTGATAATTATATTATAGTTTTCAATAATGTCCTATAAGTTGCTGTGATGAAAATTAAATCAGGGCTAATTAAGTAAGTTTTATTTATCCTGTGGGATATTGAAGAAAATTATCACAGTTAAAGTGTGGATAAAGTAGCTCCATATTTTGTTATAGAGGAAAGTTTAAGCTACAACCTCTTAAATCCAAATAGCTGGAATGATTATGTCTGAGGAAGTGTCATGTCAGATCTTCTAGAAGCACAGCCATCTGTCCTAAGTCCTCACTATACTGCAGACACCGATTATACATTAGAGATCTCTTATTCTTATCAGTGTATCTCCTTAGTGTCAACATTTTTCAGTGAACAAACAATCTGGTACTTATGATTATGCACCACATTTATGATTTAAAAATATCCAGCCGAGTGCAGTGCGGTGGCTCACGCCTGTAACCCCAGCACATTGGGAGGCTAAGGCGGGTGGATCACGAGGTCAAGAGATTGAGACCATCCTGGCCAACATGGTGACATCCTGTCTCTACTAAAAATACAAAAATTAGCTGGGCGTAGTGGCATCTGTAGTCCCAGCAACTCGGGAGGCTGAGGCAGGCGAATCACTTGAACCCAGGAAGCAGAGATTGCTGTAAGCCAAGATTGAGCCACTGCACTCCAGCCTGGTGACACAGTGAGACTCCGTCTCAAAAAAAAAAAAAAAAAAAAAAAAAAAAAAAATCCACCCATTGCACTAAGGCTACCTAGGCCAACAGCTGAATTTAAGTCTGTTTTCTATTTTCAAACTTAAGACTGTGAAAGTAGAATAGGAATCAGTTTCTTGGAAGTCTCCATGAATTATGCTGATAAGACCTTAGACCAACTGTGAAATTTATTCTGTACTTCTGAAATAGCTAAGAATACAAAATACTATGCAGTTTTATTAAAAAACAAAAAAAATTGGAATTTACTTTTCACTTACATAATTATAATGTTAATGTCTTATTGTAATGATAAAAATAAAATATGAAATTAGGATCAAAATAAAAGATGAATTGCCACCACTGGCTGTCAATAGTTAGTGAAAATATATTGTACCAATAGAATAGTATTGGTATATGTTATACCAAAACTCTGAATCTGAGAATTTCTCATTCAACAATTGCTCATTTACTAGGCAATGAACGAGGACCTAGAAAAATAAAAAAATACATATGTTAAGAGCAGTTATCATCTTTTGTAAGAGTGACATTTACAGTGTATTATAATAATCAAGGTTCTCCAGAGACGTAGAACCAATGGAGTGTGTGTGTGTGTGTGTGTGTGTGTGTGTGTGAGAGAGAGAGACAGAGAGAGAGAGAGAGAGAGAGAGAAAGACAGAGAGAAAGAAATAAGGAAGGAAAGAAAGAGAGAAAGAAGGAAAGAAAGAGAGAGAGAAAGGAAGGAAGGAAGGAAGGAAGGAAGGAAGGAAGGAAGGAAGGAAGGAAGGAAGGAAGGAAGGAAGGAAGGAAGGAAGGAAAGGAAGGAAAGAAAAGGAAGAACTTATTATAAGAAAAGAGCTCCTGTGATTATGAAGGCTGACAATCTGAGTATTTCCAAGTTGAGTTAAAATATTGGAGGCACACACAGAAGAACCAATGGTGCAGTTCCTGTTTGAGTCCCAAAACTTGAGAACCAGGAGAGCTGATGGTGCAATTCCAGTTTAACAACCAGCAGGATGAAGACCCAGGAGGAGCTAATAAGTCAGTCTCAGTATGAAGGTAGGAAAAATTCTCCCTCATCTGGAGGAGGTTCGGCCTTTCTGTTCTATTTAGCTCCTCAGCTGATTGGATGAAGCCCACTCACATTCGGGATGGCTAGCTGCTTCATGGTCATCCTCCTTTATCTGCAGTTCTGCAGTTTCATTAACCTATGGTCAAGCATGATTTGAATATGTCAAACAGGAAATTTCAGAAATAAACAATTCATAAGTTTTAAATTACATGCCATTTGGAGTAGCATGATGAAATCTCACAGCATCCCACACCATCCCTGGTAGGACGCTAATCACTCCTTTGTCCAACTGATCCATGCTGTGTACACCACCCACCCATCAGTCACTTAGTAGCTGCTTGGTTCTCAGCTTGACTGTGGCAGTATAGCAATGTAGCAGCAGTGCTGGTGTTCAAGGGCCCCTTATTGTACTTCACAATGGCCCCAAAGTGTAATAGTGGTGATGCTGGTAATTCAAATATGCCAAAAATAAATTTTAAAGTGCTTCCTTTAAGGGAAAAAGTAAAAGTCCTCAACTTAAGAAGGAAAAATATTGTATGTTGAGGTTGCTAAGATTTGCAGTAAAAGCAAATTTTCTGTCCATGAAATTGTAAAGAATAAAAGAAATTCAGATTATATTTGCTGTCTCACCTCAAACTGCAAAAATTATAGCCACAGTGTGTGATAAGTGCTTGGTTAAGATGGAAAAGGCTTTACATTTGTGGGTGGAAGAAATGAACAGAAATGTGTCTCAATTGACAGCCATTAGATTCAGAACTATTTGTGGTTTCAGGCATACACTGAAGATTTTGGAAGCTATCTCCTTCCCAAGGATAAGAAGAAACTATGTACTCAGTATACTAATGCACAAGCTTATGTCATCCAAAACACCCTCACAGAGAAACCCAGAATAATACAGAATAGCTAAGTACCCAGAGGACCAGTTATACACAAAATTTACAATTACCTGTAGTTAGAGACCAGTATAGTCAAAATTATTGATATTTGCATATAATGCTGTCAAATATACAGAAATTGCAGTTTCAATGTATACAGGGACTTAAAATTTAGAGTAAATTTTCATATTTTTTCTACCACTGAATCCTAACAATTTTTTTTAATGGTATATGCTCTTACCTTTACTTTTCCAAGTGAACTATATATATAATTAAATTCTACCTTGAACATTTCAGAGGATGACATTTTTCTGTCATGTTTTTATTTAAATTATATTTATGAATTTATGTTCCATGTATTCCATACTGAAAACTACTTTATAGTAGTTTTTTGATATATGCTAATAATGTTTATTACAAGAATATAGTGTATGTTTTTCTGCAGCATTTGCTGATTGAATAAATGCATATTACTATTGGTTATATGCTGGTCTACGATGCTCCAGTTTGATACTATATCCAGATGAATACAGGTACAAAATGACAAATGAGTAATTAATGAATAGATGCCATTTAATTATACCCAAGTGCAGGGTATAGAGTTTGTGTTTGATTTCAGTAGAAATCAGTACAGTTGATTTCAGTAGAGCTAATCAACAATATTATAAAATTAACCTTTCTAAATGTTTTAACAATTTCTAAATTTATCAGTTAAAATGGTACATGATTAATAAAAGGACAAATTATTCTGTGATCATCAGAAGCTCATAGGTATATTATCTTTCAGACACATATTTGCAAGTTAAATATTTTAGTATCTGCACAAAGAAATTATCTAAACATCAGTGGTATGCCTCTTTAATAAATAAAACCATAGTACTTGAAAATTTCTTTATTATTTTGATAAATGTTAAGACTTATACCATAGCCACTTGGATTGGAAGTGTTTATCATGGAAGAAAAGAGCATGGGCTTTCTAGTCTAGAATGTTCTTCTAAGCTTTAGCACTTATGAGTGATATAATCTCAAGCAATTTACCTCCTTCTAATGTTTAGGTAAGTGGATGATAGGTACACATCTAGTACAGAGATGGCACATAATAATTGCTAAATTAATATAAATTTATTATTTCCTATAAATTTTGCATCTTATTGCATTAATTGTGTGTATTATCCATGGATTGGAAAACGCACAGTGAAAGCCAGAGAGGGAGAGAGAGAGAACGAGAGAGCACAAAGGAGTATCTCTGGGGAAAACCTAAATATCTGCATATAAATGCTGCTTCCACTTTCGTTATAATTAAGTTAAAAATAAATTATTATTGTTGAATAGTATATTCATAAATAAACTTTTAAGTTAAACCATTGCTATTTTATAATTCAAATAACAGTAGTTGACTTTCCATTTTCTTCAAACTTGTAAAGTATATTAATAATCATATGCCTTTAAAAGTAAACTATATATGGAAATGGAAATACAATATACTGTTTAAGATTGAACAGTGGTAACATAAACACTGGGGATTAATGAAGTATCTCTTCCTTTCCTTTATGCTTTCCACACTAACTTGTACCTTTCTCTAGTAAGGCACAGGTAACATTTTATATTCATACTTTGACATTAACTTTGTATCAACAATTTGCCTCATCAAACCTAACAATGAAAGATCTGCCACAACATAACAGCACAATACTTGCTTATTCAATTCAATAATTTCTATATTCAAATTCAAATTATATTTCATCTTAAGTTCTCAATTTGAGTACCATAAAACAAGTTGGATTACGATCATCATCATTTCCAACTTATTCACTTATTCTGAAGACATAGGAGGTGACTACTAATCAACTATGAAAAACTTCTGACTATCATACTAGCAATAGGAACAGGTGAGGGGCAATTACAATTCTGGAAAGGGAAAGAAACACAATGTAACACACGTGATTGATGTTTCTCCACTTAGCTTATTTTTAATAGTACAAACATGGCCAATTTTTATTTACCTCGACAGGCTTCCACACATGCACATTTGAAAAATTTTAATAGTTTTAATATTTTATTTTTCAGAAGTGAATATAAAGTCATTCATATTAATGTTACCCTTTTAAATGCCTTTTCTGACTTTTTAAAAGAGAGACTCAAAATGCATTCTGATCCATATTAAAATGTTTGTTTTGTAACGACAAACCCTGTGACATTATGTCTTACAATATTATGTGTGCTAATCTCCTGAGACCTCTTGCTTTAATAAATTGTCAACCAACTGGGAGGTGATTTTCATTCTTGACATTCAAAAATCCCACTTCAAAGTAAAGTGCTGTCATAACAGGAAGCTTAATTCAAATTAACTAAAATCAAAGAGTCAGAGTTTTCTGAAATCAAAACAGAATCCAAGCAACTTTGGTCATCTCAGCACTCCGTTGTGATGAATTCCTATAGTTTTATGTTGCCTTGGCATCCATTTTGAATACAAGCTTAACTTTTTCATACCAGAAGCAGAGTTCAATTACCCTTAACACAGTTTCTAGATCTACATCCCACCGACATGGGTCAAACATGGGCCAGAGATAAGAACTTGGAAGCTTTGGCTCTCCACTTTCTTGCCACTTTTTTTAAATGGAAAATTTAGGCATTTGTCCATGAACTTGAAGTCACCCACACTCTATTCCCTTATATATATCACTAGTTGCCACTCACTCAGTCTCTCTTGCTTTTTGCTTGACTCTTCATTCCTGTCTTGGATGACCCGGGGACAGAAAACCTCCCTCATTATTCTTTCCCTGCCTGGGTCCAAGTAGAAATCGTTGAACAGGTTTCCTGTCGTGGTAGTATATGGAATATGTGCCTTCCACTTGGAAAACCAGGGGCTGCTCCAGGCCAGGATTTCCCTGGAACACAAGGGGAAACACAAAGTCAGACTCTCAGCACCACGGTGATGATCAGACAGGCATAAAACTGGACACACAAGAACCACCAACAAGGGCCTCTGACAGTATAAACAAGTTTCTTGTGCCAGGACCCGTACCCCCTTTCCCAGGTCTCAGATTGGACAACTAAGCATAAGGTCATCTGCCAGGCAGAAGAAATATCTCATGGCAGACACATTGTAAACACTCACATCCAGTTCCTCTTACTTTCATGTTAAGACAGGGTTGCTAGGGTTGCTAGCCACTCTGGTACTGGAATCCCAATTTAGCTAGGCACTCTCAAAACTTCTATAAAGTCTAATTCTTTTTACTTTTATTAATGTTAGTAGACTATCAAGTTCACATAAATGTTCTCTTCCATGTGTACCTTTCATAATACTAATTCTTGTAGAAATGAAAGCCTCTCTAAAGCCATTTTAAGAATTTAAATAACATATACAAGCATAATTACCTTAAAGATCTAAGAATGGCATCAACAGCTAATGCTGTTATTCCTCAGTGGTATTTGCCTAACTTAAGTGAAAAATAGTCAGGAAGGGATGTAGAGTTGTTTGCAGGATGCTTTTATGAACTTAACATGTCAACTGAACCAAGTCACAAGGTAGACGCCTATGTCCAAAAAGCCCTTTTTGATGTCTGACAACTCAATAGCCAAGTAAAATGTAAATATTTTTATCTTGAATGCTTTCTTGAGAAAATATTTACTAGTTTGCATATGGATGATGGTTAAGCTATTGCATGTAAAGTATTTATAAATCATAAACACTATTGCTATATTTACTTCTCATTTATTTAGAAGCAAACATATTCCAGGATAATATGTTAATTTTGAACTATAAATCTGAAATTTGAAATATTATCCACTAAGATTAACTTTTATACACTTATCAGTATTGCTATTTTTTTCTGATAGAAAAATTATAAGTGACAGTCATCTAATTATCACTAAATGATTATAGAAAGGTTTATACACTTACAGTTTTAAGTAAGAAAGGAAGCAAATATAATTATTCAAAAACTATTTTCAAATAGTTTATAATTTATCATCCCTCTCTAGGTAATATTACGCTTTATATTTACTAGCAAAGAGTTATTTATTTAAGAATATGCAATAGTATAAATTTAATTTATAAATAGTGAATTCAAATTATTGCATATAAATTCTGGTGTCAGAAGGAAATTCAGATAGTAGTATCATGCAGTAAATAACTGTTTTAAAAAGCTGATCTTCTTAGGAAAAATAAAGGTAGTCTCTTCAGTTAATCAAATAACTAGTGCTAGATACAAGTACTGAACATCCAAAGAAACACAGGTGTTTCCAAAAAATTTACAGAATAATTACTCTGTTCCCAAATATGTATGGGTGTCAGTTTTATATCCAGAAGGAATAATATCACATTTAAGAATTCAAAGAATAATAAATAAAATATAGTACCATAAATAAAACACATTATCAATAGGGAAAACAAAAGCCTTGGTAAGACCATAAAACTAATGATCAATTATAGATTTGTGTAATTTTAAAATATTGATAAAGGCATAATAAGCAAATATGGCTTTTATGTGAAATATTATAGTGATTTCTTTTTCCAAAATCATAGGCAATATAAAATAGAATGGAATATTTTGAGGATTGTTAATAATGTCTTAAAACTAAGCATACTTTAGGGAAGAAAGCAATGTGGATTTTTAAAATTTATCTTAAAGCCAGTTTTTAGCTAGCCATATGTAGAAAGCTGAAACTGGATCCCTTCCTTACACCTTATACAAAAATTAATTCAACATGGATTAAAGACTTAAATATTAGACCTAAAACCATAAAAACCTTCAAAGAATACTTAGGCAATATCATTCAGGACATAGGCATGGGCAAGGACTTCATGACTAAAACACCAAAAGCAATGGCAACAAAAGCCAAAATTGACAAATGGGATCTAATTACACAGAAGAGCTTCTGCACAGTAAAAGAAACTACCATCAGAGTGAACAGGCAACCTACAGAATGGGAGAAAATTTTTGCAATCTACCCATCTGACAAAGGGCTAATATCCAGAATCTACAAAAAACTTAAACAAATCTACAAGAAAAAATCAACCCCATCAAAAATTGGGCAAAGGATATGAACAGACACTTCTCAAAAGAAGACAGTTATGCAGCCAACAGACACAAGAAAAAATGCCCATCATCACTGGTCATCAGAGAAATGCAAATCAAAATCATAACGAGATACCATCTCACACCAGTTAGAATGGTGATCATTAAAAAGTCAGGAAACAACAGATGCTGGAGAGGATGTGGAGAAATAGGAACACTTTTACACTGTTGGTGGGACTGTAAACTAGTTCAACCACTGTGAAAGACAGTGTGGCAATTCCTCAAGGATCTAGAACTAGAAATACCATTTGATCCAGCAATTCTATTCCTGGGTATATACCCAAAGGATTATAAGCCATGATGCTATAAAGACACATGCACATGTATGTTTATTGCAGCACTATTCACAATAGCAAAGACTTGGAACCAACCCAAATGTCCATCAATGATAGATTGGATTAAGAAAATGTGGCACATATACACCATGGAATACTATGCAATCATGAAAAAGGATGAGTTCATGTCCTTTGTAGGGACATGGATGAAGTTGGAAACCATCATTCTGAGCAAACTATCGCAAGGATAAAAAACCAAACACTGCATGTTCTCACTCATAGGTGGGACTTGAACAATGAGAACACTTGGACACAGGAAGGGGAACATCACACACCGGGTCTTGTCATGGGATGGGGGGAGGGGAGGCATAGCATTGGGAGATATACTTAATGTAAATGACGAGATAATGGGTGCAGCACACCAACATGGCGCATGTATACATATGTAACAAACCTGCACCTTGTGCACATGTACCCTAGAACTTAAAATTTAAAAAAAATAATTAAATTTAATTTGGCTAAAGTTTTTCTTTTAGCACCAATGAATACAGTGTAAATTTATGTTACAGAAAATGCCTTATCATATTTGTAAACCCCATAGTATTTAGTTGGACATTTTAAAATTTATTTTGACTTGTGGGGAAAGCATCTCTGGAAAAAAAAACTCAGACCTATTTTCCAAATTACTATTTTTTAGCACTGCAACAAGGATATTTCCCAGGCTCTCAAAACACAGAGTTGAGGCAATTGAAGTCAATTAATGGCAAAGATTGTTATGGGTTGAATTTCTTTTTTCCTCCAGATATATTTGAAAGTTCTAACCTTCAATATCTGTGAATGGGATCTTATTTGGAAATACAGCCTCTGCAAATGCTCAAGTTAAGATGAAGTTTTAGAGTCAAACCCAATCCAATATTACTGCTGTCCTTATAAAAAGAAAAAAAAAATGGACATAGAGACAAACGTATAGAAAGGTAAGATGGTGTGAAGACAGGGAGAATGTCATGTACAAATCAAAGAACACCTGAAGCCACCGAAAGCAAGGAGAGGTGCATGGAACTAAAACTTTCCCTCATAGCTCTCAGAAATGACTGACACTGCCATCACCTACACTTTAGACTTCCAGCCTCTAGAGATGCAAGAAATAGCGCATGTATACATATGTAACAAACCTGCACGTTGTGCACATGTACCCTAGAACTTAAAGTATAATAATAATAAAAAAAAAAGAAGTAAGTTTCTGTTGCTTAAATCACACATTTTGTTTTATGGCAGACCTAGCAAACGAATACATGTATTTAATACAATATTTTAAAAACGAATTTAAATTCGATGTAAATCTGTAAGTTTGCAAAAATATTACTTTGTAAAAACAAAGTAAATAATTTGTATGTGTTTGTACTTCAACTTATATAGAGGAGAATCAAACTAAAATGGTTCTCACTAAGTATATATAGTATGTATACATATATACACACTAAGTATATAATAAATACATTTAAATAATATAAATGTATTAAATATACATTTAAATAATATAAACATTTTAATAATATAAATGTTTTCATTAAGTGTATATAATGTATATATTAATTTATATATCACATATGTGATATATTAATTTATATATCATATGTGATATGCATATTAAGATTAATATAATTTATATTACTATATATAAATACATCTATACTATATATACTTATATAGTGTACATTACTTATATATACTTATATAATTTAATTTATGTCACATGTATAGTATATATTATATATTAATATACCATATATAAATGAGAACATTTATATTATTTAATTATTTATATTATTTAAATGTACATTAATACATTTATATTATTTAAATGCATGTATTTAATATGTTTATATTATTTATCTATATACATATATATATATACACATGAGGAGAGAGAGAGAAGAAGGAGGAGGAAGAAAAAGAGAAGGAAGAGGAGGGGGAAGAGGAGCAGTGAGGAGGTAGAAGAACATAACTAAAATCACTCTCTCCTATTGGTTTATTGTTCACTATCTTCAATTTTTTTCTTCTGTCATTGGTGCTTTCAACAATTTTAATGTGACTAAAATACAACAACATACTATCTTTGATACTACTTATTTATCTTCTATTTGCATACTATAGTGAGCTATGAGATGGTTTTGAAAATCGAACTTCTACTCTCTCCATCCTTGAGCTTTTGAAAAACAAAGAAACAGAGGTTAACTTAAATTTTAAGTAAACTATATGAAACAAACAGCAGTCATTGATCTAAATAACTAATTATCTGTACTACATGTGTTTAGCCCCCGAAAACAGAAAGCAGACGGATCATTAAGACAAAGGACATAATACAATAACCTATTTGTGATCCTAATCCCCTCTTATCATACTGATTAACTCATTTTTGCCCTGATGTTCTTCCAGAAATAAGATAAATAATAGTCTCTAAATGCCCTCACAGTGCGGAGCTGCCTGCATTTCCCTGTTTTTCCTCTATGCCAGCTTTTCTTTGATGCTGAAGCTTCAGAACATTTTGTGCATCTAGGCATATTAGGTATAAAAGCTTTTAATCACACTAATTCCTCTAACTGTTCATAATCTATATCTAAATCTCTCATCTGTTCCTATTCTGACACAGCTGCCGCTGGACCTAAAAAAAATGTTCCTTACATACTGCTTTAACTGAGCTGAACTCAGAATTTAACTAACATGGATCATTGTTTCTTCCTTTCTATATTTTCCCCTTGACCATAGTGACTACTCACTTATCTATGATGAAGGTTGATTCTTAGATTCTCTCCACACAGTAGACTTCATTTGGCTACTTCAAGTTTCATTTGGCAAACATTTGGAAAAAATGGACATATGCATACTGCCTTCCGATAGATATTTGTTCATTTTCGTGTCTATTTAAAATTCCTCTGTCCATTGTGGAGATTTAAAATAATTTCCGGAACTCAAGGAATCTTCTTAAACTGTATTTTTTTGTTGTCTCTGTGTCATCTCATTACTCAAAATACTTCCCTTAGATTCTATTTCTGTCTATTCTGAATGACTTTCCTTCTTTTCTTCTTAAGGGTGGTACTCATTCTTCCTTATATCTTTTCCTATCAAAACATATTTTAAAAATATCTTGCTATTTATCCATTGTAAGGGTCCATAGTAAGAAATCATTTATTATTATTTCATAAATGTAGTTTAATTGTGAACTGTGAAAAAATGTGAATTCCAGAGATTACATTAAAAGCAAACAAAATGCATATTTGCATAGCTCAAGTGACCCAAAAGGAAAGGTAATTGGTAATGAAGAGTAAAATGGTGCTGTATGGGAATATAATAAAAGTAGGGGGCAAATTAAAATTTTAAATAAAATTATTTATCAAAGGATAATGGTCTTCTGAAAGAATAAGGAGGACATTACTTTCTTTCTTTTCTTTCTTTCTTTTTTTTTTTTTTTAGACGGACTCTTGCTGTGTTGCCAGGCTGGAGAGGAGGACATGAGGACATTGCTTTCTCTGGAACGCAAAAGAACAACTTGACACACCTGATAAATAGTGCAGAATAACAAATTTTTTTAAAAGTTTCTTCAATGATTTAAGATGCATTTGCACTCAATTGATTCAGTGTATAAAAATTATTGTGTGGCTATGGTAGATCAGTCACTGTAATAAATAACCGTTATACTAAACAAAAAATTCTATCTTTAAGAATTATCAAAGTACATAAAATGTCTAGAATATTTTAATGAAGAGATTGTATACATTGATAGTGCAATTCTCAATTTGAAGATGGTGGTAATCTTTAGGAGATATAAAGGATGTTGATAATCTGGTGGTTAACTTGTATAGCACATTTATTTCTTTAAAATTTCTTTCTCTCTTCAGAGATTATTTTAAATGTAAACTTTCACATTAGCAACCCCCTGTAAAATTATATGGACCCCATTTCAGATAATAAAAAAGTGTAATTGTGCTCTAAAAATAGACAATTTGAATGATGATGACAACATTGAGAATTTTAATACAAGATATTATTAACTGTTTAGAGCTGTGCTATATTTTACATGTGACTTATTTTATTTAATCTGCATTACAGCCCTGTAAAAACGGCATGCTAATTTAAGTTTTAGAAAAAAAGAAAAGGAGTTAAGGAGACCAAATAACTTGAGGAGAACAGTCAGGAAATTGTAAGTAGTGAAGTCTTTATGTTTTGTAGTCTAGCACTGACTGACTTTAAACCCTCGCTTTTATTCTTTCTTGTAAACGCCTTCCTTTTGTTTTTATTTTACTAATTTTACTTAACTTGATAACTATTTTTGATATGAGTATTGGCTATTTGGGTTCAAGTCCATACTCGTATTTATTTGGAATTGAGATTGTTTAACATGAGGAGAGAGCAGAAAATGGTGGTTCTGAGTAACCTATGGAATCAGACCTACTTCACTTCATCCCCAATAGTTTAATTCCTACAACAACCCAGAGAAGACATAAGAAAGCCTTATTAGAACCAAGTAAGTAGATTTAAATCATAATTAACTTGCCTAAGATTACATTACTTGTAAATGGCAGACTAGAAATCTAAATAGATGGAATTTTCACTCCAAAGACTGTGTTGTAAAACTCTACGATATGCCCTCTTTTAAAAGAATCTCTATTTTACAGAAAAACTTGGTTAATCAGACTAGAAATACCTTAAATTACATTAAACTGGATTTACTTTAAGAATGCAATAGGCGGCCGGGCGCGGTGGCTCAAGCCTGTAATCCCAGCACTTTGGGAGGCCGAGACGGGCGAATCACGAGGTCAGGAGATCGAGACCATCCTGGCTAACCCGGTGAAACCCCGTCTCTACTAAAAAAAAATACAAAAAACTAGCCGGGCATGGTGGCGGATGCCTGTAGTCCCAGCTACTCGGGGGGCTGAGGCAGGAGAATGGAGTAAACCCGGGAGGTGGAGCTTGCAGTGAGCTGAGATCCGGCCACTGCACTCCAGCGTGGGCGACAGAGCGAGACTCCGTCTCAAAAAAAAAAAAAAAAAAAGAATGCAATAGACAAGAAGGAAGTGACTATAAAATGATTGATTTAGCATATGAGTACAATAAATATCCCCTATGTCTTTGGAGTATTACGTTTTTATGCATCACACACCTTTAGATTTCTGAACTAGAGATATTGCACCATGAATTTAATGTAGCACTTTTGAATTACTAAAGTACATTGATATATTTATTTAATCACTCCTGGAAAGTAGCAGACTTTACAGTTATTAAAAAATAGACCTAGAAACCACAAGATAATTAATGATAAGATAGATCAATAAATTATGTTTAGAAACATAGAGACTTTATAATTACATGTGAGGGGCATTATCAGATTAAATTTAACTGCTGCATTTCTGAATCTTGAATAAAGTGTGAAAATTAAAGGCAATTTAGAAGGGAAATATATTTATTTAGGAAAAAAAAAGACAAAAAGTAGATTATCAAAAAATAAGTCAGCCAGATTTTCATGAGAGTAAGAGAAAGACTGAGAGAAAGGATATGTGAGAGAAAATGAAAGAGATTATCGAAATTGAGACACATTTAGGTGAACTCTGATAAAAATGTGCAGTGTTTTATTTCTTATAAATAGCACAATGATGGTAACACAAGTAGCAATACAAAGTTTTGGTGAGTACTTTTGGTGAGATTGCATCTACCTCACTCAAGATTGGAACAAAACTCAAACTGAAGCAATTATCTTGTAATGAAGAAAAATACAAATATGAAAGAACTTGATAAGAAGTTTGGACCACAAAGAATAAGGTCAAAAAGTAGAAAACTGTTATTATTATTTTTTGAAATCTGTCTTGAATCATTGGCCTTGAGAGTTCTGGTAACTAATTACCCACCACTTCTTCCATTAACTCTGGTCATGTCAGTGTGGGTGATATAGCATGTCATTGCATTTTTGTATTGTCTCACTTAATCCGGTCACTGACATAGTAGGAGAAAAGTCTGAGGTCTTCTGGGGAAAGTCTGGAGCCTTTTCCCCTACTTCCAATTGCAAGTTACTCTGATATTAATACAATCAGGTTTTCTGTTGCCTAAAGTTCTCTCCATTATTAGCATTAATAAGTTTATTTAAATAATGTATATGTCTCAAGTAACGTGTTCCACCACAACGAATAAATAAATACATAAAAATAAAGACTCAACATAAAATTAATTCAATGAAACAGAAAGTTAGCTTAATCAGGGGTTCTCATTTCACTGCATTTAAGTTAACTGATTTTTTCCACTCACCTTTTCCATCCTTCTTTTCTTCTTTTTAAAATTGTTTTACTAAATTTTGAAATTTTATGATAAAATACTTTAAGGTAATAAAATCTGTTTTATGCTATTTAATACTTAGCAAGCAAACAGTATCCCTACTAAATAACTATTGATATAGAATCTTTATAGAAGTTTATCATTCAGAAAAACAGCAATACATTATCTTAATTGACTTTAATGTTGATGGTTTCCCACACGGAACTTCAGTGTTACATTTTTTGAAAGCCCCGTGCAGATATATATTTGGATTTAATGATGCATCACATTAAAGAACCTTTTGTGGGGGGAGTAACATAATATCATAAAGTTTTTATAAAGTTTTACAGTAAGAAAGCAATAAATATTATTTGAATAACATGAGAGCAAACAAAATCTATCAAAAAATATTTAAATATATATTATAAGGGTAGTGACATAATTAAAATGGTGAAATAGAAGTTGCTCATATTCCCCCAAAACAGCAAAAATTCTGCACCCATCAATAGTTAAAAATCTTTCTTCAGGAGCCTCAGGATTCAGGTAGGAGTTTGTGAACTCTAGTAGAACACAAAACCCTGGAGGGTTGTTTTGAGGGCAACTGACACCTGGGTGGCTGATCCACCA
Source organism: Macaca mulatta (assembly GCF_049350105.2). Lineage (NCBI taxonomy): Eukaryota > Metazoa > Chordata > Mammalia > Primates > Cercopithecidae > Macaca > Macaca mulatta. The sequence continues at coordinate 29,160,839 of NC_133411.1, forward strand.
AGGTTGCTAGTACCTTGACGGAAAGGGTCGTCTGCCCACTGACAGCAGTAGCACCTGAAAGTGGACCTGTGGCCCTGCTTTAGCCTTCTCGAGCTGAGGTCCTAGCTAAGAGTGGCTTATACAAGGACACAGAGAGAGACTCAGCCATATCTTGCAGTCTGGGCCTCCCTGATGGGCTCACCAAGCTCTGTCACAGAACATATCCCATGAGGACACAATCTCAACTGTAGCCTCTCTCACTGCAATGAGGAAACTATATCATCTGTGCAGGCACTTGCTGGCAGATATGGACCGCTGTGAGCCAAAAAGACTGTACTCTGCTGCTTTTGCCCCACACTGAACTCCAAGAAGCCCAGTCCCAGCTCCAGCCACTGCCTTGCACCTCTATATGGCAACAGGAGAACTATGTCAATTTTGCAGAGACTTACTGAGGGATACATGTCCCTCTGATTTAACAAGACCAGGCTCTCCAGCCTCAGCCCCATAGAAGATCCCAAGAGAGCTCAGTATTAGCTCCAGCTCCTCCAGCGGCAGTTGGGAAATTATCCCGTGTGTACAGAGTTCTCCTGGGAGCTGCATACGCTCTGAGACAATAGAACTGTACTCTCCAGTCTCTGTTCTACAGATTTCGAGGGAGCTTAGTCTCAGCTTCTGCACCTCCCGCTGCAATCCATCTATGCAAAGACTTACTGGGAGATATGCGCCTGTCTGAGTGAATGTGACAGGAAATCTCCATCCCACAACAAATCTGAAGGAGGCCCTGCCTTGTTTCTGGCAATTTCTGTTCTAGTCAAGGAACCATTCTACTATTGTAGAGACCTACTGAAAGGCATGCTTACCTGGGCTACCAGGACAGTCTTCTGAACTCAGGCCCCTGACCAGCATACCCACACAGCCCCAGTATCCTGCTTGGGTTTTCCCTTCATACATTTGGGCCATAAAACTGCATCAACCATAGAGTACTTGCAAGACTTGCGACAGGCCTTGGCTTAGAACATCGTATAGTTCTGAGATGGCTGAAGTGATCACAGGTCCAGGAAACGAAACAGTCAGTCTGCTTAGAAGCCCTGGAGATCCCTCTGAAGAAAAACAGGCACAAACAAAGCCAGACTGCATAGACCGAGATGAATACCGAATCACTCAATGCACACTGATATTGTCACACTTCCACAAGCATCAAGGACATTCAGGGTAGCATGACATCACTAAAATGAACCAAAAAACAAGATGCCGGAGACTGATCCTTAAGTGATGGGGATGTTTGATCTTTCAGACAAAGAATTAAAACTATCTGTTTTAAGGAAGCTCAATGAACTTTAAGAAAACACAATTAATCAATTCAGAAATTTATCAGATAAATTTAACAGAGAGATTGAAATAATTTTAAAAATCAAAAAGATTTTCTGGAGCTAAACATTACAGTAAATGAAATATAGAAGACAAACAAATTGATCACATGGAAGAAAGAATCAGTGAGCTTGAAGGCAGACTATTTAAAAATGCATAGTCAAGGGAGAAAAAAGGCGGAAAAAAGCTTACAGAATTTGTCAAATGGGCCGGGTGCGGTGGCTCAAGCCTGTAATCCCAGCACTTTGAGAGGCCGAGACGGGCGAATCACGAGGTCAGGAGATCGAGACCATCCTGGCTAACCCGGTGAAACCCCGTCTCTACTAAAAAATACAAAAAACTAGTCGGGTGAGGTGGCGGGCGCCTGTAGTCCCAGCTACTTGGGAGGCTGAGGCAGGAGAATGGCGTAAACCTGAAAGGCGGAGCTTGCAGTGAGCTGAGGTCCAGGCCACTGCACTCCAGTTTGAGCGACAGAGCGAGACTCCATCTCAAAAAAAAAAAAAAAGAATTTGTCAAACGATATCAAAAGAACAAATGTATGCTATTAGAGTTAAAGAGGGATCTGAAAAGCAAAGCATTAAAAAAAAAAAAAAAAATAGACATTAAAAGAAAACTTTCCAAACCTGGAGAAAGATGTAACTACCTATGTACAGGAAGGTCAAAGGTCACCAATCAGATGCAACTAAATATGAATACCTCCATATATATAATCAAAATCTCAAAGGTCAAAGACAATGAGAGGATTCTGAAAGCAGCAAAAGAAAACAAGCAAATAAATGATAAGAAATATCCAGTACACCTGGCAGCAGACTTCTCAGCAGAAACCTTGCAGGCTAGGAAGGAGTGGGATATTATATATAGAATGCTTAAGGAAAAAAATTGACAACTAAGAATATTATAACTGGAAAAGCTTTCTTTCAGAATTAAGAGATAAAGACTTTCTCAAAGCTGAGGGAAACTTTCACTACCAGATATGTTCTATAAGTACTGCTAAAGGGAATTCTTAAACCCAAAACAAACAAACAAACAAAAAAAAAAACAGATGCTAATGTGATTGTTACACTAGTATTGTGAATATGGTGTATAATCACCTATATCTTTACTAGGAAGACTAATAGATAAAAATAATTAAAAATAATAATACTTACAACAATTTGTCAAGGTAGGCATTATAACATGCAAATTGTGACATCAAAAATTTTAAATGTGGGGAAAGAAGGAAAGTAATGCATATGACTTTTGTTAATATGTTTCTTTTTTTGTACTGTGACAAATGTTAAGTTGCTCTAAGTTTTAAATAACTTGTTGTAACAATCGGATATTTTTGTCAATCCTTTGGTAATCACAAAGCCAACTTATAATAGATACATTATTTAAAAAAATAAATTAAAATATACCACCAGAGATAAAGGAAGACAACAATAAATACAGCAAGAAAGCAAGAAAGAATGAAAACAGAAAAGGAATGAAGGAAGGATGGAAGGAGGGAAGGAGGGGAGAAAGGAAGGGAGGGAGGGAGGGAGGAAGGAAGGAAGGAAGAAAGGAAGGAAGGAAGGAAGGAAGGAAGGAAGGAAGGAAGGAAGGGAGGGAGGGAGGGAGGGAAGGAGGGAGGGATAGAAAGAAGGAAGAAAGGAAGAAAGGAAGGAAGGAAGGAAGGAAGGAAGAAAGAAAGAAAGAAAGAAAGAAAGAAAGAAAGAAGGAAGGAAGGAAGGAAGGAAGGAGGAATGAAGGGGAGGAAAGGGAGGAGGGGAAGGAAGGAAGGAAGGAAGGAAGGAAGGAAGGAAGGAAGGAAGGAAGGAAGGAAGGGAGGAAGGAGGGAGGGAGGGAGGAAAGGAAGGAGGGAGGGAAGGAAGGAAGGAGGGAGAAAGACAGAGAAAGAGGAAAGAAAAGAAAGACGAAAGAAAAGAAAGAGGAAAGAGGAAAGAAAAGAAAGAGGAAAGAAAAGAAAGAGGAAAGAAAAGAAAAGGAAAGAAAGAAAGAAAGAAAGAAAGAAAGAAAGAAAGAAAGAAAGAAAGAAAGAAAAGGATGTTATAAAACAACTATAAAACAAGTAGTAAAATGGCAATAGTTAGTGCTTACCAATCAATAACAACAATCAACTGAAGTGAACTAAATTAGGTAATTTTAAAAATGGAATAGCTGAATGGATTAAAACACAAGACCCAGTTATATGCTTCTTAAAAAAAACTCACTTCAATTATAACTGAAATTGAAGGGATTAAAACAATTACTTGCAAATGAAAACCAAAGAAGAGTAGTCTTTCTATTTTATCTGATATAAATATAAGCTATAATTATATCAGATAAAATAGATTCTTTAAAAAGAGACAAGGGGGTCATTACATAATGATAAAGTGTTCAATTCAGCAAGAGCATATAATAATAGTCAATATACATGACTGGACTACCCAAAATATATAAAGCAAATATTAATATATCCAAAGGGAGAGAAAGAGACTGCAATGCAATCATAGTAAGGGACTTCAACAGCTTGCTTTTGGCGGTGAATAGATTATGCAGGCAAAAAAATCAGCAAAGAAACACTGGGGTTAAAGTATACTATAGATCAAATAGACCTAACAGGCATTTTTAGCAGATTTCATCCATCTGTTGTAGAACATAGATTCTATTCATCAGCACATGAACTATTCTCTAGGAAGGCCATCTGTTAGACCACAAAGCAATATCAATAAATTCAAAAAAGTCAAAATCTTACCAAGTATCTTTTATGACCACAAGAGAATAATACTAGAAATCCATACTAAGAATTTTGGAAACTGTACAAATACATGGAAATTTAAAAAGATGTTCCTGAATGAACAATGGATCAATTAAAAAGTTAAGAAGTAAATTAAAAAAATAATTAAACAAATGAAGATGAAAACGAAAACAAAAGATACCAGAATTTCTTGGATACATCAACAGCGGTACTAAGACAGAAGTTTAATAGCAATAAACACATGTATCAAATAAACAGAAAGACTTTAAATAAACGATCAAATGATATACTTCAAGGAACTAGAAAAGCAAGATTAAACCAAATCCAAAAATAGCAGAAGAAAAGAAATAATAAAGATCAGAGTGGAAATAAATAAAATTGAGACCTAAAACAATAATACAGAAAATTAACAAAATGAAGAGTTGTTTTTTTGAAAAGATAAATCAAATTGACAAACCTTTACCTAGACGAAGCAGCAGAGAGAAAACCCAAATAAATAAAACCAGAGAAACAAACAAAAAAATAACTATTACTACATAAGTACAAATAATTATTAGAGATTACCAAGAACAACTTTATGCCAACAAAATGAAAAACCTAGAAGTAGATAAATTTCTAGGCACATACGACCTACCGAGATTGACCCAGGAAGAAATAGAGAACCTGAACCACCAATAATGAGTATCAAATTTGAAGCACAAAGATTCTGCCATCAAAGAAAAGTACATGACCTGCTGGGGTTGCTACTGAATACTACCAAACTTTTAAGTAAAAGCCAATACTAATCCTACTCAAACTATTTCAAACAAAATTAAGAGAAGGAAATACTTCCAAACTTATTATATGAGGTCAGCATTACCTTGATAACAAACCAGAAAAGGACAGAACAAGAGAAAATGACAGGCCAATATCTCCAATTAGAGCATAGATTTAAAAATTCTCAACAAAATAGCAGCAAAACAAATTCAACAGCACTTTAAAAATTTCACTCAATAGTCAGTCATGGTGGCTCACGCCTGTAATCCCAGCACTTTGGGAGGCCGAGGAGGGTGGATCATCTGAGGTCAGTAGTTTGAGACCAGACTGGCCAACATGGTGAAACCCCGTCTCTACTAAACATACAAAAATTAGCTGGGCGTGGTGGTGGGTGCCTGTAATCCCAGCCACTTGAGAGGCTGAGGCAGGAGAATAGCTTGAACTCGGGAGGTGGAGGTTGCAGTGAGCCGAGATGGCACCACTACACTCCAGCCTGAGCGAGAGTGAAACTCTATTTCAAAAAAACACAAAAAATCCTTTACTCACCATAGGGAAGTGGAATTCATGCCAGGGCTGCAAAGATGGTTTAATGTACACAAATCAATAAACATGACACATCACATCAACAGAATCAAAAATAAAAACAATTTGATAATTTCAGCAGACACTGAAAATGCATTCAATAAAATTCAACACCCCTTCATGACAAAAACCCTCAACAAGCGGGTGTTAAAGAACTATAACTCAACATAATAAAGGCCACATGTAACAAACCCACAGCTAATAAGATACTAAATGGGGAAAAATTGAAAGCCTTTCCACTAGGATCTGAAACAAGACAAGGATGCCCAGTTTTATTCAACACAGTACTAGAAGTTCTAGTCAGAAGAATTAGTCAAGATAAAGAAACAAAAGACATCCAAACTGGAAATGAAGGAGTCAAAGTATCTTCGTTCGCAGATGACATATTTAGAAAGACATAAAGACTCTAACAAAAAACTGTCAGAGCTGATAAATTCAGTAAAGTTGAAGGATGCAAAATCAACATGCAAAAATCAGTAGTGTTTCTGTATACTGATAGGATTTATCTGAAATAGAAATCAAGAAAGTATTCCCTTTTATAATAGCTATAAACAATAAAAATACATAGAAACCAAAGAAGTGAAAGATCTCTATGGGAAAAAAATTATGTTAATGAGAGAAATTGAAGAGGACACAAAAATGAAAATATATTCTATGTTTATTGGATTTAAACAATCAATATTGTTAAAATGTCTATACTACACAAAGTGACTTACAATTCCTATCAATTTGCCAATGACACTCTTCATAGGAATGAAATAAGAATCCCAAATTTCCTATTAAATCACAAAAGACCCTGAATACTTAAATTAAGCATCAGCAAAAAGAACAAAGGTAGAAGCATCAAACCATCTGATTTCAAATTATACTACAAAGCTATAGTAACTGAAACAACATGATGCTGTCCAACAGACACTTAGACCAATGGAACAAAATAGAGAAATCAAAAATAAATTCACACATTTACAGCCAAATTATTTTCAGTGAAGTCACCAAGAACACAAACTGTGGAAAAGAGAGTCTGTTTAAAAAAATGGTGCTGGAAAAACTGCATATTCATAGGCAGAAGAGTAAAATTAGATCCCCATCATTCACCATATATAAAAATGAAGTCACAGGAGATAAAGATTTAAATGTAATTCTATAGGGAAGTGCTTTTGAACATTGTTCTGGGCAACAATTCTTGGGGTAAGACTTCAAAAGCACAAACAACAAAAGCAAAAATAAATAAATGAGGTTACATTAAACTAAAAAGCTTCTGCACAGCAAAAGAAACAATTAATACAGTGAAAAGACAACCTATAGAATGGGAGAAGATATTTGTTATTTGACAAGTCATTAATAACCAGAATATATGAGGAACTCGGACAACTCTATAGTAAAAAAACCTAAAATCCAAATACAAAAGGCTAAACCTGTATAGACATTTCTCAAAAGATGGTATACAAATGATCAACAGGTATGTAGAAAACATGTTCAACAGCAGCAATTATCAGGGAAATGCAAATCAAAACCACAATGAGATATCATCTCATCGAAGTTAGGACGGCATTTATCCAAGAGACAAAAAAAAAAAAAAAAAAAAGTCGATGAAGATGTGGAGAAAGAGAAATGCTTGCATACTATTGGTGGGAATATAAAGTAGTACGGCCATTCTGAAAAACTTTTAGAAGTTCCTCAAATGAAAAATGCAACTATAATATGCTCCAGCAATTTCACTACTGAGTATACATCCAAAAGAAAGGAAATCCGTATATTAAAGAGATACATGCAATACCATGTTTATTGCAGCACTATTCACAATAGCCATGGTATGGAATCAATGTCAGTGTCCATCAGGGAATAAATAGATAAAGAAAATGTGGTATATATACACAATGGAATATTATTCAGCCAACAAGAAATGTGAAATCCTGCCATTTGCAGCAACATGGATGAAACTGTAGGTCATTATGTGAAATGAAATAACCCAGGCACAGAAAGACAAATATTACATGTTCTGACTCATCAGTGAGAGTTAAAAGAGTGTATCTCAAGGAAGGAGAGACCAGAAGGGTGGTCACCAGAGGATGTAAAAGGAAGAGGAGAGGGAGAGGGAAGAGAATTTGGTTAAAGGGTACAAAATTACAGTTACATAGATGGAATCAATTCTACTATTTGATAATACAATAGAGATATTATAAGGAATTATTTGTTGTGTATTTCAAAATAGCTAGAAACAAAGAATTGTTATGTTTCCAACATAAAGTAAAGATAAACATTTGAAGTGATGACTATCCCAATCACACTGACTTGATCATTACACATTGTACAAGAGTATCAAAATATCACATGCATCTCCAAAATATGTACAACTACCATACCAATTAAATATATATTGTAATTATATACAAGATTTTTTGGTAATTATTCAATTTTATAAATAATTCCATAAATTGTGCCATCAAGAAATAAGTCACCAGGCTCTGCAGCAGACATTAAGCAGCAGCTATACAATACACGTCAATAACTATTAGGGAAATTCATATTTTGTCTAGCAAGTTGGAGTATTTGATCTCCAAACTATTATTAATTTTAAGTTTTTTATTTTCATTGTAATTTAGATGGGCTTAAAAATAACAACACAACATAGAAACATATTAGTAGATATACATAGATACAATCAACCAGTGAACTAGTTTTACTGTTAATGATTTAATACACTTTTAAGCAGATTCCTAAAATTAGATTGCAAAACAAATTTATTTGAAAAATTAAAATCTGTTATCTTGTATTTAAAAGGTTACCCTTATAAAATTCAGAGAGTCATATTTTCAAAAGAAAATAGATCCTTGAATTTTATATTGGACTATTCATAGGGAATGGTCTTCTGGTTTATTTTTTCATTGTTTCACATAATTATAGTTATATGTATTATATATAGTTATGTATTATATAAATACAAATTATATTTATATCAAATATATTGTATATGTGTATTGTAATATATAGTATTTACTTTAGTTATATATTATATATAATCTTTGCTTTCATATTTTTATATTTGCTTTATTTATTATGTATACATATAATTGTATTTGTATATAATTGAGAAATATAGAGATTTTAGAAACTTCAATAAAGTCAGGTTTTAATTATATGCTCTTACCTTATACTATTTAGATATATTTGTTTGTTATTTTAAATTTTTTGAGCAAATAGATAGCACCAAAGATCAATATTAATAGGGGGCTTACAAGTTTTAATGAATTTAAAATCTAAAACAAATTGGTATTCAACCAGCTAAAATTAATAACAACATAATTAACAAGTAATTAATTTGATGAGCAATTGGCTTTCATAAATTAATTTTAACCTGGAAGCGTATTGACAATGACAAACGTAATTCTTCTTGGAGCATTGTGTATGACGGCGGAGTGTCTATGACCATGCCACATAATAATAAATTATTTGTAGTAGACTGAATTTTTTTGCAAGGAAACTTTTCAAGTTATTAAATAAAATTTTTTCCTTTGTAAGAGAAACTTGAACTATCACAATAGATATTTGAAAGGCAGAGTTTCACAGATTGCTGCACAAAGTAAACAAGCAAAAAGATTATTTTAGGCATAGAGATATATTTCACGCTTCATGATGAATGATGCCACTGCTGTAGCTTAAATCACCCCAAAGGTATTTCCAAAATTCATGTGTTGAAAACTGTCCCCAGTGCAACAGTGTTGAGAGGTAGACACTTTAGAGGTAATTAGGCCATCGGAGTTCTGCCCTCTTGTCATTATTGTGGGAATGTGTTAGTTATTTTGCAAACCTATTCATGATAAAATTATGAGTGTAGCCCCTTTCCCCACTTTCTCCCGGACACGCACATGTGTACACATTGTCTTGCACTTCTGCCTCCTACCATTACATGATGTAGCACGAAGGCCCTTGCCAAATGCTGGCCCCTCAACCCCAGCTACTAGAACTGTAAGAAATAAATCTCTGTTATAATAATAACAGCAGCCTAAACTGGACTGATGTCATCCATTGCTGGAAACATTTTGTCTAAAACTTGATAACTAATTCATTGCTTATTATGCTTGAAATTTACTTATCTTATAGCGTTTTACTTGAGTGATTTTTATTGTAAGTCCTGCTGAAAGGTAAATTGAATGTGACACAAGTTATGTGTACACGTATAAACAGAATTCGGCTTAAGAATCATGGACAATAAAAGCATCCTATAGGACTATTGGAAAATATAATATGAATTATTTTAAAGAGTCTAGAAAAATCTAATATAACATAGCCTAAAAAGTCCATGTGACTTTTTCCCATTGATGCTTGAGAAATCATTTATTTATGAAAGAAACTGCTTACTCTTCTGATAATTGGCCAAACCAGTGAGGTAGCATCTATTTGGCCAGTACATTTCTTTCTCAAATATGACCTTATATGGGCTAATTCTGTTTCCTAAGTTGATCCATCTTGCATATAAATATGTACTTTGGAAGTTATGCTATAGAGCAAAGAGTGAGAGTAAGAAGTACCATTTAAGTGTATGCATATTTATTTGGAATTTAGAAAGAAAAAAAGAAAGAGTATGTGGAATTCAGCCCAGCAATCTCATTACTGGGTATATAGGCAAAAGAATATGAATCATTCTATTATAAAGATGCATGCATTTGAATGTTCCTTGCAGCACTATTCACAATAGCAAAGTCACAGAATCAACCTAATGCCCATCAGTGATAGACTGGATAAAGAAAACGTGGTATCTATACATTAGGGAATATTATGCAGCCATAAAAAGAACGAGACTGTGTCCTTTAAGGGACATGGATGGAGTTGAATGCCATTATCCTTAGAAAACTAATGCAGAAACAGAAAACCAAATATTTCATGTTCTTATGTATAACTGGGAGCTAAGTGATGAGAACACATGGACACACAGAGAGTAACAACACACACTGGGGCCCATAGAGGGTGAAGGGCGGGAGGAAGAAGAGGATTAGGAAAAATTACTGATGAGTACTAGGCTTATTCTCTGGGTGACAGAATAATCTCCACAACAAACCTCCCTGGCACAATTTTACCTAGATAACAAGCATGCGTATGTACCTCTGAACTTAAAAGTTAAAAAAAAAAAAAAAAATGGGTGGAAAGGAAAGGCCTTAGCTTTTTTTATATATATATGGTTCCTGGCTGGGAAGTACAAGGGAAATTTTTCAGTTGCCTTTTAATTTAATAGATTTCTGCTGTTTTCTATAGCTATAATTTCTATAGTTACCTAAAACTTGATCTTATTTATGAATGTTATCTTATTGTTTATTACTTTTTTGAATTTAGAAAAAAATCAATATACAACAAATTCTGGCAAGTGTTTAATGCCAAGAAAAAAGGTATATAATTTTTATTTCTGTTTTTCATACAAATTTTAAAAATCAAACTGTAAAGTAAATGTAGAAATTACTATTTAACTGTTTCATTTCCTCTGATGTTTTTCTGCTTATTTTGTAAATTTGTATGTATTATTTCTAGTTTCATGAATTTTAATGATATGTTTATTGTACTTAAATTTTAATTTCATGCATTTTCTTTATCATCTCAAGAAAACTTTCAATTTTACATAATCAGAATGAAGGGAATTACCAGCTAAAACAGAATCTTTGGGAGGATTAATTTAGCTTTGTAAAGTCAACTCCTTTGAAATGACTTTTTTGTTGAATTGGGAGAATCAGTGACTTTTTCCCATGAGTTATACAAATAGCAAAAATAAACAAACCAAAAAAAACGTTCTAAGTAAGAATGCTTGCTAATCTAAACAGGATGACAGTGGAGATGAAGGGTAAATTTGAGCATAGGATAAATTTATCTTATACAATGACATTTATAGAAGTTATTTAGTACAAAGTCAATCATCACTTCAATAGGGATGTTAAGGAAGTTTATGATTGATGGATTCAGATTTATGTGAACCTGAGCATCGCTATTCAATGCCAGTTGAATACTGATTCATTCGGTTTAGTTATTATTAATTGAAGAACATCATTGGCAAATGTTTAGAATAACTTATAACATTATTTTGTTATAATTCATGTACATATTTATCCAAAATCATCTCAGATACTGCCATCCTTTTCTAGGTCACTAAGATAGGTCATCATTAAAAGTTTGAAAATCAACACTATTTCCTCAAGGCAGTGATAGAGCAGAGGGCATTTGCAACGCAAGGTTTTTTAATCATTATATTTTTGTTGCTGCCCCTATTTGAGGTAAGTGAAAAGCCACCAATTCACCTTCAGCTCCACTGTTCACAGTTTTCTCACACCATGACTTTACTGAGACGTAACCCGCAGTTGCCAGGATGACCCTAATGCCATGAAGCATTGTCAAATTTAGCTCACTGACCTCATTGTCAGAAAATTGCTAGACTGGTGTGACCATATTATAAAATATTGAAGATAAAAAGTTTATCACCCACACGTTTCTCACTTACAATAATCATTTGAAAACACCTCTCATTTAAGTGTGTAGATTTCTGACTTGAAGTTAACTGACACCTCTCCTGACATGAACTAATCTTTTAAAAGTCTCTCAAGGTTTGTTTCTAAGACCTACTGACAGTCTATATATATACATATATTTTTTTTTTCCCCTGGGTAACATCATTACTATACCATCTACATTATAGATTCTATATTCTTTAAACCATAATATTTACATATTCAAGCCCAATTGTTTTTCGTAAGTTCATGCTTGTATGTCACACTGCCTATTTATCACTTTGATAGTTCACAATCAAAGAAACATTATAACATGTTTGAAGCTTGCTCACCTATATCTCCTCTACCTTTTCACTCGCCCAGCATTGTGAATAATTACATCCCTGTCTGCATACTTACCAAAGCCAGAAGCTAGGAGCATTCCATTTGAATATGTTTTTAAAACCAATATATTTAATGGCTCAAAATGTTCTGTTGATCCTTTTTTCAAATGCACGTTTATATACTTGTTACTCTCTTCAACCTTTGACCATTCTCAAATGTTTTGCAGTGTCATACAAACCTATGACGCATTTACCTCTGGGGCAGCATCTGGTGAGGCGCACCCTCTTATGAAGATCACTTTAGATACAGTGGCCTTCTAAATGGCCCTAGAAAATTTTATGCTGTTTTATACTAAGCATGTCTGTCCCTTTGGCCTTGAAAAAAAATTATGTAGTTCTTTTATTCTGGCTCCTTCCCATCTTTGATGTATTTGATGCTGTCATTTAAAAGGTCTTTCCTGAACCCCTTGCACCATTACTTTTTTACCCATTACTACTTATTTCCTTCTTAACTCTTATCACATGTATTATTATTTTTTCTTTTCTACTTTCTTTATAATCAATCATGCATAATTTAAATTTGGTAATAAAATACACTTGACTGTTTTACACTCTAATCCAAAACATAGGGCTGAAACATAAGATTTTTTTTTTTTTTTTTTTTTTTTGAGATGGAGTCTGGCTCTGTCGCCCAGGCTGGAGTGCAGTGGCGTGATCTCAGCTCACTGCAAGCTCTGCCTCCTGGGGTCACGCCATTCTTCTGCCTCAGCCTCCTGAGTAACTGGGACTACAGGCGCCCGCCACCACGCCCGGCTAATTTTTTGTATTTTTAGTAGAGACGGGGTTTCACCGTGTTAGCCAAGATGATTTCGATCTCCTGACCTCGTGATCCACCCACCTGGGCCTTCCAAAGTGCTAGGATTACAGGTGTGAGCCATTGCGCTCGGCAAGAGATTCTTAATAAATACCAGGTGAATAAAACAACAAAGTGTATCATATTTTTTTAAGGCTTTTAAGTTTTTATAAAATTACATAGTAAAAAATGGTAGATTGTAGAAAACAGAGTTAATTGTCCAACACCTCCTACTCCTCATTCCTTTCCCCAGAAATCAGAACTTTTAGTACTTTTAGTCCTTCCAATTTTTGGTTCCAGGTCTCTAAACTCTATGTATGCTGTACCTATTATTTCAAGTGTCTACATTAGATATTGACCACTTTCTGCTGGAGTGAGTGAGGATTTTCTCATGAACTCATATCCCTTCAATCTTCATTCCCTAACTGCTTTCATTGCTGGTTCATCACTACTTTCACTTTCTTTAGTGGATATACAAATTTAATCTTCAAAACAACCTCCATGAAGAATAGGCTGACTTCTGACCATTCCGTTTTTAACATTTATTTTCAACATTTATGTTTTCACTATTTTGTTCATTTCAACTCTCCTCTTTTTCCTTCCAAACTCTGTTCACTATACTTTTAAATTCAAAAAGAAAAACAATGTTTAATTTTCAGTTTATAATCATATATGATAATACAATCTTAATACTAAATGATAATGGCTACATTAATATTAGAATTAAATATTGTATGTGCTGATGATATGGTAGAATACAATTCCTTCTCTGAGACCCCAATTTCATAACCCAGAGGCCAGTAAAAAAATATAATCATGATAAAAAGTCCAATGTCTTTCTGTTTTTCTCTCTCTTTCTCTGACACTCTTTTTTTTCTTTCACACACATGCTCACACACATGCGTGCACACACACACACACACTTACCTTCTTATCCACTCACCTCTTCTTCCAAATTAGACCATAGTTTGGTTGACTTCCTATTTTCAACATTACTTTCTTGTATAATTTTTGTTGCCTTTTCTGCTAGAGTAATGATTGCTGCCATTATATTGATTGATTACATGATATCTCTTTCTTATATCATTAATTTCACCTAAAGTGTGAATTACACCAAAAAATCTATAATCTGCCTTTTTTGCCTTTTCTTTTCTTTTTACCTCTTTCAAAGACCCTCTACTTTCTCTTCTTTTTTATTGTGGTTGCTTTCCATTTTGTCTCCTCTTCGGTCCACCTGAAACTCCTGTCTCTTCTCTTGTGGATCAGTCACTGTATTCTATATTCTGTGTCTTCTTTTTAAAATTTCTTGTACTTTAATATTTGCTGGATTAGATACACTATCAAATAAATTCTAAAAAGTGAATATGTTGGGCATAGCCATACAGACAGAGAGACAGAGACAGAGAGATGTATGTGTGTGTTGTGTGTATATGTGTGTGTAATGACTGTCAGTGGGTGTATATGTATAAACATATTGAGAGAGATGGCAAGGAGAGAGGAAGAGATCTATTAGTCACTAGCAAAGAGTAGACTACAAGTTGAAAAACACAAAAAGAATCTAATAAGTGATTGACAATGAAGAAAGATTTATATAGAGAAAAACAATTATAAGGAATGTGGTGTTCAAGAAAAACTAGAAAATTGGAAATAGAGAACATTGAGCCATACTAATGACACCAGATTGTGGTTAGTCAGTTCAACTTAGTTCACAGAAAGGGGTGAGCTATGATGGAAATTGTGGATGTGGCACTGGTAAGAGTTACTAGTAGATCTCTGTTGTATCTTGCAAGTAATCATATTTTACCTTAGATACTCTCGAGCCTATTTGATCTTTTTCTTTCAATTATTTCTGGTTTTGGTCTGAGTTCTTGCTTTCCTTATTGCTAATGTCCTAGAATGATACCCTCATTATTTCAGTTAAACTTAATGAATATTGCTCTTCAAAATCAAAAGAAATTTCACTTATCTAGGTGGAGAGTGTGAGAAAGCAAAAGACAAATGCTTAAGTTTCTATCATGTTTCTAATTTGACATGTAAAGAGCTTGGAATTTGCCACTCCTATCCTCACAAGTAAAAATAAGGAACAAACTAAAAATCAACTTCTTTTCTTATATCCATCAGATAATTGAAGTCACAGGGCAAACTGTCTATCTTAAAATTGAAGAAACAGACAGGCAGATAACAAGAATAATATTTTACCTCAGTAGAAGCCTAGGAACAGAAGCCCACAGATAGATAATAACTTAGGGAGTCTTAAGCTATAATTGACAAACTGATGGAGGCTCAATGTAGAAGAGTTTGAGAGTAAAATACTCCAAGGGGGCCCAGACTCAGGGAAACTTCTACACTTTCCAGAGTTTTACCCCTAAGGAGCCCTACTGCTTCACACCATAAAGATGGAAGATAAACGCCATCCTGATTTCAGCGCGGAGAGGAGCAATATAGTTTTAGATATGCTCAGAGCTCTCTGTTATCCTTTACAGGGCCTGCCCTTAAGTGAAACTATTTCACTGGAGCCTAACTCTACCGGGCTTTACCAAAGCCTCACCAAGGTGGAGGAAAAAGAACTATTCATGTCCAGTTCCCTCTGTCCTTCCATATGGGGGAAGAGAAATAGCCAACTCAGCCTCACTAAAAGACTAAGACCCAATCATAGAATTATAGAAGGCTTCTCTCTGCCAACACCTTCCAACCACATCCATAGTGTTCCTTATAATTATGAGCTATTTCAGTTAAAATACCTGCAAGCCTCAGAATCTATTTAGGGAGTCTCTAGGAAAACCCCAAAACAACAGGGGAGACAACAAGCATGAGGAAATTTTAGCCTTGACGCTAAAGCTTAAGCAGAATGCAAACAAAGCTGAACTCTTAGCCACATAAATATAAAATTAACGGCCAACATACCTCACTGCCTTTCACCCAATACATCATGTCCAACCTTCAACAGAAGAATGTAAGGCATTCTCTTTTGTGTAGTTAAAATAAGAAGGTGATCAAAGTATGATTTCACCAATCAAATGTTTTATTTCTGTACAAAGATATTTTTAGAATTGCTTTTCACAATACTTACAGTCAAGGAGAGAACAAGAAAACAATAACAAATCTCACAGGGAATACACTTGACAGAGTACATTAAACACATAGTGAATGACTTCCAATTTTGCTTACAGTCCAGTGTTAAAGGCTAGTTGCTAAATTACAATGGAAGCAGTCCTCTGTGCATGTACAATGTAATGGAAGTTTGAGGTATAACAGGGTGTCATGCTGTTGCTCAGGCTGGAGTGCAGTGGTGCAATCACAGCTCGCTGCAACCTCGACTTCCTTGGCTCAAGTGATCTTCCCATCTCAGCTTCCATAGTAGCTGGGACCACAGGCACATGCCACCACACTCAGCCATTTTTTCGTATGTTTTGTAGACACAGGGTTTCACCATATTTCCTAGGCTGGTCTCAAGTGATTCTCCCACCTAGGTCTTTCAAAGTCACCAAACCCAGCCAAGGCACACCTTTCTATGTGATGGGTTAACCATCACAGTGGAGATTCACAACAAAGCCCAAGGTCCCTAATGCTAGGGAGCAATGCCATGGGATATGGGCAAGGCTTTGGAGAAAAGCTTACCAGCAGGCAGAGAATAGTCCTGCCACAGTGTACATTCTCAAATTGTATGTCAAAATATTGGTAGTATATGTGTTTGAAAGTTCACTACTTGAAGCCAATGATCTGATAAGGTGTGATGTAAATTTTCATGGGGAGAGAGATTAAAACTATGTTTTCTTTTCTTTTTTTCTTTTTTTTTTTTTTTTTGAGACGGAGTCTGGTTCTCTCACCCAGGCTGGAGTGCAGTGGCCGGATCTCAGCTCACTGCAAGCTCTGCTTCCCAGGTTCACACCATTCTCCTGCCTCGGCCTCTGGAGTAGCTGGGACTACAGGTGCTCGCCACCACGCCTGGCTAATTTTTTGTATTTTTAGTAGAGACGGGGTTTCACCATGTTAGTCAGGATGGTCTCGATCTCCTGACCTCGTGATCTGCCCGCCTCAGCCTCTCAAAGTGCTGGGATTACAGGCGTGAGCCACCGCGCCCGGCAGATTACAACTGTATTTTTTATCACATCAAGTCATGTGGTCTCTCATTTAGCAAACTCTGTAACTGTTTGTAATCACTTCAGTGCTACATGACACATGCTAAAAGGCATGTAATCTAAATTTGGTAATGAAATACATTATTAAACATAATGAAATGTTATTAGCAAATTCCGAGAAGATCTAAAAGTCTGAAATCATTAGTCTAAGGCATACTGAGAAGAATTGCTAAAGTTGAAACTAAAGATAGAGGATTAATCTAGGTTGTTGAGGAATCTACCCTGTTGAGTATGAATTTTATTCTATAGTTAAGGGTATGTGTTTTTTTTAATATATTTTTTCAATACGCATTTTACATGCTAACACTGTAGTGTCAGAAAGAGCAATTATGACTCTCATTTGGCATATATCTATTATATATTTCTTTTAATGTGCTGAATTTATGTTTTTCTATAGATATAAAATCTTCCAGTTTTTTTTCTCTGTAATCTATAGGATGTGAGAATAAAAGGAACTAGCTTTGTTAAGCTCACAAATTAGCTTCTATGGATATTTGCAATATGCTTTCCAGAGTTTTCGCTTTAAAGCAACATTCTAGTTAAGAATTAAGAGGGATACGACTTGTTCCCTGCAAAATAGCCTATATATTATTTAGTATAAAATATAAAGATAAATGTGTGTTTTTCTAACAAAAGTGTTTGTAAATATGACATTGACAAAGAATAGTAAACTGTAAAGTGCTAATATAAATTCAAACACATGCACACACATTACCACTTACTACATATCTTGGTGATCTGAGATATGTGGTCTTCAAATTTTAAATTTATTATTGTTATTTTTATTTTATTAACAATGAAATTATATTAATAGCAATCTTATTAATCATAACATTAGAAATTACATGGTTTGAACATAAACAAAATAATTTCAATAATTTCATGGATTCTTACAAATAAATCAATGAGATGCAGACATCACTGACAAAGAAGGATTAGTACATTATTTTATTGGAAGTCAGACAAGCACCAACTAACTTTCCTTTCTCATCTGCAAATGTAAGGCTCCTAGAAGTTTGTGGCAGAAAGAATAATTATAGTTTCCTGTACGGAAGTGGTAGACAGAAAGAGAATGAAAAGTCTCTTTTCTGTTGGTTCACTTCTTGGAAACAATCAATGTAATAAAAAACTATAGTAGGTCATTTTTTGCCCTTTTTAAAAGAATTACACAAGTACACATAAGTCCTACAAGCAAGAGCTTGCATTACGCAAGAACAGTGACCATTAGAACTTTTTTTTAGGTTTTAATTTATATTTTACTGACAGGGAAGAGAAGAGCTGTAAATGCTTTCTACAACTCTTTTGTGTACTGACAGAATTTTCTATTCTATTTTCAGTGATGATAGAGAAATAAGTTTTCTTTCAAATATTTATCATTTGTTTTGTTCTTACTAAAAATGCTCAGTGTATTTAGCAGTATTCTATTTTGTTTGTGAGAATCAGCTGTGACTTGTTCGAAGTTATCATTATAGTCAAGGTTGGAATAAGATTTTGTAACGCCAAAGTTTGCGATATATAATGCCTTCACGTTAACATCTTATTTCATACTGTTATCAATTTAAATAATACTTTATCCATTTAGAATTAATTCTGCTTTTCATAGTCTTTCAATGCTGTAAAAAGAAAAACAACTCATTATTTTTACTGCATTGAAATTTGACTCTGGAAACATGCATGTTCACAAAAAACAATTTTCTTTAAATATATCTCTGTTTTTTGTTTCATAATGTAAGGATATAGTTTATGATGATAAAGAAAATGAAGACAATTTAAAACATAATTGTAGAATCCAAATGAATAGAAACCTCTGTGGGTCAAGTTTTCAATAGAATAGATGGATGAATAAGTAGATATAGATAGAATTTGATTAAGTGGGAATTTGGTGTTTTTTGTTTATATGAGTGAATGCTGGAAAACATGGAAGATTGGCAGACATGAAAGTACAAGAATCTGTCCAAGAATTTTACAGAATTCCAAGTAAGATATTACAGTGGCTGGCCTAGGAAAGTGACTCTGGATGTAAAAATAATTATAGAGGTCTTTAATATGTATATTAAAGAGTGAAAGGACAAGACTTACTGATTGATTAGGTGTGCTTCAGAGAGTAAGAGAAGGAGGAGATATGAAGGAGTATTCAAAAATTTTAACATAAGCCATACAATAAATGAGTGGGGGGATAAGTGACATGGAGGGCATAAGTAGGTTGGTATGTTTGTTGAGAGATGTATTTATTTTTTAGCATTTTGTGCCTTCATGACAAAAGTTGGACTGTCTTGTGTGCAAATATATATACCTATATGTTTGATTGTTTTATAGATAATTCTAGAGTAGGAAAAAAGGACAGAGTTAGAAATTTAACTTGAAACCGTTGGAGTGCATGAGTTTACTGAGGGAAAGTGTGTTGAATGATAAGAATTTGGGAAAAACAGACAACAACTATGAAAACTTAGGGATCAGGTATAGCAAGAAGAATCTGCACGGTTAATTGAGAGATGTAGTTTTAAAATAAGTAGAGCATGGAAACATAAAACCTAAATAAAGTATGTGCTCTAAAATAAAGGGGAAGTTAACAGTGTTAAATGATTCTTAAAATATATGCAAGGTAAGGATTAAAAATGCTATATTTTATTTAGGGACTTTTGAGACCTTGCCATGGAAAGATTTTTTGGAGTGCTGGGTTAAATTTCAGTTCTCAGTGTGCAAAGAAATGAATGGGAAATGATGTAATGTGAGTGAATAAAGATACTTATTTTTAAATGAGACATAAAAGCACCTGGAGTGTGATATTTCATTAACTCATGCGTGCGCTTGTGTTTGTGTGTGTGTGCGTGTTTCTCTCTGTGTGTGTGTGTATGTGTGTGTGTATGTATGCTTCATGCTTGTTTGCTTTACAATATGGGACACATTAAAAGTGATAAGAACTAAGAAACAAAAGACTGAGAAAGCACGAATAATCAACAAAATAAGTTACCCGAGAAAGTCAGATGAAACAAATCAGCTCCATGTCAGCCAAGATATTTTCTTCCCCAGATTTCCACACTGCAGAAATTTTTAGTCTTTAATATCTTAATGTGCATTTTCAAACACCAAGAAGAGAAAGCACTGAGGTCACATTTGAGTCAGAACTTCCTTTCCAAAAGCTGTTTCCCTCCTACCCAACAGTATTATTAAACCAACATAGAATAAGCAATGGAAGGCTATTTATTTTGCCAAATAGTAAAAGTGCATTGGCTGTGTTTCACTAAGAAAAACTACAGTATGTTTTCATTTCCAGGTTTATACTTAGCTTGGAAATATGTGTCTTCTATAAAGGAAATTGATAAATTTGATAAATTGATAAATGGATAATATTTCCATCTCATAACCATACAATGTGCTCATGAAATCAAATGACAGCATGGCCTGCTTAATTTACATGGATTTCTCTCTTTTTCTCATAGTAAATATAATAAGACAAATTTGAATAAGAACAATACCATATGATTCTACTGTAGCATAATATGCAATATTCTCCAAATTACTTATTTATTACATAACACTTTTTACATATTACAGAACTTCATTTTACCTAAGGCAGGGCATACATGTTCTCATTCAAAATGGAATAAAGTACATAATATATTCTCTTGAACACTGTACAGAATGTGAAGGACATTCTAGCACTAGGGCTAACTTAGTCACTGTAGAAACTACTAGAAACAAGTGAGTGATTTGTTTTTCTCACTCTTGAAGACAGCAAAAGTAAGTAGAGCCAGGCACAGTGGCTCATGCCTGTAATCCCAGCACTTTGGGAGGACGAGGTGGGCCAATCACCTCAGGTCAGGAGTTCAAGAACAGCCTGGCTAACATGGCAAAACCTTGTCTCTACTAAAAATACAAAAATTAGCCATGCATGGTGGTGAGCACCTGTAATCCCAGCTACTCAGGAGGCTGAGGTAGGAGAATCTCTTAAACTATGAGGCGGAGTTTGCAGTGAGCCTAGATCGTGCCACTGCACCCCAGCATGAATGACAAAGTGAGAATCCATCTCAAATAAATAAATAAATAAATAAATAAAGTAGTAATGCCATTTTCAACACAGGTTCTGAAAACCTGATAGAAAGCATTGGACATACAAAACATAGGTATCTGAAAACATAATTTTCTTATTGGGTGCTGATTTTACTTCTGTTAATCTCTGCCAGTGATGATTGGAAATGATTCACCAGGGTGAGTCTTTTTTTCCACTAATGCGCATAAGTCTAGTATGATATTATCAGAATGGATAACAAGCCTACGTACAGTGGATGTGTCTGTGAGAGCTGATTCCCATTGAGATAAGCACTTTGAAGTTAGCTCAATATGAGTTTTCTTTGTTCTCTTTGATAGAATTATAAACTAAAGGATCACATAAGATTATCATTCCTAACAACCTATATCCTAAGACGCAGATTGAATGATGTATTCAAGAATTCTAACCATACACACAAAATACCAAAAAGAGGAGATACTAGAATAAATGTGAAACAACTATTTTAGGAGAATAAATTATTCATCATTATTCTTTATAATAAGCTCACCGAATTTTGTGCCTTTGAAACAGCTACAATACAATTTTTTTGTGTGAGCATATGTAATTTTTAATAAGAAAAACATACCCCATAGCAATGATAGCCACAAAGGGCAGCATAGATTAGAAAACAGACATCACTCTTACTCCTGTGGAGCAATTCTACAAAATTACACACTATGCAAGTTGGTAAAATGTATAAGGGAACTCGAGAGAAATACAGTAATAATTTAACTTGTGTTATGAGTCTCTGGATGCAGATTTCCCATGAATGCATTGGTTATATCTAGAGTTTTAAAAAATATAAGGGCTTCCATAATGCTTCCCTTAGTTTGGCATAGCATATAGGCTTTGGGTGGCATGAAAAGGTTCTTATACTGAGTGCCTGTGCACCATATAAGACAAATCACGTTTAGAACAAAGATAATGCCTTTCTTTTTTGTAAATGTACATATTCGTCCACCGGTTCAAAGGTAAGTATTAAGATAATGTTGTCTAAAATGGGAAATGGTAATAGGAAATGTGGATAAAGAACAAAACAGATTCTTTACAACAATTCACGTGGTAAATAGGCTAATGTCTTCAGCATCTTCAAGGAGTAGACTTCTTAGAAATCAACTTGATGAAGAAAAAAGTTATTTATCTCAGAATAGAACTTTATACAACCAAAAAGGTCACCTTTGAGTGTCAAAGTAACTATAGTTTTAGTCTCTCTACTAAGCAAGTTTTCTCCATTATCTTTAATTGCACCAATGGGTATGATCCAGAGTGCGTTGTTCTCCTGCAAAGAGTTTCAGGATGCTTTTCTCATGAGGGCTTAATCAGTATAAGAAATTCCCCATGAAGATAAACCAGACAAAAACAATGTGAACTAATTTTCCCTTCATCTATCCAGTAAATCTACTATGATAATAAGAACTGACCCATGTGTTTGTGGGTTATAAGTAATTAAAAATGACCTAATCGAGATTAAGAATACCTAATGAGGATTAAGAAGTCACCCATGCTGAAAAAATATATGCCAAATCAGGAAGAAATTAATAATTTATTATTGAACCTTAGTTGATTTTATTTATTTATTTATTTATTTTTGAGACAGAGTCTGGCTCTGTCCCCCAGGCTGGAGTGCAGTGGCGCAATCTCGGCTCACTGCAAGCTCCGCCTCCCGGGTTCATGCCATTCTCCCGCCTCAGCCTCCCGAGTAGCTGGGACTACAGGCGCCCACCACCACGCCCAGCTAATTTTTTGTACTTTTAGTAGAGACAGGGTTTCACTGTGTTAGCCAGAATGGTCTCGATCTCCTGACCTCATGATCTGCCCGCCTCGGCCTCCCAAAGTGCTGGGATTACAGAAGTGAGCCACTACGCCTGGCTGAATTTTTATTTATTATAGGGGAATAAGGATTTTGAGGGTGAGGGGTACTCTTGATATACACTACTACTTTGCAGAGCTCTGGCACAAGTTAGAATTGTATAAGAACACCAAGACAATGGTAAAATAAATTGAGCAGACTATCAATATTTACGAATCTAATAATTTATCTAACATCTTTAATTATGCTGTGCCAATATCTTATACTCTTTATCTTTGGATATCCTTAAATCATAATCCAAATTATTTTGGGATTGTACTATATTCTAGACACTTTACTATGTGAATAAATCGCAATACTTCTTTAGTAGTCGGGGAAGTTTAAAGTAAAAAGATTATTATCACCTACAAACACAAATAACAGAAGTGCAGGGAATGAAGCATGAACACTAGAGTATTCGGTATTTGAAATTTATCTTCAAAGAGGGATTTCTAATTTAACCCATATTACAGAGTGAACATATGAATGAATAAGACAGTTAAAACAGCACAGCATTTATATACAGTAAATAACATTTTTTCTTTATTTTTTTCCTGTTTATATTTTAGTGATTCATGTAAAAGTAAGTTGAATGGAAGCTGGGTTCTTCCAGGAAACTGTTTTTTAGGAAGTGACTCTGGATTGAGACTTTTTGAAGGTTATAGACCGTGGATAACTTAGGCATCTGTTGAGCATGGTTATTATTGTGAGTTAATATGGGAATAAGTATAATTTAATTAAACAGAATGACAAAAAAATCATAATGGACATTAAAGGAGAATGGATTGACTCATTAATGATTTTGTGGCATAACAAATAGACATAGCGAGATACAAACACTCACAGTGTTTTTCCAAATCAGATTTAAACTTCCAGTGAAAAATGAAGCTGTCTTTCTAGCTTGTAGTGATTTGTAGTTTCTATATAGAATTCAAATTATTTATTTTGAATTTGTAAATTTGCATCTCTATACATAAGGTACAAGGAAAATACAAAACCATTACCTAGAAGATAGTGTGGATAAATAAAGTAAAAACACTTTCACAGGCATTTAAATAAATAGATGACATTTTCTTCATCAAAGTTCACAAGAATGTGGAACATAATTCTATGCCAAGTCCTTAAATGATTTGAAGGAATTAAAAATAATGTAAGGGCAAAAATAAAAAGTGTTATACAAGCCATTGATTTTGCAAAGGGGAAAGCAGGACTGCTGAGGCACAGTCACATGTGGGAAGGTATCTTCCCAGAGGCAGTCTAAGGGCAAGAGAAAACATTGTCCCTGTTAATAGAAATTCATAGTTGTTGTCACTTAAGGAGCAATTATATGTACATGGAAATGTTCCCCTAGGTGAGAGAATGGTGCTGTCAGAAACATTTTTTCTATGAAGCATATTTGCATTATTGACTCATCCATGTGAAATTCAAATGAAAGACTGCATTCAAGGATGTGAATTCATAAATGTGCTTCTCATTTAAGATTAAATATTTAGGAAAGTCTGTTTACTTGTATATTTGGTCATTGTATTTCTTTCAGATAACTTGAAATAATTCATCTAAAACAAGAAATTAGTAAAAACAAGGATTGGATATAAGAACATCCTTAGAGAGAACCGTTGAAACTGGAAATATCACAGATACTTGTCTTAAGATTTTTACAACCTCCTCTTACTTAGAAATAATGTTTCCATTTAAAAGCATAACAGAGGTAACATAGGACTTTTTTATATCTTTCACCTAGCTTTCATTACTGTCCAAACCTATGCTTTGGAACATATTTCTTTGGATTTGTTCTATTTGAGGTTTACTTAGCTTCTTCATTTTGTAGGTTTATATGTTTTGCCAATTATCAAAACTCAGTAATCATGTTTTGTGCAATTGCAAACTCTATTTAGATTTTCCTGATTTTCCCACTAATGTCCTTTCTTCTCTCCAGGATACAATCCAGGCTATTGCATTGCATTTAGATAGCACGTTTCCTTAGGTTCCTTTACTCTATGATGGTTTGTTTATTATTTTTTTTCTCCATGACCTTTTGAAGAGTACTGTACAGGTAATTTACAGAACATTCTTCTACTTAAATATGTGTGAATACCACAAAGTGGAATGCCTTCTTATCCCATTGTATCAGGAGGTACTAAATATCGTGTGCAAATCACTAAGTTCAAGAGGGGAAAAAAATCAAGCCTCATTTCTGAACATGAGTTAAAAACACCATAGTAATCCAATATTTTGAGGAAACACTTTGAATCTCTGAAACTTCTGATTCTCTTTAAAGTTTTTGACTATGAATTTTAACATTGATCAGCCTTCAATGCTGTAGTGCTCTCATGATGATTTTCCTTTTAACCTATTTTTTTTATATTTATGAATCAGAATTCTCTTATAAGGAAGGTTTTCACCTTCTCTTCAATTTATTAACTAGATTCTTTATATCAGCTTGAATTATTTGATGTTTATTTTTGTATAATCAGATGGCCACAAATTACCTTAGTTTACATTCTTTTGAGGTTGTCTTGAATTATCCTTTATTCTTGAAGGCTTTTTTTTTTTTTTTTTTTTTTTTTGGCCTGATGTAAAATTCTGAATTGGCAGTTTTATTCCTTTAGGATTTGAATAGTACTGTGCCCTTTACTTCTTATCTCCCTGGTTTTTAATAATAATACTATGATCATTTCTATCATTTTTCTCTTGTATGTATCGTGCCTTTTTTGTCTCTCTGGTTTCAAGATTTTTTTCTGTTTTTATTTTTCAGTAGTTTTATTACAGGGGGGTCTTTGTTCTTAGAGCTCCCAAGATGGCAGCAAGCCTTTTGTTCTCTGACCTGGGGTTCTTGGCCTCACAGATTCCAAGGAATGGAACTTTGGGCCATGCGGTGAGTGTTAGAGCTCTATTGGAAGCTGTGGGTCAGGGAAGAGAATCATGGAACCCAGTGACTAGTGTTCGGCTCGATTAGGATGAACCTGGGCACTTAGCCACACAGAAACAATGGTGAGCCTTTAGCCCGATCAGGAGTGGCAATGGGGACTGCCTTGCTGGATCAGAAATGCAGAGGACACCCTTCCAGATCTGGAGGGGTGGAAGTCAATGGCTGGTCTGGAACAGTGGCGAACAGCAGTGGTGTCAGCGAGCTAAACAGCTGGAGCCATAACAAACACGGACCAGAAGAGCCTACAGTTGCAAGATTTAATAGAGTGAAACCAGAGCTCCCATACCACGGTTGTCCCTCCCTGCTCAAATGCCTGGGTTTATATCCCCATCATTGTCCACACCCCCTCCCACATGCCCCACTCCCCCCACACTCTGTGCTCTCAGGCAATATATGATTTGACTATTTCTTTACCTCCTGCTGTCAGCCTAATTTGTATTTTAGTGAGCCCTCTTTACTACCTGATTGGTCAGGTGTGAGCTGAGTTAGCAGCCCTGTGTTTACAGGTGCGTGCATTCACCTTCCCCAGCTAGGCCTAGGAAATCCAGCTAGTTCTGTCTCTCCGCTTGACTATAACGTCTCTTGTCCTATACTTCTTTGGACTTACCCAGTTTGAGGTTTACTCACCTTGATTTTTTTATTATGCAGGTTTTTGTATTTTTGTAAGTTTTTAGATATTTTCAGCCATTATTTCTTTATATACTTTTTCAGCTTTATTCTCCTCCTTTTCTTCTAGGATTTCAGTGACACAAACGTTTTATTTTTAGTTATATTCCCACAGGCCCCTGAGGCTTTGTTGACTGTTTTTATTCTATTTTCTCTTTGTTTAGATTGGCTGATTTCTAAAATTCTATCTCTATATTTACAGATTCATTCTTCTATCTTCCCCTTTTATCCCATACAGTGATTGTTTCTGCCACTTCTATATCTATTCTCAGGGTAGATTTTTTTCTTTTTTTCTGTTTCTTTCCACCTACTTTCTCTGCAGTGAGTTTCCACCAATGCCTGGAGAATACATTTATTGTTGTTATTCCAGTATATTAAGACTTTTGTTCCATATGGGAAAGATGGGAGATAGATCTGGAAGAATTTCTGCAGTGCCTGTGCCTCCTACCTGAGTCGACACCACATGGGAATGGTTTCTAAGGATTCTCCCTGATCATCCATGTGAGCACCTGGCGGGGTTCCAGGAGGAACAGCCTGTAAGTGCAAGACTAAGAAATTCCTTTTTGTCTCTGGTCAGCTGTAGCTTCACACTCTCACGCTAACTCATACTTAGCCTTTTGCAACTCATTTATATTTTCCAGTTGAATCTACTAACTAGATGTTATGACATTGAAAGGTGTCTATTCAAGCCAAGCAAAGGCATAGATTCTCTCTCTCTCTCCTCAAGGAGAGAGATTTTAGGTAAGTTGCTTGACCTTCAGTTCTCTGATGGTTTCAAGAAAAGTCATTAATTAGCAGTTGTATAGCTTTTTTATCTTGCTCTAAGAGTGGGATCAACACTCCAGCTCTTTCCAAATCCAACTTGAAAGTTGAAAAGTGGTTCTCTTTGAGGCATTCAAACCAGAGCAACTCCACCTTAAACAGGAGCTGGGTAAAATGAGGCTGAAACCTACTGGGCTGCATTCCCAGATGGTTCAGGCATTCTAAGTCACAGGATGAGGCAGGAGGTCAACACAAAATACAGGTCACAAAGACCTCGTTGATAAAACAGATTGCAGTAAAGGAGCCTGTCAAAACCCACCAAAACCAAAATGGCCATGAGAGTGACCTCTGGTTGTCCTCATTGCTACACTCCCACCAGCACCATGACAGTTTACAAATGTCATGGCAATGTCAAGAAGTTACCCTAGATGGTCTAAAAGGGGAGGCATGAATAATCCACCTCTTGTTTAACATATCATCAAAAAATAACCATACACATGGGCAACCAGCAGCCCTCAGAGCTGCTAAGTCTATGGAGTAGCCATTCTTTTTTTCCTTTACTTTCTAAATAAACTTGCTTTCACTTTGCACGGCAGACTTGCCCTGAATTCTTTCTTGTGTGATATCCAGGAACCCTCTCTTGTGGTCTGGATAGGGACCCCTTTCTGGTAATAGTTCCACTTTCAGATCAGCATTTTAAAGGGCTATTATGAGGGATGTTCTTATCCTTAGAAAAAGATTTTTAAAAAGCTATAGGAACTATAGTAAAGGATTATAAAGCAAAAATATAAAAACATGTAATCTGTCTGCTATCTCTTCCCAAAGACATCTCCTTAATACTTTGCAAGTTAAATAAAATAATCAGAAGAGTTATTCTTTTTGTTTTACATAAAATTCTAAAATTCAAATGACCAACTTGAAGAAAACTTTATGGGAAATTCTATTAAATTGGTTTAAGCAGAATAATAGTGCATTGGATTCAATTATTTTCCACCTAGAGCAAGCATTTTTGATAGATTGATCAAAACAGTAGGATAGAAATTGATAGTAGTTTTTTCACAAATTGAAAAAAAAGTAAAATGCACATTAAGGTGACTGGGTAATTTCTGTATGGATAATACTATTATATACATACAAAATTGAATAGAATCATTCAATTGGATGAATTAGAATTAATTATACCATGTCTTATTTAATTATAATTTAGCATTTCAGCATGCTTTATAGCATAATGTTCCTTAGATCTGAGGAAATATAAACCAGTAGATGAAACAGTGATTTAGTTAACCTAACCAATGTTATCTTCCTAAGCAACTGTAGAATTGTTTTCACTCTTTATCAAACACATTTTTCCTCAAATACAATATTGCAATTACAGTCCATGCATGAAAATGTCTGTGCATTGTACTAGTGCCAATGAGTAATCTCCTGTTTGGGGCTATAAACATTTCAGTTCAGCTGTTCAATGCATGTTTACATAAGCTCACATCTTCCCACTCAACAAAATTTCTAAAAGAGCACAGCTCAGTAAAAAATTGAAGAGAGAATGATGAGTGAAAAACAAGTCTATTCTTAACAAGCTATAATCAAATCATTACAAGAAGTTCTATTCTTTATTCTGCATTTGGTATGATAGTCCTTCAAGTGAAAGAAAAAGAATAGGGAAAAAAGTTGAAATGTAATGTTACAATTCAAATTGAAATTCTATGTATCTTAAAAATAGATGCTGAGTCACAAAAAGGAAAGTTATTAACAACATTTTCAAATGGCTCTGTAAGATGTTTTGTTTCCAGATACGAGTTACACAGGAATTATTGTCAGCAAACATTTATTAGGTGCCATACCTTGAAAATCACCATAATTTATTTAGCAGGTAACATGTTACATAGATTTCTAAACCCAATATTGAAGAACACAAATGTTAAGTTGGCTATTAAAAACAAACACTGTCAAGAAAAGTATAGACAACTTCTACCAAATCACTTATTTTGATGAGTTAAATTTGAGGTCTTTTGGTCACCAAATTCTGTTTTTGTGTATTTGTTAGAAATTAGTGGATGTCGAGAAGGATTATGGGACAGAATGTGGACATGAAGGAAAGAGGCTTTTGATCAATGATTAGAAACTACCCCACTAAGGGATAGGAGGTGACAGGAGTTGTGTTGTATACTTAAAGATGACCATATGTTTTGTTGGCAACAAACTTAGATTATACCTGTTTTCTTAAATTCCCATTCCGATTTTTTCAGGGTTTTTTTTTTTTTTTAAATAAGAAGATAGTCTTTATTTTCTTCCTTAGCACTTTCCATCTGCAAAATAATGTACACTTCCTTTCCATGAACAAATTGTGCATTTAATGAAAACTTAACTATTATATTTAAATTTCCCAATAGATAAGATGAATAGATAACATGAATAAAATGTTTGTCTATGTTCACAACCATGATGGAAGCTGTAGGAATGGCCTTGACCACTGGAAAACCAGAAGACATAAATCTATTGAGGAAATGGTAATAGTTATTTTAAGAAGATGATCTCCAAGGAAGAGGAATTACCACAGTGCTTGTAAAAGAATTCTTTGCATATCACTTTTTGAAGTTTGTCTTCCCATTTGGATGAAATGACTACTATTTTAAAGTGATTTTATTCATATCTGAAGTTTTCTTTTGTACATAGGCAGAGTGGAAAAATGGGTGTCAGCGTATTATCTCCATAAGCTAAAATTTAGATTTTTTTAAAATCTTCGCTTCGACTGTAATTGTTTATTCTCCTTTTACTGCCAGTTATTGATCAGATTTAGAAGTGTTTGACTGCTGGATTTTGGTTGTATTTGGTTCAATACCAGTTGAAAATATTTAGTAAAATATTTTATGATTAAAACAGTTAGCAACAACAGCTTTTGAAGCTTTTTGTAAATTGCAGTTATTGAAAACAAACATTTCAAAAGAAAGCTACTTAGAATTTTCCTTCTAGAAGCAAAAAAGAACCTGAAAACATTAAATAAGGTGAACCGAAACACTGTGCATGGTTTAATTTTGAAGTTTTAATTTTTTTTTTTATTTTGAGACAGAGTTTCACTCTGTCACCCAGGCTGGAGTGCAGTGGCGTCATCTCGGCTCAGTGCAACCTCTGCTTCCTGGGTTCAAGCAATTCTCCTGCCTCAGCCTCCTGAGTAGCTGGGATTACAGGCACCCGCCACCATGCTGGCTAATTTTTTGTATTTTTTAGTAGAGACAGAGTTTCTCCATGTTGGCCAGGCTGGTCTTGAACTCCTGACCTCAGGTGATCCACTCACCTCAGCCTTTTAAAGTGTTGGGATTACAGGCATGAGCCACCGCACCTGTAATTTGAAGTTTTGAATTCAGCCGCACCTCAAGTTTGAATATCTTAACTTGTTGGAAAAATGCTTTTATAGAACACACATTTTTAAATTTGGTCAATGAATATTCTTGAACCTAAATGGAGTAAATCTGAAAAGAGCTTTCACTTTTAAGTCTACAAACTCTGGAAAAAATATTGTTAATAATCATAAGTAAGGGGAGCCTATAAAACAAGTTGCGTGTCATAAAATGTTTATTGAAAAAGATACTGTAAATGAAAGAAAAAATGCACCATCTGTGAAAATGCTAGAGCTTAAGTATTTACACATTAAAATGCAAAAAGAAAGCTTTAAGAAAATACTTCATTAGTAGAATTTGTTTTCAGTTCAACATTTTAAGATAAATTACTCTTTCAATAAAAAACATGGCTTAAATAAAAGACTATCTCAGTTTCAAATTTTGCAATAATAAAATACAATTTTGAAGAGGTTACTGGCACTTTTATAAAAAATAAACTGATACTGAAAATAAATGCATAAAAATATAATTATTAGAAACAATTAGAAGCTAAGAAACTAATTCATGTAATAATATGTAGAACACTTTCTCTGTTCATTTGTAATTTGTTACTCACAAAATGAAAATAAAAATTTTTTTAAAATCTTGTTTTACTGTACTGATTAGGTTATATCTGTTTTAGAAACAATTTTATTTTTGAAAATATAATAATATAAATACTACACCCTCCACAGTAATAATAATGGTAAAAATGAAATATTTCAACATTAGATCATTTTATTTAATTTTGTTTTCCCTTTCGCTCTCACAAAGTGTCTCTGTTTAGATGATAAGCTGTGTAATCAATCACACATCAGTTAATCTTCCTTTAGACTTTTACTTTCACCATTAGGATGGGAATGGAAAGAGAGATTGCAGGAGTTCACCACGTTTCTATTTTAATTGCCTGAGTCATCTGGGATACTTCTGTGCATTCTGAATGCTTTGTGGAAAGCACACTTGAGTAACAGAAGGTAATGGTCATGAGTGAGAATCAACATGATATAGATGGAAAATGCTGTGATGAAGCTACTCCATCACACCATGATTGCTTTGGTACAGCATTGGCTGTAGCCTGAGTCAAACATTTACAGGTTCATTTGTTGTTGGAGGAGTAACTCATTTCAAAGTAAGGGAACAGTGGACTTTTCTGCAAGTTAAGGACCAAAATATGTTCAGATGCTACTATGTAAAGATATGTGAATTGAAAAACAAGAGTAACTGCAGGTCAGGTAAGAGAGAAGTAATCAGAAAATGTCCTTCTTTTTATGATAAAACTGAGCACCCATTGTGTGCCAGGCAGTACATAAAAGTTGTGAAGTAATTACAGTCTCTATTACATTGAGTATATTTTAGAGATAGATAATGAAATGACAGTAAGGTATTTATAAGTAAATAAGAATTTATGATATATCATATGTAACAATCAAAGAAGGGTAGGAAATAAAAATATTTATGAACACTGTAATCTTATTACAGTGGGATTTATTTAAAAACAAAAGAAAATAGAAAGTTATCATAGATCTAAGTAAGAGACTGGATTCTCAATAACCCAGGTTTTGAGTTATGGTGATACATTTTCTGCTAAGGTTGGCTACAGATCTGAGATTTTCATGGGAGCATGAAAGACCTTATGAGAGTCCTCAATCAGAACAGCATGCGCCCATGTTCCCAAGGACCTGCTAATCATAAGCAATATTTCAAGGCTTAGATCTATCACACTAGCATTAAAGAATTTACATACTTACCTCTCAGATTCCATCTCTGAGAGGAATATCTAAGCTTTGGTATTCTTGGCTAAGTCCAGACATACAAATCACGAAGGAGATTCTTGATAAATTGGTAATAGAGCAGAGTATGATCTCCATGCATAAGTGTCTTTCAGATCTTACAAAGGGAAGTAGATTTATAGACTTGCAAATATGTGGGAGGCACAATAGAAAAATATGCTCACAGATAACAAGAAATCAAATACATTGTTCATAAGCTGCTTGGAAGAACAGGGTTTTTCTTTGCAAAATCCTGAAAAGAGCTGAATCAGAGATAATAACATGTTCATCTGAGAATACGGCTTAGAGAGCTTCACGTCCCTGTAAATGAGACATATCCTGTAAGAAAGCAGAAAATCAGCAAGGGACGACAGCAACTGCTGAGAGATAATGAAATATATTGAGGATAGGGGCAAGAAGATTTCCAGCTAAAGCCCTCTTTCTTTGAAACTTCAGCTGGAAGTTCTGACCCCTTACCAAGTCAGGGAATGATCGAACATCATTGATGGAACAGAAGAGAGCACATTGCATCCGGTTTAGGGTATCAGTGGGAGAACAACCCAATTCTGCAAAGGTAAATAAATGAGTAAAGAATGCTAAGGCATGAACAAAGAATAAACAAAGAGAATTTGCAGAAGAACCTGATTAATTCCAAAGAATGAAAGGCAGATACTCATTTTGTTACACAAGGTAGGTCTCAAGACAGAGAATCAGACAAATTTCCTTCCTGAGAGAAATCCTCAGATAATATGTGTTCATCACAGTTTTTTGTTTGAACATCATGGAGTTAGCTGGCCACTCTGTTGGTTAAAATTAGGAGGCTGTGGAACTGAGTATGTGAGAGAAGTTATTTTCAAAATTTTTAGATTGAAATGTAACAGGGAATAGACACACAAAGGAGAGAGATACTTTAAATGCAATTCCTGTTCAAGGGACTTCATGCAGCACTCAGTTTTTAATGCATAATCTACAGGGAAAAAAACAAAAACACATTTGTATGTCCTATCTGCTTAAACAATTCACTCATGAATTCCACTGCAAGGCTGCAAGAAGATCCATCCAAAAACAATCACACATTTGAAAATACTTAGGAAAAGTGCTTGACCATAAGATAAATCGTATATTTCCCAGATAATACTTGGGTACTAAACAATTATCTTTTAAAAATGTAAACACAATTGAGTAATTACAACTTCTGTTCATTGCAAAGAAGGTGAAGGTCACAGTGCATGAAATAAAAGAATGTAAGTGTGCATGATAAAATGTTTTAGGTTGATAGCTCAAGAAAGTTATCCCCAAAATAGAAACATTTAAGCAGAAATCTGAGCAATAAGTAAAACTTAATTATGAGAAGTATAGTAGAAGCATGATTCTTTTGCCTAACGGAATAAAGGAAGAGGCTGGCTTAAGAAATGACTTGATCTACTCTAAGAAATGATCAAGGTCAACATGGCAGTTACCTAGAGCCCAAGGAATAAAGCCCTGTGAGAACCTACAGAACTGGTAGGTTCTAAGCTACAGTCATACATACCTTTCAGGCCATGTGGTTAGTTAATTATTTGTTTTTCCGTTTGTAATATATTTAAATATTTTTTTTAAAGACATAGTGTCTTACAGTTTTATTACAGTGTGTCTAGATGTGTGGATTTACTTAAGTTAATTGCCTTTGGCTCTCTATGGCCTTTTAAAATTAAGGGGAGATGCTAATCTTAATGCCAGGGCAATTCTCAGCAATTACCCTCAATAATAGCTTGTCTGCCATTGTCTCTATGCTCTTTCTCAAAAACGCCTATTAATTGTTTGATGGAGTCTTTCAATCGCCCATCCAGGGATTTATACTTGGCTTTTTATTCTATTCCTTTATTTTTCCCCTTTGCTAACTTAGAGTGAATTCTTTTTTTTTTAAATTTATTTATTATTATTATACTTTAAGTTCTAGGGTACATGTGCATAACGTGCAGGTTTGTTACATATGTATACTTGTGCCATGTTGGTGTGCTGCACCCATCAACTCATCAGCACCCATCAACTCGTCATTTACATCAGGTATAACTCCCAATGCAATCCCTCCCCCCTCCCCCCTCCCCATGATAGGCCCCGGTGTGTGATGTTCCCTTTCCTGAGTCCAAGTGATCTCATTGTTCAGTTCCCACCTATGAGTGAGAACATGTGGTGTTTGGTTTTCTGTTCTTGTGATAGTTTGCTAAGAATGATGGTTTCCAGCTGCATCCATGTCCCTACAAAGGACACAAACTCATCCTTTTTTATGGCTGCATAGTATTCCATGGTGTATATGTGCCACATTTTCTTAATCCAATCTGTCACTGATAGACATTTGGGTTGATTCCAAGTCTTTGCTATTGTGAATAGTGCCGCAATAAACATACGTGTGCATGTGTCTTTATAGCAGCATGATTTATAATCCTTTGGGTATATACCCAGTAATGGGATGGCTGGGTCATATGGTACATCTAGTTCTAGATCCTTGAGGAATCGCCATACTGTTTTCCAGAATGGTTGAACTAGTTTACAATCCCACCAACAGTGTAAAAGTGTTCCTATTTCTCCACATCCTCTCCAGCACCTGTTGTTTCCTGACTTTTTAATGATCGCCATTCTAACTGGTGTGAGATGGTATCTCATTGTGGTTTTGATTTGCATTTCTCTGATGGCCAGTGATGATGAGCATTTTTTCATGTATCTGTTGGCTGTATGAATGTCTTCTTTTGAGAAATGTCTGTTCATATCCTTTGCCCACTTTTTGATGGGGTTGTTTGTTCTTTTCTCGTAAATTTGTTTGAGTTCTTTGTAGGTTCTGGATATTAGCCCTTTGTCTGATGAGTAGATTGCAAAAATGTTCTCCCATTCTGTAGGTTGCCTGTTCACTCTGATGGTAGTTTCTTTTGCTGTGCAGAAGCTCTTTAGTTTAATGAGATCCCATTTGCCAATTTTGGCTTTTGCTGCCGTTGCTTTTGGTGTTTTAGACATGAAGTCTTTGCCCATGCCTATGTCCTGAATGGTACTACCTAGGTTTTCCTCTAGGATTTTTATGGTATTAGGTCTAACATTTAAGTCTCTAATCCATCTTGAATTAATTTTCGTATAAGGAGTAAGGAAAGGATCCAGTTTCAGCTTTCTACTTATGGCTAGCCAATTTTCCCAGCACCATTTATTAAATAGGGAATCCTTTCCCCATTTCTTGTTTCTCTCAGGCTTGTCAAAGATCAGATGGCTGTAGATGTGTGGTATTATTTCTGAGGACTCTGTTCTGTTCCATTGGTCTATATCTCTGTTTTGGTACCAGTACCACGCTGTTTTGGTTACTGTAGCCTTGTAGTATAGTTTGAAGTCAGGTAGCGTGATGCCTCCAGCTTTGTTCTTTTGACTTAGGATTGTCTTGGAGATGCGGGCTCTTTTTTGGTTCCATATGAACTTTAAAGCAGTTTTTCCAATTCTGTGAAGAAACTCATTGGTAGCTTGATGGGGATGGCATTGAATCTATAAATTACCTTGGGCAGTATGGCCATTTTCACGATATTGATTCTTCCTATCCATGAGCATGGTATGTTCTTCCATTTGTTTGTGTCCTCTTTTATTTCACTGAGCAGTGGTTTGTAGTTCTCCTTGAAGAGGTCCTTTACATCCCTTGTGAGTTGGATTCCTAGGTATTTTATTCTCTTTGAAGCAATTGTGAATGGAAGTTCATTCATGATTTGGCTCTCTGTTTGTCTGTTACTGGTGTATAAGAATGCTTGTGATTTTTGCACATTAATTTTGTATCCTGAGACTTTGCTGAAGTTGCTTATCAGCTTACGGAGATTTTGGGCTGAGACAATGGGGTTTTCTAAATATACAATCATGTCATCTACAAACAGGGACAATTTGACTTCTTCTTTTCCTAACTGAATACCCTTGATTTCTTTCTCTTGCCTAATTGCCCTAGCCAGAACTTCCAACTCTATGTTGAATAGGAGTGGTGAAAGAGGGCATCCCTGTGAATTCTTGAGTATAACTTGTTGATCAATTCTCTTTGACTATTACCAGATCAGAGCGTATCTAATTTAGGAAGTCTAAGTTTCCACTTTTGTTTTTTCCTGTGGCAATCATAATATCTTCCTTTATAAGGAATTTAATTTGTTTCATTTACCTTTTTTAGTATATGTGCTGCTGAAGCGAGCATGGTTCATTTGCCTTTATATCATTTCCTGATTTCTATCTCTATTTGCTTTTTTAAACACTTTACTTACATTTTCTTCTTTTTAAGAAACGTAAATTTACTTTCTTTAAAAACATTTTCTGCCGGGCTAGGTGGCTCACGCCTGTAATCCCAGCACTTTGGGAGGCCCAAGACAGGTGGATCACGAGGTCAAGAGATTGAGACCATCCTGGCCAAATCCTGTCTCCACTAAAACTACAAACATTTGCTGTGTGTGGTGGTGGGTGCCTGCAGTCCCAGCTATTAGGGAGGATGAGGCAAGAGAACCGCCTGAACCTGGGAGGCAGAGGTTGCAATGAGCAGAGATGGCGACACTGCACTCCAGCCTGGGCTAAGAGCGAGACTCTGTCTCAAAAACAGACAGACAAACAAACAAACAAAATTTCCATCCAGGGTATGGTGGCATGCCTGTAATCCTAGGTACTTAGGAGGCTGAGGCTGGGGGATGTCTTAAAGCCAGGAGTTTGACCTACACGAGCTATGATGATGCCTTTGAATAGCTACTGCACTCCAGCCTAGGCAACATAGTGAGACCTCATCTCTTAAAAAATATATATATTTTTTATGTGTGTGTGTATATATGTGTATTTATATTTATATATATATATTTATATATGTGTATTTATATATATATGTGTGTGTGTGTGTGTACATTCTATTGTTGAATTGATCTGTCAGTTACCTTATTTAATAAATAAGAACCATTATTTTATCTCGTTTTCTTTGAAACCTTTGCCAGTTTATTATTCACTATAAAAGGTTTGGGTTTCCACATTGGGTGGTTGGGGGGGGTGCTGTTACTTTTTAAAATCTGTGCTCACTTCTTCCCAACCCATTATTTTATGGTTGCCTTTCCCCAATCCTGGGCCCCTCAACTTGGGGTTGTTGTTCAGAGGAAACTAGGGAGAGATCATGCCTCAAGCAGCCTAGCCCGATACAAAATTGAATGGTTATCATTTTTCCTCTCACTATCACAGGGGAGCAATATCTATAAAAGCCACAGCTATAGGGCTCAGTTTCTGATGGTTTACAGTCTCTGTTCCTGGGTGCAGAAGGGCCAATTCAGTGAGTACTTTAGCGCTGCTAGCCTGGTTTTGATTTCCTGCAATGCATGGCCACCAGAAATAAAACTCAACACCTATTTCTGCAAGAGAAATTAAGCAGAGTCATAGTTTTAGCTTTTGTTTCCTAACAGTAATTTGAAAAGTTTATCTGATTTTTGAGTATGCCCATAGTCACAAATATAATATACTATGAATTTAAGTCATTTTATGTTAGGGAATACTTAATCCAAATTCCATTTTTGAAAAGATCACTCCTGCAGCTGTGTCCAGAATGGATTGGTGGTGCTGAAAGTGAAAGCAATAATAAAACTATGGGAAAGAGAGGTAACCAGAGTGACGTATTTGGACATAAAGAATTAAAACAATAATGCAAACCATGTTAAGGATAACTTACCTCACAGTATAAAGTGACAATACTTATTACAAGATTATTCATTATTAATAGAAATAGCAACGAACATGAGGGAAATCCATACCCTTTAATTAATTCCTCTCATTTTTATTCATCTTTTTTTAGGCCTCAACATAGATCACAACTATCTTCATTTTTTACCCTCCCTTTGTAGAATTTCATGTTTATGTTGATTTATTTCATTTTTATATTCTCTGACTTTTTTGTCTGTAGGTTAATAATCATATTGTTGTGTCATAACAGTCTTTTCTTATTTTCTCAAAAGCAGAATAATGTCCAATTTTATTCCAGTAATAATATTTCTGCCGTTAAATAGAATTTGTCATGAAGGCACAAAATGCTCAAAAATAAATACATCTCTCAACAGACGTACTAATCTACTTATGCCCTCCATGTCACTTATCCCCTCACTCATTTATTGTGTGGCTTATGTTAAAATTTTTGAATACTCCTTCATATCTCCTCTTTCTCTCACTCTGTGAAGCACACCTAATCAATCAGTAAGTCCTGTCATTTCACTCTTTAATATACATATTAAAGACCTCTATAATTATTTTTACCTCCAGAGTCACTTTCCTAGGCCAGCCACTGTAATATCTTACTTGAAATTCTGTAAAATTCTTGGACAGATTCTTGTACTTTCATGTCTGCCAATCTCCCATATTTTCCAACATTCACTCATACAAACAAAAAACACCAAATCCCCACTTACTCAACTTCTGTCTATATCTACTTATTCATCCATCTATTCTATTGCAAACTTGACCCACAGAAGTTACTCTTCATTTGGCTTCTACAGTTATGTTTTAAATTGTCTTCATTTTCTTTTTGTCTTTAGGTTAATAATCATATTGTTGTGTCATAAGACTCTTTTCTTATTTTCTCAAAAGCAGAATAATGTAGTCCAATTTTATTCCAGTAATAAAATTTCTGCCATTAAACAGAATTTAAAATACATTCTGTCTATAAACTGTAATATTGCTGAGTATAAAACAAAAATCAAAACAAAAGGGAAATGAAACTATAGATTAGTCTAAGGAAATTTGATGACCTCCTTGAATTTCCTTTAGCCTTTAAAGATTTGATACTCATATTCATCCCTATAGCTCAGATATTTTGCCTGCACATAGAAAAATAACCCATCTTGCTTTTTAAACTTATATTAATTTTAAACAATCCAAAAACAAAAGGTAAAAGCTGCATTGTGACATATATTTTCTAGGAAAACAATAATTTTCTCAACTGATGTTATTACTCAGCCATTTAGAATTTTCAAGGCAATGAAGATATTGAAAATGTCCAAAATTAAAGAGAAATAAGAGGAGTCTGAAAAAACTGGCATATACACTTTTCAGGAAAACATCCTGCAAGCATAATCTAGATCTCACTGCCATGGTCATGGTGATTTAAGGAGTGTCATTACATATACCCTCAAAAAGCACTGGAATAGTACAGTATAATGTACATCTCACAGGTCACCAGAGTAACCTTATTTAATTTACCAAAGAAAGTAGCTTTTCAATGAAGAGTTTTAAGACATTTAAAAATTCTTAGCTGAAAAATCAATACTACTTTTTGTAATTGTTCTGTGAGGTGGTTAAAATTATAATTATTCTGGACGTGCAATGCTAACTACAAAATATCTAAATGCCATGACACATCTGTGAAAAAATTTTTTGAATAATATTTCATTTAGAGATATAAATATTTACTCAAATATTTTAAAGTCTACAGTTATCTCAAAATTTACAAAATTGTAAGTTAATTTGTAATTGACTTTCCTCCTCCTGTTCCCCTCAACATTTCATCTTGCATTTCTACATCTTTTTCAATAAGATCATTTTCGTTGGGACGAAGAGACATAAATTTATACTCTCTTTATGGTAACAACTTTGCTTGTTACTCTGCCCTCCTACCTTCCTGATGGCATTTGCCAAGGCTTAACACAGAGCTTTTCTATTTGTATATCTGCCCTTCACAGAACATAAACCATGTGTGGCAATCTCAGATCAAAAGCCTACTGCTGGTAGTGGAAAACTTTGCTGATTGTAATTGAACTTCCTTCTTCTCAGGAACTGTGCAACCCGCCCCCTCCCACACCAAGCTCAGGAGGAACTTTAAATTTCAAAGTTAAGGTAGAAGTTTCTCTGTGTACATGGCTATGCTGAATATATCTGATAATATTGCTATTTTGTCAACTTATGTTCATGTAGTTCTTATTTTTTTAATTGAATGATAATTTATAATTTCTTTAATGGCATATAATTTATTCTTTTCTGACAAATGGGCTTTTTTCTTAATAATTAGTGTACATTTCATAATTCTTTTATTTTTCCCCTACTCATTTTTTCCCCTTTTAAAACTGCACTTAAATTTACAGGTGTTATGCTTAAAAGAAAGATAAATTATTTCTTTCTTTTCATTGAACTAGTTATCTATAATTATTTCACTTCATTCATATTCATTAACATGTGATCTATTTTTATTTCCACTAATTAAAATGCAAGAAATCACAAAGATTAATATGAAAACATGAATGCACCACTGGAATTGACCAATAATTGTGTGATGTTTATTCACAGCTATATTTTAAAAATAAACATAGGATTGCAAATACAGATGAAGTGCTCTAGAAATCTATCCAGAGAGAGACAATAAATATTACAAGTTGTTTATATTAGGCAATAATTTCCTACATATTGTGATAAGTAGAATAATGTTCCCATCCAAAAATGCCAGCCCAAATCTGTAGAATCTATGGATAGATCATGTTGCATGGTAAAGGTGAAATAAGGATGTAGATGGAAATAAGTTTGCTAATTAGATGATTAGCTTAAATTAGGAAGATTGTCTTTGGGTTATCCTAGTGGGCCCACTGCAATCACACATGTCCTTTAAAGTAAGAGTGAGGCAGAAGAGGAATTAGATAGAGTTTTTGAAGACGCTATACTGCAGGCTTTAAAGATAGAGGAAAAGACCATAAGCCAAGAAAATTGGCAGCCTTTAGACGCTTGAAAAGGCAAAGAACTGAATTCTCTCTTAGGGCTTCCAGCAAGGAATTCAGCTTTGCCAACACTGAGTTAAAGACAATGAGATTTCTAACCTACAGAATTATTATAGTATATTTGTGTTGTTTTAGTCCACTAAGTTTGTGCTAATGTTTTATAGCAGCACCACTAGGAAACTAAAACAAATACACATCCACTATAAATGTATGTTTTCAAAAACCATTAATTGTATTTTTATATAATTACATTTTACAGTTTATCTATTTCCTTTACCTACAAATCATACTGCCTGATTATATTTAGAAGTCTTGTCTTCAGCTGCTTTCATTAGACTGAATATGACCAATATGATGTGAGTAAAAGCAACTTACACCACCTAAGATGAAGCCTATTGAAAAGATCACAGAAAATCCTCTACACTCTCTATCCAACATTTACTGACTGAATACAGAGGAGTAGGAGATCCTAAAAGCTGGAGAACCCCATGATCAAAGGAGACTTGATACCTGAGTGACTGTGTGGAACACAGCCCCTACTCTTTTTTTTACTGCTGACATGTAACAGTCAACTGTGACATGACCAAAATTCTATGATAAGTTGCTGACATTTCACATTGTTTAATCCTTTTACTCTTTCTCCTACCTTCTCAAAGGTGGTTCCCTAGTCAGCGTGACTTGAAAAGTATGATGTCTAATTCTAACTAAAATTTTTGAGATTTT
Organism: Macaca mulatta; assembly: GCF_049350105.2. NCBI lineage: Eukaryota > Metazoa > Chordata > Mammalia > Primates > Cercopithecidae > Macaca > Macaca mulatta. The sequence continues at coordinate 29,202,865 of NC_133411.1, forward strand.
CTTTCCCTACAGCACTGTATTTGATACTTATTTATGAGGTTATATAAAAATTTAATTACTTATTTCAATTACTAGAAAGACATCATTGTACTAATAAACTATGATGTAATATATTTATCCATTTTAGTAGTCGTTTTGGAAAGATACACACACACAAATACATATATGTGATATATGGATATATAGTAACTGTAGTTTGGAAATATATATACACACATAAAAAGAGGGATAGACATGCATGAAATAGTTTGGGAATATATATATACACACATATATATACACACATATACACACACACACACTAACACACACATATATAGAAGAACTTTGCAAAATTCTGAAACAACCACACTATCACTGACAATGTATCTCAAAACTAATAAAATGGATAAATAATTTTTTAAAGTTGGTAATAATACAGCTTTTTGGAGATTTAGCCAAATTGCTCTCCGATTTTTTCTTAAATACTATCATTACTGAAATCATTACCAACAATGTAAAGGATCTCAAGTTGCACCTATCCTTGTAATTATAGGGTATTGTCAGAAGAATAATAACATAGGTATAAAATATAAAGTTTCATCCCGTTTGTTTTTAATTGCCATGACTATTAGATTAGCAGGGTGGGGTTATTTTGACATTTTATTGCCTTTGTGGATCTCATTGCTCTCGATTGCATGTTAGAGTTTTTTGAAAACATATTTAAAATCTCAGTTAAATTATCACTCATCGTTCTGAACTTTGTCATATGGCTACACTTGATTCAAAGTGGGAAACTGATATTTAGCTTGTATTTTTCTCCCCCAAGTAAAAACTAAGCTATATTACAGTGAGAAAAGGACAAGGGGAGATTGGATGAATAGTAGTGGTCTCTATCTTCACCCATTTTTATAATTTTAAGTTGTCTATAAGCTTTAAAAGTATGCAGATATATGGAGAGTTGCCTCCAAATTTATCTTGTAGCTCATTAAAAAAACTGCTTTCTTCTATCCTATTTTAAGATACTTGTTCTAAAATTTTTATAAATATATTGCATGTTTTAAATTTAAAAGTAACATTTATTCTGATTCAGAAATGTACTCTACTTGGGGGTTTTGTTCATGGATATGAAGGAAAAATCTATCTTTTAAAATATGGATAGCATCCTGTTTAATCAACATTTATTAGCTCTTTCCTTCTCAGTTTTATTTTTTTATAATTTATCTGTCAAATACTATATTAATGTGCATTTGATTTAAAAATAATGATTTTATATAACTATTAGGGTTTACATGAGTGTTAGAAGACTTGGGGAGTGAAGTTTGGGTAGACTCAAAGAAGTCAGGGAAGCTGTATCTGCAAGTTAAGGAAGCAGATACTAGACACTTTTATTAAAAATTATCAGTTGTAGTTCTCCTAATATTGTCAGAACTGCAAGCAATTCTGAGGATTCTTTGTTTCCATCAACTATCTCAAGCTACAGCTTAAAAGTTATTTGCAAATCGTTGTCAAGAAGTTACCATGAATCACAAGTCTGCACATTCCAGATATCTCTAGCCTCATCTGCTTGGTATGGAATCTGAAACTCATCCCAGAATAGCAGAAGGAAGGGAATTCTAGGAAATACTTCTAAGACATACGGTACCAGCTTTTTCTCTTTTCTGCAGTTCAGGAGGAAGACAATAGAAGTAAGAAAAGGGTTGTTTACAGCAGAAAATTCAACATAGATGCCACATTTCCACTTCTGACATATACAGATGTTGTATTTCTTTATATATTATATATATTATATTTATATATAATATGTACTATTAGATATGTAATATGAAATCTTTCTAGTTACCTCTGGAGAACAGCCCCAAGTTGTAGGGCTCAGAGTTGGGGGAAGACAACTACATGTAAAAAAATGTGAATATATTCTTGATAGTACTGAGACAGAGATGTGAATCCAGAAGAATTGTCATAGAAAAGGCTAAATGTAAATGTTGCCAATTTTGAAGATGGAGGGAGCTGTCAATAGGTCAAGGTATATGGGAGAAAATATTCAAGAAATAGAAAAGAATAAGAAAATGGATTTTCCCTTAGAGCTTCAGAAAGAAACACAGTAATTTTGACACTTTGCTTTCTGGCCAAAGATACTGTTGCAATTTTTATAATTTATAAATGTATGATAATAAATTTGTGTGGTTAAAGCCACCAAGTTTGTGGTAAGTACAGAAGCAATGAAAAAGATTTAACATTTTTATGACTCCATGTTTGGAAAATGGATAATTTATGTGGTTATTCATGTATTTCATATTTCTGGCAGCAGTACTTTTATTTTTTTTTTCTACAAAAAAAATTTAGTTCATCTTTTGAAAATATTTATTCTCAGATAATTTAACATTTTGTTACTACTTCTCCTAACTTGCTATTGGTGACAGATATACAGACTATTGCATTTAAATGCACAATTCTCTAGAATTCCTACTGAAATAAAAATGGGAACACTAAGTAGTGTATATTAACAGTACAAGCCTTCATTGGAAGATCCTTATGTGGTTGAAGATTCTTCCTCAAATTCTTAGCTTGTAAATATATATATAACATATATCCTTAAGTTTTGTTAATTTTAATGAAATTATTACTTACATTAGTTCACAAAATAATATTTTGTGATTTTCTTTCTTGAACTTTCAATGTAGTGAATAACATATAATTTTTATACTTGAAGTCTTGTAGAAAAAAATAATAGTTATTGTTTATTATTTTGTACCTGTTTCTTAATTCAAGTTACTTATATTTATTTGAGAAATTTGCATACTTGTGCATGACATAGATGTATGCATTATATTTTGGTGTACCAGCACATATGGATAAAATAAATTCTGAGTTTTGTAAAACAACTGTTACAAGCATATTGCTGACATTTAATGAAACTATTTTTAAAAAATGTAATGTTGTTTAGAACAAAATGTATAAAGCTACAAAAAACACTTATTTAGTTTTATTTTCCTCCTGTTCTACTCTTGTTGCATGTACTCTCATACCCATTCAGTATGGACTGAATAGAGCTGATTATCACATAGCACGCACCTACTGAGGATTCGCAGTTTTCCTTGCCTTGCAAAGAGTCATGCAAAACAGATATGCGATCAGTGTACCGGTATTTCTTCAATATTACAGAAAACCTTGAACTCAAAATGTTAACAGTGACAAATCTTAGAGAGTTGCATATATTCATATTTCACTATTGTACATAAAGAAACGTAGCTCTCCAAGGACCATACTTGTTTGAATTCTGTAATGTAAGATCTGACAACACAGATTTGCTGCTTGGCTTATAGATGCTATTAAACACTCCAATATGGCAAATGTATACTCAGAGAGATTATTCTCAGAGCAGGGCAGATAGTGTCATTATGGCTATTTTTTTCAAGACAAATCCAACAGCCTAGATAGAGGGAAATGTGTAAAAAATATTTTCAACATCAATCTCAATTCAAAATTCACTTCAAAACTTAGTGAGTGGAAGTTCAATGGAAATTACATTAATGAGATGACAAATGGAACTAATTTATTTGGTTTTATCCTTTGGCCTAATTTATCGTATCTTTTAACTTAACATATATAATATTTTCAACGCTACCACATTGAAATAGCTGCACAGAGGATCATCAGAGTATATTAGCATCGATTTTATTATTTGAAATTAATATCGACGAAAAGACTCAAACTCTGTAAAATATTTTAAGAGATTTATTCTAAGCCAAATACGAGTGAACATGGCTCATGACACAGCTCTCAGGAGGTCCTGAGAACATGTGCCCAAGGTTGTTGGAGTGCAACTTGGTTTTACAGATTTTAAGGAGGCATGAGACAATGAAACATCAATCAAATACATTTAAGGAATACATTGGTTTGTTTCAGAAAGGCAGAGAACTTGAAAGTGGGTAGACTCCCGGGCTATAGATAAATTTAAACAGTTTCCTGGTTGAACAGTGATGTTTTGTCTGAGAACGTGGGATCAATAGAAAGAAAATGTTCAGGTTAAGATAAAAATTGTGGAGACAAAGGCTCTTTTGAAGTCTCATAACGACTGCCCTTAGAAACAAGAGATGACAAATGTTTCCTATTCAGACCCTTTCAAAGGTGCTAGACTCTCAGTTAATCTGTTCAGAACTGGAGGGGCCTGGAAGGGAAAGATCTGGCTATGTTAATAGAGATTCTTTACAGATGTGAATTTCCCCCACAAAGGGAGGCTTGCAGGACCATTTCAAAATGTGACCAAAAAGACACGTGTTTGGGTGTGAAATATTTTTATTTTCTTCCTTATCTTGTAATGCTATATTAGAGTCAGACTGGAAATAAGTCATGATATACAAGGTTAAATAAGACCCATCTGATGAAAATTTATGGTTTGTAGGGCATGGATCCCCTGACCCCTTAGATGGGCATTTGGGCAAGATAAAAAAAAAAAAAATCAGAGTTTAGGCCTCATTAGGAATAGAAAGACATGATTACCTTGACTACTTACTGTATCTAACCATTTTTTTTTTTTTTTTTAGTAACCTGGACTATGGATCACATAGCAATTTTTGATTTAATATAAAGTCAATTAAAATCAAGACAAACTTCCTTTTGATTGAAGTAATTTGGCAGCAGATTCAAAGTTAGAGTAGCCATTTGTATGTTGCTTTGCATACCAAGAAATATGAATTGTTGCCAATAGTATTTTTTGTCTTTTCAATATTTCCAAAGGCTGATACCAATCCATATTTTGCGAACATATGTATCTACAAGGCCTTAATAATGAAATTTAAGCCATTCAATTTTTTCTTCTCTTCTGTATTGTGCAAATAATTATCATCATCTATTCCACCGAGTCAGAAAATAAATCTGGAAGGTCACGTGGTAGTGCAGAAACAAGCAGAAAAACAAACTTATATGTAAAATGGAAAGGCCAGGTGCTGAATTGCCTCAGGTGGTTTCTTTTTCTATTTATTTCAAAATAAATGTACAAGAAAGTGTGTGTCTGTGTTTGCAAATAAATATGTTATAAATGGATATTTAAATTTTAATTTCTAAATTTAGATTAACAGAGCAAAGGAAATTGTTCATGTTTATTCTAACCTTAATCATGTTATTCTGTTCTTGCTCTAGGTCTGTTTAAAATCATTCATTTAACAACATTTTTTAAGTGACAAGTACTAGCCCAGCACTTGGGAGAGATACATCAGTAAACAAAGCAGACGAGATCCATATCTGCAGAGAGATTTCATTATATAAAAGTATGTGGAGCCAGGCACGATGGCTCACGTCTGTAATCTCAGCACTTTGGGAGGCTGAGGCGAGTGGTTCACTTGAGGTCAGGAGTTTGAGACCAGCCTGGCCAACACGGTGAAACCCCGTCTCTACTAAAAATACAAAATTAGCCACGTGTAGTGGCGCATGCCTGTGGTCCCAGTTACTTGGGAGGCTGAGGCAGGAGCATCGCTTGAACCCAGGAGGCAGAGGTTGCAGTGAGCCGAGATGGTGCCACTGCACTCCAGCCAGGGTGACAGGGTAAGACTCTGTAAAAAAACAAAAAAACAAAACAAAACAAAAATGCGGGTAAAATAAAGACAAGCAAACATGGTAAGTAATTAAGTTATGTATACATTATGAAATAAACATTTTTAAAAAAAGCAAAATTAAGGGGCTGCAGAAAATTGGGAGGGGAGGGATTGGTTTGTGGTGTTAGCTGGGTTGTTCAGGATAACATTAAGAACTTGACAAAGATTCCAAAAGAAAAAGGTATTAATTAAGGAGATGTTTCAAAAAACATTCCAGGCAGATGGAACATCTTGTGCAAAATCACTGAGAGAAACATACTTGGCCACTTCACAGAACAGCAAGTGGGCCAAGGTTGTTGGCGAAGGCGGACAAAATCAAATGGCTCACGCCTGTAATCCCAGCACTTTGGGAGGATCCCCTTAGGTCGGGAGGCCGAGACCAGCCTGACCAACATGGAGAAACCTCATCTCTACTCTAAATACAAAATTAGCAGGGCGTAGTGGCACATGCCTGTAATCCCAGTCACCTGGGAGGCTGAGGCAGGAGCATTGCTTTAACCTAGGAGTCAGAGGTTGAGGTGAGTCAAGAACACTCCATTGCACTCCAGCCTGGGCAACAAGCACAAACTCCATCTCAAAAAAAAAAAAAAAAAAAAAAAAGAAGAAGAAGAAAATGAGGTTAACTGGTAAACAGAGAGCAGAATATGGGGTCTTTACAGATAAGTGCGAGAACTTTAATTTTTATGACATTAAATGGAAAGTTTTTGCAAGGTACTAAGCAGAGAATAAGATTAACAGAATGTTGCACTAATCTAGGGGAAATTGTGATGGTGTTGGAAAGGGGTGTAGCATTGGGGAGAATGAGGATTGTTCAGTATCTGGATAAATTTTGAAGAAAATATTTCTGGAGATTGAAGTGTGAGGTGGCAGAGAAAAAGAAGAGCAAAGAATATTTCAAGTTTTTGTCCTGAGCAACTGGGAAGACAGATTTGCCAGAAATTTAATGGGGAATCGGCCGGGCGCGGTGGCTCAAGCCTGTAATCCCAGCACTTTGGGAGGCCGAGACGGGCGGATCACAAGGTCAGGAGTTCGAGACCATCCTGGCTAACACGGTGAAACCCCGTCTCTACTAAAAAATACAAAAAACTAGCCGGGCGAGGTGGCGGGCGCCTGTAGTCCAGGCTACTCGGGAGGCTGAGGCAGGAGAATGGCGTAAAAACCCGGGAGGCAGAGCTTGCAGTGAGCTGAGATCCGGCCACTGCACTCCAGCCTGGGCGACACAGCGAGACTCCGTCTCAAAAAAAAAAAAAAAAAAAAAAAAGAAATTTAATGGGGAATCAATACATGGTATTTGAGATCATGAGACCACAGCCTTGAGGACACGAGATCACGAAGGAGTGACTGTAGAAGAGAAAAGTAGATCAACGCTTCACCTTCCTTCTTTCCAACATTAAAAACATGAAAGAGAAGCAAAGACACCCGCAAAGGAGACAAAAAAGGATAAGGCAGTGACATTAGAGGAAAGCCAAAATATGTTACTGTTCCAAAAACCAAGAAAAGTGTTTTAGGAAGGAGGGAGCGATCACCTGTGCCCAAATCAGCAAATAGGTTACCTAAGATGAGACTGAGAAATCAGTGAATTTAGCAGTTGGAGGTTATTAGTGATGCAGTGAGGGAAAAGCATCTGTTGGATATAAAAGAGAGAAGTAGAGTGAACAAATATGACCTTTTCTTTTTGGCAGTTTGGTACAAAGAAATAGGAGGGTGGTTGGAAAGAAAAGTTGATCAAGATTACATATATATATACACACACACACACACACACACACACATACACACACACACATATACATATATATATATATATATAGGCCGGGCGCAGTGGCTCACATCTGTAATCCCAGCACTCTGGGAAGCCAAGGTGGGCGGATCACGAGGTCAGCAGATCAAGACCATCCTGGCTAACACCGTGAAACCCCGTCTCTATTAAAAATACAAAAAAATTAGCCCGGCGTGGTGGCAGGTGCTTGTAGTCCCAGCTACTCGGGAGGTTGAGGCAGGAGAATGGCGTGAACTCTGGAGGCGGAGCTTGCAGTGAGCCGAGATCATGCCACTGCACTCCAGCCTGAGTGACAGTGTCTCAAAAAAAAAAATACATATATATATATATATATATATATATATATATATATATATAAAACATGGGACGAATAAAACATGTTTTTATGTTAACAAACTTGATTTCGTACAGAGCAAAACATTGACTGTTAATCTGGGTATATTTGGTAATTGAATTTCTGTTCTAACTCAGGCAGTTTCGTAGGTGAGGAAGAAAATGCCATTCGTTAAGAAAAGGAAGAGGAGGTTCAGGGGATTGATAAGGAAGAAGTTGTGAAATAGACATCTGGCAGCATCAGGGAGTATTTGTATTGAAGAAAGTCAGTAGGATTGACTGGTAGCCTTAAGGGCCTACTTGAGGTTTGTGGTCCTCTGTGTAATGTGGGACCAGCTATAAATGCAAAGTAGAATGTGTCTGCATTCAGCCTTACCTGCTGCATAGATATGGGCATGGAGTAGGCAGATAATTGTATTTAACTAAGGTTGAAGTTTTGCACAGTAGAAATAAGGAAGTAAACAAGGGTTGAGTGAACAAGTGTGCAGTGAATACAGTAATTATACTGACTGACAATGGCATTTAATCTGGAAAAGAAGAATGAGGATCTCAGTGAGGCTAGGGATGCAGGAAGAAGGTAGGAAGGATGCAAGAACAGCAAGGGTCAGCGAGCTATGGCTTGCAGATACATTCAGCCTGTCATCCGATTTAGTAAATAATGCATAACTGATACAGTCATGCTCTTTTGTTTAAGCATTGTGTGTAATTATTCTTACTCTACAATGGCAAAGGCCATATTACCCAAAGAGACTAAAATGTTTGCTACCTGGACCCAGGGCACGCATTATGATTTTTGTGAACCCCAGGATTCTAAAATTTCTTAGCTCTTTCTCTCTCTCTCTCTCTCTCTCTCTCTCCATAATGATAAATAGATACACAGATATAACTATATATCTACAGGTATATATACAGATAGATATCTATAGGTCTATATAGATGATTTTTAACTCTGCTCTCTGTTTCCATAGAATAGCTCTCTGTCTCAGTAAAATATATTATTTATATTTCTGGATTTATAATATCTGTCTGTCTATCTATCTATCTATCTATCTATCTATGTTTCTGAGAGCCTCTGCTTACTGGGCCTCATGGATAAGTCTAGTCGTTTATAGAAAATGTTTGCCAAACCCAAACCCTAGAAGATATGTTCAATTATATACATATATATGTGTATATTTAAGACACACACACACACATATATGTATAGATTTAATACATATATATGTACATAATTGGAACCAGGGTTCCAGAAAAAATAAACAGGAAATATAGAAACTGAGAGAGGAGCATGAATGAAATAAAAATGTTTAAGGTTTAAAAGAATGATTTTCTACCTATAGCACTATTTGCTCGAACTACATCAAAACAGAATTCTGCATTTTACTACAACTGGCTCTGACCAACTGTGATGCTAAAGAGCTAGAACTTCCATCACGTCTGCTCCATTCTATTTGCCAAAATGGGTCACAAATCCAGTTGAGATTCAAGACGTAGAGAAGCAGATTCCATGACTTTAGGGAGAAGAACTGAAGAATCACATTGCTCAGGATTCAGAAACAGACAGCAGTGACTATTGAGGCATTTTCTTTTGCCCCATATTTCTTCTCCAGCTTGCACTTTCAAGCAAGATTGCTCTAAGAATTCTGGTAAATATCCCGAAATTATTATTTCTTGAGAATTCCTTAAGGAAAACAACCAAGCCAGATAATTCTGCAGTTAAGATCACTATTGACAATTCTCAACTGCATATCATATGGTCAACTAATTTTTAATACCCTATTTTAAATATGAGCACATAGCTAAGAATTGCCAGACATCTGAATCTAAGAAAGGCCCACAGAACAACAACAACAAAAAGAAACAGAAACAAGAAATTTTGATAAAAATTATTAAGCAGGGAAAAGAAACCCTTAAAAAATGCCAACAACTTTGTACATATTACTAATAAATTATGTTTATTTATAAATAATCACATATATTCAATATCCATAATATATCATTGTGTACACATATACACATAAAATAGTGCCATAGTAGTAAATGCAATTCTTAAAATATACCTATTTCAAAATTAACGCTAATTACCTCCTCAGAACTTCAGTATCATGATTTTTAAGTTGGATTTCCCACAAATGCTGTGTTAGGCATTGAGGGGGTGATCTTAGTCTTTATAGCTTGATATACTGTGCTTCCCACACTTTTCCTTCACCTTGCTATGAGATAAATTATGAGACATTTACATTAAATTCAAAGTAACTATTAATATTTTAAGGGAAAGAATTTATGCCCTAGACCTAATCACATAGTGAGTGTGGTTAAGGAAACCAGCAGATCTTAGAAAGTTTTTCCCTGCAGAATCTCACATGAGTGTACTCACCCAGTAACTGGAGTAGAAGAAAGACATTCAACATGTGCTGAATTTTCAAGACGAGCAAAATAAATGAAACATACGAAAACTGCAGATTTGAAACTTGGGGTACACAAATATAATTCACTGTTTTCTCAAAACCATAATAGGCAAAACTATGGCTGCCCAAAGCACTGCTGGCCAGAGATTCTTATGCATGCAAATTAAATTGATTGTTCTTTCTGATAAGTGAGTGGAAGGCTTGTGGGCCTGGGTTAGTGAGGGATGCTCTCTGAATAAGTAAAATTTCAGCTGACTGCTTACAGAAGACAGGAATGTGGAATGGAAAAGATGCACGGATTATTTTGTTCCAAATGTCAAGGACAATTTAAGTAAAGGAATGGAGGTGGGAGAAGGCACAATATGTGAAATGAATGAAAACTAGGTTTGTTGAGGTATCATATAAGGTGTAGGCAGGAAAGTTTTATAATCCAGCTTGTAGTAGTTAGATGAGTGAGCAGAAAATAATGCTGCAAAGATTTGTTCTTGACCTTCATGAAAGCCTATGGCACCTACCTGCATATATTTTGGGAAATAATGAACTCATATTCACAATGATAATGATATTTTATATTGTACAGTGCTTCTAAATATATAATATTTGAAAATATAGACTTTTAGTTGACTATGACCCTTATAGCAATCCTGTAGTATACAAAAGTCAGATGTTTTTAAATTCACTTGCATACTCACTTAATTAGTTCTCTTAACATTTACTGAGCATCTTCTATGTACCTTGCCCCATTTTATGCTCTGGAAAAAAGAGCATGAATGAGACACCTCTCTTATTTAAAAGAACAGTAGTTTGAAAAGAAAAACAATCTTTCATGAGAGGCAAACATACAAACAATTGTCTGTGTTCTAGGAGCCTAATATATTTTACTGAATGCATGGGTAAACATATAAGCTAAAATTTTATTTTTCACCATTTTAAATTGCTATTCTATAATTCAAAGCATACTATATACATAATATCCAAAAACCCCCACATTATCCCAGTAAATGATGGGAAGATTACAACATAGGTAGCACAACCTATGTGCAGGAATAATTTCTTTTTTTTTTTTTTTTTTTTTTTTTTTTTTGAGACGGAGTCTCGCTCTGTCATCCAGGCTGGAGTGCAGTGGCCGGATCTCAGCTCACTGCAAGCTCCGCCTCCCGGGTTTACGCCATTCTCCAGCCTCAGCCTCCCGAGTAGCTGGGACTACAGGCGCCCGCCACCTTGCCCGGCTAGTTTTTTTTGTTTGTTTGTTTTTGTTTTTGTTTTTGTATTTTTTAGTAGAGACGGGGTTTCACCGGGTTAGCCAGGATGGTCTCGATCTCCTGACCTCGTGATCCGCCCGTCTCGGCCTCCCAAAGTGCTGGGATTACAGGCTTGAGCCACCGCGCCCGGCCAGGAATAATTTCTTATTTTAACTGTGCATATAGTCATAGCCTTTTTCTCAATTATCTTAGAAAATGCTTAAAAGAGGGGCTTAATGTTTGAGTATTATTAATTATTACTTCTGGAGGGTTTGATAATATCTTGCAGAAGACAAGACTTATTAAACTTAAAATGTCCTTGAATTCAGCAGATGGCTTTGCTAGTGATATATTAAAAGGTACTGTTTAAATGACAATATTTCACACTTTATTTGTATTCAAGATTAAAAAAATAAGGCAATACACACATAGAAAATTAACCAGACAAAAAAAAACCTAATTTGAATCAGATCATTGTTCATATGAAAATGGAAAAGTAGAGAATATTCAAGCTGCAACATACAAACTATACAGACAGGTTTATATTTAGACTGCCATGTTTAGAAATTCTGTTGATTGTATTTATACTTTTATTCGATTTCAGAATTTGTAAAAGAGGTTCCCACATTACATTTAGTTCTCAAATATATTGTCTCTGTAGAGCAGGGGAGTAAATTAGGAACAGGATTCACTGAATTAAACATGAGTAGAGTTCTGTAGATTTGGAGATTTACTATAATGTAAGATGTTAGATATTGACACTCTGAGCAACAAAATTCTTCTGCACTTCAAAGGTAAGTACTTATAAAATCTTAATCATTTTGTTCTTGTCGGCTCTGTATGTACTGAAACATGGAGCTTTTGGCACAGTAGTAAGTAACTCAGACGATCCAGTGCTAGGATACTTTCTCTGAAGATAAAGACCTGACCGTGAGAACAGTTCTCTAGGATACACTTTACTGAATTAACTTTAACAAATACAGGTTTCCAGATCATTCCTGGAATCAGTCTCCAAGTACTGCATGCGTATGCCAGGGAAATCATTGTAGAGTTCTAGATCTTCATCTGGGCTGTGGATATGGTGAATTAGTCAAAGCTATTCCAATAATTCTTAGATTTATCTTCCTTAATCCTGGAAAGCCTGTGAAGCCTGCGAAGCCTGAGTCACGCTCATGTACTCAGGCATGATTCTATTGTTTTCTAAACGCTGAATAATTAACAAAACGAAACGGATGTCTCCAGGCCCTATCCTCTTGTAAAATGAATGAAAGAAGGATATCACAAAACAGTCTGAAAAAGGCATAGTACTGTCAGAGGCGTTTGAACCAGAGCAATTCCATCTTGAATGGGGGCTGGGTGAAATAAGTCTGAGACCTGCTGGGCTGCATTCCCAGGTTAGGCATTCTTACAGACAGGATGAGACAGGTCAGTACAGGTCATACAGACTTTCATGATAAAACAAGTTGCAATAAAGAAGCCAGCGAAAAACCACCAAAACCAAGATGGCGACGAGAGTGACCTCCTCACTGACCCCAAGAGTGGGTCATCCTCACTGCTCATTATGCACTAATTATAATGCATTTGCATTAAAAGACACTCCCACAAGCACCATGACAGGTTACAGATCCCATTGCAATGTCCAGAAGTTACCCTATATGGTCTAAACTGGGAAGGAATCCTCATTCGACGTATTGCCCACCTGTTTCCCAGAAAACTGGTGAATAATCTACCCCACGTTTAGCATATAATCAAGAAATAATAATAAGTAGCTTGCAGCCAGCAGCTCAGCCACTGCTCTGTCTATGGAGCAGCCATTTTTTTAGCCCTCTACTTTCTTATAAACTTGTTTTCACTTTACTTTATGAATTAACCCCAAGTTCTTTCTTGCTCAAGATCCGAGAACCCTCTCTTGGGGTCTGGATCAAGACCCCTTTCCAGTAACAGTGCTAGAAACAACACAAATCCCTGAGAACATAAACACATTGAAAATCCTTATCATATGCCTGTCACATTATATTTTTTACATACTTCTCATCATTTTATGCTCTCAACTCTGTATAAGCAGGTCTTCTTATTATCTCACTTTGACAGTTCAACTACAGTCCAAAATCACACTTAGAGTAAATGACAAAGAAACGAACACAGACTTGCTGAAGTTCAAAATACACTGTAATAGGGAAAATAGAACACAATATCCATTTTACATATACTCAAACAACATAATAAATTATTATCTAATAGTTATTTATACTTTGCTCTTTTTGAAAGCTGCACCTTACCACTTTTGTTCACCTGGTGCTTTTGATAAATATCAGAATTTATCCATCTTGGATATAGTGACATTAGGGATTATATTTATTTTTAAGCTTTAAGAAATACTTCATAAACATTTTAGAAAGGATCAAAAATTGCCTTGTGAAACTTATCAAATATGTAAACAGAATTCTTCCCCAAAACGCATATATTTCTATATGCATAAAACCTTGAATATTTATATATGTGTATATATGTGTGTGTGTGTATATATATAGATAGATAGATACATAGATGGAATCCTATATTTCGGTGTGTGTGTGTGTGTAGGTGTGTATAAATATATATATATATCACAAATTTATGACAAATTCTTGAATCCTATATATATGTGTATATAGACAGATACAATGAAACCTTGAATCATATACATATACATATACACACACACACACAGGATTTTTAAGAACAACATTGGAACCACAGCTTATAGAGAGCTACGGCATGCAATTTTTAAAAAATTTGGCATTTACTTTTTCTACTTTTGCTTTTAGATAACTTATGTAAGCCTTATAAGAAATAAGTAGCAGATAATTGTTTTTTCATCTTTTTAATACAAATTATGTTTTCATTGTTTATTGCCAATATACCATTACATACATTTTATTATATAGTCTACATGCTAAGACCACTAATTAAGTATATGAATATCACATTAAAAAGTAAAAATGCCAAACAAGATTATAAGATGGACATCATTTTGAACAGAGGTCTCAGAACTGTGTCTTTAGTGGTGTCCTAGTAAACATTGTAATCAGTAACTTGGATGAGCATATAGAGAACAAGCTCATATGTTCATTAAATTTGTGGGTCACTGGAATCTTGAAGGGTTAGAGAATGCATTTCAGAATAATTATATAGAAATGATCTTTATAACCTGTAATGATGGACTGAATTGAACAAATTAAATGTAGTAGAGAGGCACACATGGAAGATAACATGCTTGGATCCAAATTGCAAATGATGTAAGTACTGAATTAGCATTAGCATGTGACAAAAATGTTTAAGTGATTTACAGGACAGTAAATTCAATGTGAGTTAGTCTGTGATGTGGCTTTCAAGAACACTAATCAGGCAAGTTCAGAATAAAATAAGGCAGAATTCAACTGAGTGTGTGTTATTTCTCTTCAGATATTTCTGTTCAGATAATATGTGGGGTATTATTGTTAATTCTGACTACTATATTTTCAACATGATAATAAGAAATTCTGGGGTATTCTATTTAGGACAGTTTTCACTAAATAATTTACATATCTTACAAAGAACATTTAAAGGACTGTTATATTCTCAAAGGATATAACCTTTGAGGAAGATTACTTTTCTCTGAGAAGAGAATGGAAAGAGTGAATGTGTTAATTAGACAGTCAGCTTCAGGTAGGGAGATGATGTTTATCAAACTTAAAAAAAATCATTTAGAAAAGAAAATGCATTTGATATTCAGAGTTTGAATTGTTTGAACTAGAACCAGTGGGTGAAAATGACCAAGGAACCTATTTGGCACATATTTGTTTGCTTAACACCTACGATGCCTTATATAACACAGCTATTCCTCCAGGGCCTGAGTGTACATATAAGTGTACATATGAAGACATTGCCCTGGCCAGGACAGGTCACATAGTTTAGGGTCTCAAAATAAGAATTAAAAAAAAAATACCACTTAAGTATTCCATCTAATTTTGACATTTTATGACTCTTTTACTTATAATTTCATCTATCTTAGCAATCATAATTATTTTTACAATCCTAATGATATATTTAAACACCAAGGAATACTTCTTGATGAGTACAGATCCTCATCTGATGATGACTTGCATTGTAAGCAAACAAAAATAAATTTCCTAACTGACCTACAGAGCAACTGAAGACGCTGGTATCGTTGAGATACCAGGCATATTTCTTTGAGAACCCAGTTATTTCCTTCTGTGGCAGTGGTTCTACAGAAAATATTCAGGCTTCAGTGAAAAGATGTGAGCATGTGGTTTGACTCAGCCAGAATGTGAACACATAGATGCTACTCAGCAGAAAGAGAAAACCTCACCTTTCAATGTGTTTGATAGAAGTCTTTCCAACCAAGAGACTAGCTTTCACATATACCCCCATGATCTGATTCTTGTTAAAGAAAAATATCACACTGGACCACAAATCCACAGAAGTTGTTTTCGTTGCCTGCAATAGGGAAGAGGGCACAGACGAAGTACGGGTACCCTGCTTCATGGAGACAAAAGGCTGGAGAGGTGTTAAGAGCTGGGAGGGGATCAGGAAGAGATCATAGGCCTCTTTCTTTGCTGGTTCACCTTAGCCAACGGAAAGTGGAAGGTAACCTTTTTTCTATCTGTATGACAGAGCCAGTTTTACACCTTGGAGCAATAGGTCCACAGAAGTTCAACTCCTACCCTCCCGCAGTGACTGAGAGATAGGGACAGTGCTGTCTTCCTTGACAATGACATTTCAAAGGGATGCTCCTCAAGTGCTTGAGAAAGATATTACTGTGGTATAAAACTGTTAAAAAGCCTTTTAAAAAATCAGAATCTCAAAGGGGCAGATCAACTTTGCGTTGACAAATTTCTAAAGTAAATGCTCAAGGCAAAGGCAGGTCAGCGGACTTCATGCAGGAAGAAGCCTGTCTAAAGTTTAGTCAAGCAGGGGAGCATTTTAAGGCTGTCTTGGTCACCCTGTAAGTCCAGAGAGCTTTCCTATCCTAAGTGGATTGACTCAGTAAGTGTTAGACTCTCTCTGGAAAATAAGGCCTCAGAAAGGCCAAGATCTTTCTCAAAATGAAAGTGCGCTTAGTTTTCCTTGTGGATTTGAATATTTTATTACTGGTGATTCTTATGCTCCTGAGACAAAGTATACCCAATAAAGTGGATATAGCAATTTTTCAAGAGAGGTTAGAACAGAACATAGGGAGAATATTCACTTTTCAATATCTGGAGAAAGCTTGTTAAGATTAGTTTTAAAGAAAAATAGTGTGAAAACTACAATTTTCAATGAATGAAGCGGGAGATACTTTTTGCTTTGATTTTGTTTGTTTTTTAAAGAAAAAAAGGAAAAGATTTGGATAACTCATGGCAATTTTTACTGTAAGTGGTGGAGTAATAGGTAGGGCAAGACATAAATGGAGTCTGTCACATGAGCAATGAAAATGTCATTCTGAACCTTGGAATGCAGAGAAACTTGGAGAATTAAGCAGAGAAGAGAGAAAATTCATAATTATGGTAAATGTCCTACTTAGAACTGTAAAAGGGGATGTAATTCTCCCCAAACCCTCAGCTAACCACATGGAAGATAGAGGTGAGATATTCGTAATACCAGATGGGTTCAGGAAGAATAATAAATCAAAACATGTCAACTAGCCTATTCAGAATTCTGGCTGGATTCTACATCAAACCATACCTTGGGAGCTTGGGTGGTCATACTTATGTATAAATGGTGGCATGAAATGATTAAGCCATGAAAGTCCCCAAGATAACCCCCTATCTCTGCCTGTAAGTGACAAAATGAAAATGCAGATATCTCCATGCATTTCAACTGTATAATTGCCTAAGTGTTAAAAGGTGCTAGAAGGGAAGAGTCCTGGCGTCAAAATGAGTAGGGTGCAGAGTGTATGGAACTTCAATGAGGAAACTTATCAAGGACTGCTATTATCACCAGTAGTTGTCAGAACAAGACCAAAAGCCAGTTAGGGCCCTTTCTGGCTGGACAGCAGTAGATATGGAGAGCCCTGATGGAAGTCGGGTTTCCTGGTAAACTGTTGCTGAGATTCAGAGTTCCATGTCAGAGGCTCTTTAAGGAATAGTCTGACGAGCATCATCAATAAGGACAACAGCACTGGGCAGAAAGAGACACTGGGCTGACTGCTGAAACTCAGGCAGTCCTTCAGGAATGTACTCACTGAACCAGCACATCAATCAGTTTTCATGTGCAGGCTGCTTCATGACTTGATAGGTGGCAGCTTTTTTCCACCCAGGGAAATACCTATATTAGGGTTTGATATGGTTTGGCCTTTCCCCCACCCAAATCTCATCTTGAATTCCCACAGGTTGAGCGAGGGAGACTGTTGGAAGTAAATGAATCATGGAGGCAGGTCTTTCCTGTGCTCTTCTTCTGATAGTGAATAAATCTCACCAGGTCTGATGGTAATTGCAAGGGGGAGTTTTCCTGCACAAGCTTTCTTCTCTGGTCTGCCACCATGTCAGACACGCCTTTCATATTCCACCAGGATTGTGAGGCTTGCCCAGCCACTTGGAACTGTGAGTTCTCCATTAAACCTCTTTCCCTTGTAAATTGCCCAGTCTTGGGTATGTCTTTATCAGCAACATGAAAATGGATTAATACAGGGTTCATTTTTCAACCTTCAGCATGCACTATCCTTGGAAGCTGGAGGAATAAGTGGCTTGGTCCTGAGGAGAGATTAATAGAATCTCCAAGACTATATCAGGTGGAACAACTCAGCAGAGGCCTTCTAGTTGATAGGCTATTATACAAGATTTCCCCAGGAAGCAGAAACCTCTAATAAAGCAAGACAGAGGGGAATTAGGAGATTTATCTTCATTTCTACCAAGTATCTGCTAGCCACTACCAGTCTAGGACCACTTTAAATTAACTTATTTATTTTGAGCAGATAATGAGGACTAGAACTACAAGGTTGCAAAAGGTCAGATTATAGTTGCATTTTCATGCAGTCCTTTTATTTTTACACACCCATGTAGTGTGTGTGTGTGTGTGTGTGTGTAGCTTATTTTTTGTTCATCCTTAACTTCAAGTTGCAACACTGTGAGTGTCTCAGCTTAATGGCAGGGGTGGGGATGCTCTTGTCTTTGTCTCTAATTTTAGGCAGATCTAGGATCCTTAGCTCTTTCTCTCATGCCACAGAAAGTCTTGAAATTTCAGCACACATTCCATAGAGCAACAAATGCTCTCAGGGGAATGCTCTTCTTTTTTCTCAATTTGACTCTTTAAAAGTTATTATTTTAGAGTCAGCGAGTACATGCGTAGCTTTGTTACATAGGTATACTGCTTAATGCTAGGGTTTGGGCTTCTGTGGAACGCATTACCAGAACAGTAAACATAGTACACATTGGGTCTTTTTTCCATTTTTCCCTTTTCCCCTCTGCCCCCATTTTGGAGTCCCTGGTGTCTATAGTTTGCATCTTTATGTCCTCGTGCTCCCACTGTTTAGTTCCCACTTGTTAATGAGAACATGTAGTTTTTGACTTTCTGTTTCGGAGGCACTTCACTTAGGATAGCGGCCTTAAGTCCTGTTCATGTTGCTGAAAATCATGTGATTTTTAAATCCTTTTGTGTCTGAGTAGTATTCCATGGTATATATGTAAGAGAGAGAGTGTGTGTGTGTGTGTGTGTGTGTGTGTGTGTGTGTGTGTATTATCTCCATTGCTGGAAGCTCAGGTTGGTCTCACGACTTTTCTATTGTGAATAGTGCTGTGATAAACACACAAGTGTAGGTGCCTTTTGAGAAAACAATTTATTTTGGGGAGGTAGATACTCAGTAGTAGGATTGTTGGATCAAATGATAGTTCAGTTTTTATTTCTTGAGAAATCTCCATGTTGTTTTCCACAGGCGTTGAACTAATTCACACTTCCACCAATAATGTATAAGCATTCCCTTCTCTCCCAATCCTTGCCAACATGTTATTTTTTGACTGAATAGTACCCATACTGGCTGGTGTGAGATGGTATCCCATTGTGGTTTTAATTTGCATTTTTCTGATGATTAGTGATATTGAGCATTTGTTTTTCATGTTTGTTGGCCACTTGTATGTCTTCTTTTGAGAAATATCTGTTCATATCCTTGGCTCACTTTTTAATGGGTTTGTTTTTTTCTTGTTGATTTCTTTAAGTCCCTTACAGATTCTGGATATTATTTCTTTGTTGGGTACATAATACACAGCTATTTTCTTTCTTCTATAGGTTATCTGTTTGTTCTGTTGATTGTGTCTATGCTTTGAGAAATTCTTTAGTTTTTAGCTTTATTAATTTCCATTTGTTGATTTTTGTTTCTGTTGCATTTATCTCTGAGGTCTTAATCATACATTTTTGCCTAGGTCAATATCCAAAAAAGTTTTTCTTAGGCTTTCTTTCAGAATTTTTATAACTTAAAGACTTCCATTTCAATCTTTAATCCATCTTGAGTTAATTTTTAAATGTGATGAGACATTGTGGGTCCAGTTTTCTTCTTCTACATATGACTAGCCAGTTTTCCCAGCATCATTTACTGAATAGCTTTCTTTGTTCATTGTTTATTTTTGTTCACTTTTTCAAAGATCAGTTGGTTGTAGGTGTGTGCCTTTATTTCTGGGTTCTTTCTTCTGTCCCATTAATCTATGTGTCTGTATTTGTAGCTGTACCATGGTGTTTCGGTTACTATAACTTTGTAGTGTAAAGTTAGGTAATATGATGCCAACAGATTTTTTTTTTTTTTTTTGCCTAGTATTGCTTTGGCTACTTGGACTCTTTTTTTCTTTTCTTTTTTTTTTTTTTTTTTTTTTTTTTTTTTTTTTTTGGTATTTTATGCATTGTAGAATTGGTTTTTCTAATTATGTGAAAAATAATTTGGTAATTTGATGGGAATTACATTGACTCTCGAGGTTGCTTTAGGCAATATGGTCATTGTAACAATATTGATTTTTCTAATCCATGAGCATGGAATGTTTTTGCATTTGTGTTATTTATAATTTCTTTCAGCAGTGTTTTGTAGTTATCCTTGTAGAACTCTTTCATCTCCTTGGTTAAACATATTCCTAGCGTTTATTATTTATTTATTTATTTATTTATTTATTTATTTTGCTATCGTAAATGGAATTGCAGTCTTGATTGCCTCTCAGTCCGAATGCTGTTGATGTATAGAAATGCGACTGACTTTTGTACATTGATTTTATATCCTGCAACTTTGCTGAAGACATTTATTATTTCTAGGAGTCTTTGGGATGAATCTTTAGGGTTTTCTAGATATAGATAGAATCATATTATCAGTGGAACAAGATAAATTGACTTCCTCTTATCCTATTTGGATACATTTTATTTCTTTCTCTTGCCTGATCTATCTGGCTAGGCCTTCTAGTATTAGGTTGAGTAGGAGTGTTGAGAGTAGGCATCCTTATCTTGTTTTAGTTGTTAGAGGGAATGCATCCAGCTCTTTCCCTTTCAGTATGATGTTGGCTGTGTGTTTGTCACAAATAGCTCTATTATTTTGAGGTGTGCTTCTTTGATGCCTAGTTTGTTTAGGGTTTTAAATCACAAATGGATGCTGGATTTTTTTGAATAATTTTTCTGCGTGTATTGAAATGATTATATGGTTTTAGTTTTTACTTTTGCTTATGTGGTGAATACATTTATTGACTTTTGTATGTTGAACCATTTTTATACTGCAGGCCAATATTTCTGATGAACATAGGTGAAGAAGTTCTCGATTTAACTTTTTTTTTTTTTAATTTATAGGTTCTTACTGTATTTTCAGTTCTTCAAGACATTAAAGAATATTTTTCAAAATATCTTCCAGCCATTTTGTCTTCATTAAGAGAGCTGATCCAGATTCCTAATAAATGTTATAAACATAAAGTGAACACTTTAATGAAATTACATTAAGAAAAATCTAAGCTACTAAAATTACAACATTTTGGAAAATGTCTATTTTTTTTTTTTTACAAAATGTAAAACATTACTTTGAAATACTCTCTGTACTAAAATTATATATCTATGTGTGCATATATGGAAAACAAATATTTGAAAAAAAACCCATGACTTATTTACCTTACTTTATTTATATGCTACCTAGTATTTACATAGAGCTAATGTCAAATTACAGGTATAGTATAATTTTTATAAATATTACATTTAAAAATAAAAACAGAACAGAGCACAGTTGCTAACACTCATAATTCTAGCACTGTGAGAGGCCCAGGCAGGTCAATCTCTTGAGTCCAAGAGTTCAAGACCAGCCTGGGCAACATGTGAGACCACATCTCTAGAAAAAAATGCAAAAATTACCAGATAAAGTGGCAGTTTCCTGTGGTCCCAGCTACTCCAAAGGGTAAGGTGGGAAAATCATCTGGGACCAGGAGATCGAGGGTACAGTGAGCCATGATCTTGCAACTGCACTCCAGCCTGGGTGACAGAGTGAGACTCTGTCTCAAAAAAATAAAGAAAAAAAATAAAAACAGTTTCTTATGCTAACTCTAGTGGTTTTATAATATTAAGAACAGCTATGTACTATATATGGCTCTCTCAAGCCTCCTTGTAAATCATCTTACAGTCTTATGCTCAAGACAATTAAAATTTATTGAGGTTTTTTTTGGTGATGATTCACTGGAACGAACTTTAAATCAAAATATTTGTAGAACCCCCTTTTCACAAACAGTAACTTTTAGTTCTAGTAAAATAAAACAAAACAAAACAATAAAAAGCACTTTCTTATCAAGTATACGAATATTATTTTCTTGCTTAATCATGTTGCTAGGAGAGAAAATTATAAATAATGATTAGAAGAACTCATCTTTCTTGAGAAGTGGTCCCGGCAAGTCTTAGAACATTCCTTTTGTAAATGTATTGGCTCTCACATCAAGACTTTGAAATAGGCACTAGAACACTGAGCAGTAAACAAGAGCTTCTGTTTTGAATCCAGAGATTTTAATTCAAATGTTCCTCAATGTCCTTCTGCCTGTGTAAACTTAGGTGAGTTAATTAAGTCATTGGCAACTATCAAATATAAGCAGTAATGTATAAATCTCATGTGATTGTACTTAGGGTCACATGAATTGATTTCTAACTCTTTCAGTGCCTGAATGATGTCTGACACATAGTAAGCTCTTAGGAGATACTGAAGATGATGCAACCGAGGCACTGAAGCTTAATTAGGTTTCTTATGTCACAAAGATATTAGGCCCTACAGAAAAAAGATCTTGTACTCTAAACAGGAAATATGAAGAGAGTTTCATTAAGTAAAAGCAAGTCATGTAAGAGTAGGCAGAGTTTAAGAAAACCATGCAAGAATAAAGCAATATCCCGTAGCATGTAACAGCATATGACCCATAGGCATGGAGGATAAATAGCAGAAACACAGTACTGCTGTCTCACCCTTACTCTATGATTACTTCTTCTCAAGGAAGCCAACTCCATTTTTACATTATCACTTTGTTGAGGTTTCTTCTGTCTTCTCTTTCAAATATGCTTTCCCTATATGTGCTACTATAATTTCAATGTAGCATGCATTTTACAAGTTTTTGTTATTAGTGGTAGGAAATTTGTCTTGTGTTTATCACTGTGTCCCCAGAGATTACAGCAGATTCATACACAAAATATAAACTAAATAATTTGTAGGAACAAATAATCAGTGACGAACCTAGGTTTCCCTACTGCAGTTTTTCGTGTGGATAGACTAACTTACGTAAGGGTATGCTGAAATAATTGAGGTAGGAAAAGTTAACATAATACAACGCAAACATTGACCATTATATGTTAATGGTTAATATACCAAATGGGATGCTTATTTTCTCTATTCAGAATTCTAAAAAAGCAAGCAACTAAATTTAATATTTAATTGCATCATTTAATAAACAGCTATATTGCAAGTGAAATTACCACATTATTTATTTATACTACAACATTTCATATCCAAGTTTTGTGTAGCAGGCAGTTTTCTAGACCCTTTAAAGAAACACATTTATACTGGATAAATACAGTCTCAGGAAAAGATGATATTACTCAACTGAAACAGCTCTGCTTTAATAAATTTAGTGGTGCCTGATTCTTTCAGAATTGTTTGTTTTTCTTTTTGTCGGCAAGCACTAATCTTATTTGAACAGGTGGAAGAATGAAAGACAAAGTGAATGTGTCTCATGGAAAATATTTTGAACACATTATCTAAACTTTACCAGGATTGTTAGTGCTAATTTATAGCATCCGTATGTAATGAATCTCTGTCTTAAATTTTCTTTGTAAAATAAACTTCTTAGTTGTTTACCAAATTTTTAAGAAGAAGTGGTGATTTTTATTACTTTCTTTATTTCCCTTAATGACTAGCACCATATTATTTTAAATTAGATTTAATATATGAAATATTCCCATCACTGAATTTTAAGAGTAAGGGACATAGAGAACTGTTTTTAGTTCTCCAGTAGACTGAGAGTTTCCCTCTATCTGCAGTTTTCAGAAAAATGCTGTAATGGTGACTAACTTGAAGAATAACTGATAAGAAAAGGATATGTGTATGAGCAGATGTAGCACTGGAACCCTAGATTTTCCAGTAAATGGCACCGAATATTAGTCAGAATAGAAATAGTTATGTCTGTGATATGGTTCGGCTGTGTCCCCACCCAAATCTCATCTTGAATTGTAGCTCCCACAATTCCCACCTGCCGTAGGAGGGACCCAGTGGAAGATAACTGAATCATGGGGGCAGTTCCCCCCATACTGTCCTCATGGTAGTGAATAAGTCTCACCAGATCTGATGGTTTGGTAAAGGGGTATTTCCCTGCACAAGCTTTGTCTTGCCTGCTGCCATGTAAGACATGACTTTGCTCCTCATTTGCCTTCTGCCTTGATTGTGAGGCCCCCTCAGCCACATGGAACTGTGAGTTCATTAAACCTCTTTTTCTTTATAAATTACCCAGTCTTTATTGTCAGTGTAAGCGCAGGATAATGCAATGTGTATCTGTGCATGTTTGTATGTGTGTGTATATATCTCTATCTACTCAGCATAAATATGTTGATTTAACATTTCATATATGTATAAATAAATTAGTACCTATTAGTGAAAATAATGCAAGTTAACTGAGAATGAAAATTATTTCATAGGGGTTTCTATAGTTCAAGGAGATTAATACATGCATTCTAAAATTTAGAATTTCCTACTTCAGGTCCAATACAATTTTATCAAACCTTGCCACTTTCTCTAATGTTTGTTCCACAGAAAGATGGGTTAAATTAAACATATGTGGCGTTAATCATTTACGCAGTTCCAACTGACACATTTGAAAACCTGCTTCAAGAGATCTGATTTGTTTTCTGGCCTTGCCACATGAAGATGGCTTCCAAACACCCAAATAGAATGAACATAATAAAACAAGAGCTTGAACATAATAAAACAAGAGTTGCATGTTGTCAGTGTGTGCCATGTGAGAGAGCTACCGAATATGGAAATCCATCATTGTGTTTGTGTGAAAGTCAAGATAAGTGCAGTGGGCTTCTTAGGAGCCACAAGTCTTTTGCTTGAGAAGTCCCCAGTATCCATGTCAAACTTAGAGAGCACTAATACTTTTATTCAAACTTATTTCTTCCTCTCCTTCACTGGGTTAGAATTGTGTTATGCTCTGAAGACTCACCCAACCTTTTCCTCCAGCCTCTTCATTTGCTCTCATAGGTGTTTCTTCTAATACATTTTTGCAAATTTTTGAAATTCTTCCTCAGCAATTGCTTCTTGCACGATCTGAAGTAACCCATTGTGGGACAATGTTTTTCCTATTTAAGGAGAGATGGACTTGATTAGCCATTAACAGGTAAGATATTACCAGAAAGTTTGGCGTTTTCAATTCTAGTATTTAACTTAACAAACTTAAAACATGGCAAGAGATCAAAAGCCTGAGATTTTTTATGCAAGCTTTTTACCTTGCTTATACCACAGAAACGTTTGGATGCTTGATACGTTTGGTGGTGAATACTGAGTGTCAACTTGATTGGATTGAAGGATGCAAAGTATTGTTCCTGGATGTGTCTGTGTGAGTGTTGCCAAAGGAGGTTAACATTTGAGTCATTGGACTGGGAGAAGCAGACCCACCTCTATCTGGGTGGGCACCATCTAATCAGCTGCCAGAGGAGCTAGAATAAAGCAGGCAGAAGAAGCTGGAAGAATCAGACTTGCTGAGTCTTCCGACCTTCATCTTTCTCACGTGCCGGATGCTTCCTGCCCTTGAACATTGGACTCCAAGTTCTTCAGCTTTTGGACTCCTGGACTTGCACCAGTGGTTTGTCTTTGGCCATAGACTGAAGGCTGCACTATTGGCTTCTCTACTTTTGAGGTTTTGGGACTCAGACTGGCTTCCTTCCTCCTGAGCTTGCAGATGATCTGTTGTGACTTCACCTTGTGATTGTATGAGTCAATACTCCTTAATAAACTCTCATATATACATCTATCTTATTAGTCTCGTCCCTCTAGAGAATCCTGACTAATACCATATGTTTTTATATTTCTAATAGAAAATATAAAAGTATAGCTTAGGAAATCCCAAATTTGGGGATATCGTCACTGGCCACCATTTTCTGTGAAGAAAATAAAACTCATAGTCAGGGTTGCTGGGAGAACAGTGACCTAGTATAATCCTGAAAATTGACCAGGAATAAACTTTATGTATTTGTTTCCTATTGCTGCTGTAACAAATTACCACCTACTTAGTGGGTGAAAAAACGGGCTAGACGTAGTGGCTCACGCTTGAAATCCCAGCACTTTGGGAGGCTAAGGCAGGAGGATCAGTTGAGTCTGTGAGTTTTAGACCAGCCTTGGGAAACATAGTGAGACCCTGACTCTAGAAAATACTAAAAATAAGCCAGCTGCAGCAGGTAGCTGATGTCAGGTTATCATTTGAATGCAAATGTTTGAGGCTGCAGCGAGTTGTGATTGTGCTACTATGATCCAGCCTGGACAACAGAGTGAGACTCTGTCTCAGTGAAAAAAAAATCCACATATTTATTACCTTACGACTGTTGAGGTCAGTAAGTAATGATGTACAACATCAGTCTTGTTGGACTATAATGAAGGTGTGGGCAGGGTTGGTTCTTTCTGGAATCTCTGCAGGGGGGATCTGTTTCCTTGCCTTTTACACCTTCTGGTGGCTGCTTGCATTTCTAGGCTAGAGACCCCTTCCTCTCATCACTCCACTCAGATTATCCAGGATACTCACCATCCCAAGATCCTCAATTTAATCACACAGGCAAAGTCTTTTTCTATGTAAAGTAATATATTAACTAGTTCTGGGGTTAGGATGTGGACACCCTTTCTTTTCAACCCTTCTAAAACCAGAGAGAAATATTGGATAATAGAAACCATTGTCCAGACATAAGAAGCAGTTTATAAGTAACGTTGTTCTGACTCAGAAATCTGGAACTCTCCCATAAAATTCATTAATTAGTCTGAAACCATACAAGAAAAAAGGAGTTGCCCTTGATCTTTGAAAAAGAATTTTTTTTAATGAAATGAAAGGGCAAGTAAAAGCTGAGGAAAAAAAATTAGCAAGCTCAAAATTAATCTAGACATAATATATTTATATTAATACTAGCCTCAATTTGTTCCACCAACTATGTTATAAAATCTTTGTTTTTTTTTTCTTTCAAATAAGAGGAAAAAAAAAATGGTAGCAAGCATGCCTTCCTTTATACTCAAAAGTGAGAGTCCCTGAAGAACTTGCTTTTTCCAAATTATATATGACAAACATGAATTCATAATGTTTTTCTCATCTATTTTCTTTAATAAAAATATCTCAGTGTGATGTTCAAGGAAAGGCTGCAAATCTTATATAAAGATATTTCTTTTTA
Organism: Macaca mulatta; assembly: GCF_049350105.2. Taxonomy (NCBI): domain Eukaryota; kingdom Metazoa; phylum Chordata; class Mammalia; order Primates; family Cercopithecidae; genus Macaca; species Macaca mulatta. The sequence continues at coordinate 29,230,052 of NC_133411.1, forward strand.
ACTCATATCATACAAACAAAATAAATTTAGATAAATGAATTGCCTTGAAAATTGTGATAATGAATAAAACAGAACTTATGCCTAAAGAAAAGGAGTCAGGAATTGTTCAGGTTGATTTTTTTTGTTGTTGCTGTTATGTTTAGACTGTTAATATTCCCAAGTAAACTTTCTACAAAGGAGAACAGGAGCCTAAGTTTGTGTTATAATTGACAGTAAAGTAATGAGTAAAAATGACCTTAAGTCTATTAAATAAATGTTCTTCATTCTTAGAAAAATATGTGGTATCAGTTGAGGGTTAATTTAAAATGCTGTAGTTTAGGCTGGAAATGTGTTCAGAATACTTTAATTTTTAATTCCAATTTTCTATAAAACATATATATTGTAAATGCATACATTATTCTTCAATCATAAAATCAAAGCAATGATTATGTTAGTTTCATACCAATCACTGATAATTATAGTGCATGATAAATTTGCAAAAAGCAAGAAAATATGCCATTATCAGAAAAATTGGTATATTAGAGTTGTAATGGTTTTTAGATCTCAAAATATAAATAATACTTATTTAAATTAAATTAAATTAACATTACATTTACACGTACATATATACATATATACATATATATATATATATATTTAACTGTATAATTCCAATACCTACTTATAACACTTTCTCATTAAGCCAAGTAAACTGGCCTGGACTAAGGCATTAAAACCATCTTCATATGTGTATTTATACTTTTTCCCCCTACTTGTTGTGAATATTTAAACTAGAAGTTGATACAAGAGAAAAAAAAGAGATATTTATCAATTGAATTGTTAAATATAAATTTATCCTGACTCTATTCTCAACACCAGCTTAGTAATATGAGGCAGCTATAAAACCAAATAATCTTGATCTTAAATAAGGTTGTAACTGTGATAAAATCAAAATTATTAACAGTAGTTTATGATATGGCATAGATAGAAAAATACATTTACAAAGTAGAGCTGTAGAGAATAATGAACTCTCTATTGTGACGTGAATTAAGTAGAAAACATTTTTCTAAGAAGTTAGCACCTTATCTAGGCTTCAAAGATGAAGATGACTTTTCAAAGAAAGTAGAGGTCAAGATTGAGGGGGTTATTAATGAGACTAAAATTATTAATGCAAATAAGAAAATGTGAAACAGTAAGAAGTTTTGAAATCACATGGTATATTTAAGAAAGTCCAGAAGTTCTGTGATGTTCATGAAAAAGTATGAGGCAATCTATGGATACTGAGAATAGAGAAGAATATGGGATGCAATTAAAAAAACCTTGCATGTTGTATTAGAGTTTATAGACTTTAGTTTGTATGAAATGGGGATAAATTAAAAAGCAGGAGAGAAAAATGAAACTCTTTTTAATCGTAGTAGCATTCAAATGGGAAGAAGTTTGAGAGGGCCTGGCCTAGAGTAATGGTAGACTAGTAAGAATGGCATTATTTTGAGTGATAGTAGAAATAAAAGGCAAAAAGCAAGGCAGACTAAATACTAAAATGTAGAAGTGGCAAGACTTGGCAATATCTATGGAAGGACGGAAAAATTTTCATTTAATTCTGACTTAGACAGTTCTGTAAGGTGGGTTCCTAAGTTGACATTAACAAATGTATTAACAAATAAAATTTAATGAGGGATGCAAGAATATCCCATTCAGAATTTCTAGGTTTGAGGTGACTGTGTTAGCCTAAGTAGAGTTATCAGGAAGGAGCTGGATGTAGCTGATTAGAATTTCATCTAGGCATGTGTTGTGGAATTGAGAGTTTCTACAGTAGAAACATGATTTAAAATTTTACTATATAGTCTTGGGAGAACAAGAGGAACACTAGTCTTGAATAGTGTGGTGAAACACATTAGAATAGAAAGTGTACAGCGAATATTCCTATGGTTTGCCAAAACAACATTTATTGAATTGATGCTGAGGCAAAATTAAATTACAGCCTGTTAAAAACTAAATTTCAGATAAGATAATGGAGAGCTGTGAAGTCTAAAAAGTCTTCTACAAATGAAAACCCAAGGGACAAAAAAGTATTTTAGTGGATGTTGTGCTAGAATGGGAGAATTTTTGCTTGGGGTACAGATATGAACATTTTAATAAACTCAATAGAAAAACAGTACAATAAAGGCTAAGATGTGAGAAATATGAAGGGAGACTGATGGAGCAATTGCCCAGATTAGATAAATGAGGACTTGCTTTCTATTGAGAGAAGAAAGAAATAGGGCAAAGTTGTATAGAAAGAAGTGAACTTAAGCCTGATGGAGAGCTTCTGGCGACTGGAGGGCTTTGTAGTAAAGTGAAATTTCATCTGTTGGTATTTGAGAATGGTAAGCTATTTGAGGATTTTTAAGATAGTATTGTATCTCTTTTGAGGGGAATGGAATAAGGAGCTGAAAACACTTGCGAACCGCAAAAATTTGAGACAAGTCTCAGTTAATTCAGAAAGTTTATTTTTCCAAGGCTGAGGATGATGCCTGTGAAACAGCCTCAGGAGTTTCTGAAGACACGTACCCAAGGTTGTCAGAGCACAGTTTGATTTTATACATTTTAGAGAGACATGAGACATCAATCAACATATGTAAGACGAACATTGGTTGGGTCTGGAAAGGTGGGACTATTCAAAGCAGAGGTGGGAAGACTTGAAGGGAGAGGGATCTTCCAGGTCACAGGTACATAGGAGACAAGTGGTTACATTCTTTTGAGTTTCTGATTAGTTTCTACAAAAAAGGCAATCAGATATGCATTTACTTCAGCGGGAAGAGGGATGATTTTCAATAGAATGGGATGCAGGTTGGCCCTAAACAGTTACCAGCTTGACTGTTCCCTTTAGCTTAGTGATTTGGGGGCCATGATATTTAGTTTTCTTTCACATTTCTCCCCTTTTCTTTTTAAAAAATCTTTTGGAGAAAGCATTTTAAAAGAAAACGAGTCTCTGGTCTCAGGTTTTGTCTGATCTTTCATGGCTAGGATGGTTTATTCTTAGATGGGTAGGTCCTCAGTTATTAAGAAAGCTCATTTTTAGCAGGTTGCGAATTCTCATGTCCTATGAAGAGAAAATAGAGGGAGGAAGGGAGAAAAACAACAACAAACAAAAGAACAATCCTGGAAAATGCATGTAGACCACACCCTGAAGTTCATACATTAGTAGGCAGATATGAAAGTGGCTTATGTATATAAGTAGGTTGCTGTTATTTTCTTCTGAAACTTAAATTGTTTAGCTTCGGGTCACAGCACACCTTCGTTTTTGGTGACTCCTAATTAGAAAAAAGAAAAAAAAATCGATAACATCATTTTGAAGAGTTGTGGCTTAGAAAAATTAGAATTTTGTCCAACCTGTAGAAAATAATAAAAATGGAAAAACATTAGGCAAGATTAGAATCTAACAACAGATGTACTACAGTTTTTGAAACATATTTTTTTCCTCTTCAGTTTCCCGTTTTTACTAAAGATGAATCATGGTAAGGCTGATTTGCTTTATTCTACTTGGCCTAATTACTTGTATACAGTGCAGCTAGAATAATTATTTTTACGTAAGCTTTCAAATTGGCTTTGATGGAACTTTGTTCCATACTAGGAATCTTAGATAAGTTTTTTTTGTTTGTTTTGCTTTTTTTTTTTTTTTTTTTTTGACGGAGTCTCACTTTGTCACACAGGCTGGAGTGCAGTGGTGTGATCTCGGCTCACCGCAAACTCTGCCTGCTGGGTTCAAACCATTCTCCTGCCTCAGCCTCCCGAGAAGCTAGGACTACAGGCGCCCACCACCATGCCCGGCTAATTTTTTGTATTTTTTAGTAGAGTTGGGGTTTCACTGTGTTAGCCAGGATACTCTCAATCTCCTGACCTCGTGATCCGCCCACCTCAGCCTTCCACAGTGCTGGGATTACAGGCATGAGCCACCATGCCCAGCCCAGATAAGGCTTTTTTAAAGCTGAGTCAAGCCATGGATTTATGCCATCAAATAGCTATGTGTTGGGTGAATTTTCCCTGTTCTTGAGGCTCCGAGATAAACCTAGGGCTTCTGAGCTTTTCAGAAAGTGACATTCTTTACTTCTCATAGGTCAGAAACCTGGTACAGTGACTGTGTACACAGAATATGAGGCCAGTTTTCCCAAGTACTTTATTGGTGCCGTAAGGAAAGCACACCATTCCCAGTCAAAACCTTGGTAAAATAGCCAGTTTCTCCAATTGCGTCCTGTTACAAATGAAAACAGATTCTTATTGCACTCATGCAAACAACTATATTGCCAAGGAGTACTCAGAAATAGCTTCCAAATTCTGGAGAAATTAGGTAACGAGAAACAAATATGGTCCAAATTTTGTTCATAGGAGTATAGTAAATTATTAAAAGCTGTTAATAGCTTAAAAGTTTTCTTGCCTCTGGAAAAACAAAACAAAACAAAGGATCAGCAATGTTTTAAGCAAAAAGTCAAAAATATTACTTTCTTCTCTTAATTCAGTTGATGCAGTCAATTCCTATTCTGCTTGATATTCATGACCATTTTAGCTCTCCATGAGAGTTAAAGTAAAATGCTGGGATGAGCGCTATTATTTTATTTTGTAAACTCTACATTTATGATATCTTAATTAATCAAATACTTACAAATGCCATTTATACATATTTTTCAAGGTTTTAACATAATTTGTATATATATCTTACTTTTTTCTCTGTTCAAATACTCTTTATCTTATCCTTATCTTTAATATTGCCTCTATATTTATTATCACCATAATAAGGTAGATAGAAACATTTAGGTGCTCTTAGATTCTTGGGGAAGTTATTTTATAATAGGTTTAATGTTCATCAATTCACATGTATCAGATATGCCTACGCAATCACTATAATCATATTTTGCCTCATATTTTCCCAAAGAGGACATTCATTTCACTCATTGCCATTTTATAGATTAGCAAATATAAAGAATAATGTAATTTCATGTGTTAAGTACTTAGAGAATAATTTATTATGTAGAGTGCTGGCAATGAGGACAATTTGTTTCCTGCAGCAGGGTCATGTAATCACATTGTAATTTCATGCCTGTCTTATGTGTTACAACCAAATATCTAATTTCTTCTGTTTTTCACAACTTCTATTTTTATCCAATATTTTGATAACAATCTAATTCTCAAAATTACCTCATAACATGGTGACATTTACAAAAATGCTGAAAAATAATATATATTTAAACATAGGTCTAGATCTGTTTTCTGAACAATTATGCCAATTAAATTGATTATTTTATCACTTTCCATTAGAAAAAAACATTCCCAGTTACTTATTCTCCCTTCTCTTCATCCACATACACTGACAAAATGCAACAACCAATTTGACATTCACTTTGAGGGTTTTGTCTACAAGCCCACTCCTAGTTCCAATTACGTTAGACCTTCCATATCCTTCGGTTCTGCATCATTGAGTTCACCAACCAACTTCAAATAAAAACATTAAAAATATAATAATTCCACAAAATTCCAAAAAGCAAAACTTGAATTTGTCTTGCGCTGAGTACAAGGCGAGGCTGCAACCACATGAATAAAGTGATGCATAGGTATTGTATTAGGTATGATAATCTAGAGATGATTTTGTATAAAATCATTTTATATAAAACCTTTGAGCATCCATGGATTTTGGTATCTGCAGTGTTTCTGGAATTATTCCCCCATGAACATTCAAAACTATATTCTTACCATTAGGCATGTATTTGTTGGGAAGTGAGAGAAAAAGAAAATAAACATGCCTAAGTCAAGTTAATATGTGTGTACACTTCAATTATGTTATGATCTAGAATTGTAGAAGAAAATCTTAGTTTCTGTGGCAGGTTATGAAATAACTTCTTCATATTTCTCATATGGCATAGGTGGTCTTTCCCTCAAAATTACTAGAATTTTTTATTTCCACAAAGAGATGAATACTGCTTATTAGAATAGCAGATGGAGATAGTTAATGGCACTAACATTTATTTACAAGACCTAAGCTGGGCAGAGTCCTCCATTATAACTCATCCAATAAGCTACTGAGTAGCCTATGTTGCCTCCCCATGTGTAGTCTTTCCTAGTATGATTATAAAGAAAACATTTTTTTTCCCTCAGCCTCACACTACCATGGAGAGCATTTCTATAAAGCACTTTGAGAATAACTAGTTCATTTAGGACATAGACAATAAATATAAACATTTTTAAAAGCATATTCAGTTTTTATTTACAAATTAAAGGTATTTATTTGGAATATAAAAATCAGAAGCTAAGTCAAAGCCAAAAATACAGTCACCGAAATGAAAAGAAACAGGATAAGAACAAAAATCAATAGGAGGTGAGGATGTGCTTAAATTGCAGATGGACATAATGGACAAATTTTACAAATAAACAAGGAAGACAGTGATGAGATTAACAGCTATTTTAATGTGAAAAAAATTACATCAGTGTGAAATAACTTCAAGAGACCACAAAGAAAGAAAAACAGAACAAAAATAAAAATAAGATAAAAATAAAACAGCAATGGTAGCTATATCCACCACATAATATATGTTTCTTGCCATCTAGACCCCAGCAGATCAAACAAAGAAGAGTTCCTTGAATGGTTTCCTTGAAAAGGATGGGTCTTGGTAGTCTTAATAAGAAGCCTTCACTGTTGGACCAAGACAGCTGATGGCCTGCCTGTGCAATAGAGACGGAAACAGTACTATTCACTAAGTTTCTTATGCCATCCTCCCTCCACTCCTACCACAGCGTGACTTTGCGTAGAGCACAGTGAATGGACATGGAAGTCTCAGGCACTCAGAACCTCTAGCTTTTCTCCCTAGGCTTCTATCAAGAAAATAAATTGTAAATATGTGCTGGACTCTATGTCACTTCTTTCCAGACAGCCCTTTGTGCTCCGGTGTCCTTGTACCTCAGCTCACTAGGAATATGCCTAAGGTCTTCATTCACTCAAGGAACTTCTTACTTTGTTAGGCAGGCACCAGACTCCTGTCCTGGTAACTGCATGCAGTGTGTCTTCAGCTACCAGATACTAAATGGCACTGCAGAGCCACAGCTACAGTCACCAACCTTGAAGAGCCGGAAATTCCCCCAACCTCTGGTCGACATCTCTTAGAAGCAGCAGTGCCTGCAATAGAACAAAATTTGTCTGCGTGAAGGTGAAGATATACCTCAGATATTGCTTATTTCAATACAGACCACCAAAATAAAGTGAATGTCCAATAAAGTGAATACTACAATACAGCAAGTCATATATTATTTTTTGTTTCATCATGGATATAAAAACTATCTTTATTATACTCTGGTTTATTAAGTGTGCAATAAGATCATATCTAAAAAGATACACATGCTATAATTTAAAAATACTTTATTGATAAAGTGTTAAAAATCATTTGAACCATCAAGGAGTAGTAATTTTTCTTGCTGGTAGAGGGGTCTTTCCTGGAAGTTGATGGCTACTCACTAATCAGGTGGTGATTGGTGAAGGTTGGGTGGCTGTGGCAATTTCTTAAAATGAGATGACACAGAAGTTTGCCATAACTGACTTTCCCTTTCACAAAAGATGTTTCTGCAGCATACTATGCTGTTTGATAACATTTGACTCAGCAGAATTTCTTTCAAAGTTGGAGTCAATTCTCTCAAACTCTGCCACCGCTTTACTAACTGAGTTTATATAATATTATAAGTACTTTGCTGTCATTTCAACAATGTTCACAGTATTTTCATCAGGAGTAGTTTTCATCTCAAGAAACCACTGTCTTTGCTCATTCATGAGAAGCAAGTTCTCACCTGTTAAGTGTTATCATGAAATTACAGCAATAAGTCACTATTTCAGGACCCAGGCCCAATTCTAGTTTTCCTGGTATTTTCACCACATCTGCAGTAACTTCCTCCTTTGGAGTCTTGAACCCCTCCAAGTAATTTATGAAAGTTGCCCTCAACTGTTTCCAAACACTTGTTAGTGTTGATATTTTGACCTTCTCCCAAGAATCATAAATGTTCCTAACGGCACTTGGAATGGTAAATATTTTCTAGAAGGTAATCAATTTTGCCCAGATCCATCAGAGAAATTGCAATAAATAGCAGTGATAGAATTACAAAAGGTATTTCTTAAATAACAAGACTCTAAAGTCAAAATGACTTTCTGGCAGAAAACTAGACAAAACTCTGGACATAAATTCAACACTTGGGCAATAGGACCTAACAGATATCTGCAGAATATTCCATGCATGAACCACATAATATTCATTCTTCTCATCTGCACATGGAACATATTCTGAGCTAAATCACATGCTCAGCCATAAAGCAAGACTCAATAAATTCTAAAAACAATCAAAATTACACCAACAATTCTCTCAGACCACAGTGACATGAAAACAGAAATCAATACTAAAAAGATTTCTCAAGCCCACACAATTTCATGGAAAATAAACAGCATGGTTCTGAATAACTTTTGGGTAAACAATAAAATTAAGGTGGAAATAAAAAAATTCTTTGAAATAAAAAAAGCAGAGACACAACATACCCAAATCTCTGGGAGGCAGAAAGAGTAGTGTTAAGAGGAAAATTTATAGTGTTCAAAGACTGTCTGAAAAAAAAAGAAAGATCTTAAATTAATTATCTAACATCACAGCTAGAGGAACTGGAAAAATAAGAACAAACTAACTCCAAGGCTAGCAGACGAAAATAAATAACTGAAATCAGAGAACAACTGACAAAAAAAAAAGAGAGAGACCTCAAAATTCAATAAATCAACAAAACCAAAAGTTTGTTATTTAAAAAATCAACAAGATCAATAATAGACTGCTAGCTAGGTTAACAAAAAAAAAGACAGAGAGAGAAATTCAAATAAGCACAATCAGAGACAACAAAGATAACATTACAACTGATTCCACAGAAATACAGAAGATCCACAGAGCTCATAATAAACATCTCTATGTATACAAACTAGAAAATGTAGAGGAAATTCTTGGAAACACATAACCTGTCAAGATCGAATCAGGAAAAAATTGAAACCCTGAACAGAACAATATTGAGTTCCAAAATTGAATCAGTAATAAGAAAAATAAAAATCAAAAATATATACAGACCACATAGATTAAGAACTGAATTCTACAGACATAAAAAGAAGAGCTGGTACCAAGTCTACTGAAACTATTTCAAAATATTGAGAGGGAAAGACTTCTCACTAACTCATTCAATGAATGCAACCTCATTCTGATACAGAAACATTCAAATATGCAATGAAAAAATACCACAATAAGCCAATATCTCTGATTAACATAAACAAAAATCCTCAACAAAATACTAGCAAGCCAAGTCCTGCAGCATATTAAAAAGTTAATTCATCATGACCAAGTAGACTTCATACCTATGATACAAGGTATCAATAAATGTGATTAACTACATAACTATAATTGAAATAAAAATATATTATCTCAATTGATATAAAAAAAGCTTTTCATAAAACCCAGCATTCCTTTATGATAAAAACCCTCAGCAAACTAGGCATCAAGGGAACATATCTCAAAATAATAAGATCCAAACACACAAGCAACATCATACTGAATGGATAAAAACTGAAAGCCTTTCCCCTGAGAAGTGGAACAAGACTAGAATTACCTTTCTCACCACTCCTATTCAACATAGCACTAGAAGTCCTAGACAGGTCAATCAGACAAAAGAAAAGACATCTAAGTTGGAAAACAAGGGAAAAACTCTCCCTCTTCTCTGATGATATGATTCTGTACCCAGAGAATCCTAAAGACTCTGTGAAAAAACTACTGAAACTGATAACTTCAGTAATGTTTCAAAATACAAAATCAATGTACAAAAATCAGTAGCATCTCTACAGAACAATAATGTTTAAGCTAAAATCCAAATCGATAATGCAATCCTTTTTACTATAGCCACAAAAGATAAAATACTTAGGAATACATTTAAGCAAGGAGATAAAAGGTCTCCAGAAGGAGAACTACAAAACACTCTAAAAGAAATCATAGATGACACAAACAAATGGAAAAATATTCCATGCTCACGGATTAAAGAATCAATATAATTAAAATGTACATATTGCCCAAAGCAATCTACAGATTCAATGCTATTCCTATCAAACTACCATTATAATTAGGAAAAAAATCTAAAATTAATATGGAACCCAAAAGAGAGCCAAATGGTTAAAACACTCCTAAGCAAAAAGAACAAAGCTGTGGGCACCACACTACCCGACTTCAAACCACACCATAAGGTTACAGTAACCAAAACAGCCTGGTATTGGTGCAGAAATAGGTCAATGGAACAGATCAGAGGATCCAGAAATAAAGCTGCACACCCATAGCCATCTGATTTTCAACAAAGTTAATTCCCTCCCCCAAAAAAAGCAATACGGAAAGAACTCCTTATTCAATAAATGATTCTGTGATAGCTAGAAGGTCATATATGGAAGAATAAAACTAGACTTGTTTCTTTCAACGCATAGAAATATTGACCAAGGTGGATTCAATACTTACATGAAAAACCTTAATCTATAAAAATCCTAGAACAAAACCTAGGAAACACCATTCTACACATCATCTTTGGAAAATAATTTATGACTAAGTCCTCAAAAGCAGTTGTCACAAAAAACAAAAATTGACAAGTGAAAACTGATTAAACTTAAGAGCTTCTGTACAGGAAAAAAAAAAAAAAAACTATCAGTGGAGAAAGGCAACCTACAGAATAAGAGAAAATATTCACAAGCTAGGCATCTGACAAAGTCTAATATCCAGAATCTTTAAGAAACTTAAATAATTAAACAACAGAAAAAAACCCATCTCATTAAAAAGTGAGCAAAGGACAGAAACAGACATTTCTCAAAAGAAAACATACAAGTGGCCAACAAACATGAAAATATGCTTCACATCACAAATTATCAAATAAATGTGAATCAAACCACAATGAGATGCCTTCTCACACCAGACACAATGATTATTATTAAAAAGTCAAAAACAACAGATACTGGTGAGGCTGAAAAAAAAGGAAATGCTTGTACACAGTTTATGGGAATGTAAATTAGTTCAGTCACTTTGGAACGTGGTTTGCAAATTTCTCAAAGTACTTAAAGCAGAAATTTATTTGACGTATGCTCAGCAATCCCATGATTGGTTATGTATCCAACAGAAAATAAATTATTTTACCAAAACAATACATACACTCTTATGTTCATCACAGCACTATTCATAGTACCAAAGACATGGACCCAATCTAGGTGCCCATCAGTGGTGTACTGGATATAAAAAAGTGTTGCATACACAAATATGAAAAACTATATAGCCATAAAAAATAAAATTATGTCCTTTTCAGCAACCTGGAGGCAGCTAGAGGACATGATCCTAAGCAAATTAATGCAGCAACAGAAAACCAAATAACACATATTCTAATTTAGAACTGGGTGCTAAATATTGTGTACACATGGACATAGAGATGAAAAGAGTAGACACTGGAGACTACTAGAAAAGGGAAGGAGGGAAGTGGGTAATGGCTGAAAAATTAACTATTGGATATTATGCTTACCACCTGGGTGATGGGATCAATCATACTCCAAACCTGTGTCCTGTAATATACCCATGTTACAAATCTGCACATGTACCCCCAAAATCTAAAATACAAGTTAAAATTATAAAATTCAAAAAATAGTTTAATTAAAAAATTTAAAAAACACAACAAAACAAAGTGACTCTTTCATGAATAGGCTGAAGAATAAATTCAGCGTTAGCAGGCATAAAAACATTGATCTCCTGTCCATTTCCATCAAAGCCCTTGGGTGACCAGGTGAATCGTCAGTGAACAGAAATATTATGGGAGATGTGTTGTTGTTCTTTTTAACAGTATATCTCAACAGTGGGCTTAAAATAGTCAGGAAACTATGCTGCAGGCAGAGGTACTCTCATCAAGGCTTTGTTATGCCATTTACAGAGACCAGTCTGAGTAGATATAGCATAATCCTTAGGTTCACAGATCATCATAACAGATATAATTATAACGAAAAAGTTTATTATCAAAATGTGACAGAGACATGAAGACAATACATGTTGTTGGAAAAATGGCATTGATAGACATCCGCAACCCAAGGTTATCGCAAACATAAAGCTTGTAAAAATATGCCGTATCTCCAAAACACATAAGGCAAACCACAATAAAATGACGTATGCATCAGACAGTTTATCATGAAAGGATCCCTTTATTTTTATCTCTTTTAATTCTCTTATGAGTTAATAATTCTGTTTTTTTACTTAATTGTTTAAAAAGAAAAAAATTTGTTGATATTCCTGAGTGAATTCATTCTTTATAAAGGATAATTTGTTGGTAAATATGCAAATGAAAGGAAATTCTATCTATGTACCTCTCATCTATTTCTCTACTCTCTATATCTATTCTATCTATCTATTTATCTATCATCTATCTGTCATCTAACCTAACTGTGTCAATCACATATTGCTATGTTTAAATGCTATGTTTTAATGTTGGACCCCTCCAAAGATCGTGTTGAACTTTAATTAGATGTGAAGCCTTTAAGAGGTTACTGAATAAGGAAGGATCTGTCCTTATGAGTAGATTAATCTATTCAAGGCTTAATGGGTGAAAGGGTTAAAGGACTAATGAGTTACTATGAGAAAGAGATTGGTTCTTTTATGAGAAACGAGAGACCTGATTTATCATGACTGCCAGTGTGATGCCTTGAGCCACCTGGGGTCCTTCAAAGTTGTACTTCTCAATTTCCAAAGCTAAAATAAATGAATTCATTTACCTAAAATTACCCAGTTTTAAATATTTTGTTATTAGAAACAAAAAAGGAATTTAAATATGTATCTATCTTTGTTAATAATACATTGTTATGAGCAGGAACCCTGGAGTTGTAATTCCTAAGTGTGAACCCATGTACAATACATTTAGTTTTGATGTATTAACAGTTTATTCAATGCCTTGGTTTCCTCATTTTGAAATGGAGATAATAGCATACCTACCTCATAAATATTTGGGGAGTATTAAATGAGTGAATATATTTATATATATAGAATAGCAAACTGTCTCACCCATATCTAATCATAGATTTGTTCGTTTTTTCAAAAATCTAGCTATTGAGAGCATACTTTTTTCTTAATTTGTTTACTACTGTATTCTCAGTGTCTAGAAGAGTAGATAGCACAAAAAGTGCTCAAAAATATTTTCTACATAAAATAAATAAGAATAATGAAAGTTAATCAAAACATATATGGAGATGAAAACAAAACAGATAGAATAATGATGTATATATTAAAAATATTTCTGTGCTGAACTTAAAAATCAAATGTTCCAGTAAGACTGTTTGTCACAAACTTTAACAGTAATCTGATAATAGTCTTTATTTTAATCAGTTTCATCTTATGTTTCTCACTGCTGTCATGTAATATATTTTACAGTAAAGTAATTTGGTGTCTATAATTTTATAACACTTATTAAAGTTGCATAGTGAAAAAATGGTCAATAAAGAATATTTTAGTTATTTTATTCTGTATGAATCAATATTTGTGTGCTTTTTCAGACTCAATCAATACATTCTACTTTTTCCAGAGACCCATGACATCAACTTTATAAATATTTATCTATCTATCTGTCTGCCTATCTATGTACAGTCATGTGCTGCAAAATGAGCTTTCAGTCAACAAGAGACCACATATATGATGGTGTATCCATAAGATTATGGTGTAGCAGCAAAATTCCTATGGCCTATTAACTACTACATTTTTAATTATTCTTATAGAATGTACTTCTATGTGTAAAAGAAGTTTACTATAAAACAGCCTCAGGCAGGTATTTCAGGAGGTGTTCCAAAAGAAAACATTGTTACCATAAGAAATGACAGCTCCCAGTGTGTTGAAGATCCCTGAAGGTGTTTCAGTGGGACAAGATGTGGAGGTGAAAGACAATGATATTGATGATCCTGGTCCTATGTAGGTATAGGTTAATTTTGTGTTTGTGTCTTAGTTTTTAACAAAAATATTTAAAAAGTAAAAAGAAAAAACCTTATAGAACAAGGTTAAAAAGAAAGATGATAATTTTGTACAGCTTTACAATGTGTTTGTGTTTTAAGCTAAGTATTATTACAAAAGAGTCAAAGAGATAAAAAAATTAAAAAGTTTATAAAGTAAATAAGCTATAGTAAGTCTAGGTTAATTTATTATTACAGAATAAGAAATACAGCCAAGATGGCTGACTGACTAGAAGCAGTGGCGGTCAAACAGCATGCAAATCCTACACCTGCAACCAAGGTATCCAGGTTCTATCATCAGGTGGTTTGCGTGACCCATGGAGAGCAAGGAAAAGCAGGATGGTGTTTCAGCCTACCTGAGAACCTCATGGGGCAGGGGGAGTCCCCACCCCCAGCCAAGAGAGGCAGTGAGTGAACATGCTACCAAGCCTGGGAATCTGTACTTTTTCCACGGATCTGTACAACCCACAGATCAGAAGCCCACTTGTGACAGATCATTGAGACAGAAAATTAACGAGGATATCCAGGACTTGAATTCAGCTCTGGATCAAGTGGAACTAATAGGCATCTACAGAACTCTCCATCCCAAAACAACAGAATATACATTCTTCTCAATTACCCTAAAATTGATCACATAATTGGAAGTAAAACACTCCTCTGCAAATGCAAAACAACAGAAATTATAACAAACATTCTCTCAGACCACGGTGCAATCAAATTAGAACTCAAGATTAAGAAAATCACTGAAAACCTCACAAGTATGTGGAAATTGACCAACCTGCTCCTGAATGACTCCTGAGTACATAATGAAATTAAAGCAGAAATCAAGAAGTTATTTGAAACCAATGAGAACAAAGAGACAATGTACCAGAACCTCTGGGACACAGCTAAAGCCATGTTAAGAGGGAGAGTTATAGCTCTAAATGACCACATCAGATAGTTAGAAAGATCCCAGATCAATACTGTAACATCACAACTAAAAGAACCAAATCCAAAAGCTAGCAGAAGACAAGAAATAATTAAAATCATGGAACTGAAGGAGATCGAGACACAAAAAATCCTTCAAAAAGAAATCAATAAATCCAGGAGCTGTTTTTTTGAAAAAAATTAATAAGATAGGTAGACCACTAGCTAGACTAATAAGGATGAAAAGAGAGAAGAATCAAATAGACACAATAAAAATGATAAAGGGGATATCACCACTTACCTCAAAGAAATACAAGTAACCATCAGAGAATACTATAAACACCTATATGCAAGTAAACTAAAAAATCTAGAAACACCTCTATGCAAGTAAACTAGAAAATAGATAAATTCCTGAACACATACACCCTCCCAAGACTAAACTAGAAAATATTTGAATATTTGAATAGTCCAACAATAAATTCTAAAATTGATGCAGTAATAAATAGCCTACCAACCAAAAAAAAAAAAAAAAAAAAAAAAAAAAAAAAAACACGACCAGATGGATTCACAGCCACATGTTTCCAGAGGTACATGTGGAGAAGCTGGCACCATTCCTTCTGAAACTATTCCAAACAATTAAAAAGGAAAGACTTCTCCTTAACTTATTTTGTGGGGCCATCATTATTCTGATACTAAAACTTTGCAGAGATACAACAACAACAAAAACATCAGGCCAATTTCCTTAATGAACATCAATGTGAAAATCCTTAGTAAAATCCTGGCAAACTGAATCCAGAAGCACATCCCTTATGAACAAGTTGGCTTCATCCCTGGGATGCAAGACTGGTTCAACATATGCAAATCAATAAATGTAGTTCATCACATAAACAGAACTAATGACAAAACCCACATGATTATCTCAATAGATGCAGAAAAGACCTTTGGTAAAATTCAACATCGCTTCATGTTAAAAACTTTCAATAAACTAGGTATTGATGGAACATATCTCAAAATAATAATCATTTATGACAAACCCACAGCCAACATCATACTGAATGGGCATACGCTGGAAGCATTCCCTTTGAAAACTGGCACAAGACAAGTATGCCCTCTATCGCTACTTCTGTTCAACATAGTATTGGAAGTTCTGTCCAGGGCAATCTGGCAAGAGAAAGAAATAAAGGGTATTCAAATAGGAAGAGAGGAAGTAAATTGTCTCTGTTTGCAGATGACATGATTTTATATCTAGAAAAGCCCATCATCTCAGCCCCAAAGCTCCTTAAGCTGATAACCAACTTCAGCAAAGTCTCAGGATGCAAAATCAATGTGCGAAAATCACAAGCATTTCTATACATTAACAATAGACGAGCAGAGACCAAATCACAAATGAACTCCCATTCAAAATTTTTGAAGAACAAAACACCCAGGAATACAGCTAACAAGGGAAGTGAACAACTTCTTCAAGGAGAACTACAAACCACTGCTCAAGAAAATAAGAGTAGACACAAATGAATGGAAACACATTCCATCCTCATGAATAGGATGATTCAATATCGTAAAAATGGTCACACGGCCAAAAGTATTTTATAGATTCAGTGCTGTTCCCACCAAAACACCATTGGCATTCTTCACAGAATTAGAAGAAACTACTTTAAAATTTATATGAAACATAAAAGAGCTTGTGCAGTCAAGGCAATCCTAAGAAAAAAGAACAAAGCTGAAGGCACTTTGCTACCTGACTTCAAACTACACTACAAGGCTACTGTAACTAAAGCAGTATGGTTCTGGTACAAAAAATAGACAAATAGACCAATGTAACAGAATAGAGGTATCAGAAACAACACTGCACATCTACAACTATCTGATTTTTGACAAACCTGAAAAAAATAAGCAATAGAGAAATAATTCCCTATTTAATAAATGGTAACTGTGAAACTGGCTAGCCATATGCAGAAACTGAAATTGGGCCCCTCCTTCCACCTTATACAAAAATTTACTCAAGAGAGATTAAATACTTACATGTAAAAACCCAAAGCCATATAAACCCCAGAAGAAAATCTAGGCAATACCGTTCAGGACATAGGGATAGGCAAAATTTTATGATGAAATCACCAAAAACAATTGCAACAAAGGCAAAAATTGACAAATGGGATTTAATTAAACTACAGAGCTTCTGTTTAAAAAAAAGAAAGTATCATCAGAGCGAACAGGTAACCTACCGAATGGGAGAAAAGGTTTGCAATCTACCCATGCTACAAATGTCTAATACCCAGAATTTACAAGGAACTTAAACAAATTTACAAAAACAAACAAACAAACAAACAAACAACCCCATTGAAAAGTGGGCAAAAGACATGAACAGACACCTCTCAAAAGAAGACATTTATCCAGCCAGTAAACATATTAAGAAAAGCTAAGCATCACTGATTATCAGAGAAATGCAAATCAAAACCACAATGAGATACCATCTCATGCCAGTCAGAATGGTGATTTTTAAAAAGTCAAGAAACAGCAGATGCTGATGAGGCTGTTGAGAAATAGGAAAGCTTTTACACTCTTGGTGGGAATGTAAATTAGTTCAACCATTGTGGAAGACAATGTGGTGACTCCTCAAAAATCTAAAACCTGAAATACCATTTGACCCAGTAATCCTATTACTGGGTATCTACCCCAAAGGAATATTAATCATTCTATTATAAGGATACATGCACACATGTGTTCATTGCAGCACTATTCACAATAGCAAAGACATAGAATGAACCCAAGCGCTTATCAATGATAGACTGGATAAAGAAAATGTGGTACATATACACCATAGAACACTATGCAGCCATAAAAAGGAGTAAGATTATGTCCTTTTTAGGAACATGGATGAAGCTGGAAGCCATAATCCTCAGCAAACTAACACAGGAACAGAAACCCAAACACCACATGTTCTCACTCAAAATTGGAAGCTGAACAGTGAGAATGCATTAATATAGGAAGCGGAACAGCACACCCCAAGGCCTGTTGGAGGGGTCGTGGTGAGGCAGAGCATCAGGATAAATAGCTAATGCATGCAGGACTTAATATCTAGGTGATGGGTTTATAGGTGCAGCAAACCACCATGGCACATGTACACCTATGTAAAAAACCTGCATGTTCTGCACATGTATCCTGGAAATTAAAATGCAATGAAATTTAAATTAAAAAAAAGAGTAATACATACATTTAGTGTAGCCTGTGTACAGTGTTTAGAAAGTCTACAGTAGTGTACAATAATATCCCAGACCTTCTCATTCACTTGCCTCTCTCACTCATTGGCTCACCTAGAGCAACTTCCAATCCTGCAAGCTCCATTTATTGTAAGTGTCACATACAGGTGTACCACATTTTATCTTTTACATAGTATTTTGATTGTACCTTTTCTATGTCTGAATATGCTTAGTTACACAAATACTGACTATTGTGTTAAAATTGCCAAACTAGTTAGTAAGTAACATGCTGTACAGTTTGTAGCCTAGGAGCAATAGGCTATCCCATATAGCATTGGTGGGTAGTAGGTTATGTCATCTAGATTTGTTTAAGTACTCGCTACAATGTTTACACAATGACAAACTTGCCTCATGACACATTTCTTAGAATGTATCCTGTAATTAAGTAATGAATGACAGTCTATATAGTTTAAAAATATTTTATTCTTATTTTAGACACATCATTTCTTTCCCATATTTTAGCCAAATATATATTACGTAAATGTAATTAAATGTATCCATATGTTTGGCATAATTGCAGTTTTATAGAGTCGCAAAAATATTGAGTAACAAATTCAGATCTTCACCCATTAAAGACATCCTTAGCTACTACTCAATATACAATTATTCTTTGTAAATTGTCCAGTCACAGAATCATTCTATCTTTAATATAAGTACCTTGAGAGTTAGAAAATTACAGTTCACATATTTACAGATCCTTATAAAAGATTTATGTATAGGAGAGCCTCGGGATACATAAACAATATAAATGGACATTGTTATTTGAAACCAATCATTTGTTTATGGGCATTCATCTAATTTTTGAGTCTAGACTGAAGCACAGATTATTTTTCTCATGTTGGTTTTCAAAAAAACTGTCAAATATCAAAGCAAGTATAATAATTTGTGTATTACTGACATTTGATTTATAATATGCTAATATTTTAAATATTTCAAGCAATAAAATAATAAATGAAATTATATTTTTATATTTGTTTATATTATAAAGATATATGAAACAATAGGAATTACTTATGAATCTTTTAAAATAGATTACATGTTAAAAAATATTTTAGGTTAAATTTCCCACTTAGCAGTAAAGACCACTGGCAACATTATTATCAAAAACATGACAGAATAAAGAAAGAATTACAGGATGTGGTTTCTTTTTTTCTTAAGTGCAGTTTTAAGTTCACAGCAAAATTAAGAAGGTACAGAGATTGCTCATATCCTTGCCCACATATGCATAGTCTTTAGCATTATCAGCTTCCCCTACCAGAGTGTACCTTTGTTACAACTAATGAACCTAACTAACACATCATTAATACTCAAAGTTCACCATTTACATTTGGGTTCACTTTTGGTGCTGTATGTGCTATGTCTTTGTACAGATGCATAATGACATGTATCCACCATTATAGTATCATACAGAGTGATTTCACTGTCCTAAGAATCTTCTGTGCTCCACTTAGTCATCTATCCTTCCGTATCACCCCTGGGAACCACTAATTTATTTCTGTCTCCTTAGTTTTGCCTGTTAGAGGATGTCATAGAATTGAATCACACACTGTGTACCATTTTAAATTGGCTTCTTTCACTCACTAGTATGCTTCTATTTTCTTTATCTCTTTCTATGGTTTGATGGTTAATTTCTTTTTAGTGCTATACAATATGCTATTGTTTGGATGTACCGCCTTTTACTGAAAGGCCTCTCAATGCTTCCGAGTTTTAGAAATTATTAATAAAATTGCTATAAACATCCATGTGCAGGTTTTTGTGTGGAAATAAGTTTTCAACTCATTTGTGTAAATGCCAGGAAGAATGATTGCTAAGTTACATGGTAAGAGGCTGTTTCATTTTGTAAATAAATACCAGTCTTCTATCATTTTACATTCTCACCACAAATTTTTGAGAGTTTTGTTGTTCTACATTCTCTTGAGTATTAGGTATTGTCAGTGTTCTGGATTGCGGCGATTAGAGTTATCTCATTGTTTTACTTTGCATTTTTCTGATGATCTATGATTGTGAGCATCTTTTTATATGCTTATTTACCATCTGAATATCTTCTTAGGTGAGATATCTGTTATGCTTTTGGACCATTTTAAAAATCTTACTGTGTTCTCATTGCAGAGTTTTAAGATTCTTTGTGCATTTTGAGTGTCAGTCCTTTAAAAGATAAGTAATTTTGTGTCAAATATTCACTCCAAGTCAGTGAATTATATTTTCATTCTCTTGACAATGTATTTTACAAAGCAGAAATTTCTAATTTTAATCAAGTTTAGTTTATCAATTATTTCATTCATAGACTACACTTTTGTCATTGCATTTAAAAAGTCATCACCCAACTCAAGAGCGTGTAGATTTTCTCCTATATTATCATGGAAGAGTTTTATACTTTTATGTTTTACATAAAAGGTCATATATTTTACATAAAAGGTCTGTGATACACTTTCAGTTAAGGTTCATGAAGGGTATACGGTCTAGGTTCTTTTTCTTTCATGTGAATGTCCAGTTTTTACAACATCATTTTTTGAAAAATTATCTTTTCTCCATTGCATTGCTTTTGTTCATTAGTCAAAATCACTGGACTATATGTATAGGTACCTTCCTATAGTTCATTCCATCAGTTCATTTGCCTCTTTTTTAACGAACACCACACTATCTTCATTGCTGTAGCTTTAAATACATCTTGAAGTTGAATAGTGTCAGTCCTTCAGCTTTGTTCTTCTCCTTCAATATTGTGTTGTCCATTCTGGATCTTTTGCATCTCTGTATAAACTTCAGAATAAGTTGGTCTTAACTGCAAAATAACTTTCTGGGATTGTGATTGGTATTGCAATGAATCTGTAGATCAAGTTGGGAAGCACTGATATGCTGATAATACTGAGTCTTGCTTTCCATGAACATAGAATATATTTCCATTTATTTAGTTTTTTGATAACTTTTGTGAGAGTTTTGGAATTTTTCTTTATTGTATCTTATACATATTTTGTAACATGTTTACTTAAGTATTTTTATTTTGGGGAATGCTAATAGATGATAATGTCATATGTGAATAAAAACAGTTTTATTCTTTTATCCCAAACTGTATATATTTTATTTATTTTTACCTTATTGCATTACTAAGACTTCAGTATGATGTTGAAAATCAGTAGTGAAAGAGGATATCCTTGCCTTATTCTTGATCTTAGCAGGAAAGATTCAAGTTCCTCACTATTAAATATAATGTTAGCTGTAGGTTTCTTATATTTTTTTTTCTTAATCAACTTGAGGATGTTTCCTTGTATTTCCTAGTTTTTGAGAGTTTTTACATAAATGAGAATTGGATTTTGTCAAATGATTTTTTTCCATCTATTAATATGATCATGTGATTTTTCTTATTTTTTTTTTTTTTTCAGTGACAAATGGAATGATCTTTTTTATTTTTTAATTTAATATATATATTGGAAGCCACTAGATGTAGGTAACCTGAGCATAAACAACTTAAGATAAAAATTATAGTAGTTGGAAAAGCATCATTTAACAAGAATCTATACTGTACAACGTACATAATGGCTACTGTTATCCTTATACACAAACATGATTGTCTACCATGTTGTCTTTGCCACAAGATAGATTTGGCCCACTATTGGTTATATTTTGGGATCTTTGGCAAATAACGTTTTTCTTCTCCAAACACCGCATGTTCTCACTCATAGGTGGGAACTGAACAATGAGATCACTCGGACTCAGGAAGGGGAACATCACACACCGGGGCCTATCATGGGGAGGGGGGAGGGGGGAGGGATTGCATTGGGAGTTATACCTGATGTAAATGACGAGTTGATGGGTGCAGCACAGCAACATGGCACAAGTATACATATGTAACAAACCTGCACGTTATGCACATGTACCCTACAACTTAAAGTATAATAATAATAAATAGATTTTTCTTATTTTGTCTACTGATTTGATGGATTACATTAACTGATTTTTGAATGTGGAACCAACGATGCATACCTGAGATAAATCCCACCTGGTTGTGGTGGATAGATCTTTTTATATATTTTTGTGTTTCATTTGCTAATATTTCCTTTTTAAAAACAGAATAGTTTTTTAGTCCTCTGCAGATTTTTACTTTATATAGTTGAGATCATCTTATATATGATTTTAACAGGGGACAACACGACACTCTTTACCAGTTTTACAAGTAAGTTGTTATGCCCACTAACTTTTCTTTAAGGGTTTTTCATCTATGTTCATGAGAGATATTGGTCAATAGTTTTTCTTTTTTTTTTCTTTTAATGGCTTTTCTGGATTTGGTATTAGGGTAATGCTGCCTTCACTGAATGAATTGGAGAGTATTCCTTACACTTTTCTCTTCTGACAGAGATTGAAGAGAATTGGTATTGTTTCTTTCTTAAATGTTTGATAGAAATCACTGGTGAACCCATCTGGTTCTGATGTTTCCTTTTTCAGAAGGTTATTAAATATTGATTTAATTTCTTTAATAGACAGAGGCCTATTTGGATTATCTACTTATTTTTATGTGTTTTGACAGAGTGTGCCTTTTAAGAAATTGTTCTGTTTTGGCCAGGCACGGTTGCTCATGCCTGTAATCCCAGCACTTTGGGAGACTGAGACGGGAGGATAACGAGGTCAAGAGATTGAGAGCATCCTGGCCAACATGGTGAAATCCTGTCTCTACTAAAATTGCAAAAATTAGCCGGGTGTGGTGGGGAGTGCCTGTAACCCCAGCTACTTGGGAGGCTGAAATAAGAGAATCACTTGAACCCTGGAGGCAGAGATTTCAGTGAGCCGAGATACTGCCATTGCACTCCAGCCTGGGTGACAAGAGCGAAACTCCATCTAAACAACAACAACAACAAAACAAACAAACAAACAACAACAACAAAATTTGGTCTGTTTCTAATAGTTTATCTTTGTGGGCATGTAATTGTTCATAGTATTTCTTTGTAACTTTATTTTTATAGATTTAGAGGTACAAATTCAGTTGTGTTAGATGAATATATTGCATAGTGGTGAAGTCTGGGTTTTTATTATAGCCATTACTCAAAGAGTATACATTCTATCCATTAGCTAGTATTTCATTTCTTCCTTCCCTTCCACCTTTCCGCACTTTAGAGTCCCCAGTGTCTATTAGTCCACACTGTATGTCCATGTGTACCTACTGTTTAGCTCTTACTTTCAGGTGAGAAAGAGAAGTTATTGATTTTCTGCTTCTGAAGCATTTCACTTAGGATAATGCTATCCAGTGCCATCCATGTTGCTGCAAAAGACATAACGTTATATTTTATTATGGGTAAACAGTATTATTGTGTGTGTGTGTATGTATGTATCACATTTTTTGTGCAATCATCTGTTGATAGGTTGATTCCATGATTTTTGCTTTTGTGAATAGTGATGAGATAAATATGTAAGTGCAGATGTCTTTTGACATAATGGTTTCTTTTCCTGAGTGTAGAAACCCAGTGGTGGAATTGCTGAATCAAATGGTAGTTCTATTTTACTTATTTGAGAAATATCCATAGTGTTTTTCATAGAGGTTATACTAATTTACATTCCCACAAATATGTGTAAGTATTTCATTTTCTTTGGTTTTTCACGAATATCTGTTGTTTCCTGACTTCTTAATAATGGCTATTCTGAGTAGTGTAAGATGATTTCTCATTGGGTTTTAATTTGCATTTCTCTGATGATTAGTGATGTTGGGCATTTTTTCACGTTTGTTGACTACTCTGAGTCTTCTTTTGAGACATGTCTGTTCATTTTCTTTGCCTTTTTGATAAAGTTATTTGTTTTATTTCTTGTTGAGTTATTGAGTTCTTTATCAGATGCATTATTGGAAAATAATTTCTCCCATATACCATCATTTTAATGACTATATCATTCAAAATGGCCCTTTTTCATTTTTGATATTAGGAATTTGTTTTTCTCTCTTTTCTTCATAGTGAACCTGACTACAGGCTCAGTGATTTTATGGATCTTTCCTAAGAACCAGCTTTTGGTTTTCTTGGTTTTCTATAGATTTTCTGTTTTCAATTTAGTTGATTTCTGCTTTAATACTTATCATTTGTTCTCTTCTACTTACTTTGAGTTTAACTTGCTCTTCTTTTTCTAATTTCCTAAAGTGGAAGCATAGGTAATTGATTTTAGATTCAATGCTATATATTTCCTTCTAAGCACTGCTTTTACTGCATCCCACTAATTTTGTTAAGTCATGTTTTGTTATTATTTAGGTCACCATTTAAGTGTGGTGCTGAGTGAAAGGCAACTTACAACTGTTTATATTCAATCAGAACAACTAGAAGAGAGGAAGAGTGAGAATTTAAAAAAGAAATTAAGTTAGAAAATACAATTTTATGTAAATAAATTTATTTATGTAAATAATACTACTCTCATTCACCGTCACCACTTTGTCTCCTCCCTTGCTACCTTTCCCAACCACTGTACTATCCCAACATTGTAGTATCCCTGATATAGTTTGGATATTTGTCTTCATTCAAATCTCATGTTTAATTGCAATCTCCAGTGTTGGAGGTTGGTCCTGGCGGGAGGTGTTTGGGTCATGAGAGCCGATCACTTGTAGGTTGGTACTGTCTTCATGATAGTTAGCGAGTTCTCAAGAGATCTGATTGTTTAAGTATATGGCATCTCCCCCCACCCACTCTCTCTTCTTCCTGCTTTTGCCAGGTGAAGTGCTTGCTCCTCCTTCACCTCCCACCATAAATAAAAACTTTCTGAGATCGTCCCATAAGCAGAAGTTGTCACTGTGCTTCCCGTAAAACCTGCAGACATGTGAGTCAATTAAATTTATTTTCTTATTAATTACCAGTCACAGATATTTCTTCATAACAATGCAAGAATCACCTAATAGAATCTCCATGAGTTCATTTTTTTTTCACTTTTAGCTCCCATAGATGAGTGAGAACATGAAAGTGTTTTTTTTTTTTTGTATGCTTGACTTACATTTCACTTAATATAATTTCCTTCTGTTTCTTTCATATTGTTGCAAATGACAGGATTTCATTAATTTTACAGTTGAATAATACTTCATTGTATAATGTACCATATTTTCTTCATCCTTCCATCCAGCGATGAGCACTTAGATAGATTCCAAATCTTAGTTATTATGAATAGTGTTGCAATAAGAGAGCTGCACTGTTATGAATAGTGCAGATAGCTCTTTGACATACTGATTTCTTTATTTAGGATATATACCTAGCAGTGAGATTGCTAGATTATATGGTAGTTCTACTTTTAGCTTTTTGAGGAACCTCCATAATGTTCTCCTTAGTGACTGTATGACCATTTTAACAGGGCGAGATGACATCTCCTTGTCATTTTGATTTGCATTTCTTTGATGATGTTCTTTGATGAATAGTAATGTTCAACATTTTCTTTTCAGAGAGCTATTGTCTGTCCATCTGCATATCTTCTTAAAAATTTCTATTTAGATCTTTTGCCCATTTAAAAGATCTGATTAGATAGAATGAATATAGTAGTTGATAACTATAACCAATAATAATTTATTGTATACTTTAAAGTAACTGTAAGAGTAGAATTGGCACTAACACAAAGAAATGATAAATTCTTGAGGTGTTAGCTATCCTAATTACCCTAATTTTATTGTTATACATTATATGTTGGTATCAAAATATCACATGTATCCCATAAATATATACACCTATTCTGTACTCACAATAATTTAAAATAAAAAAAAGATATTTCTCTCTGGACACCCTGCTTATCAGATTTTTGTTTTCATTTTGTTAAAACCATAAAAGGTTTTGCAAAGAAGCTTAAAGAACTACTGAGAAACTTTTGAAAACACTTTAAATCATTTCTAAACCAAATGAGGACTCTAATAATTAAATAAACTGAGCAAAAATAAAAATGAGCAGAAAAACGAATCTTAACAAGTAAGCATACTTCTTTATACTCTAAATAAAATTCTAGAACACTGCGATATAGTATCAAGCAGAAAGGGTGCATCTGGGAATTTCAAATAAGTATTTTCTAAAGGTGGTAAAAATTATTTCCTCATTGTACCACTGGCCACATGCATGCTACTGAATGAAAAACTTCAACTTTTTGACTAATGGATTTTAATTAAATAATTTGAAGGACTGAACAAATTTGTTATTTAATTCTAAAGCTATTTCTGACCATTCATATTGGTTTCTTGGAGGTATTCTAAGGGCTCTGAGAAGCACTGGGAAATTACAGAATAGACAAATTTACTTTAGGCTTCACCTTCCACAGTTTTTCAGCTAGAACAGCACTTTTTGAACTTTGAATTGCTTTTTAATATGTTGAGATTTTGTGTTAGATGTCACTTTCATGAAGTTTTCCAGACTTTAAAGACAAATGATTCAGAAAATGTTAGACTGACTATTCTCTAAAATTCAGGTTTTTTTTGATAAGAAGCTCATGCTTATTTTCTACATATTTAAAATATTTTCTAAACAGGTATTTTAATAAACTATTAGTAGAACTCAGTGATATTTGGAAATAAATAATCTGATGTCTTAGGAATTATATATATTTAAATTAAATATATTTTTATTTTTAAATTTAAATTTATATATAAATATATAAACATCTATATATGTAAAGTTAATATTCACATGGTGTCAATATTTAAATTAATATGCATATAAATTTACAGGTATAAATTCATTAACATGTATTAAGTTTACACTATAATATATATATTAATATTTAAATTCATACATATAAATTCACATGTATATTTATATTTTTATAAATAT
Organism: Macaca mulatta; assembly: GCF_049350105.2. Classification (NCBI taxonomy): domain Eukaryota; kingdom Metazoa; phylum Chordata; class Mammalia; order Primates; family Cercopithecidae; genus Macaca; species Macaca mulatta. The sequence goes on from NC_133411.1 coordinate 29,256,964, forward strand.
ATGTGTATATATGTATATACATGCATCTACATGTAAATATAAATACATTTAAGCATGTAAATGTATAAATATAAATATATTATTTACATATTACATATAATACAGTAATTTACATATAAATATAATGCATTTATATTTATATGCATATAAATGTATATATATGTTTATAAATATACAGGTAAATTTATATATAAACATGTACGTATATAAATACATACATGTATATTTGCATTTATATATGTAAATTTATATAAAATTGGGTAAGAGATCTTTAGATATACATATGTATAAATTTATGTAGAAATTTATTCACTTCTCCTAAAACCATTTTGTTTTCACATCAATAAGATACTAAATTCATGCGAATAACACAAAGCTTCATGCATCACCTATATTTTTCTCCAACTAGAAAAATATCTGTAAAGAATGCAATTCCAGTAATTAAACAAAGATGACTCCCCAACACAAATAAGAGATTTCAATGTAACATATTATATGAAAATCCAGAATTACACCCACAAGTTAACTTGTAGTAATTCACATCATAAATTTGACTTAACAAATGGTTTATGTCCTCTGTAAAATAGAATACATTTTACATAGTTGAGTTAAATGTGTCGATTTTCATTTATATAACTATGTATTGAACATAAGAAATATATTTCTTAAATTTGTAATAATTGTAGAAATCGATACTGCTAAAAGAAAAATGGAATTAGGCCAATTTTTATTAATTATTTTGTTTTGGGGTTTATGTCTGGCATATATCTGCTACTATTCTGTTGTTTTGTTTGTACTTTTACAAAAGGTCATAGCATGACCAAATTTATTTAATTTTAATACTATATGAATTATAAATGTTTTTCGTTAAGATTAGTACCTTTCGTGTTACACAGTCATCTCTTGGTCTCTGCAGGGTATTGGCTCCAGGAACTCTTAAGTTTACCAAAAACCAAGAGTACCCAAGTCAGTAATATAAAATAGCATGGTATTTGCATATTACCTTCAAATATCCTCCATATACTTTAAATCACCTCTAGATTACTTATAATACCTAATACAATATAAATCATATGTAAATCATTATACTGTATTCTTGTCTTCTGTATTATTTGTTAATGTTGTACTCTTATTTCTTTTAAATTTTTGATTATGTCTGATGCATGATTAGTTGAATCCACAGATGCAAAAGCCACGTGTAGAAAGGGTCAAATGTATATGAAAAAAAGTTTAAGATTTAAAGCCATGTTGCTGCCTGCATGTTATGCACATGTACCCTAGAACTTAAAGTATAATAATAATAAAAAATAAAAATTAAAAAAAAAAGATTTAAAGCCTTGTAACTGCTCTTCTATATTTTATTCTAGAAGCTTTATAGTTTGATCTTCGACTCGCAGAAATGCAATTTCATTGGGATTCATTTGTAAGAATGTAGTAAAGTAGAAGTTAAATTTTATTGTTTTTTTTCATAAGACCAGGCATTTGACTTAGAATCATTTACTGAAAAGATTCAACTTCCTTTTCCTATCAAGTGTCAAGATATGTTTGAATCTTTTATTTTTTTTCTTGGCACTCACTATCTTGCTCAGTTTCTTTATTTGCTATCCTTGCACCTTGCTCTTATTGGTGAGATTTGTCTCTATCTTATTTTGACCTATTGATGACCTATAAGAAATATAGATATTATTTTATTATCTATTTTATGCAATCACATTGTTGAACACCCTAATGAGGTAATTTTCAGGAAAACTGTGCTGCTGCTTGCCATGGTGATATTATTTTCTCATCCTTTGCAGCATTCATGACCATGCATATGTGTGTGTACATGTGTTATTATTTTGGCTAGAAAATTCACATCAGTGTTACTACCAGTGGTGATGGCACACAAGTATAGACATTTTATTATCTTGAATGTAAATACAGCTATTGTAATGATTGTGTATGATATTGAATTTATCATGAAAATTCTATTTCTAGGAAATAATATTTTTAAACAAAGTAGTAGTGAACATAATTAAGGACGATACTAAAAAGATGATTACAAAGTAGTCTTAAGAGTGCTTATTTTTGTGAACATTATTACACTTCCTGATCCTCTTGAAAGCATACAACAATAAATTGACATGTGGTTCACTTCTTCATGGGTACATGATGGTGTACTTTATTTGTAACATAGTAAATGCTTCAATGCTATTTGATATGCATGTTTGTTTATTTTTGTTTCTGCTTATATTTAAATATATTTATATATTATCTTGGATTAGTGGCTGCGACTAAATTGGCAGGATATATTTAGAGTATATAGATAATTTTGTTCCTAAACATTTCTCTTTTTTTCATCCTAAACTCAATAAAATACATATGCAAATTAAATGTACCAGCTTAACTGAGTGTATGATTGGAGGAAAACAGGCAATGGAAGATCGACTCCTGTTTTAAATATAATCATCTGTGGTATCTGGAAAATTAGAAACATATCCTAATATTTTGGATAAGAGGGCCAGTGAATGGGCAGAGTATAAGTCTGAGTAATGTGTTAGGAGCACTGGGGTGAGTCGTTTTCTTTAGTTCAAATAATACAATGAAAATAGATTCACTGAATGTCTCCAAACAAGAACTAATAAATAGAACTATTTTCCTTTAAAAAATGTGCTGTATTGAGACAACTGAAATATGCAGCCATACATGATAGTGTTAGAGAGACTGAATGTAAAATGTCTTAAAACCCTCCATTGTCTAAGTGTCTTACTTTGGAAAAGCCATTTAATCTCTATAAAAATTAAATTCCCTTATAGGTGTAAGAGATAACATACTAGGAACATTACAGAATTTTGTAAAGATTAAATGATACAATCTTAGTAAAATTTACAGTGTATTTCCTGCTGCCTAGTATAAGCTTAATAAATGCTAGACATTATATGTGTTTTTGTTATTTTGCTGTCCTTAAAGTTACAGCCATTCAAATCTGCAGCCACTGAAGAGGACATTAAAATCCTAAAATAGGTAGATTACTTTGCAAAGAGTGTTTTATACACCAGCAAAAATATGAGTCAATTTTGAATTTCCTTACCTCTGATTTTCTAACACTGTTTATAGTTAACATAGTTCAATGCTAAATTATTGCATGGGAAGGAAAGCAAATAACATTTAAATTATTCAAATTTTTGACTAAGCTGGCAATAATAATTCATTCTAACTTTCTGATCAGTAACTGGAAAGGAAAGGGGCAGAAATGCATCACTCACTGAATATTTTACAATCCATTTACATAAATATTGGTGAAATGAATGATATTTTAAAAGAGCACACAGCTCTACATCCAATAAAATATGCTACTCTCATTATTATCAACAAGACAGGTTCTAAAAATGTTGGCAGATCTATACATTTAGGTCAGTAATATTCAGTTATTCACTTTTATGCTTATATACATATATCAAGCATAGAAATATGTATTTGCGAATGTGCTATAATTTATTTTTAAAGCATATATTGAGAAAAGGAATGATTTCTTGCACAATGGCAAAAAAAATAAACAGGAAATTATATGTTCACATGATTACATGCCTATATAATTTATTCTAAGTGCATGAATATTGGATTAAATTCTACTTCAAAATCGTAAAACCAATTGTCATAGTTATATGTAGTGATAATATTACACTGACAAAGACTCACAAGGAACTGATTTTAGAATGTTCAGGACTAGTGTATGCTACAGAACTAGCTGAATCAGTGGCTGCAGGAAAAATATGCTAAATTTACGGAGGCTATCATTGAGTTTATAAAGAAAATTACCGAATAAACTTTGATTAAAAAAATCAAACTATACATCATTTGTCATTCTATTTAAATAGGTAGTTTTGCTGTCTGGAAAGATTTGTAAGTTTGTTTTTTTGTTTTTGTTTTTTTTAAACAAATACTTGATAAGCCACTTTTGAGTTGAAGATAGATTAGAAAACTTAAGTTAAAAAAATAAAGAAGTCAAAGCAAAATGAAAAGTAAATTAACAGAGAAGTTGCTGTCATTTATCATACCTTAATAGAAAAATTCTCTCTCCTGCAGAATTTAGTAGTCCATCATCTTCAGTAATCACCTTTGTAGTTTTGAATGCTAGTAGCTTCTTCATTTCAGAATAGTCACATCAATCACCTCTTAAAGATTTCTAGTCAGTGGACTTAATAAGAATTGTGCACATCACTTGATGATTTAGGAGAGGTGAAGAAGAAACCTGTGATAATACAGCAGTCAGAGACATTATGGGTGAATCGCTGTTTGAGGAAAATTTCAGGAAAATGTCACAAAAATATTTTTTGATAAATTTGAGCTGAGGGATTTGTTACTGCAGTTTGATATAAAAGGTTTTGAACCAGTTATGTCTGTTCCAGTTAAAGTAACTTCAAAAAACTAGAAATGTTTATGATTTGTGTAAGTTTGCAGAATTAAAGGTATTTGGTCATTGCAATTACTTAATTTTTTAAATTATCTGCTTAATATCTATTTTATATATAGGGCTGTAAAAAAGAACTTACAGAGTTTTTTGTACAATACAGACCAAAATAAGTGTTTCTCTAATTTAATGTAGTAAAATAATTAAACTGTATAACATATTCTTAAAGTTTACATAAAAGTCTAGTTCATGCCTGTATTTATAGAGCTCCAGCTGTCAAAACTCAGGAAATATCATAAAGTGGAAGAGCTCTACAAAAATCATATAAAAGAAGGTGATAATACACTTTAAAAATTGTTTACACACACTAATGATGACAATTATAAATAGTATCACATTTTATCAAACAAAAGTTGAAGTGTTTTAAAATATGTGTAAACTTAAAAAATCCTAAGGCCATTAAAATGACATTCAAACATTAAATACATAGAAAGAATGTTTAGTTTAAATAAAATGCAAATGCTAGTGTATAAAGATAATATGCATTAAATAAAACAGTGGCACCACCATCACAAAGTAGCTTAGTTTGTAAATAATAAATAAATCCTATGTAGGGTGCTGGTAAATGCTATAAAAAAATGAAAAATGTAAATTAAAAGATATATATGTTTATAAATATACATACTCATATCTGTATGTCCATATATATGAAGCAATATATGTATAGGCATGTATACACCTATTCTAAAAAGCTGATTGATTTCCAAATTAAAGTTTATATTTTATAAACATACAGAAAATATAAACAAAATGTAAATATAAAAATCTTCATAATCCCACCAAATACAAACAGCATTTTCATTTTGTGTTTCTGTATAGTATAAGAGATCATACAGATACAGTATTCACAATAATACATTTTCAATGACTTGATGATACATGATCTTCTCTAAGGTCCATAATGGATTTAATCAACTTTGAGTCTGTCACCCTACTACCCCCAAAACATTTAACATACCATTATTTTTATATTTACACCTTGTGCGAATCCTGTGACATTTCTGTCAGTTCTTAATGTTAGGTTTATAATAACAACAAATACATATGATTCAAATACAGTGAAATACCTTGAGCTCATTAAATGCTCTTGGAACGCGCATTACTTAAAGTAAAGGTATCATAGAAAATACCTTTCTCTTAAATGTTAATGCCTCTACCAATAAAGTAGTTCATAAAACCATTTTAGGCAGATACAAAGTCCCCCTCTTTTTTTTCTTTACAGTAATATATCCTTAATTATACAGAAAGTTTTATATTATCTTATGTACAAATCACTTTATATTTTTCCTTTCATGTGTTTTTATATATTATATTGAAGCTTAATACTGCAATAAAAAGTCTAAAATATATAACTGCAGTACTTGAAGCCACCTCCTCACTGCAGCCCAAAGGAAACATACCTGTGTAATGACAACCCAGATCAAGATTTAGCATGTTACTGTAACCCACAAACCTCACTAGTACTTACAAACAGTTCATTACCTCCCCCAAAATTTAACTAATATTCTCACTTGTATCATTTGTAGTAGGGGAGTAATGATTCCCAAAGACATTGATGTCTTATTCCCTGGTACTTGTGAATATGTTGTTCCATAGCAAATGAGGATTAATCATGAAGAATTCATTCAGGTTTGCTATTCAGTTCACCTTAAAATAAGTAGAATATCCTGGATTATGCAGGTTGTCCCTGTGTAATCACAAAGGTGCTTACAAATGGAAAAGGGAGGTAAAAGAGTCGGAGAAGAGAAAGACTTGTAGCAAAAGAAGCAAAAGTCTCAGCAATCATTCCCTTTTGAGATGGAGGAACGGGGGTACAAACCCAGGAATGCAAGCATCCTCTACAAACCAGGAAAGGCAAAGAAATGGAATCCCTTTGGAGTCTCTAGAAAGAATGCAGCCTACTGACACATTAATTTTACCTCAGTGACACTTCTTTCAAATTTATTTATGGCGATTGGTTACAGCAGCAATAGGAAACTAATACACACTTAGATTACTTCTTTTTGGATTTTATATAAGTTGAGAATACAATCTGTAATTTTTGTGTCCGATTTCCATCACATAGCATTATAGTAGTGATAGTGATGTGTAGGGCTACTTCATTCAGTTCACAACTGTTTAGTATTCCATTACAATAAAACACCAGAATATACTGGAAAATTTGTGTCTCTTCTAGTATTGCTGACCTTTGTAGTGTGTGATGGTTAATACAGAGTGTTAGGGAAACAAAGTGTTGATCCTGGGTGTGTCTGTGAGGGTATTGCCAAAGGAGATTAACATTTGATACAGTGGGCTGGGAAAGGTAGACCCACCCTTAATCTGGGTGAGCATAATCTAATCAGCTGCCAGTGCGGCTAGAATATAAGCAGGCAGAAAAATGTGAAAAGGGAGACTGGCCTAGCCTCCCACCCTACATCTTTCTCTTGTGCTGGATTCTTTCTGCCCTCAAACATCATATTCCAAGTTCTTCAGTTTTGGAAATCGGACTGATTCTCCTTACTCCTCAGTCTGCAGACGGCCTATTGTGAGACCTTGTGATCATGTGAGTTAATACTTAATAACCTCATACATATATTTCATTTATATATTAATAAATATATAATTAACATACAATTATATATTAATATTAATTATATATAACATGTATATTCCATTAATTCTGTTTCTCTAGAGAACCCTGACTAATACAGATTTTGGTACCAGGTGTGGTTCCAAAGGAACAGACTATTAAGGATGAAGTTATTTCATTGGTTATGGAGTTTCTGGAGTTGGCTGCTTAATATGATTAGACCCCGAAATGCTAAGGACTCTACTTCTAATAGTGTGGAGAACACTGATAGTCCTTGGCAGAAACTGTTTAGAGAAAATAAATGCAATTGACACTCCTGATTCAGTGCTAGTGAGAGGCAAGGAGTTTAGTGACTCCATGTACAATACTCTGACCATATGTGGAGAACTAAGGAACATAATGAAGCTGGTTGGTTGTTCCTAAGTGAAAGAAAATGGTGAACTCAGGGATTCTATCTCCTAGCTTCAGAAGCAGATGCTGAGCCTCAAATCTGCTAAGATTGCCCTGAGTGAGAGTCTTATTTCCTGTAGATAAAGAGCTGGAATTGTGGAAAAATAGACACAAGCTCTAGTCATGCTAGTGACTTATCTACAACAAAAAGTGCAGGCACAGCCTCGCCAGGTGTCTACTGTTAAAATGAGGGCATTCGTTGAAAAGAATGGAAACCTGCAACTTGGAGTGGGGACAGGTGGGAGGACCCTGATGAAGCTGAGGACACTGAGCTTGTAAACTCTGACAAAACGTTTTTGCCAGAAGAAACAACTTCCCCATCCCCAGCAGTGGCAACGTCTCCCTGGCCCAGGCTACCATCAGCCTTTCCACCTTTGTCTGAGGAGATAAACCCTGCGTTGCCTGAGGCAACACTGATGGCCTGCCCTGAGGCAGTTGCCAGGCAAAATAATGTTGATTCTCCTCAGGTGCCACCACCAATACCCCTGTTTGCTTCTAGACCTATAATCCAGCTAAAGTCCTGGTGGGCTCCTAGAAGTGAGGCTGAGAGTGTGACCCATGAGGAGGAGCACTGTACTCAAAAAGAACTGCTTGGGTTTTCTAATTTATATAAACAGAAATCTGAAGAAAAGGCATGGGAATGAATATTATTAAGGATGTGAAATAATGGCAGATGGAACATAGAGTGGAATCAGGCTGAATTTATTGATTTGGGATCACCAAATAGGGACTCTGCATTTAAGGTTGTAGCTTGGGGAGTTAAAAAGGGCTCTAAAAGTTTATTTTCTTGGTTAGCTAAAATATGGATTAAAAGGTGGCCCACAGTGAGTGAGCTGAAAATGCCTGATGTCCCTTGGTTTAATGTAGAGGAAGGAATCCAAAGGCTTAGGGAGATTGCAATGGTGGAGTGGATTAGTCACTTTAGACCTACTCATCACAGCTGGGAGAGTCCAGAAGACATACCCTTGACCAATGCCTCACAAAATAGATTTGTGAAGGCAGCACCTGCATCTTTGAAGAGCCCTGTAATTGCTCTTCTCCGTATGTCAGATCTAATGGTGGGAACTGCTGTCACTCAACTACAAAATTTAAATGCAATGGGAATAATTGGATCCTGACGTTGCAGGGGCCAAGTGGCAGCATTCAGTCACCAAAGGCAAAGTGGGTGTAGCTACTGTAATGGGTGGCAGAGGCAAAGCAGGAATCAGAACAGTCTAACTCATGTGGAGCTCTGGCATTGACTAATTAATCACGGTGTTCCTAGAAGTGAAATTGATAGGAAGCCTACTGCATTCCTACTTAATTTATGCAAGCAGAAATCTTCTAAGTCGAATGAATAAAAGGCTAATTTGAATTAAATAAAAAGACAGAATCACTGCCCCTCAAACAATTTCCAGACTTGAGCCAGTTTACAGACCCAGAACCACTGACTGAAGGGGAGGCCATGTCCCCTTGACGTAGGACCCCACTACATTACCGACAATTTATGCCGTGAATCTTTCTTCCATTCTTCCCCAAGGAGATTTCCAGCCTTTTACCACAGTAATTGTGCATTGGGGAAAGCGAAAGAATCAGACAATTCAGGGACTACTGGACACTGGCTCTGAGCTGACATTGATTCCAGGGGACCCCAAGTAGGGGCTTATGGAGGTAAGGTGATTAATGGAGTTTTGGCTCAAGTCTAACTTACAGTGGGTCCAGTGTTTCCCTAGATTCATCCTGTGATCATTCCCCCAGTGCCAGAAATCATAATTGGCATAAACGTATTAAGCAGCTGGCAGAACCCCCACATTGGCTCCCTGACTGGTAGGGTGAGGACTATTATGGTGGAAAAGGCCAAATGGAAGCCATTAGAGCTGGCTTGACCTAGAAAAATAGTAAATCAAAAATAATACCTCATCCATGGAGGGACTGTAGAAATTAATGCCACCATCAGGGAGTTGAAAGACACAGAGGTAGTGATTCCTACCACATCCACATTTAACTCTCCCATTCAGCCTGTGCAGAAGACAGATGGATCTTAGAGAAAGACAATGGATTATTACAAGCCTAACTAACTGGTGACTCCAATTGCAGCTGCTGTACCAGATGTAGTTTCATTGCTTGAGTAAATTAACACATCTCCTAGTACCTGGTATGCAGCCATTGACTTGGCAAATGCCTTTTTCTCCACTCCTGTCCATAAGGCCCAGCAAAAGCAATTTGCCTTCAGCTGGAAAGGCCAGCAATATACCTTCACTGTCTTACTGCAGGGGTGTATCAACTCTCCGGCTTAGTGTCATAATCTTATTCAGAGAGACCTTGATCGGTTTTTGCTTTTACAAGCTATCACACTGGTCCATTACATCAAAGTCATTATGCTGATTGGATCCAGTGACCAAGAAGTAACAAACACACTGGGCTCATTGATGAGACATTTGTAAGCTAGAGAATGGGAAATAAATCTGACTAAAATTCAGAGAGTGTCTACCTCAGCAAAATTCCTAGGGGTCCAGTGGTGTAGGGCCTGTGGAGATATTCCTTTTAAGGTGAAGGATAACTTGCTGCATTTGGCTCCTCCTACAAGCAAGAAAGAGGAACAACGCCTAGCAGGACTGTTTGGATTGTGGAGGCAACGCATTCTTCTTTTAGATATGTTACTCTGGCCCATTTATTGAGTAATCTGAAAGGCTGCCAGTTTTGAGTGGGTTCCAGAGCAGGAGAAGGTTCTGCAACAGGTCCAGGGTGCTGTGCAAGCTTCTCTGTCACTTTGGCCATATGACCCAGCAGATCCAATAGTGCTTGATGTGTCAGTGGCAGATGGAGATGCTGTTTGGAGCCTTTGGCTGGCCCTTATAGGTGAATCACAGCGGAAGCTTCTAGGATTTTGGAGCAAAGCCCTGCCATCTTCTGCAGATAACCACTCTCCTTTTAAGAGACAGCTCTTGGCCTGTTACTGGGCTTTGGTGGAAACTGAACATTTGGCTATGGGTCATCAAGTCACCATGTGACCTGAGGTGCCTATCCTAAACTGAGTGCTTCCTGACCCATCTAGCCATTAAGTGGGTTGTGCAACAGCACCCTTCCGTCATCAAATCAAGTGGTGCATAAGTGATCGGTTTGAGCAGGTCCTGAAGGCACAAGTAAGTTATACGAGGAAGTGGCTCAAATCCCCATGGTCTCCACTCCTGCCACCCTACCTTCTCTTCCCCAGCCTGCACTGATGACCTCTTGGGAAGTTCCCTATTATCAGTTGATAGAGGAAGAGAAGACTAGGGCCTGGTTCACAGATGGTTCTGCATGGTATGCAGGCACCACCTGAAAGTGGACAGGGGCAGCAGTACAGCCCCTCTCTAGGACATTCAATAAGAACAGTGGTGAAAGGAAACCTTCCCAGCAGGCAGAACTTTGAGCAGTGCACCTGGTTGTATACTTTGCATGGATTGAGAAATGGTCAGATATGCAATTATATACTGTTTGATGGGTTGTAGCCATGGTTTGGGCGAATGGCCAGGGACTCAGAAGAAGCATGATTGGAAAATTGGTGACAAAGAAATTTGGGGAAGAGGTATGTGGATGGACTTCACTGAGTGGTCAAAAATCATGAAGATATTTGTATCCCATGTGGATGCTCACCAAGGAGTGACCTCAGCAGAGGAGAGTTTTAATAATCAAGTGGATAGGATGACTTATTATGTGGACAACACTCAGCCTCTTTCCTAGTCACGCCTGTCATTGCCCAAGGGGTCCATGAACAAAGTAGCCATGGTGGCAGGGAGGGGAGGTTACACATGGGCTCAGCAAGATGGGCTTCCACTCACCAAGGCTGACCTGGCAACAGCCACTGCTGAATGCCCAATTGGCCAGCAGCAGAGGTCAATACTGAGCCCTCAATATGGCACCATTCTTCTGGGTGAACTGCCTGCTATCTGGTGGTAGGTTGATTATATTGGACCTCTTCCATCAGGGAAAGGGCATAGGTTTGTACTCACTGAAATAGACACTCCAGATATGGGTTTGCCCAATTTTCATGCAATGCTTCTGCCAAGACTACCATCCACAGACTCATGGAAGTGCCTTATGTACCATCACGATATTCCATACAGCATTGCATCTGACCAAAGCACTCATGTTATGGCTAAAGAAATGCGTCGGTGGGCTCATGCTCATGGAATTCACTGGTTTTACTAAATTCCCCATCATCCTGAAGCAGTTGGATTGAAAGAATGGTGGAATGGCCTTTTGAAGTCACAATTGCAATGCCAACTAGATGACAATACTTTGCAGGGCTGGGACACAGATCTCAAGAAGGCAGTGTGTGATCTGAATCAGCATCCAATATATGGTACTCTTTCTCCCATAGCAAGGATTTATGGGTCTGGAAATGAAGGGGTGGAAGTGACACCACTCACCATCTCCCGTAGTGATCCACTAGCAAAATTTGCACTTCCTGTTCCTAAGACATTATGTTCTGCTGGCCTAGAGGTCTTAGTTCCAGAGGGAGAAATGCTGACATCAGGAGACACAACAATGACTCCATTAAACTGGAAGTTAAGATTGTCACCTGGACACTTTGGGCTCCTCCTACCTTTAAGTCAACAGGCTAAGAAGGGAGTTACAGTGTTGGCTGGGGTGATTAACCCAGTCTATCAAGATGAAATCAGTCTACTACTCCACAATGGAGGTAAGGAAGAGTATGCATGGAATACAGGAGATCCATTACAATGTCTCTTAGTATTATCATGCCCTGTGATTAATGTCAATGGGACAATACAACAGCCCAATCCAGGCAGGACTAAAAATGACACAGACGCTTCAGGAAGGAAAGTTCTGGTCACTCCCTCAGGAAAAAAAAACCACGACCTGCTGAGGTGTTTGCTGAAGGCAACAGGAATACAGAATGGGTAGTAGAAGAAGGTAGTCATCAACACCAGCTGTGACCATGTGACTAGCTGTAACAATGAGGAATGTAATTCTCATGAGTATTTCCTCCTTCTTTTGTTAAAAACAGGTTTGTGCATGTATACACTTGTACTAAGAACATGTATTCATTTTATTTGCTTTTCCTTTATCACATGACATAATATTTATTGACTTTACATCACCATTTAAGTATTGTTAACTTTCTGTAATAGTATTTGGTTTGGGGATTAGTGCGTTTTGGTTGTACAGAGGATAGTTGTATTATGTTAGGCATAATTCTGACTTTATTATTGTCTTCATTTGAAGATTATGTGTGATTTCAGGAGATGTGTATGGGTTCAAGTTGACAAGGGGTGGGCTTGTGATGATTAATACTGAGTGTCAACTTGATTGGATTGAAGGTTACAAAGTATTGATTCTGGGTGTGTCTGTGAAGGTGTTGCCAAAGAAGGTTAACATTTAAGTCAGTAGTCTGGGAAAGGCAGACCCTCCCTTAATCTGGGTGGGCACAATCTAATCAGCTGCCAGCGTGGCTAGAATATAAGCAGGCAGAAAAATTTGAAATAGAGAGACTGTCCTAGCCTCCCAGCCTACGTCTTTCTCCCATGGTAGATGCTTCCTACACTTGAAGATCAGACCCCAAGTTCTTTGCTCTCCTGCTCCTTAGCCTGCAGATGGCCTATTGTGGGACCTTGTGATTGTGTGAGTTAATACTTCATAAACTGCTCTTTATATAAATATCTATTCCATTAATTCTGTCCCTCTACAGAGCCCTAATACATGGTGTTTGCAGTTTTGGAAAAATTATAAATAATGATACTTTGGACATTATTGCACATGCATATTAGAGAAAAATCAAAGGACAGATAGGTAGACAAAAATGCATACATAAACACATATATATGTGAGATTGTTTATATATGACATACATTTAATTTAAGGGACATTTTCACAAGCTTTTGCAAGTGATTGTACCAATTTACTCTTCCACAGTCAATGAATAAAATCTTAGGTATTACACATCTTCTAATATTTAATATTGTTTGTCACTGTCATTTATTTATTTATTTATTTGCTTGTTTGTTGATTTCATTTTAGCCATTCCATTGTGAATGGGGTAGACTATCACTGTAGTTTCTGTTTGCATTTCTCTGACCATTTTGTTCTGCATGAAACCATGTATAGGAATGCAGTGGTATCTAGGTTACCTTACTGTTTTTTAAAATTGTATTTTGCTGCTAAATAATGATGCTGAATATCTATCTCTGTGATTATTTGCTATCATATATTTTATTTGACAAAGCATCTTGTTTGATCTTTTGCCTATTGTTAATTTTTTTAATTATTAAATTTTAAGGGTTCTTTGTATATCTTCTGGATATAAGTCCTTTGTCAGATTATGCGTGTTACAATTATTCACTCTAGAACTTGGCTCACATTTCTGTTGTTTTAGATATCTTCCACAGACAAAATTTTTAATTTTGATAAAGTCTAATTTGTCATTTAAAAAAGTTATGAATCACGTAAATTTATTGCTAAGCCCAAGTTCACACAAGTTTGTGTGTGTGTGTGTGTGTGTGTGTGCGCGCATGTTTCCTTTCTAGAAATCTTATGGTTTGTTTTACATGTAGGTCTATGGTCTAATCTGAGTCAGTTTTTAGATAAGTTGTAATGTATGTGACAAAGATCTTTTTTTGTTTTTGTTTTCTTTTGCATTCAGACATCTTGTTATTCAGCATAATTTGTTGAACAGTCTGTCCATTCTCCATTGAATTGCTTTTGCATCTTAATCAAAAGTAAATTGACCATATCTCTATGATTTTCTTTTTGAGCCCTTATTTTCTCTCATAACAAATACTGGTCGAATTTTATATATTTCTTAAATATTTGGATACATTCATTTTTCAACTGTCTGTCCAAGTTTTTGCCCATTTGTTTATTAGATAATATGCTTTTCAAATGTATTTTCTTTAATACTATGAATTTCTAGGAATTCCATTTTTAGATAATTCTTTACTCTTTTTATTAATGTTAACTTATTTTTAGTTAATACATTCATAAGCTGAATATATTATCTATTTTTAGTTTGCTTTTTATTTTGTTTTACTTTATTTTTTACTTTCTTGATATAAATGCTATGTTGATTTATCTTTAATAATTTTACACTATTGACTTTTTTCTGAATATAGTTTTTTTTATTATATTTCCACCAAATTTTCTGTGTCTTCACTAAGCTTTAGTAGGTTTAATCTGTACTCTGCACTATCTTCATTTGGTAGGTTTTATTTTAATTGTTACCATGCTTTTGGATATTTTGCATATTCTCAGAATTGTTTTTGTAACACTAATCCTTGAAGGATATTTTTCTGCTTCTGTAATTTTAGTTTCCTCAGATTTATACTTTATCCGAGTCTCTTTAAACACATAGGCACTTTCAACTACATATCAGTTATTTCCCCTTGTCATTAAATATTTTGTCTCCAGGGAATTACGCATCTTAAAAATGTGCTGACACCAAAAGTCTGACATGAAATTTCCCTTTCTCTGTATTTTCATAATGTACTATACAGCAGTTGTTAATTAATATAGCACATCTTATTAAAATTATAGGTTGATTTGTCTTCTTTCCTTCACTCATTTGTACAATTTTTAAGGACATAAACTAAGTTTTTTCTTTTGATCCCTAGCACATAGTAGAGATTTTGTCATAGAGTTTACTGTGTAATTATCTATCTATCTATCTATCTATCTATCTATCTATCTATCTATCTCAATGTCTATTATCTATCTACAAAAAGAAACATTTTTAACACATTTTCTGTACATTTTTTGTTTTATTCCCTCAGGGAAAATCTCCCCTACCCATTTACAGCAGGTTATTTTCACAGATCTTGCAAATGCATTTGAGTTACTCAGTAGAGAGTGAATTAAATACCAAGAAAAATCAATGAAGCTCTGAAATAACTTTCAAAGAAATGATACACCTTAAAGTTGATGCAAATTGCAAATGTGGAATAGATGCTTTCATGTCATGCTGGTAGATATGACATTGTAAAGGTTTGAGAGTCAAGTGGTCTAGGGATTACATGTGGGCTTTTAATCACATTAGAACATAATTTTGAACATATTTCTGGATTCCTCTAAATCAATTTGCTCATCTTTAAAACGTATGATTTTATGGTAATTTTAAAGACGGTATTGCATGATAAGATATGTTACAAGCTAACATCAGTATAGATTTTATGGCAAATAATAAATGGCATCTATAATTGTTGTATTGCTAACACTACTTTTATCATTTCTACTATCAAGATTATCTCATAGTTCTGACTTAAGGATATAGTTACTGTGTTCATTATAAAATCTACAGTAATATGTTTTATATGGTTTAGGCATGTACTGAAGAGCCTCACAGACTTCTAGATCTATGAGCAATCCTAAGCATTCCTCACCATTGGCATGCATACTAAGGACAATAAATTGAAAAGCCCACACTTAATTTTTGACAACTAGCACCTGGTAACTTTAAACTCACTGACCATGCCATCTCGTTCATTGCCTTGAGCATATTCTTTTTGGAAGACAAATGTTTACTGAGTGTGTACTAAATAGTAGGTGTGAATTAAATGGTGTTGAACAAAAGAAGGTACTTATACTCAGAAAAGAGACAACAAACAAGTTAATAAATACCTTGTTGATAATGCTAACCATGAAGAATAAAAACAAAGTGTTATCATGAAAAAGGCAGTGTATGGGGAGGGGCTGAGTCATAACTATCAATAAAGTCATCTTAGATAAGAAGACAGTTGAACAAAGAGCTAAATAAAGTGAGACCACAATGACTCCCATATAGAGAGGGTGAGAATGTTCCAGGACAAGAAATAGCAAGACCTAAAATGCATGATGGGTGTGTTTGAAAAGTCAAAGAAGTACAAAGAAGGCCGAGTTGGAAAAGGTGTGTGGATGAATAAGAATGGAAGGTGATGAGGTCAGAGATGATAACAGGAGTGTTTGGTAACTATATTCTGTGGAGCCATATACAGCATAATGAAGACTTCTAATGTTTTATTGAGTGAAATTTAAACCATTGGGAGAATATGAGTAGAAAAGTCCGACAGTCTTACTTCAGTTTTAAAAGTATCACTTTGGCTGATGAGTAAAGACTATAATTTCAACAGGCAAAAGTAGAAGCAGTGAGACCAACTTGGAAGTTGGTACTATTTTCTGAGTGGTGAGTAATGGTGACTTGAAATAGAATGACAGAATAAACATTTCAGAGCTTAGTTGTATCTATTTCAAATACTAAGCCAAGAGAAATTGCTAGCAGATTGATCATGGAGGGATGTAAAAAAAAAAAAAAAAAAAAAAAAAAAAAAAGAAAAAAAGACCAACGAATACAATTAAATTTTAATCAATAGCTTTTTTGTGAGATTTTGTCAATAGCTTTGTGTGAGATTTGAGAAACTTATCATGATTTCTAAGAAATCTTTCATCTCTTGCAAATCTTACAATCTCATTTCAAAAGTAATTGCATTATTTCATTGCATTGTATTTTTTGCTGTGGATACTTAGAGAAAAGGTGAGGCTAATAAATTGAGATGGTAGGCTAGTACAAAGGCAAATGATAAATATAGGCTAATTTTATGAGGACTAAATTTATTAGTAAATAATTTTATTTTGTGATATCTCTGATGTCACTGAAGTGCATAGCAAGGTTTCCCCATATAACATAAACAGACATTTGTCTTCGTAGGCTGACCATGCTGTTAAGGAGAATGATCCAAGTAAGCTTTACTCTGTAGATAACAAGAAAACACCCAGCATCCTCTGCACCAGCAACATAGTTACTTACAGTGTTGGAAACCTTTTCGCAATTATATAGGAATGTCCTTTAGGCAGAGGATGACTCATAACTTTCTACGGTAGACATGCTCTACATTAGGATTGCCAGAGATTGTCATGTTTCCCTGATTTACACGCTATTTGAATAATTTTCCCTCATTCAATATAATTTATCAGTTCACAGCCCCGCTTTTATCTCATACCTTCATATAATCTGGCCAAGTTCAAACCCAACATTTTTATCTGCCTCTGTAATCACCTACTCATGGAAGAGCAGTTTTCTACTTTTGAAAAAATATATATTGGCTGGGCGCGGTGGCTCATGCCTGTAATCCTAGCACTTTGGGGGGCCGAGGTGGGTGGATCACGAGGTCAGGAGATGGAGACCATCCTGGCTAACACGGTGAAATCCCGTCTCTACTAAAAACACAAAAAATAAGGCAGGCATGGTGGCGGGCGCCTGTAGTCCCAGCTACTCGGGAGGCTGAGGCAGGAGAACGTCCTGAACCTGGGAAGCAGAGCTTGCAGTGAGCTGAGATTGCCGCTGCCCTCCAGCCTGGGGGACAGAGCGAGACTCCGTTTAAAAAAAAAAAAAAGAATAGAAAACATATATATTATCCATTATTGGTTGATGAACACTTAGGCTGATTCCATATCTTGGTCACTGTGAGTAGTGCTACAATAAACACGGGAATGCAAATATCTCTTTGATACACTGATTTCCTTTCTTTTGGATATATATTCATTAGTAGGATTGCTGGATCATATAACATTTATATATATATATATTCTTTTTTTTTTTTGAGAAACTTTCTTCGGTATTGTACTCATTTGCATTTCCACTAACAGTATATGAATATTTCCCTTTCTTTTCACCCTCAGGAGCTAAAAAAATAATTGACATCATGGAGGTAGTGAATACCATCATTGTAACCAGAGGCTGGGAAAGTTAGTGGGGAGGGGGCATTAACAGATTTAGTTAATGAATACAAAAATGCAATTATATGTAAGGAATAAGTCCTAGTGTTCTGCAAAATAGGGCAATTACAGTTAATCATTATTGTATGTTTTACAATGGCTGGAAACTTTGGAATGCTTCCAACACAAACAAATGATAAATATTTGAGGTGACAAATATCCCACTTACCCAAATTTGATTATGATGTATCACATACTTGTATCAAAATATCTCATATGCCCTATAAGTATGTACAATTATTATTTATTACTAAAATTTTTAATGAAAATACATCGTGAAGGTTTATTAAACCAGAGACAAATTATTTAAAAATTAAAAGTTGCTTTATATGGCAGGCCTTCATGAAGGGGAGAGTAGTCATCCACAATAGTAAAATGTTTCATAATTCTTGTAAATTACGTACAAAGAAACACAAACACAAACACATACACATACCCACAGTGGTATGCTGGTAAATGTTTACCAACAGACTACACAGGAACAAAAGACATGGTATGTAGCCTTTGTCAATTTCTGTGATATGAAAACTTTTACCACTTCAATTTACGAGTTTCTTCTGTTAGTTTCCTAGAAGTGTGATATGGTTTCAATTTTTCATATTGAGTTGTCAACCCCCATGTTGGAGGTGGGGCCTCCTGGGAGGCGATTGGATTACAGGGGTGGATTTCTCAGGGATGGTTTAGCACCATTCTCTTAGTGCTGTTCTTGTCATAGTGAGTAAGTTCTTATGAGATCTGTTGGTTTAAAAGTGTGCAGCACCTCTCCACTTATCCTCTCTTGCTTCTGCTCCTGCCATGTAAGAAGCTTTCTTTCCTTTTGCTTTCTCCCATAATTGGGAGCTTCTTGAGGCCTCCCCGGAAGCAGAAGCTACTGTGTTTCCTTTACAGCCGCAGAACTGTGAGCCAATTAAATATCTTTTCTTTATAAGTTACTCAGTCTCAGATATGACATCATAGTAGTACAAGAATGAACTAATATAAGCTACCATAACAAAGTACCACAAACTGGGTGTCTTGCAAAACAGAAATGTATTGTCTTACACTTCTTGAGTCTTAAAAGTCCAAAATCAAGATGTAGCCAGAGTTGATTCCTTCCGAGGACCCTGACGGAAAAATCTGTTTCTGGTCTTTCTCTTTGGGCTTGTAGATGGTCATCTTCTCCTTTAGTTCTCTTCGCATCATCTTCTCTCTATACGTGTCTCTGAGTCCAGATGCTTCATTTTTATAAGGATACCAGTCCTATTAGATTAGGGTTCACCCTAATAACTTCATTGTAACTCGAATTATTCTTTAAAGACCCTACCAATAATAAGATCACATTGTGAGGTACTGGTGTTAGGACTTAATGTGTAAATTTGGGGGGAACACAAGTCAACTCATAACACTGTCTATGCAATGTATCTAAACATTGAATTGGGAAGAGATTAATAGTAAGATGTAATTATTAGTCTCGCCACCATTTTGATACAGTAGACAAAAAAATTAAGAACATAGATAAGGTTAAATTTAGTAAAATAATTAGAAAACAATAGGTTGTATTTATTACCTTAATTTTTGAAACATTTTATTTCTTTATACATATGTTAATTTTGAATAACGCCTGTGTTTAACAATAAACTTATTAAATTCTTAGAAATTTAAATATAAGCTCTTGAGAGCCAAGATCAGTCATTCCCAAGAAAAGTATGTGCAGTTTTTTATGCTTAATGCAAACATAAATTCTAAGCTTTTATGCCCACTTAATTCCTGCCTTCTCTCAGATCACTTCTTTACTAAACACTAAATAAAACTTATGCATACAGATTTTTACTAATAGTTTGCTTGTCTATTGGTGGTAATTTTTAACTTATGTTTTATTTAAGTCAATGCCCTTGTATATAGGACATTGTACTTAAGAATACAGATGAGTCATTTCCAGTAAAAGTACATACAATCACTCACTGTTTAATGCCGACATAAATTCTAAGTTTTTATGCCCACTTAATTTCTACCTTTTTTCAGATTACTTATATAATAAACACTAAAACATTTTTATTATGTATGTATATTTTTATGTATAGTTTGCCAGTATATTGATGGTAATTTTTAAGTTATACTTCATTTGAATCAAATGGCTTTCTATTTGCAACTACTGTGCTCATTTATACTCAGTGAAATTTGTATTTGTTAATATAACATAGACTAGAATAGACAAGATACATGATGAAAACTTAAAATTCTAATATTAATTTTTTAATATACTAAAATACAGTGATTCTCAACTCTCATAATATAGTGTTTTAAAGTATAAGAATGTTAAAAAATTACCTGCATAAATATTAACATATTCATACATACTCAAACTTATAAATATAATTTGAATGAGTTTATAGATAATTCATAGCCAATTTCAAGGTGACAGTCACGAACACCTTTTAAAACACTGAATGTAACACATAGAGAAAATAATTGTCTTTCCAGTAATATTTTTAGATAATCACACTTATAGGTTAACCTGGTTGGCCAATATGGTGAAATCCCATCTCTACTAAAAATACAAAAATCATCCGGGTGTGATGGTGGGCGCCTGTAATCCCAACTACTAGGGAGGCTGAGGCAGGAGAATCGTTTGAACTCAGGAGGCAAATGTTGCAGTGACTGAGAGAGACTCCGTCTCAAAAAAAAAAAAGCTAAATGTTATCCTTATAAAAGATTAGCAGGATGTAAGGAAAATTTACATGCTGCTTAAATAGTCACGTGATTCAGAAATTATCATTAGGTTTATACTTTTATATCAAGAGTACAATGATAGTTATTTCCTTAAAACTCCATACGACTAAATTGTGTATTAAGAATATTTCTTGTTAACTATTTTATTAGTTTTAAGAAATTCAATGAATATTACAATGCAGATTTTATTTGTATGCCTATGCACACAAAATTTTAAAAAATTAAATGATTTAAACAACTTTTCTGTTAATACAGAGGTACATTGTTAACCATTTTTAATTCATATACTTACTTTGTATGCTATGATTACTAAGCAATAGTTTTAAGAAATGAAAGGCATAATTAATAGTTCTAGTTTTTAAAAATAAATAAGCCCTTATTTTTTTCTCAATATATGATCATGGGAGTTTTAAACTTTTTCTTTTTAGTTTCCATGAAGCATTTCTAAGTGATGTCTTACTTTTTTTCTATCATGACTAACAGCCCCCTAGGATTAACTCCATGACATCTACCATTTGGATTACTGAAACAGTCTTTTAATAGAATTAATTGTCTCATGCATGTAATGCTCCAATGCAATATAAAAATGTCTTTCAAATTAATCTTACTACATTTTATATCTGACTACATAACTGTTCTGCTCAAAAAGTCTTCAGTGGACTCCCAATTGCCTTTTTCTTCAATAAAATCTCTGAATGAGCTTGGAAACTTCGATTAAAATATGACACAAAATTACATTTGCCAACATTTATTAAAAATGATTTACTGAGAGCATATTTTATGATGCATTATGTCATACATTTGAGATTATACAGATAAACTATACAATATATTATTTTAAATGGAACATAATCTAATAATACACATAGCAAAGTCAATCTGATATGGAAAAATGTAGATGTGCTAACAGAGTAGGAAAATAAAATAAAAATAAAAAAAGAAAAAACTACATTGAGAAAAAACCACATGTGGAAAGTAATATCTAGTAGAATGTATTCTCCCCAGTGTATTGAGCCTAACCAGAATGCCTTCCAGAGCTGAAGTTGTGTCAACTGATTGTTTCAGCTAACATGGGATATATTTTGTACTGCCTTTTCTAATTGGTTAATTTCTTTCATAGGGATAACGTTCCACATGGTGACTATAAATAGTGAAATACGTCTTTCGGAAACTCTGGTAAGAAACTAAATGTAGCCTCATTTCAGGGAGACCTCCCTAGTCCTCTGAGAGCAACATGATCTAATATTTTCTTAAATACCTCAACAACTTATATGACCATTCCTAACAGAGCCATTATCATTATAGAAGGGAAAGGATAAGGTTGGATATACAACTGAGGACATTTCCAAGCAAAGTTTTGAAGGAGTGGCTTTGTTTCTCTTTTCTGCTTATACTAAATATGAAGGAAGGAGAAACATTGAGATAATAAACAAAAGGGAAATAGAACTTCATAATTTTGAAAATTGTCAGCTTGTGCAGAATGCAAAAGATGATAAAATTAGGGGGTTCATTGTCAGGAAAGTGTGCTTTGCAGAGAAAGCCCAGGTTGGGGCTGGACATTTGTTTAGTGTCTTGATAGGATCAAAAGATCAGAATTTTCTTTCACACAGAGGTTTATTTGAAGAAGTTAACATGACTCAATAACTAAACATTGAAATATTTACATATATTAAATGGTCTTCAAATATTGCAGATATTAATATATATGTACATATATTACACATATATACACACACAGTGAAGTATTATATGAAAAAATGCTCAATATCACTTATCATCAGAGAAATGACAATTGAAACCAAAATGAGATATTATCTCACACTGGTTAGAATAGCTATTATCAAAAAGACAGAATATAAAAAGTGTCAGTGAGCATATGGATAAAAGGGAACAACCTTTGCACACTGTTGTTAGAAATGCAAATTAGTACAGCCAGGGAAGTTCCTCAAAAAATTAAAAATAGAACTACCATACGATTCAAACATCTCACTACTGGGTACACATACAAAGGAAATGGGGCAGTATGTAGAAGAGATATCTGCACTCCAATATTTCTTGCAGCATTATTCACAATAGCCAAGATATGAATACAAACTAAGTGTCCATCAGTGGATGGGAGGACATCATGTTTAGTGAAACAAGGCAGGCATAGAAAGACAAATATCACATAGTCTCACTTACATGCACAATTTAAAAATGTTGAACTCATAGAAGCAGAGAGTAGAATGGTGATTACCAGGAGCTTGAGTTTGGGGATGTAGGGTGAAACATTAGAGGAGAGGTTGGTCAAAATACGTAAAATTTCAGTTAGGTGGGAGTAATAAATTTGAAAGCGCTATTGTGCAAGATGGTGCTATAGTTAATAACAATATATTGCATTCTCAAACATTTCTGAGAGTAGATTTGAAGTTCTCTCACTATACATACACACAAACACACACACACATACACCCACACACCACATATGTAACTTCAGTGTAACCATTCCCCAATGTAAATACATTCCAAACATTTGTACACAGTAAATACATGTAACTATTATTTATCAATTTTAAATGTATTTACAAGAAAAATTATGTATGAAAAGATAAAACTGAGTTTTCTGGAAATAAATAACTACAATTAAATTGTCTTTTATGTATTCACAGACATATATAGTTATCATGATAGTTATTATTGGAATATTTTCATTATCTCAGAATAAATCCTCTACCTCTCTGTTATTACCCCATTCACTCTCTTGTTCCCATGCTTAGGCATCCACTAATATGTTTTATTTCTATATAGGTTACCCTATTCTAGACTTTCATATCAGTGGACTCATACGATTTTTGAACTTTTGCGACTAGCGTTTTTTGTTTAGCATAATGTCTTAAAGGCTGTTCCAAGTTGTAGCGTGTATCAGCCCTTCATTTCCTTGTGTGGCTGAATAATATTCCATTTTATGAATATATGATACTTTATTGCTTCATTTTTGATGAATAGAAAATTATTGTAAATCAGTTTGATCAATATTTAATTTTCTTATGTCTACAGTTGTGATTCAAAGTAAAATTCCATTAAGCAATTTAATATAATCGAATATTTTATAAAATTTCTAGGTTGATATTTGTTGGTTGTTTCATTTGCTTTTATATTTTACTTCACACTGGATCTGAATTCATTTTGCCATAGGCTGTTACAATTATCCTAATAGATATGATTTTTCATAATTTTCTTTACTATTTGATTCTTAGAGCTTTCCATTTTTCACGTGAATGATTTTCATTTTACTATTTCAAATAATGTATATAGTATCATAAAATTATGTACTGCTATGTTTAGACAAACACATGGTATATTTTTAAGTATAAATTATTTTTGTCTTAAATATATTTTCATATCTGGTTAAATATATATTTCCCTCTTTTCTCTCTTTCAAAAGTATTGTTTTTTGTCACATATATAAAATTTATAATTGCATTACCAACTTTAAAATCATCTTTAAATGTTGCTTTCCGTTGTTTGACAACAGCAAAATTTGGAGAAGGTTTAGATTTTTTTCACCACACCACTACTATTGTGTAGCATTTGGTTACTCAAAGCTCATTTTTAACATTACAGTTGTATAGTTTTATGACATTTAGGTTATAGAATTTCATTGTAAAGGGTATTTCAAGACTTTATTTTTTTCTATCTTTAATTCAATATTTTTTGATATTTAGTTTTTCTTGGATATATAAGTTGCTATCATATATTTAGATTATAACTAACTCTTTCTTTACCAAACTCTTATTAATTGTAATTTTCTTAGTTTTTCTAGATGTTATGTTATTATTTTATGTCTTAATGTTTTAATAACTAAATTGGTCTTCAAATATTACATACCTTAAATGTTTCTGTTGAATATTTTATATGAATCAATTGAATAATGTTACATTTGTAAATTAATAAAGTGTCTTCATAGGTTTCTGCTACCAAAGACAGCCTCTATACCTTTGCAAGATTCATCATCCTCATGTGTTCTGAAATTTTCTGTCATAAAATGTCTAGGGGAATCTGGGAAAATAGCAGAGTAGGAAGCATGAGGAATCGGTCTTCCCACCTACACAATAGCGTGGACAAAATCAGTCTGTCTAATGTAATTATTTTGGAATTCTGGAATCTATTAAAGGCTTGCAACTTCCAAAGAAGGAGCTGTGGTAATTTTGGTCAATTTAAGCTCTTCGCACAGTATTAGTTCCCCAGCCCTGTGACAGTCAGCTGTGAACTTGTTCCTGGAGAAACCTGCGCACAACTTACAGGAGCCAGGAAGGACAAAAAGAATTCTGCTTTCCCCCTCTAAATTTTGAAGTACTGTGCACTGATCTTTGACTGCTGCTTTTTTTTTTTTTTTCTTTTTTTAATCACAGAGGTAGAGAGAGATAGGCAGCCGTTGTTTCTGCACCTTTTATCACTGTTACTGTTTGTCCCCCTCCAGCCTGAAATGACTTCCTGAGGATTTAAAGAAGCAGCATCATTTTTCTTTCCTTCATTTCTCTCTCTCTTTCTCTCTCACTCTCTCTGTCTCTCTCTCTCTCTCCTCGGGGTGGAGGCGGAGACAGACATTAAAGACTAGGACATTCAAAAGCAATGAAATGTACAAAGGAAATTAGAATGTGACTACATATGCTCAGGGAAAGGTATGAACCCAGAAAAAACTGAGAAGCATAAATTTACACCACAGGCTGATATTTGACATATAGACCCTACAACAATCAAGAAACAAAAACAATAAAGATAATAACAAAAAACAACAATCTCTGGGGAAAGAGAATGGTAAATTTCAGAGTTACCACGTTATTAGATTCAAATGTCAGTTTTCAACAAAAAAATTACAAGACATTGAAAATTATAAGAGAGAGCCAGGCATGCTGGCTCATGCCTGCAATCCTAGCACTTCAGGAGGCTGAGATGGGTAGAGCACTTGAGTTCGAAACCAGCCTGGGCAAACATGGCACAAACCCGTCTCTACCAAAAATATAAAAAATAACCGGTCTCATAACCCAGTCTCTTAATTAATTAATTAATTTTAAAAAATTTAAAAATTAAAAATACAAAAAAGATAGAAAATTATGACCATTAGGCCGGGCGCTGTGGCTCAAGCCTGTAATCCCAGCACTTTGGGAGGCCGAGGCGGCCGGATCACAAGGTCAGGATATCGAGACCACAGTGAAACCCCGTCTCTACTAAAAAAAAAAAAATACAAAAAATTAGCCGGGCGCGGTGACGGGCGCCTGTAGTCCTAGCTACTCAGGAGGCTGAGGCAGGAGAATGGCGTGAACCCAGGAGGCGGAGCTTGCAGTGAGCCGAGATCGCGCCACTGCACTCCAGCCTGGGCAACAGCGTGAGACTCCGTCTCAAAAAAAAAAAAAAAAAAGAAAATTATGACCATTGAAAGAAAAGCAATCAATTAACATAACTGTTTCTGACAATGATTTTTTTTTTTTAATTGACAAGAGGGATCTAAAGACAGATTCAAGTAGGCAGAGGAAAGAATCAGCAAAATCAAAGCTATTACAATAAAAATTATTGAGGTAGAAGAACAACAAAAAAGAGAATACTGAAGACGTGAACAAATCCTAAGGGACATGTGGGACATCATCAACAGGAATAAATACTCATTGAGGTAGTCCCAGAATGGGAAGAGAAAAAGAACAGGGCAGACAAACTACCTGAAAAAATAATGGCTGAAAACTTTTCAAATTTTATGAAAGATGAATATAAACATCCCAGATGCTCAACAAACTTTAAATAAGATGGACTCAAAGAGATCCACACTGTAACACATTATAATACAACATTTGAAAGACAAAGACCATGAGAGAATCTTGAAAGCAGTAAGAGAGAAACAACTAGTCACATACAAGAGATCTTCAGTAAGATTATCGGTAGATTTCTCATCACAAACTTTGGAGGCTAGAAGGCAGTGGGCCAACATATTCAAAAATACTAAAAGAAAAAAAAAAACTGTCAACCAACATTTGATGTCCAAAAAAAGTCTTACAAAAGTGAGAGAGAAATTAAGACATTTTCAGTTAATTAAAAAAGGAGTTTGTTGCCACTATAGCTGACCTGAAAAATATGCTCTGGGGAATTCTACAGGATAAAATGAGAAGAAACTAGACAGTAACTCAAATCTATATGAAGAAATGCAATATCAGTAAAAGTAAATATAGGGGCAATTATAAATGTTAGTAATATTATAACAAGGACCTGTAACTGTACATTCTTGTTTTCTACATGATCGAAGAAACTACTACATTTTAAGAGAACAATTATTAGTTTAAAAGTTAGTGTGCTTTTATTTTCATTTTATAGGGACGGGGCTCGCTATGTTACCCAGGTTGGTCTTGAAGGTTGGGCTCAAGTGGTTCTCCTATGTTAGCCTCCCAAAGTTCTGGGATTATAGGTGTGAGCCAACATGCTTGGCCTTAAAAGCTATTATAATTTTTAACTCTGGTTGGTTACTCTAGATTTTGTTTTCTATATAATTTAAAAGATAATGCATTTAAGATAATTACTACTTTATGTTTTGGGGAATACAACGTATAAAGAAGTAATTTTGTGTCATCAACAACCAAAAGAGGTAGGACTGGAGTTGTTGAAGGAGAATAATTTTTGTGTTACTGAAGTTAAGCTGATGTACCTTTAAGAGAGAGTGGCATAACTTTTAGGAATATAGAGTTTCAATTTTATAAGATAAAAAGAGTTTGGAGCTGGAAGGTGATCAATAATGGTCGCCTAATACTATGAATGTATTTAACGACAGCGGACTGGAAATTTAAAAATAGTTAAGGGGCAAATTTTGTTATGCACATTTTTTGACAAAAAAAAAGTTGGAAAAATTAAGTTACCCAATTAAAAAATGGGGTAGGATGTAAAGATTTTTTTAAAAAAAAGTTATACAATTGACAAAAAAATAAAAATATAAAAACTCTCAATATCACACACTTCAAATAATGGAAGTAATATCAATACCAAATAATATCATTATGGAACTTCAGATCAAAAGAACAATAAAAATCCACGGCACAGCCACTAGCATGGAAATAATTTAAAATACATATAATATGCATTAGGATGTAGAGAAATCAAAACCTTCATATAGTATTAGAAATATAAAATGATGCAGTCATTCAGAAAACAGTCTGGCAGTTCTTTTAAAAAGTGACCATAAAGTTGCCATGTAATATAGCACTCCCTCTAGTAGGTATGCAACTAAGGGAAATGATAAAATACAAAGCATATACATGAATGTTCACAGCAGTATTATTCGTAACAAAAGGTCAGAACAACCTAAACGCTATCAACTGATGAATGCATAAATAAAATATAGTACTCCAATACAATGGAAAAGTATTCTACCTTAAGAAGAAATGAATAATTGATACATGCTACAATCATGGATAAACCTTGAAAGCTTTATGCTAAATGAAAGAAGCTACACATAAATAACCACATATTGGATGATTCCATTTATATGTTCTTGAATAGGCAAACATTATTCTGTTTATATTGTTTGAAATAGGCAAATCCTTAGAGAATAAAAGTAGAGTAGCAGTTGTGTAGACCTGGGGAAAAGGAGAATGGAAAATGTTCATGGATACAGATTGTCTTTTAGGGTGATGAAAATGTTCTAAAACCATGGTGATGGTTGTACAACTCTGAATATTACTAAAACTTATTGATTAAATAATGGATGGTAGTATGGCATGTGAATTATATCTCAATCAAGATGTTTTTAAAAATTAAAATGAACATGTTTCAGATTTATACTTTATTCCACAGAACACAGTTCTTAAGGATATTAGCAATTGAGCAAATCAATTAAAATATCTGAATTTAGCAAAGTCAAACAACCTTTTTTATGGTAGGGCTCATCAGAATTATTAAAATTCTAATGTGCACTATGATCCTTGTGGATTTTATGTGAGAAGTAAAGATAACTATTGACCTTGAAGCATTTTATTGTGTGCTTCTACTGTTAACAACTGGTTATACTTAATTCAGGGAATAACCCTTGGAAAATGGTGTTCTACGATTGGTCTTTTCTTTCCTAGTCTAGTATAAAATACTGTACACAATTTTTCTTGTTTTTCTTTCAAGGGTCATTTTATATTTGAAAAAGATTATTAGATTACATATTTTCACTGGTTCAACTTAAGCCTTTAAATTATGCACAAATTGATTACTTCCTTATAAACTACTCTCTCATCTAGATGGATGTATATTAATGAAAATGTATAGGCACAGATATAAATAAAGTGATGCTCTTTAGCAAAACCAGAACAAATCATTCGAAGAATGTTATATATAATATATTAAGAATATTCCATCTGACCAATAGTATGCTCTGAAGTTTAGCTGGCCTTTAAAATAGTTTCATAAATTCATAATATACTTTTATACATATGAGTATTATATAAATTAAATTGACATTTAACGTTTTATATTCTTGAAGGAAGGACATTATGCTTGATATGGAGATACCTTTAGAATGGAGCAAGATATAATCTATATACATCCAAAAACTAAAATTGCATTTTTTAATGTGGTAAGAACACTTAACATGAGATTGCCCCTCTTAAATTTTTAAGAGCACAATACAGTATTATTATCTATAGCCTCCATGTTATGCAGTAGATTTCTAGGATTTATTCATCCTGCATAACTAGAATGTTACACCCTTGAAATAGCATCTCTCCAAATTCCCCTCACCCCAGTCCCTGGTAAGCACCAATGAATATTGGGTAATTATTTTTATCAATGAAAGCAACATTAATGGCTAATCTTGTCACTTCCTGGATTGACTTGACCAGTTTCACAGACAGTATTCTCATCTAGGTCTTGTATTTGACCTACATGCTCCCTAAGATTTCTTCTTCTGAATTCTTATTACTTATATCTAAGTAAGTTAAAAAAATAATTTGCCTGGCCAGACGTGGTAGCACCTGTAATCCCAGCACTTTGGGAGGCCGAGGCAGGCGGGTCACCAGGTGAGGAGTTCGAGAGAGCCTGGCCAAGAGGGTGAAACCCCCGTTTCTACTAAAAATACGAAAATTAGCCAGGCGTGGTAGCGTGTACCTGTAGTCCCAGCTACTCGGGAGGCTAAGGTAGAAGAATCACTTGAACCCAGGAGGCAGAGGTTGCAGTGAGCTGAGATCGTGCCGCTGTACTCCAGCCTGGACGACAGAGCGAGACTCTATCTCAAAAAATAAAAAAATGCTTGTCACTATATTTTGTATATACCAAATTAAATTGTATTATAATGTGAAAATTTGCTTTAAAATATGCTCTACTCTTTAAACTGTGATTTTAGGAATTTAATATTGGCAATATTTGAATAATGCAAATAGTTAAGTCAGCTCCTATTTCTATGACTGTTTCTGGTTCTATTTATTGTAGAAAAAGAAAGAAAAAAATAACTTTCCTTCACTGAATATCACATTAAAAACTTCTAACCACAAAGGGCATTCAGTTTTGTTGCCGTGGGAGCATCTGGCATCTGCTCTGCTTGGATAATCCTGGGAATTGAAACTTTCAGCTGCCAAATGAGTTCCTTAAAACTTTTTGGGCCTTGGTGGCTATAATTTTAATGATGATCAACTGTCATTTTTATACAGAGAATTTCATTACAAGATAGCGAACTTATTTTTTATAGTGAACTTTTTTAAAGCACTAATAAGGTAGATTTTGAAGCAATATTATACGATGCCAAATCAGTAATTTAAAAACAATAAAAAAAGTTTTTAGCATTAGAGTCGATTTTTATTGTGGTTAAAAAATAGGTAAATGCACTTGGTTGTTTAGGTATATGGGTGGTTATGTATAAAGAAAAACTAAGTGTTTAAGTTTCATTTGACTCTGTCTTGTTTGCTTCACATTATAGTATTTCAATCATGAATAAATATTTTTGAAGTGAGTTTTTCTATGTCTTTTTATAATTCAAAGTTCTAGTGTCATATGCTTGGTTTTCTCACCATTGTAGTTAGAGAGGTCAACACATGCAAAATATGCGATCATGCACAATGACACAAACTCTCCTTGGTTTCTCTCAGTACACGTTTAATTTCTGTTAGAATAATTCTGCTATGTTTTAAGTTGGGAAATTTACGGTACTCATAGGCATTTCTACTTCTAGGAAGAACTTTTAGGCAGTGATTTAGCTTATTGCGAAACTGGGATAATAATGCTTCTTCTGTGCTTTGTCTCTAGCCTCCTTTGCCTACATTCATGTATCCCTATTGAGTAAATAATGAATCATCACTCTTTTACATTGAACCAATTGTGGTTTAGGTATAATGATTGATAAGAAGAGGGAAAACTGAATTTCAGCCTTCTCTTTCTCCCTTTGCTGAGGTTGTATGTATGGTGTACAAACTGCCTCGCTGTAGGCTGTTGTTTGGCTTCCAGTCTTGCTGTCTGATTGTCTTAATATCTGATGTTTGCTCCTGGATATCGTTTATCACTGATAGTGAATTTCCATCACACTTCTCAATGGCCAATGATCCCAAAGTTCTTCTTACGGCTTGCTATTACACAAGCCATAACGTATATATGTTATTATTCACACTTTACTAATTATATCTGGAATTGTATTGTATTTAAAAAGAAGGGTAAAGGAAACTAACTCATAGTCAGCTCCCTAAACCTTTAGATTTCTTCATTTATTTATTTTTTGCCTAGAGGGTCACTTTTACTAAAAGATTAGTGCCATTCTTTTCTTACTCATTCTTCTCTTATTCATCTACTATCATAATGTGGTCTCACATTTATTCTAAATTCACTGGGAAATTTTAATTGGATTCAATAACATTTAAGAAGGTACTTACACTGACACATTGCGCTCAAACTTTAGATTGAAAAAACATAGTACTATGGGACAAGGGGGACAGAAACTTTGTTTCTTCAATTTTTTCAAAATGTCTTTCCTTTAAAAAGTTATTCAGGATGAATTTCCACTCTTTCATCTGATATGCTAATCTGAGTGTTCATTACAGAATATTGTTTATGTACTTTAAAAACTACTTGGGAAGCATTACATGACAGCTGTCTTCTTAATATCCTCACAGAAATTAGTTCTTCTATTTCAGGAAACTATCCCAGTGATCCCAATACGGCTCCCTAAATAAATATGCAAATCTATTTCAGAATCATCCACAGACTGTATATTATAGATGTCTGTGATTCAAAGTACTTGCTTGCTAAAATATATACCTTTACACAATGATAATATGCAAATGGATTTAACTTGATATGATTAAAGCAATTAAAACTAATGATGCAATAAAAATAAAAGACAGGTAGATAGACACATATGCAAAACTTATTCACAGTAGTAACGATTCTGCAATTAAATTTTTCTCAATAAAGTTAACACTTTTCATTAAAGAACTCATGCAATTTACTGATTTAAATATTTATGTTATAAAATAAACATCTGCTTGTAATAAAGTTCATTTTTATCATTTTAACATTAGTCATTGACTGAGAAAATTCTCACCTGAAATGAATGAAAGCAAAATTGTAGAAAAAATTAACAATTAACAATGTCACAATTACCATTTTTGAATAATGGTTGAAGATATTATTATGTATAATCATTTGTGTAAATTATTACTATAAGCACAAATGCTTTGTTGTAAGTATAATTTTAAATTATTTAAATAAAAGAATATAACTTATGAAACAGTACATGCAATTTTTCATTAATTAATAATTCCTATTTAGGTGAAAAAGGAAATATCCTCTAAGTTAGTGGTTTTATGACTTTTTGTTGCAAATGATCAGTATACATATCGCTAACAGTTCCTTTGTAGATTACATATTGCATATGTCAATAAAATGTGTAGATTATATACTGCATATGTCAAAATTTATATTTCATTTAAAAATGACTATATCTGATTACACCTATGTATAAATTTCAGTTAAACTTTTGCCTCCTGGTCAGAGTACTTCTACATAAAACCCCTCACTTTGCAAAGTTATAGGACCATTTAAAATCAGCATTCTGACATATTATTTTAACGTTGCTCTGTTTTCATTTTTAAATGACATTTTAACATAGCAACAACAAATATAACACTGCTTAAATACAATTATTTAAAGCTCTTTATTGTGGTCCATTTCCCATTTTTATCTTAAAATACAATGTAGTGATGAGTGTTATAAAACTTTAAGCATTTAAAAATAATTAATGTAGAGTAATTGTTAGGATATTAAAGTAATGAATACTCTGTTTTAAATAAACAATATTATCAGTTATATTCAGGAAATAAAATTCATAAATAAAAATGTATCAGAAGAAAATCATGATTCACAATGTATGTAAATGCCATTTATGATAGCTAAAGGCAGTTGTAATTAATGCATTACATTGTCAATGACAAGATTTGACAAAAATGTTTTAAAAGTACAAGTGGTATAATAGCACAGACATTTTGTGAAGCATTATATTAATTTTTAGGTAAATAAGTTTGCAGTTTTTTGTAGGCATGTTAGGAAATAACGTCCTTGTATCAATACTAGAAAGAAATAGTGTCCAAATTGTAGGTTTGAGAGGTTTTAAACCACTTAAAAATGGGAGAGAACATTTTGATATAATTTAGTGTGTTGAGGTATCCTATTACTCTTCCCAAATCCAGTGATTTTATTGGTTTTTAAAACTATAAAGAACAAATAGATATCTTTTTGTTTAATCAAATATGCTCCTATAAATATAAGTAATTTATATGATTGATATTTCATGTAATAATATCAATTAT
This sequence comes from Macaca mulatta, assembly GCF_049350105.2. NCBI lineage: Eukaryota > Metazoa > Chordata > Mammalia > Primates > Cercopithecidae > Macaca > Macaca mulatta. The sequence goes on from NC_133411.1 coordinate 29,290,652, forward strand.
CAGTTAAATAGAAATGTATTCAAATTTCCATTAAAAATATCAAATACAAGTAGAAAAAAAACTACGTAAGAAAAAATAAAATAATTTTGTATAAACATACGTACTGCAACATTATCTAAATGTTGCTTTCACCTTAAATAATACATATATTTTCATAAAAGAGTTCATGTAAAATGTGTTCCTTATGGATGTTTGAACCAGTTTGCAGAATATCTTCTTTAATTCTGTTTGTCAATGTTAGTTATTTTTTAATAGGAGAAGGAAAGACATAACACATCACAAAATTAGCATATACTTACATTTTTAGCTAATATTTATTAATTGAGGTTTCTAATATTAATATAACTTAAAGATGATAAGATTTCATCAAGAACCAATGCAGTTATTATTTTAAAAGTATTTTTCTTATTAACAAATACTATATGTATTTTATTTATTGAAAAGACTATCCAAAGTAGAGACATATAAACAAAATAATAGTGGTAATCTCTTTCCCAGATAACCACTACTAATTTTCTACATATTTCCTTTAATGCTTTTTTTTCTTTGTGTGTGTGTATTCTGTTAATTTATATCAAAATACAATGTTAATACAATTTGCCCCCTCACAAAAAGGGATGCATTCCATAATCATCAAATATTTTGATACTGATCTCTTAATGGTTTTATTAAATTTCTAGACTTTTATTTCAAGATGTGTTTGTTCTTTTAAATAGTGCCTTTCTAACATAATTTGATGCAAAATATTTTAGTAAGAGTAAAATTCTGAGACTTTCAATACTATCCACTATTTTTATATGATTTCTTGCTAAATTACATACACATGAATTCTTAGATACTTGCTATATAGACAAAGATACAAAATATGGCACGTACGTGAACTCTGACCTACTCCACTATTTCTTCATCAATGGCAAATGCACAATACCTTAATGTAGAGAAGAAAGAACAGATTTCTTAGTATTCACTATAAAGAAGTAACTAATTCAGTGCCCTATCTTGATTAGGTTGCTTCTTCAGGAACTATGAAAATATATTTTATAGGAAAATTGTATATTAGATGTACCATAAAAGCATAACCTCTTATTTACTTAGGCCCATGCAAATTTTAATGAAACTGCTTTAATAATGCAACACGTTCTATGTTTGATACATTTTAGAATTTTTAATGGAACCTCAAATTATTTCATATTGAGTTTCAAGTTCCAGATAAATAGCATAATTTTTGTGATTCACATTGTAATAAGAATCTTACTTTTTCCAGGTAAAATGGCATGCATTTTGAGGATAAAATGCTAAGATAGTTTTTATTTGCGTTTATTCCTCATTAGGTAACTTTTTTCTTCTGTCACTGCAAATGAAACTATAAAAAGCATTTAGAACATCTTCATCTGTCAAAAAAACCTATATGTACTAGATGAGTACTTTTTAAATGTTGATTTGCATATGAATCGCCCAGGGATCTTGTTAAAATGCATTATTTGTAGGTCTAGAGTAGAGACCTGTGATTCCACTTTTCCAACAAGCTCTCAGGTGAGGCTGAAGCTGCCTGCACACAGAGAACTTTGAATATCAATTGTCCTCAGGAAAGAATCCCTCAATGGCTAGTCCTAATAGGTTTATATCCTTCATAACAGATGTGTCTATATAATCTGCATATGTCTCTAAAGAAAATGAACTTAGAATCCAAAGGCAGTTTAAGTAATTGTGTCTACACATACCGTTATTTTAGTGTCTGTAGATGGTATGGTATTTCCAGCCACCTCCACCAATTACAACAGATTGATCGATGCCATCTATTCTACAGGGAGTCCTCTATTCTTCTCACTTTTCTGCCTTGTCCACCTGCTAAATGCAAATGAAAAACTGAGATAAAGAAGACTTACAAATTTGAAATTCAGTGTTTCCACTTTTCATTCTTATTTTACAGTAGATTCATGAGTCCATAAATGAACATTTTGTTCTCCCCCATTTTAATTTAACTTTTGTTCTCCTCTGATGTAAACGTTAATTGTTTAAGTACTCTAGTTTTATGACAATTACTGTTTTCAGTTCACTTCAGTGTATGTCTTCACTCATACATTTTAGATTTATTCAGTAAGGAGTTTGTCGGCAGTATATATCCGAAATACGTATTATTTTAGAAACAATATTTTACTTTAGGATGAGTTATAGCATACACTATTTAGGAGGATAGCTTATTTATTTATTTATTTATTTATTTATTCTCATAATTTGGTTTGTAAGTATAAGGAGTACTGCTTTCTTCATAATCAAAAGTAATTTTTAAAATATAGATATCATGTGCAGATTTATTTTAGTGAAACCACAACCATATTAGCAAGGCAGTCAACCTAAATTTACTCAAAAATTTCTGAAAATAAATTCCTCATTATGAATAGTTTCTTTCAGAGAAGCTGTAATTTTACATAGATTTATATTTTTATCTATGTCCAACTTAATTTCTTTCTTTTTTTTTTTTTTTTCTGACACGGAGTCTCGCTCTGTCACCCAGGCTACAGAGTAGTGGCCGGATCTCAGCTCACTGCAAGCTCCGCCTCCCAGGTTTACGCCATTCTCCTGCCTCAGCCTCCCAAGTAGCTGGGACTACATGCGCCCGCCACCTCGCCTGGCTAGTTTTTTTTTGTTTGTTTTTTCTTTGTTTTTTTTTTTTTTTTTTTTTTTTTTTTTTTTTTTTTTGTTGTTGTTGTTGTTGTTGTTGTTGTTGTTGTTGTTGTTTGGTTTTTTTTTTTGTTTTTTTTTTTTGTATTTTTTAGTAGAGACGGGGTTTCACCGTGTTAGCCAGGATGGTCTCGATCTCCGGACCTCGTGATCCGCCCGTCTCGGCCTCCCAAAGTGCTGGGATTAGAGGCTTGAGCCACCGCGCCCGGCCTGTCCAACTTAATTTCTACTAATTAAAAAATACTTGTTTCAAAGATTTATTTGCAGAAGAAATGCCAGTTTTTGCTAAGCAATAATATTTGTAGCAAAGAATGCTCTTTTGAACATCTCTAAACACGTATCACTTGGCACAGTACTGCTCTAGAAGGACTCAATTAACAGTTCTTTAATAGTTCAAAGAATAAAACTGATGAAGAATGAGAATATAGATTCTATTGTTACTACCTATGTTATTTGCCTCATAAATGAGTTTAGGTTAAACCTTCCAATTTATGTTATAATACACCAATTCACATGACAAACAAAAAAGAGAGAAAATGCAGGAACCTATATTGAAAGATTTTGGAACTGCAATATCTACTTACATTTTTCAATGTGTGGATTCGTGCTATAGTTTCAGTTACACAGTATGTGTTTGTGTGTGTGTGTTTATATATTATGATGCTTTATTTCCACTATGCATTCATTTATTAATTTATATAGTATGATGACAAAAATAAAAGAGGATAACTTAAATGGAATGCAATAAAGTATTTTCGTGGATGCAAATGATTGTGTTGTTATGCAGCAGTTAGAGTGATTCTCAGTGCCTGATGTATCTTTATACCTTCCAATTCAGGCCCACTAAATAACTATCATGCTAGTATTATCAAATAAATTTATTAGTTATAAAATTGTTAATCAGTTGATTATAATCATAAGAGCAATGTTAACATGTTTTAATTAATTAACAATATATAGAAGGCATGGACCTAATCTATATGAATCTTGACTCTGAATTAGGTACTAATCTTATCCTTCTTTTATGGATGACAGACTAAGTAACTTGCCCAAGGTCAAGGAATTAGAGAGTGGCAGAGTTGAGACACAAAACCAGACAGTCTGGCTACCGTGTTTTCTTAATCACTACCTTATCTTGCTTTTGACTGCTATCCTTCCATGTCCTAGGCACTCTGACACCTATTTTAAATGCAGTATGTTACTAAGGTTCTCTGTTTTCCTACTGTTATCCTTACGTGTGGCAAACCTAACTTGCTTATTCCTGTGTAGCCAGTGAAAAATAGAGCCAAGTCTCAGTCACAAAGCAGTCTGTGACTAAAGCCAATTTGTCTAATTGTGTACTATACTATCCACTCTCTGTGTTCAGTCACTACACTTAATTTAGTTCCAAATGAATGCGATGGGTTATAAGCACTTAAATTTAACAGAGGTGAAACTCACCCTTCTGAAGATTTATGGGGCGCAAAGATAATTAGCTGAAAGACAGATAATAGATTAGATAGATAAATAGAGAGGAGAGAGAAAAAGAGAGATACGCAAATAGCTCAAGTGAAAATAAACCAAATGATGCTGGATGACTCACATTAACAATAAATAAAATCAACATATATATCATTCTTAGGGATGAAGATATAAATAGTTTGGGTAATCCTGATAACCATACTTGAAATTTGGAAGGTAATAGAGTAAGCAACAAATTTAAAACTAAGATGTTGAGTAGAATATTCTGTAGACAGCAGGCACACATGCTTAATTCAAAAGATCACAGACTTTGGAGCTAAAATAAACCAGAGATATCGTTTCTTTTTAAAGTGTTACACATGTATTTATAAATGTATGATGATTTGGCTTGGGGAAGATTAATTATGACTATGAATTGAAAGAAACAAGCACAGTGCTAGGGATGTAGTCAGTACAGTATTTCTTTGGGTTTCCTTCATTACAGATTCTTGGTAGTGAGCACTATTTTCTTGGCATATAATGATTTTCTTTTTCCTTATTCTTGAAGGGTATTTTTAATGGATGTAGATGATGATGTCCATAGGGGTACTGATATATCAAATAGTTCATTCCACTGTCATCGTTGAGGCAGTAGAAAACTCATAGATGACTTTTATTACTGCTCTCTGAAGGTAATATTTCTTTCACTTTAATCATAAGATTTTCATTTTGAATGTGGTCCCTGTTATTTAGATTTGGTAAAATTTATATTTTTCCTGATTACATTGAGATTCCTATATTTATAAATTGAGTTCTTCACCACTTCTGAAAAATCCTGATCAATATTCTCCTCAAAGATTGCTCAGGTCCCATTTTCTGTCTCCAGTTTTCTGGACACCAATTAAACAATTATTAGACCTTCTCTCTTTATCCTATGTCTCTGACCTTATTTTACATATTCTATTTTTTTCCTCCAGATTATACTCTAGATTCTTTGGACATGTTTTCTGGTTCAACAGTTTTGTATTCTTGACAAAAACAGATTGAACGTTACAATATATTGATATTTTGAAGACATTATTCTGCTTGTCGGTTTTCAGTTCCCACTGCAGTTCCCCTCAGTTACTACCTCCCTCATATGGCCATTCTACCTTTTGTGTTATTTGTATCTTCTAGCAAAGACCAGATAATGCCTTCTTTCAGAGTGTTTTTATGTAAATATATCTGTTCTGCAAGATATAGTTTTACAGAACTTAAGGTGTATATTCTACTTGATTTTATGATAATCAGAGGACCTAGCAGAACAATTTATTTGAAAGTGAATTGCTTACCCTGACCATTTTTGTTTGTTTGTTTTAACTTTGAAGATAAAAGTATTTTGAGTTGAGAAGAGTTTCAATAATTTTTGTTGGCATACATTTAAAATTTAATAATGGAAGTTTTGATAAAATATAATTAAATGTTTACTTACAAATTTTACATTTTATAAAGTATGGAAAGTTGTGTTAAAACTTGGAAGTAGTAAACAAATAAACTTGGAAATAGTAAATAAATAAATATCAGTTAAAAATTAGTGGTAAGTTACCAAAAGTAAAATGCATTTAAAAATGCATATTTCATTCTCAGCTTAGCTTCAAAAGTGAGAATGAGATATTTTTAACTGATAAAAATTAATGGTAAGGTAAGAAAAGTAGAATGCATTTAAAATTTTTTCACTGATAAAAATTCCTGTACAGTCCAAAGCAAGGATTTGGTTATATATATGATACCTCTATTTAAAAAAATACCAATAGTTTACAGTATCCTCCAATTTTATTTATTTATTTATTTTTACTTCTTTGTAGTGCTCCAAACAATCTGCAGATGGGTACAGATAGGTTTGGGAAACAAGTTGAATGAGAATTTTTTTTTGCGCTATTTAGATTTCCTTTGCAGGTTTTATTTCACCATAAGAGGCAGGTATAATGTTTTCATATTTGCCTGCATTATTTTAATATGCATATTTTACTTTTTAATAAAAATATAGTATTTATTTATTAAATAACCCAGAAAATACTTATTAGATGCATATATTTACAGCACAAAAAATACATTTAATATATATTTTTCCAATTTATAGCAACATGTGGTGCAATATTTATTTGAAAAAAATTCAGACACAAAAACATTGTCACAGAATGTGCAGAAATAGTCACAAATGAATATTATATAAATAGTAAATCATCATAATAGTTTATGATGAAGTGTTTTTCAAAATTCTCTGATTCCTTTTATTTCATATCAAACATTTCAATCACTCCAGGAACATTATGGAGATGTGACGATATTTAGAAGGAATACTTTTATATTGTGATATTGGTGGAATGGTATTAAAATTATGGTAATAACAATGGCCTGAGGAAGACTTGTAAATGAGAAAATTAGAACATTTTAGATAATAAAATATATTTTAAAGTTTCTGAAATTTTAAATAGTCTATAGAGGTCAGCATTGCTCTCTCTTCTGGAATTAACAAGCCAAGACAGGAATAAAAGTTAATCTGTTGAAACATAAAATGCTACTCTTTCTACATCGCACTGTTGGAAAGCCACATCCACATATACAACCAAACAAATGAGACCACATACTAGTAATGCAAGGATTTTAGCCCACATTTAATATCAGTATAACTCTCTTCTCCAGTCATCTATGCAAATGCCCACAACCAGCACTCCTAAAAATGACAGTGAAAACATTATCTATTTATACTAACCACGTGGTCAGATCCAAACTATCTACAAGATTAGGAACAAGGTCAGAAGAAAAGCTATGAGAAACATTCCCGCGAGCATCATTTCAGGTGTATATCGGGCCTTTCAAATAGAACACCAAGAAAGCCAACTCCATATCACCTACTACAGGAGTTGAAGAGATTTCTCATTGTCGGTAAAAGGAAATTAAAAATTTCTCTGGGATATTGCTACAATCTCTTTGTCAATGACCCTGAGACACTCATCAAATAGTTTATGCTTACTATGAGTTTTTTGCTTACTATGAGTTTCATGTATTATATGAACTGATGTCATCTTCAAAAGCCTCCTTCCAATTTATGGCCACTTTAAATAACATTCTCTATGTAATCCTCTATTTATCTCTTATTACATGTTTCTGTTAGACACTTTTCCTATTCTAATGGCTTCAATTATCAACCCTTCTCAGATGAATCATAACTGATCTCCAGTCCTATCCCTTTTCTGATAAAGCAATTTTACATTGCAACTGGTTACTGAGCATCTACTTCTATGCATGATAGACACTAAAGAACAAACACATTCCAGACAATATACTTTTTTTCTTTTGAAACAGAGTCTCCCTCTGTCCCCCAGGCTGGAGTGCAGTGGCGCGATTCATGCCATTCTCCTGCCTCAGCCTCCCGAGCGAGTAGCTGGGACTTCAGGAGCCCGCCACCATGCGCGGCTAATTGTTTTTTTTTTTTTTTTTTTTTTTTTTTTTTTTTTTTTTTTGTATTTTTAGTGGAGACGGGGTTTCACCGTCTTAGCCAGGATGGTCTTGATCTCCTGACCTCGTGATCCATCCGTCTCAGCCTCCCAAAGTGCTGGGATTACAGGCGTGAGCCACCGCGCCCGTCCACAATATACATTATTTTTACTCTATTTCTTGCTGTGTGCTTTATTTCAGCTAATAGTGTTACTATCTTTACTAAAACTCAAATCTTTAGTAGCTTTTTTTTTTTTTTTTTTTTTTTTTGAGACGGAGTATCGCTCTGTAGCCCAGGCTGGAGTGCAGTGGTGCAATCTCAGCTCACCGCAACCTCCGCCTACCGGGTTAAAACGATTTTCCTGCCTCAGCCTCTTGAATAGCTGGAATTACAGGTGCTCACCACCAGGCCCAACTAATATTTGTATTTTTAGTAGAGACGGGGTTTCACCATGTTATTCAGGCTGGTCTGGAACTCCTGACCTCATGATCCACCCACCTGGGCCTCCTGGAGTGCTGAAATTACAGCTGTGAGTCTATCTTTTTTATTAATCATATATATAGTGCCATATAGCAAAGCAATTTCTCATCACAATTTAAAAATAGTTTCTAATTTTGTTCTCCATCTAGTTATCAATCTCCTTCAGATTATTTGTAATTTCATGGCCCTGGCTTCCCTTGGAGTTTATAGAATTAGTGTCTTCACTGGTCTATCTGTGTAACATTTCCGTCATCTCTGATCTCCTTAAAATGTGCCACTTAATTTAACTTCTTAAAATAATATTATTAACACCTGCTACCAAAATTCTGCCTTTTTAAAAAATCAGAAACACATATATCTGGGGCCAAAGTCTAGACCAGTATAAATAATATAATATTTTTCTAGATAAGTGCCATTTTTGCTTACATATTCTATACCTATTTGCAATACACAATGTTGCATAACCATCTACTGTTTAAAATGAAACACCATCTTGTCATTTTCCTATATTAACATTCCCTCACCCTTAACTTAGAGCAGATAGATATGATCAGAAAATACCTGAAAGAACATTATTTTGCAACAATGTAAAGACTGTTATGAGGGGGAAAAAAAAAAACAAAAACAAAAACAAAAACAAAAAACTGACTTTCTGAGAGGCACACTGACAGACCTAAGTTAAAATGATAGATAAAGAAAATTTATTCCCTGGGTGATCACATTTTCTCCATCTGCTGCATTATATTACAAACCTGCTTAATTTGCTTTTCAAATGCTAGCTAACAGCTGGTCTAAAGTTTTCATATCTCCTTTTCGTGGTGCAAAATGTGTATGTTGCCATTTACACTGAATTATCTGTTTGAAATAATAAAAATTAAATCACACAATGCCAAACTATATTAATAATTTTCTACATTATATTGTAAATAGGTGTTAATTTTATATGATTTATCTAGATTAATATAACAAAACAAAACACATTGTTGTCCCTTCATTCAGGCTTTAGGTAAACTAGACCAAAAATATATAATTGCCATATAATGTATATAAATATTTTAAATGTGCCATGATCAAAGTTCATATTATTAATATGTCAAACTTCATAAAGATTTGATAAAAACTTTGTGTGAATTCAGATATTTTTAAGGATTTTTTGTTCAACAAGAAGATATACAATAAAGTAATTCAATGTGTTTTAAAATGTCTTTGCCCTTTCTAAAACTCTGATCTTAGGCAAAAATGTTAACAGTGTTTTCCAGATTTTAAAATGTTCATGCATTACGAATTATAGACACTTGTTAGAAATGCCTTTTTTATGTCTTTCCTAGATTTTCTAACATATATAAAGTTAATAATAATTTCATAAAGTATGCTAGTGATTTGTAAGCTGAGCAGATGTTATGATTCTAGGACCTTTCCAAGCTATTCAGTGGAACATACAGTAGTTAAATATCTCCAATATTAATAATTGCTATAACAGACACTCGTATTATGTACCAATAATTTTATAGCATTTTATAGTAGTTATATTTTCTTGAAAATGGTGAGTTTGAATATGCATTTGTTAAATATAAAAATCGATGATATAAATTTAACTTCTTGGAAGTTCTAAAAACATCTGTGGTATTGGAAGCCAAATTTGCTTGAATCTCAAGCTTTGAACAATTCACTTATTGAATCATTGGCCCTGAAAATGGACCTCTAGGCCCACACCGTGTGATGCCAGAAGCCATTGCCCCAGCCCTGGGGACTTTGTTTATCTAGATTTGAGAAAGAGGATCTGCTGTGCACAGGCAATGAAGGTTCAATTGACATACAGACCAAGGTGGGATATAGAAACCTCCTGCTGGGACGTGCTTAGATAAGGTTAAACACAGTTTCTCTATTTGTTTCTCGTAGAGTACAGATGTCTCTTTTTCATCCTGCAGTCTCTGCTGCCCTGAATTATTCTTGTTCACAAAGCTGGGTTGGGGTGGTCCCTCTCTTCCAGCAGCGCCATTATGATTAAATGAACAGTATTCTGTTTTACAAAGTTGTTACTTCACATACAGAGATTCAACAATTTAAATAAAACTGTTTTTCTCCAGTGTTTTCTGTGTAATGGCTTCTACCAGTTACTTATTAATTCTGGAATAGATTTTTCCATCTCCCTGGACTACAATTTTAACCTGCATTTGTGGGTTTTTTAAATCAAATGTTTCTCTCTGCTCCCTTTTGCATTTCCCAGTTCTAGCACTTCAGAGAAGAGATTTAGCCTCGGTCAATATGCTTTAAAAGTCAATATCTGTAAGTGCTAGACTGACACAGGATCTTAGTTCAGCTTTCAAAGAATTCTTTTCTATTCAGTTGTTACGACAGATAAGAAGGACAACAATTGGAAGTCTTGCTAAGGAGCTAGGACCAGCACAGAGCTGCTGTGTAGGTATTTAAAACATCTAGATTATCTGGGTATCTGGGTTGCATGGAATAGGTCACAGAACTAGGGGCTTCCATGGGCAGAGAAAAAATAAAAATACAGTAAGATCAGAAGCTGCATGCACACCAGGTGGAAGAGTCATTTCTTAACAGGAGATAAAAGTTTAGCATGTTACAAAATGAGAATGAAACCCTCCCAAAACACTAACGTTAGCTTGGACTTAGGTGAAGATAATTATGTTTACTCCAAATTATACTTTGCCTGTTTAGGTGGTTAATAGTCTCAAGACCTGAGAGTTTACGTAAGTGTAGGGAAATATGTCACAAGTTAAGTCACACAAATCACATAGGAGTCAGCCCAAACATCGTATCTTTCAGAAAAAATTCTCTTGTTCTAACAGAGTAGGTTATGTTTCTTTATTATTTGCTTTCATATCACACTGTGTATATTATTACTATCTCATTTATCCCTTATTAATTTAGTATCTGACATTCAATAAAACACATCAGTAAATATGTATAAGATGAAGGCATAAATGAATATACTGGTATCTTAATGTCAAGGAAGGAATAGTTGAAAAAATTCATGAATAAAAGTGTTATATGTTGCAAAAAAATTTTTGTAGGTTTTGTTCATTAGGAGGCTTTAGCTAACCTTAGTGAAATAATTTTAATGAAGTAAGGAAAACACAGCCTAAATTTAAATAGTAAAGAAAAGGTAATAACCTGGAAAAATGAGCATAGACTACTCCTTCCAGAGACACAAATATAAAGAAAAGAAGAAAGTTATGTGATAATTAGGGAAGGATATTTGGTGGATCAAAGAACAAGTTCAGAGAAAGAGAAATGTTAATGAAATAAGCATACTAGGAAATTGATTAATTTCCTGTGTCGTACAACAGGGAATATGACACCTAATGCAGGTGGTAGTTGTAATTAGCTTTTATCTGCCGTCAGATTCTCTGGAAGCAAGAACCTAGGAAAAGGATTTATGCGCAAGTGATTCATTAAGGAAATGTTCTTAGAGAAACAGTAAAGGGAGTTAAAAAAGCAAGGTAGAAGAAAAGTTCAGTAAGTTTGTGATTTCAAGTGAAGTCGCAGCCTCATCCTAATTCTGCAAAAAACTCAAAAATGAAAATTACACGTCAGAATATCTCTTACTTCTGGAAAGGTGACTGTGCTTTCACACTCCTGTGTCAGTGAGTCATGGGCTAGAGACTACCCTGGAAGGGCATAAAATCCCAGGGGAGAGCACTTTCAGTAGTGCATGGTTTCAGAGGCCCACATTAAGAGCAAAGCTTCTGTGGGACAAGAGCACAGAAAGGGAAAGGGAATCTGAGAGGATCTTCTGTGCAGAAAACTGACAGTAACAGCTACAGCTTTGGATAGAAGCGGCTTCACATTTTTTCCTTTGATACAGAAGACGAAAATAGAGTTCAACATATTAAGCTTTTTAGGAATGCAAGAACTTAATGCGGTTAGTTTCAAATGGCTTCTGTTTTCTCATGGAGGTAGGATGTGACTTCATCTGCTATAGCAAGGGTGGTTTAAATATTTTAAGAAGATCAGAGGAAAGGCTCAAACCATAGTAAAATATATAAGAAGAATAGCTCCTAATACATACATATACACACACACACACACACACACACACACACACACACACACAGAGAGAGAGAGAGAGAGACAGAGAGAGAGAGAGAGATTTATTAAAATTGCAAAATCCATAGCTTGCAACAGACAATTCTGAAATAAGACTTTATCAACACAATAAGGCTGGATCCCCTTCAGAGGGATAGCATACTGAATGAAACTAAAATAAAAATTCATGTATGTCTAGAGTGCTAATCTGTTAATTTGCAGTAAAAATATAACTATTACATGGATAACACATCTTTTTGTCGTAATGTCTATTGAAATTTTATCTTGCTTCCATATCTTTTGAGGAGTCCAAGTTACAATCAGAAGGGTTGAAAGTGATCAGATGGTTTTGCAGATGGGCTGATAATACTTGAAGTACTTAGTTGGCTATTGCTAATGATTATAGCTGAGATTTGCCTTTTGTTCTCCTTCCATGAGTAACCAACCCTTCCCAAACTTCGGGGTGTCACTCCTTACTGACATTTATTAATACATTTAATTATGTTTCACTTAAGTTTAACCCAGCATGTGACATTCAGCCTTCTTCAGATGACTTTGAATAACCGTGTTTCCACTCACTAATGTTGGTTTCTGAAGTTTAATTTTCATGGCAATAATTTCAAGAAGAGACTTGTAAAGGGAAACACTAGCAAAGTGAAAAATCATTGATATAGTAAGTTTCTAGTTGCAAAAATTGGAGAAAAACACAAAATTCGATATCTCACCACCTATTTACTTTTGTAAATTATTTCACAGAAATGATTAATAGCATTTTTACTATGAAATTTAAAGGCAATGTCATTTGCTGAGTGTAGTAGAAATCAATGCAGGGTTGGAATTGTTTTGTGAGAAATGGAAATAACAGACTAAAAAAAATGTACACGAGTAATAAACTGAGTAAACTTAAGAACTTAACTCCGGAGTGTGCCTGGAAAATGACTGAGCAAGTTTTGGATGTAGGACAGGGCAGGGGAAATAAGTATGCCTGGAATAGGTCATCTAAAAAGTGAAAATCTACCTGAATAGGCAAATTCATGACTCTAGGCAAATAAAAAATTGACATTGAACAAAATAATGTTTCATGGAACTCCAATCTGAGGTACAGGTGAAGTTTTTATAAAAGAACAGGTTGGATGCGGTTAGTGAATAGGGAAGAATGATGAGATAGAAGGATAATAGGACTCAAGATTTCAGAGTTGTTAAAAGTAGGAACAGACCTGTGTGTTAACGGTAATTGTTTGAATGAATTAAGGAGGAAAATGATTGCTTCCTTAAAAGTTGATGTTAAACTATGCATATATGAATACCAGGAAATACTACTCAGTTATAAGAAGTAAAATATTTCTGATATATGCAACAACCTGGATGAATCCCTACAAAATTATACTGAGTAAAAAATGTCACTAATATAAGATTACATACTGTATAGTTCCATTTATATGACAGTCTTGAAATGACATAATTATAGAAACAGAAAAGAGAGCACTTGTTGCCAGGGATTAAAGGCAAGAATAATGAATGGGGAGGCTGGAAAGGATGTAGACCTGGCTGAAGCATTGTTGCTTGAAAATAATTAAATGTAGTTGAAAAAAATGGTTTTCGACACCCACAGGTCAACTAGAAGCATACTAACCACTTTCTTGGTCTTATTACTTGGTAAGATAAATTATAGATAAAGGAATATCCTTCACTCATGGATGCTTCAAAGAAATTCATATTATGCTAAGAGAGCAAGAAGACAGCAAATAATAATAATCATCATCATTGACAATGCTCGGTGATGAAATGAAGGAATTGTTTTAATGTAAAGAGGGCCAGACATCAGAGAAGAGTTTGAGACATAAGTCAGTTATGGACATTTCATTTCATGATGGGGATGACGTGTGGTGAAAGAGGAAAGATGTATGACTCTGCCTGTATAAAAGAGTCTAATGGCCATTTCATCAACATCTGATTACATCAGCCCTAGTCCCCACAGAAATTTCCATCTCTGTCAAACTTGCAATGATGAAGAAAACTGACTGATTGAGACAAGTGGGAATTACAGTAAAAACAGTGTTATAATTAGAGATTACTAAAGGGTTTCTTATGATGTAAAATGAGTCATCAAAATGCAAGGAAATTAGAGGATTGATATGTAGATTATGGGGCCACCTGCTGAAAAGTATAGATTTATTTTCCTTATCATGGATGCATACACTCTTTGAGATTTGGCATTGTAAAACCTCTTAAATTTTTATATGAATGCACACATACACACATTTACAGATCATGAAAATGACTTTGTACTTAAAATAAAGTATCTTCACCCTTAAAAACAAATGAGTCATTATCTTGATCCTCTGTATTACAGTACATTTGAGTCAGTTTCAATAATTAAGGTGATCAAAATGTAAATTTGATAAAATAGTGGCATCACATTAAAATAATAAACATTTTTAATAATTGGTATATTAAATTGGAATTCACATTATAAAAAGACATGCATATGTGTGTGTAAGTTAATATGCATTATACATGGTCACATATACTACAGATTTGATCTATACATGTATACACACATAAAGTATTTTTTTTTTCAATTTTCTTTAAACCAATCATTACTGTGCCAAAATAAAAGGTAAGTTTTACCCTTCAAGAAAATCGGGAAGACGATGTTTTCTATCATGAATCTCTACAACTCCCCCCACCATATGCGATTATTTGCACAAGGTGATTTTCTGGTTCCAAAGGACTGGTCCTCTTTATTTCCTCCGGGTTGCTGGAGAGGGAACCCAAGTGTGGTCCCTTTGGGCCTTCCAATCCCTCTACTGCTACTATAAGTGACAGAATATATAATGCTACCTCTGGCCATGTTGAAAGTCCAGTATAGATACAGAAACTTAGGCAATCTAAAGGTATACCCTGCTTTCTGCGACAGTCACTTTTGGTGCTTGAAATTTCTGTTATTGATGAAAACAATCACTTATTCTGATGACAGTATGGAACAAATTTCCTCTTGTCAAAATTAACATTTGAAGTTACATTTTTCTATTTCACTTATATTATTTCTGTGATGATCAAGTAAATTGTGTCAATAAAGGCATGGCATTTTTCAAAGGGTGAATGAAAAGCCATTTTCTGTGTTTAGAAGTGGTAAACAATATTTGCCACCAAATGCTGCTTTGTTGTTAAACACGTTTTTCTCAAAAGTAGTTAAAGTTGTAAATATATTTATCCATGACAAACAAGCATATGGTTATCTTGCTGAAAGGAAATAAACAGCTGTTGTACCCTAAAGTTATAAATATGTTGGGAAGTACCACTATTTTGGGATTATATAGATGAGGAGTATTATAACTTCTAACTAACTGATATTGTTGTATTTAATTGAATACTTGTCATGATTGGATAAACCTCTAACAATCATAAAGATTTTAGTTGTAGTTATAGTATTTTCATTAAAATTAAAACTAATTATATTATTTTAATGCAATATATAATATCGACCTAAGGTATGGAAAGTTATAGGAACAGAGATTTGAAAATTGCAAGGAAAGCAACTTTTGAAATACATCATTTTGGTGGAGTATGTCTGTTTGTAGAAAGCAAAGTAGAAACCCAGATGTGTCTTTTCATGCCTGTCATTTCCAGTGCTTCCTGTACTTAAACTATGATTTATCACTTTTCACCATCTCTTTGCACTCAAAATCTGGAAATGTGCATTGAGCATACAATAACAATTATTTCTATTCTTTCTTCATACATTCAACTTTCCCTGACCCTTTTAATTTTTCAGTCTAATTAATCTTAAGTTTTGTTGATGGATTAATAAAAAAAATATATTTTTAAATGAATATTTTGATGACCTGATGGACCTAAGGTTACAGGGTGTCTTTCAATTATAAATGTAAAATTCAATTAATTTTTATATAAAAAGATTAACATATAATTTAAGTCTCATATTGACTTTAAAAAATATCTATATTCAATTTATTGAAGTTTCCTCAACTCTAAAGTTTAATTTTCACATGGTAAAAATTAAATATAAAAACTAAATTAATGTTACATAGTGCTTATAATATCATGCTTATTCAATAATGACTTGATATAACATTCAAAGCTATAGGTCAAAAGTTAAATTTACATACCATAATTTTAGTACTACACCTCAGGATATTAAGTATAATCATAAAAGACTTGAACTATGCACACAAAATAGCCAACAACAGATTATTTCTATTCTTTAAATTACTATGTATAATTTGTATTCTGTTGTGCAAGCTACCTCTGAATTAGACTGAAATTCATCTAAAAAATATTTTAGAATAGGTTATAGAATATGTAAGTTTTAAAATGTTCACTAAGAATAATAAGATATATATTAAAATAGCCAGTAATTATTTAATTGTTATTTTCTCATGTTTTCATTTACTCCATTGCTTACTGACCTTTCAGGCACATAAAATAGGATTTAATTTCCTACTTGGTGCATAGTACTTAATATTAGATAATCAATTAGTTATAAATAGAAAACCTATGAAAATTAATGTTGACAACACCATTATTGATAATGTAACAAGTAATTCATAGAATAAAAGGTTAACTTTCATTAATGTCTTCTAAATGAATCTGTGCTTTAATGCTGAATGTGCAACATCAGCAATAGGATTCAGAGAAATCACACAACTTGCTTTAATTTTTTTTTATTTGTAAACTAAGGAAGAGCACTGTTGGGAAAGCCTCATTGCATATTTATGTGAAGACCTTTTATAGTTTCTAATATGTATTTTAAAAAAAATTATAAATATTTTGCAAGTAACAGATTCCTGTAATTACTGCATACATTGTGCATGAAATAGGAAACACTACTATTACTTGAAAAATACCAAAATATTGATTTTGACATATACTGATAATATGATTGACTAGATATATATTATACTCATATTTAAAAGTAGTATCAATTGCTCAATGGTTAAAATATGAACCAGAAAGATTAAATGGGTTCAAACTTATAACTGTGAACAATTTACTTAATCTCTTTATCTTGGTTTCTTGATCTGTATAAAATTGACATAGTAATTATATTTACAGTATTTGGTTCTCATAATTACCTTGAAGTAACCAAGGTATACGTTAAGTATATAAAAATATGCATACTGTTAATATTTTATATATAGATATTTGTGGAATGAATATACTAATTTTTATTCTATGTGTTATTTCTCAAAATATGACTACTCTTGATGATTCAAAAGAATCCTTCTCAGAGAAATTTGAAGTGAAAATATGGGTTAGTGCCTTTTTAAACCTGAAGTAACTGTCTTTGATCAATATAAGTCTTGAGAATAGATATTGAAACAGCAAATGGATGTACTGTTGTTTTCACTACAAATGGATCATAGAAGAGATTTTGCAGAATAACACTCAACTGACGAGATCCTAGCAAGTACATATAAATTCCCTTCAGCATTTCTGATGTCAGTGTGAAGTCTGCCTAAGTGCACAATTTCATGGTTGACTAGTCATTGTCCTTGGTTGAATTTATTTGCAGTGATGGTAAAAAGATCTTTGGTTTTCCAGTTGCTGCTCAGCAGCCATAAATCTATACGGAAAATACCAATTCCGATGAGGTCTTAAACTTTAGATTACACATGTATCTTTAAGGCAAGAGTGCAACAACTCTAAATGCATCAATGTTGCATAATAGAACTTACAAATTAGCTTTTCAGTCAGGAGAGACTGATTCTTCACTCAAATAATTGCTTTTAAAATAAATAAAATATTTATCTATGCACCACAGAAATAAACATTATAAAACTAAAATTAACTTCTTCACATTGAGGACTTAAAAATGTCTAGGCCAAGTTTGTTCAAAATGAAAAGTTTTAAACAATTTGTTTATTTATTTATTTATTTATTTATTTATTTATTTAAGATGGAGTCTCACTCAGCCGCCCAGGCTGGAGTGCAGTGGTACAATCTCGGCTCACTGCAACCACTGTCTCCCGGGTTCCAGTGATTCTGCTGTCTCAGCCTCACACGTAGCTGGAATTACAGGCACTCGTCATCATGCCCGTCTAATTTTTGTATTTTAGTAGAGACTCAGTTTCACCATGTTGGCCAAGATGAATCTATGTATTTTTATTGTTTTTCAGAGTTAGAGTTTGACAAAAGATACAGATCCTCTTGGAGTTTTGTTACACATCTTGATCCTTCCTGATAGGTACTAAGGGTACAAAAACATTCAAGGACTATTGATATTAGAATACATGAAGATTAAAGAAATCAAAACACCCAAATCAATTTAGATATTTGATGTAAAAATTAGGAAATTAGTTATTTGACCCCACCTCAAACTGTGCTTCTTCCTATTTTTTTGTGTAGTTAACGCCATCAGAAGAAGTTAACTCCTGCACATTTATATTAATAACTATGTATTTTTATGCTTATCTCTGAAAAATATACAGACTATTATTTTACAGGGAATTTTTATCTCTCAGAAAATGAGTGTCAGTAATAATTATGACTATTTCTCCACATGTGCAGGCTTGATGAATGATTTGAAGTAAGGCAGGGATTATGTTAAAAATGCAATTCAAATATAAATATTTAATAATAGTGTTTTCCGGAGCACAGACTAGAGCAGCCTGTTCATTGCTCTTGCAGTGGTGTTTATAAGAACAAATTGAGGCTCATATCCGAATTACTGTATTAGTTACCTATTGCTGCATAACAATTTACTCCAAACTTAGTGGAGTATCTCATAGTTTATCAAACTGTTATCTCATAGTTTCAGTAGATTAGAAATAAGCAATGTGCATTAGTTGAGTCGATCTTGTTCAAGTATTTAATGTGGTTGCAGTTAATATACTGGCAAAAGCTACTGTAGGTCTGAAGGTGTAAAGCTTTGAAAGATGCTCTGCCTAAGTGGTTCACTCGGGTAGCTCTGGGCAGGAAGCCACAGCTTTGGTCTTTTGGCCATTGGCAGCCTCAATTCTTTGTCATGCAGGTTTCTCCATAGGCTGCTAAAATATCTTCATGTCATAATAGCTATCTTCCTTGACAGTAACTGCTATGAAACGAGAGCAAAGAGAAAGCCACAGTGGTGTTTATTACGTGGATGCCTAAGTTACAGATCATCACTTCTGCCTTATACTATTCATTAGAAGCAAGTAACTATGTTAAGCCCACACCCGGGGAGAGGGGAATTAGGTTTTACCTCTTGGTATTTGAAGTATCAAACCATGTGTGACCATGTAAAACCCAACCCAGTTCGCCCTCTAGTGACAGACTATGTTTATCCCATATGCAAAATACATTCACCCCCTCGCAAAGGCCCCACAAATTTTATCTTATTACAGAAGCAGCTAGAACTTCAGGATATTGCCATCTAACTCAGTTCCATGTGTAGATGGAACTCATCAGGTGTCGTTCCTTAAGTACATCTTGATTGCACTTCCTCTTGATCTAAAGACTAGTGAATTCAAGATACATATATTTTTTTTTCCCTTCATATAACCCGCATGTAATGATGGACAGATCTAGAATAACACACACAGATAACTCTTCAAAAAGAGAAAAACAGAAGATACATAGTAGTCACACTCTATTCACCATATATCATATGCTCTATGCATATATACAGAATATAATATGCTGTATACACACAAATAAATGTGTGTATGTGTATCACAGATCAAAATAATAAACCTAAAAGTATAAATTTTCTAGAAGAAAGGATATAAAAAGTATTTGAAATCTTCATTAGGCAATTTTTTTTTTAAACTATGGCACCAAATATATGATCTATAAAGTAAAACTTTGATGAATTGACTATCAATATTAAAATCTCTTGAAAGCCTTCAACTAAGAGAAAATATTTGCAAACTACAAGTTTTATTTAAAAAACATGTATCTTTAATATACAAAAACCTCAATAACTAAACAGTTTAAAAAACGAGGAGTGGGTGGATCACCTGAGGTCAGGAGTTCAAGACCAGCCTGGCCACATTGGTGAAACCCTGTTTCTACAAAATACAAAAATTAGCCAGGCATGATGGTAGGTGCCTGTAATCCCAGCTACTCGGAAGGCATGAGAATCGCTTGAGCCGGGGAGGTGGAGGTTGCATTGAGCTGAGATGGCGCCATTGCACTCCAGCCTGGGCATCACAGTGAGACTCAAAAACAAACAAACAACAACCAAAAAAAAAACTCAAAAAAAAAAAAGAGAGAGAGAGAGAGAAATAGTATGAATATTAGTAAACATTTGAAAGGCTGTTGGATATCATTATTTTTAATCATATATTTGATTCATAAATCATAAGCACGGTGATATATCAGCAAATCTGTACTAAGTGGCTGTGTTTAAAAAAATGGTATAATTAAGTGCTTTCTTCATAATTGCCACAAACTGGAAAGAACCCAAAGTCTATTAACTGGTGAACGAAACAATAGCCAGTTATACAATGGAGCATTTCTCAACAATGGAAATGAAGTAACTACTGGTATATGCAAAAGGGCAAGTCAAGCACAAATGCATTATACGAAGTGAAAAAAGCTAGAGAAAATATCATTTACTCTGTGACCAACTTTATGTGACAGAAAAGGCCAAACTGGAGGAACAAAAACCAGGTCAGTTGCAAATGGCTGTGGTTAGGGGCATTGTTGTCTACAAAGTGTAGAGAACGATCCTGTGTAAATTGTTAAGGTATTTTGGAGTGATCGAATTTTTCTAAATCTTTATATTGATTTTAATTATATTAATGTAGATTTTCTTCAAAATGTATATAACTGTATACTAATATTAATTTCAAAATGCATGAATTATTTCTTAACAATTAAAATAAATAATAAAGATGGAAAAATTACTGAAAAACTGTTCTCATTTTCTAAACTGAATAAATCCGTTAGATCGTACTTAATGGGGGAAGAGCTTGTTTCCAGTGAATTAAAAAAAACGAAAAAAAAAAAAAAAAACTACAAATGTTAAAACTGCACTCACCTAAGAAAGGGCCAATGATACTTTGTGTGAATTATTCATGGAAACTATAACACTACAGTATGATCAAGGATCTATTTTTATATGGAATTTCTTATTGTGCCTGTCCACAAGCCTTAGAGTCAAAACAAATATTTATACATGACAAATACTCATGTTTTTTAGTTATCAATACTCTAATATTTTCATTCTTAAATTATTCTGGACCAATTTTCCACCAAACTTTGATCAGCTATTTTTCTACCTGTTTCCCTCTTTAGGGTGGGTAACCGTTAAAATTTCATTTAAATTGAAAGAAAATTTCATTTAAAATGAAAGAAGTCTACTCCATAAATTGTTAAGGGCAATTTATTCTGAGGATACTTCTCAAGTGAAGGATTCTCTTTATTGCACAACCTTCATAACAGTGAATGGGAAAATGTATGTTTTCTAGCTCCTTCTCTGCTTATGTAAAGAATCTGTTTTAAAAACATCCTTCCCTCCGCTCTTCCTTGTATGTTCATGGAACATACAATTACAGTAAATTTTCAATTACAGTAAATTTTCCTGGAAGTAACAGAAAAATATTCAAGTAGTTGAACTCTGATGTTGGGGGAAAATTTAAAAAAAAAAATAAATACTGTTTTAAAAAAAAGAACCATCCTAATCTTCTTGGTCATAAACCAAAGAAGTAAACAAGTTACCACAGAAGAGATTTCATGCCCAACAATCGGTTAAATCTTGGCGTCACACTCAGACTTTTGAAATCCAGCCAAATCAGCATTTGTTCTCCTCCAGTACCCATGCTGAAAGTCAGCCAGTTCCTTAACTTGATCTTAAAAGTCTGTCAAAATCCTGAACCTTTCTAGATTCTAAAAACCATTAAATTCCTTAACTCCTTAGATTCAGGGAGCTTGTTTTCTACAAGTACAATTCTTCCTATTTAGTAGCACATTCAGATTTCTTTCAGATATATACCTGTAAGGGTCCCTTCCCTCAACATCAACCCACAGTGTTTGAAGACAATCTTCAACAAATAACTAGCCCAAACTCGTAAGTGAGTAGCTGGAGAATTACTACAAAGCAACTAATCATAATATAGCTTTTAGTTAAAGTAATGGTTTGGACTATGGTTTTAGCATATCAAAGGAGAAAAAATAAGTAAAATCATCAAGTAGTAGAACAGCCTGAAGGAGAAAAAACTATACAGCAGAAAAGTCACCAAAGAGTAAGCATTTGATCAAAACAATATTACAGTCACTTAAAGAATATTTTAACATTTTGATTATTCCAGACCCTTGGCCAGATTTGGGACCCGCCTCCATCTTTTATGCAGTTCAGATAGCATAAAGTGTGAGTCAGTGCCTGATAACATAATAATGATACTATGGTCAGGTTCTGCCTGATGGGCACATTCTTGAAATTATACTTCTTCAATTCCCAGTTATAAGTTATCACGCATCATTTGGTTACACAACATACCATACTCTTTTTTTATGGACCCCCACGTGAATTTTCACGCATCATTCACTGAAGATGTTTACATATTTTATAATTTTATTTATGTTAATGAATTTTTTCCAAGTCAAATGTTATTCAATCTTCAAATAATCTTCATCTATTTCTTGTTTTCTCTTCCCCTCTTGTACCTCTTGTGAATCTTATTCACTTTAAAATCCCCTAAATGACAGCTCTTAGACTGGTAAAGGCATCCATTGCTGGGAGGGTGGTACACCCCAACTCCAAGAGAAGGAAGTTCTTATGCTGGGGAATCTTCACCTGGCTGTTCATTTGTGTGCCTTAAGTAAGTGTGTTGCAGTCTCTGAACTCTGAGCCATTCTCGTAAATTATTATTGAATTTGAGGAGGAGGCTGTGGAAACCCCCAATTTATAGCTGGTCAGTCAGAAGTGCAATAGACACAGCTCTTGCAACTGGCTTCTAAAAGTGGGAAAGTGGGTGAGGGGACAGTCTTGTGAGATTTAATTCTTTAGCGGTGAGGTCTGTGCTAACTATGGTTAGCTAGTATTATAAATGATTTAAATGTTGAATACCCAGTTGATGTCTGGAGAATCAGTCAACTGGTTGTTGGTGCTAAAAATCTCACAGAACAAAGTCCACATAAACTATCAAAATGATTACAAAGATGGAATTATTCTTATGACTAAAATAAGTTTTAAACAAAAAAAATACTATGGGTTTAATTTTATTTCCTACTCTCTATTCTAATTTTATTTTTGAACCTCCAAGAGTTTTGTATTTCTTACCTTCCTAAAATTGCTGCCATCTTGACATATGCAAAACTAAACAGAGAAAAAGCCAAAATGATGAGTAATGGGTTGTGCAGGATTCAGGTGGTGAATGATTGATTATTGTCAAGTATAGTAAGTAGCTGCAAAATCCAATGTATATAAGCTAGATGAATAATGTTGAAAAGATTTTTGTTATTAACTTCATCATATATTATGTTTCATAATTCTTGTGAATGTAATTATTGCATAGATGATTGCATAGATGATTTTTGACTTTTAATACATTTTGCAAAACTAATGCATTATATGACTTTCTTATAAGCTGGCATCACCTCACTCATTATTCTGTTATTTTGTATATTGACATTATATGAAAATACACTGGTATTATTTGATATCTAGGCATTATTAAAATTTTATTGTAACTAGTAATACCATCTATATTAGTGCCTTAAATAAGGAACTAAGTCTGTCTGTACAGTTAGGATAATCAATCCAGGACAATTGGCAGTATTACTTTACTGGAATACCTTACGGTTCCTTTTTTTTTTTTTTAATTTTTTTGTAAAAACTGTGGATGGGAGCATGAAAAGAGCTATCAGTGCTTATCAATTGCTAAAACACAAATATCTGGTAATAATAGGTGACTATCAGAGATGATTAACTATTTAACTCCTTTTCTATCTGGTTTGTTTGTTTATTTATTTATTTATTTATTTATTTATTTATTTATTTATTTGTCTATTGAGACATAGTCTCACTCTGTCGCCCAGGTTGAAGTGCAGTGGCATGATCTCAGCTCACTGCAACCTTCACCTCCCAGGTTGAAAGCATACTCCTCCCTCAGCCTCCCAAGTAGCTGGGATGACAGGTAGGTGCCACCATGTCCGGTTAATTTTTGTATTTTTGGTAGAGAGGTGGTTTCACCGTTTTGGCCAGGATGGTCTGGAACTCCTGGCCTCAAATGATCCCTCTGCTTCCACCTCCCAAAGTGGTGGGATTACAGGCATGAGCCATTGCACGTGGCCTTCTATCTGGTTCTTGCATGCTGATATGATCTTTCTGTTTTTGTCAGTTTCTAAGATTTTAGGAGCCTATTGCTTTCACATACTACAGGAAAAAAAAATGCATCAGATAATGTAGATCTCTAAACAGAAATATATATAAAGGGGCCAGGCGTGGTGGCTCACTCCTGTAATCCCAGCACTGTGGGAGGCTGAGGTGGGCGGATCATGAGGTCAGGAGTATGAGACCAGCTGGTCCAACATAGTCAAACCCCGTCTGTACTGAAAATACAAAAATTATCTGGGCGTGATGGTGCACGCCTGAGAATCACTTGAACCCGGGAGGTGGTGTTTCAGTGAGCTGAGATCACGCCATTGTACTTCAACCTGAGTGACAGAGTGAGACTCCTTCTCAAAAAAATAAAAAAAAATAAAAAAAATAAAATTTAAAAAGAAACATACATAAAGAAGCAATTTCTGTGTGTATGCATCTCATATTTGTTACATATGCTTAAAATATTCTTTATACTTATCATTAATTTGAATACATATCCCTTTATTTACGTGTTGTATTATTTTCCCCTGTGAATTTCCAAGGTAAAAATCTCATTCATAAATGCCACATTAAAAATATCACTACAGCAGCAACTTGTTTCAATTGATATTCATTATCAATATATTTCCTTTTTAGTTTTCCCTGCTCCTGGATATTGCACTTTTTCATTTTTTTAAATTAGAAATTCTATCGGGAAAATCACATTTTCAAAAGCTACATATTTATTTAAACTGTCTTGCAGATTTATAAGAGCCAATTTATTTCAATTTAAATTTCAAAACACATATTTTTCATCTAGTTTTTTTCACTGCTTTTTTTTAGTTAACTAGCATTGCTACATTAAGGTACTGCTTCAATCATTTAAGAAGGCTCTAAAGAGGACATTTTTGAAAACTTGGTGTGGTTGATTTAATATTTGGAACCGGTAATTACAAAATCATGCTTGAAAAATAATACATATTTAGGCCTCCAAGTAATTTTGGGGAAATTTCCAGAACTAAAGCATTTTACAGATATGGGCTACATAACTTAGGTAGGTATGATAAAAACCTTTGTTTGGGCGAATGTTTGTGCTACAAAGGAATTATCATTAAACATTAAATTCCAAAAATGATGGAACCCTAAAACTGAAGTCAAATGCTATTATAAGGATTGACTTATTGTGTGGGAGTATTACTTTCTCTCTCTGTATCTCCATTTCTTTTTTGGTAAATTGGAGGAGACATTGACATTCTCTAAACTTAAGAAGCAAAATTTGAATATAAATACAATCTGTGTGATACTCTGTGTTTTCTGGAAAAAATCAAAATGGGCTTTTTTGGTGGTTAATATGAACTCAAATTATTATGGTGAGATATGAAACAACTACTTTATCATATGTAAATTCGAGTGTCAAGGATTGGAAAGATAAGCTAACTAGCAAGTTCGGCAACCTAATTGTGAAAGTTTTGCATTTTTTAGAACATAATTTAGTTGAAACAGCTTTCTTTTTATAAGGAATTTAGAGAAATATTCACATTTCATTTCTTTGGACTGTCAGTCTGAACTTGCAAATCAAAAGAAATTCTGAAAGTAGAGTTTGATTGTCTAAAACCAAGTATTCAAAATTATGGAAATACACCTCCAAAGAAATGAAGGAGAAATCATAATGAAGCTGCTTTCTCCTTTGAATATATTCTTCTAAAATGTTACAAAATAGAATATATAATAACTTAAAATGTTCTTATTTAAAGTTGAAAATTCTGCTACCTCAAGTAATCAGAAAACTTTACACTAACTTTCTACATAAATTTTTCAGTAAAAATGGATAATGTTCATCTTGACCAAAGCAAGAAAATATGACAAATTACTTCATAAACAGACAAAATATTTTTTCTCAAAACAAACTGATGATACGTCAGAGCTTACGTTGAATTTGTGCAAATTTGGCATTTCTGATGACACTGTTATTTAATTATATAACTTATTCAAAGAACTCAAAAGTTAAAGATTATATATCATCTGATAGTAATTAGTAATCATTGCTGGATTTCATTCCAATTTTTATACAGATGAAAAATACAAGAAATTAAAAGAAAGAAACGTTACTAAAATACTGAAACTAAAAATAAGAGCTAGCCATTTACCAACATATCAGGGACATGGGGACAATTTCTCATGATTGCAACATCACTGCCATTGATATTTTTCTGGAATGTGCATGCTATACTGTTTATTGGATGAATGCGTAGATGGTTATACAAGGGTTGGGAGAAAATTTTATTTACCCTACATTCTTTCTTAAATTGAAAACCTGAGGGATCAATTAATTGAGAAAATGAGTAATATGTCATGATATTATAAAAAATGAATTTTTACTGGGTGAAATGCTCATCTCTCTTCCTCATTCAGTCCCCAGCTATGGTAACACTTAAATCAGCCTAATCATTGCAAATGCCCTTGGAAGATCTAACTTCCATTATTCAAGGGAAGTTTGTTTAAAGATGATAATGTATTGTGTCTGGGGATACACAGTGACCTCAAGCAAATTATTTGATGGGCCAAGAAGAACCATTGGAATAGATAATTGATAATTTTATAAATCACGTGTTATACTTTTACAACCAATTATGAACAGCATCTAACAGTGTTTGGTGTTTAAGATAGTCTGAAAGATAGCAGAAGAGATCACAAATATTATTTGAATAATACTCTATATAATTCAAAGTCTTGAAAATATTCCTAAATTTAACCCTATCTATACAAATTTAAAAGTAGTAAAGCAGCTCTACATCTTTTGAAAAGTTTGAAAAAAAAGTCTTAAAAATGAAAGAAATGTCAGCCAGTTATATTTTATTTCTACAAATTAAAAGCCATTTTAATTACAGGCATTTTTTAAAAAAGGATTGTGAGTTAGTTAACCAAAGGCTGCCATTCCTCTGATATGCTTTAGAAGAAATACACACACACACACTCACACACACACGTACACATGAATGTTCACATGCACACAGCACACACATTTGTTGTATTCTGATGAATTAATTGAAGGAAAAAAAGAAACTTACATATACTGCATGCTTCCTAGGGACAGTGATGGAAAAAATCAACAGAGGAAGAAAATGTCATTTTCTATGGTTATTATGATCTTAAATTGTGATTACCATTGGTTATGCTTCTTTATTTCCTAAGAAATTTATTATAAAAATTTCATGGCCGGGCGCGGTGGCTCAAGCCTGTAATCCCAGCACTTTGGGAGGCCGAGACGGGCGGATCACGAAGTCAGGAGATCGAGACCATCCTGGCTAACACAGTGAAACCCCGTCTCTACTAAGAAATACAAAAAACTAGCCGGGCGAGGTGGCTGGCGCCTGTAGTCCCAGCTACTCGGGAGGCTGAGGCCGGAGAATGGCGTGAACCCGGGAGGCGGAGCTTGCAGTGAGCTGAGATCCGGCCACTGCACTCCAGCCTGGGCTACAGAGCGAGACTCCGTCTCAAAAAAAAAAAAAAAAAAAAAATTTCATGCACACAGTAAAGTTGAAATAATTTTATAATAAATAGCCACATACACATTACTAGATCTACAGTAAATGTATTATTAAGCTTAATTTATCACATACATATTCATCTATCTACCCCACTATGCATCCATCATTTGTCTGACTATGCTACCCATTTAAAAATTAATTGTTGACATCAGAACACTTACTCCAAAATAATTCATTATACATGTGATTAACTAAAGTTTGCTTTTATTTATAGACAATTTTTAAAGCAGAAATGTAAAGACAATGAAATGCAAAAATGTAAGTATCACATTAAGTTCTGACAAATATACACATTGGTATAATCCTAAAGCTTATCAAGATATGAAACATTGGCAATACCCCACAAAATCCTGTGAGTTTCCTTCTTGACCCCTAAACACAGAAGCAGTCACTGCTCTGACTTTTCCCTCCATACAATGGTTTTTCCTGTTTTAGAGTTTCATATAAATGGGTTCATGAATTATATCTTCTTTGTGTATAGCTTTGTTCATTTTAGCATATTTTTGGAGACTTATTCATGTTGTGAATTAGAACTTTCTTTTTGTTATTTTTTATTTTTCTAATTTTTGAAAACCAAATTGTATTGTGGACATTTAATGTATAGAAAGTGATGCTATGTGACACATATAAGCAGTAAAATGGATACTATAAGTAAGCAAATTAATGTATCTATCGTCTCACATAGTTACCTTACCAATATTTTTTTTTTTGTTTTGTAGAAGGAGCAGATAATTAACAACTGCCAGCCAGTTATACTCTTTTTTTTTTTTCTCCACAAATTAGAAGCCATTTTAAGTGTATGCATTTTTTTTTAAGTGTTGTAACTAAGTTTACTAGGGGTTGTCATTCATCTGACATACCTTAGAAGAAACACACACACACACACACACACACACACACACACACAAAAGAATGTGCATGTTCATAATCCATTATATAGATACATGTGTTCCATTGTATAAATATGTTAGATTTTTCTTATCCATTCCATATACTCAGTTTTGCATGATATTAATAAAGCTGCTATTCAAATTCTTGAACAATTTTTAGAGTGTGTGTTTCCATTAATCTAGAATAAACATTAAATGTGAAATTCTGGAGTCGTGTAATAGTGTTTACTTTTTTAAAAATATGAAACTGTCAGAAATTTGTATGACTATTGTTATAATAGTCGATATTGTGTTGTTCCAGATTCTCACTAACATTTTGGGTTCTCAGACTTTATAATTTTTGTTACTGAGGTGGAAGTACACTGAGGTCACATTATTGCTTAATTTGTAACTCCAGGGTGAAAAATTGTTTTGAATACTTCGGTATATGTGTACTTTATTTTATAGTTATATATCTTTTTTGTGAACTGTCTATTAAAGTTTCTCATTGCTATTATGGTGGTGGAGTGTTACTGTTATTTGTAGCTGAAATAGCAATCCTCTGTAAGATATACGTTTCGAAAATATATTTTGTAATCTGTGGATATCCTTTTAATTGAGACAACATTATTTTGGGTAATTTTTTTTTTTTAATAATCTTATTTATAGCTTTTTAATTTATGAAGTAAAAAAAAAAGCTTTTGCATATCCCTAAATTGCAAAGATCATTTATAATGTTTTAAATTATAATTTTAGCTGACATAATCCAATTTATGATATATATCAAATTAATATTTATATATGTTGTAAGTTAGGATTCCAAGTTTACTTTGGTTACATATGGCTATCCAACTGTTCTAGCATCATTTCTTGAAGACTCTTTTTCCATTGGTTAGCTTGGACAAAATTAAAAATACATACAACAAATATGATGATGGTTGAACTGTGGGTGTACTTATGACTTTTTTATTCTACTATATTTTTCCATTTGTCAAGCTTTATGACAATATTACTCTCTTTATTTTAGCTTTATATTAAGTATAGAAATTACACAATGTGACTTAACCAAATTTGTTTTTTTTAAACAAGACTGTTTTCTATCTTCTATATTCTTTACATTTCCATATGTATTTCAGAATCAACCAATCAATATCTACCAAAAAAAGATTATAATATTATCAGATTACAATATCTTTACATCTAATTTGGAAACAATAACATAATACTTAATTTTCCAACACAAAAATAAGATAAATGAGAACACGTTCTCTCTCAATTTATTTGGTCTTTTTTTAATCAACAATATTTCATAGTTTGCAAGTATAAATATCTTGCATATATTTGGTTAAATGTTTTTCTAATTGTTTTAAATGTTATTATAATCAAGCGTTTTACATTTTTACTTTATAATGGGTTGTCATGAGTGTTTTAAATGTTGTTGAACTGACTCTGAGCAAGATAGAATCACAGATCTAGATTTATCATCCCATTGGAAATAATTTTTAAATAAAAATCTTCCATATTTAATAACAACTATACACCCACATATTTAAAAATGCTATGTCTCATTCCTCCCAAATTAAGAATACTACACCAATATACATTAAAATGACCTATGACTGTGTTGCAATGGAGTTTCTTCAGGAAAAACGAACAGACGGGTTAAATGCAGAAAACACCTTAGAAGACTTTCGTTGTAAAGAAAAACAGTAGAAAGGATCAGTAGAAGGTTATATGTACTTTAAAAAAATGTTTATATTCCTTTTATTCATGTTTATTATTACAAGTTTTTTATATCTATAACCCAAAGAATAAAGAGGGTGAACATTTGATGCTGGTTAGAAAGAGGATAATTTCAGTAATAGAGAATAGAATCTAGTGCACAAAAGGAGAGTGAGAGTGTAAATGGGCTGTCTCTCATGATAGGGCGGAAAGTAGGGCAGTGTTCAGGAAAACAGATTGATAATTGCGGAGGTGGCAGGGTCTCTTCAGTTTGCTTCTATTTTGTCAATGAATACAAAGAAGATTGTGAAAAGAGGATGTAGATAAGATGCAGAATTTTGATGAGATAGAGAAATCTTAATAGTTGATAAGGACAGTGGAGGAATAACTAGGTTTTGGAAAAATAGTAGATTGCAAGTTTTCTTTCTCGTTAACTTTTATTTTAATTATAGGGGTATAGGAGCAGGTTTGTTATATAGGTAAATACATGTCATGGGGGTTTGTTGTGTAGACTGTCTTATCACTCAGGCATTAAGCCTACTATCCATTAGTTATTTTTTCTGAATCATCTCCCTCCTCCCATCCTCTATCCTCAGGTGAGCCCCAGTGTGTACTGGTCTCCTCTATGTGTCCATGTGTTTGCATCATTTATCTCCCACTTATAAATGAGAACATATGGTATTTTGTTTTCTGTTTCTGCATTAGTTTGCTAAGGATAATTGCTTCCTGCTCCATTCATGTTACTGCAAAGGACATGATCTCATTCTTTTTTATGTCTGCATAGTATGCCATGGTGTGTATGTACCACATTTTCTTTATCCAGCCTATCATTGATGGGTATTTAGGTTGATTCCATGTCTTTGCTATTGTGAATTGTGCTGCAATTGAACATACATATGCATGTTTCTTTATAACAGAATGATTTATATTCCTTTGCGTATATACCCAGTAATGGGATTGCTGGATCAAACGGCATTTCTGTCTTTAGGTCTTCGAGGAGTCACCACGCTGCTTTTCACATGGTTAAACTAATTTACACTCCCACAAACAGTGGAAAAGTGTTCCTATTTCTCCACATTCTCTCCAGTGTCTGTTGTTTCCTAGCTTTTTAACGATAGTCATTCTAACTGACTTGAGATGGTATCTCATTGTGGTTTTGATTTGCATATCTCTAATAACCAGTGATGATGATCTTTTTCCCATATGTTTGTTGACTGCCTAAATGTCTTCTTTTGAGAAGTGGCTGCTCACGTCCTTTGCCCATTTTTTATGTGGTTGTTTGTTCTTTTTTTCCGCAACCCCACCAGCATCTGTTATTTTTTTATTTTAATAACAGCCATTTTGACTAGTGTGAGATGGTATCTAATTGTGGTTTTGACGTGTATTTGATGTGTATTTCTCTAATCATCATGACATTGAGCTTTTCTTCATATGCTTGTTGGCCACATATATGTCTTTTTTTTTTTTTTTTGAAATGTGTCTGTTCATATTCTTTGCCCACTTTTTAATGGGGATTTTTTTTTTTATTGGAAATTTGTTTAAGTTCTTTATAGATGCTGGGTATTAGACCTTTGTCAAATACATAGTTTGTAAATTTGTTTCTCTTTCTGTAGGTTGTCTGTTTACTCTGTTGATAGTTTCCTTTGCTGTGCAGAAGCTCTTCAGTTTAATGACATTACATTTGTCAGTTTTCACTTTTTTTGCAATTTTTTTTTGTGTCTTAATCATAAAATCTTTGCCCATTCCTTTGTCCAGAATAGTATCGCCTTGGTTGTCTTTCTGAATTTTTATAGTTTTCAGTCTTACATTTAAGTCTTTAAACCATTGTGAGTTAACTTTTGTGTATGATGTAAGGAAGGAGCTCAATTTCAATTTCCTGTATATGGCTAGCCAGTTATGCCAGTATCCTTCATTGAATAGAATATCCTTTCGCCGTTGCTTATTTTTCTTTACTTTGTAGAAAATCAGATAGTTGTAGGTGTGTGGCTTTATCTCTGGCCTCTCTATTCTGTTCCATTGGTCTGTATGTCTGTTTTTGTATCATTTTCATACTGCTTTGGTTACTGTAGTGCTGTAGTATGGTTTCAAGTTGCATAGTGTGATGCCTCCTGATTTGTTCTTTTTGCTTAGGATTGCCTTGGCTATTTAGGCTCTCTTTTTGGTTCCATATGAATATGAAAATATTGTTTTCTAGTTTTGTAAAAATGTCATCGGTAGTTTAATATAAATAGTATTAAATCTGTAAATTGCTTTGGGCAGTATGGTCCTTTTAAAAATATTGATTATTCATATCCATGAGCATGGAATTTTTTTTTATTTGTGTCATATCTGATTTCTTTGAGCAGTGTTTTGTAGTTCTCCTTGTAGAGATCTTTTACCATACTGGCTAGCTGTATTCCTAGGCATTTTGCTCTTTCTGTGGCAACTGTGAATGGCATTGTGTTCCTCATTTGACTGTCAGCTTGACTGCTGTTGGTGAATAAGTATACTAGTGACTTTTATACATTGATTTTGTATTCTGAGATTCACTGAATTTGTTAATCACCTTAAGGAGCTTTGTGGCCAAGATTATAAGGTTTCTTGATGTAGAATCATGTCTTCTGCAAAGAATAATATTTTGAATTCCTTTTTTCTAATTTGAATGTCCTTTATTTCTTTTTCTGACCTAATTTATCTGCCCAGGACTGCCAATACTATGCTAAATAGGAGTGGTAAGAGAGGGCATTCTTGTCTAGCACTGGTTTTCAAGTGGGATACTTCTAGATTTTGTCCATTCAGTATGATAGCTATGGATTTGTCATATGTGGATCGTTATGTTGAGGTAAATTCCTTCAACACCTAGTATTTTGAGAGTTTTTTGTTTAACATAAGGAGGTGTTGAATTTTATCAAATGCCTTTTCTGCATCTGTTGAGATAATAATGAGGTTTTTGTTTTTAGTTCTATTTATGTGATGAATCACATGTATTGATTTGCATATGTTGAACCAACCTTGTATCCCAGGAATAAAGCCTACTTGATCATGGTGGAAAAGCTTTTTTATGTGCTGCTCTATTTGTTTTGCAAATATTTTGTTGAAGATATTTGCATCAATGTTCATCAGGGATATTGGCCTGAAGTTTTCTCTTCTGTTGTTGTGTTTCTGCGAAGTTTTGGTATCAGGATGATGCTGGCTCATAGAATGACTTAGAGAGGAATACCTCCTCCTACCATCTCTTCTTTGTACATCTAGTAAAATTTAGCTATGAATCTGTCTGGTCCTGGGTTTTCATTTGGTTGGTAAGCTATTTATTACTGATTCAGGTTTGGACCTCATTATTTGTCTGTTCAGAGATTTATATTTTTTCTGACTCAGTCTTGGGAGGATGTATGCATTCAGAAATGCATTCATTCCTTCTAGATTATCTAATTTATATGCATAGATGTGTTCATAATATTCTCTGACGTTTACTTGTATTTCTGTGGGGTTGGTGGTGTTATCCCCTTAAGTCATTTCTAATTGTGTTTATTTGTATCTTCTCTCTTTTCTTTTTTATTAGTCTAGGTATCAGTCTGTTTATTTTATTATTTTTTTTTTCAAAAATCCAATTCCTGGATTTGTTAATCTTTTGAATGGGTTTTCACGTTTCAATCTCTTTCAGTTCAGCTCTAATTTGAGTACTTTTTGTCTTGTCCTTGCTTTGGGGTTGATTTCTTCTTGGTTCTCCAGTTATATTAGTTGTGATGTTAGGTTTTAAAGTTAAATTTTAGCTTTATGATGTAGGTATTTACTTCTACAAATTTCTCTCTTAACACTGCCTTAGCTGTGTTCCAGGGATTCTTGTATGTCATATCTTTGTTCTCATTAGTTTTAAAGAGCTTCTTGATTTCTGCCTTAATTTCTGCATTTACCCCAAAGTCATGGAGGAGCAGGTTATTCAGTTTTCATGTAATTGTATGATTTTGAGCAAATTTCTTAGTTTTGATTTCTAATTTGATTGCACCATGGTCCAAGAGTACCATCATCATGATTTCGGGATTTTTTTTTGCATTTGGTAAGGAGTGTTTTGTGTCTGATTATGTGACTGATTTTCGAGTATATGTCATGTGGAAGTGAAAAAAGTGTGTATTCTCTTCCTTTTGGTTAGAGAGTTTTGTGATGTCTATCAAGCCCATTCAATCCAGTGCTGAGTTCAGATCCTGAATTTTTTTTTTTAATTTTCTGGCCTGATAATCTAATAATTTCAGTAGTGTGTGAAAGTCTCCCACTATTATTATGTGAGAGTCTAAGGCTCATTGAAGGTCATTAAGGACTTGCTTTATAAATCTGGATGCTCCTGTGTTGGGTGAATAAATAGGATGGTTAGGTCTTCTTATTGAATTGAATGCTTTACCTTTATGGAATGTCTTCCTTTGACTTTTTTGATCTTTGTTGGTTTAAAGTCTGTTTTTTCTGAAATTAGAATTGCAAGCCCTGCTGTTTTTTGCCATTTGCTTCATAGATTTTTCTTCATTCCTTTATTTTGAGCCTATGGGTGAAATT
Source organism: Macaca mulatta (assembly GCF_049350105.2). Classification (NCBI taxonomy): domain Eukaryota; kingdom Metazoa; phylum Chordata; class Mammalia; order Primates; family Cercopithecidae; genus Macaca; species Macaca mulatta. The sequence goes on from NC_133411.1 coordinate 29,325,698, forward strand.
GCATGTGAGATGAGTCTCTTGAAAACAACATGCTACTGGATCTTGAATCTTTATCAGGCTTGCTACTCTGTGCCTCTGAATTGGTCATTTAGCCCTATTACATTCAAGGTTAGTGTTGACATGAGTCCATTTTGATCCTGTCATCATGATACTAGCTGGTTATTATGCAGAGTTGTTTGTCTGGTTGCTTTACTGATCTGTGTACTTCAGCGTGTTTTCGTAGTGGCCAGTAATGGTCTTTTCTTTCCATGTTAGTGTTTCCTTCAGGAGCTCTTTTAAGGCAGGTCTACTGGTAACCCACGTTCCTCAGCATTTGCTTGTCTGAAAAGAATCTTATTTCTCCTTCACTTATGAAGCTTAGTTTGGCCCGATATGAAATTCTAGGTTAGAATTGCTTTTCTTTAAGAATGTTGAATAGTAGTAGCCCTGAATCTCTTCTGGCTTGTAGAGTTTCTGCTAAGAGGTCTGCTGTTAGTCTGATGAGGTTACCTTTGTAGGTAAACAGACCTTTCTCTGTTACTGTCTTTAACATTTTTTCTTCCATTTCTACCTTAGAGAATCTGCTAATTATGTGTCTCTGTAATGATCTTCTTGTGAAGTATGTTACTGAGGCTGTCACTATTTCTTGAATATGAAAGTTGGACTCTCTAGCTAGGTTGAGGAAGTTCTCATGAATTATATCAAAATGTGTTTTCCAAGTTGCTTTTCCTCTCCCCATCTCTTTCAGAAATACCAATGAATCATAGATCTGGTCTCTTTACATAATTTCACATTTCCCAGAGGTTTTGTTCATTTCTCTTCATTGTTTTTTCTCTGTTCTTATCTGTCTTCTTTAAGAAAGCCACTCCTCAAACTCTGAGATTCTTTCCTCCACTTGGTCTGTTCTCTTATTAATATCTGTGATTACATTATGGAGTTATTTTAGTGTGCTTTTTAGCTCTATCATGTCAGTTACATTATTTTGTATACTGGCTATTTTTCTGTCAGTTCCTGTTTCATTTTATTGTGATTCTTTGCTTCCTTGAATTAAGTTTCAATGTATTCCTGCTTCTCAATGATCTTCATTCCTCTGCATATTCTGAATTCTGTTTCTGTAATCTCAGACATCTAGCCTGGTTCAGAACCCTTGCTGGAGAGGTGTTGTAGTTGTTTGGAGAAAAACAGGCAATCTGACTTTTTGAGTTGTCAGAGTTCTTGCACGGATTCTGTTTCATTTTGTGGGTTCATGTTCCTTCAATCTTTGTATTTGCTGACCTTTGGTTGGGTTTTTAAAAAATTGTCCTTTTATCCTATTTTATGAAATGGAAGGTTTGGTTGTGATATAAGGTGAATTCAGCCAACTGGCTTTACTTCCTGAAGATTTTGGATGGCCAGTGCTCAGCTCCCAACTCCTGGACTTTATGCTCTAACTCTTGGGAACTTATGTCAGGACTGTCTTTGTACTTTGGCTTCTCAAGTTTAGGGATCCACTGCACTGAGATGGGGCAAGGTGCTCTCCAACTGCGGGTCACTACACTTTGATGGGTTGTGTCAGCCGAAGTGTTTCATAGTGTGATAGCAGTGGAATTTGTACTCATTTGCATGTGCCAGCAGCAGTGGCAAGGGCAGCATGGCAGGGTGCGCACTCGTCAGCTGCATCTGGGTGATAGCAGGTGTCGGAGGGCCTGCCTCTTTGCAGACATTTACCCAATAGCAGAGGCAGCACATTTTATGGGAATAGGGAACCCTGCTGGCAACTGTATGCACACTCTTGCTGTTTGTGGTGTCAGCAAAGGGGTAAGGTACTGGTGGGCACAGATCTGTGTGCGTTTTTTGTGTGCTACAGGCAGGAATGGAAACTCTGGGCAAGTGAGGGTCTGCTGTTCTCTGTTCCTAGTTTCAGTCCAGCAGCAGTATTGTCCCAGTGGACTTGTGCTGACAGGGGTGAGGCTGCCTGGCTTTGTGCCTGCCAAGGCTCAGACTGTAACTGAAGTCCAGCAGGTTAAGGGGGCACAAAGTGCACTACTGCTACAGCGGTGAGAGTGTAGGGTGCACACACACACACACACACATACACACCACAAGCTGGCAGGGCAATTAAGATTAAACCCACCTATGCACACATGCACCAGCAACATGATGTGGAGGGTTGTGGTTGGCTGGGGGGAAGCCACAGTGTGGGTACGAAGTGGGCAGGCTGGTGCATGGCTGTAGGGGCTGCTCCACTGGAGTTCTTCTCTGGTTAGGCATGGTCCACCAGCACAGGATCTATGGTGTGGGCCCCCAGTGCAACCAAGATTGCTCTGCAAGCAGATCTGACCAGGTGATGGCCCCAGGAGAGGCCAATACACCAAAGGGTGCTCAGGTCATACTAGCACCATCTAATAAGCAAGACCACCCTGTAGAGTTTAGGTCCCACACTTCACCTCAGGCTAAAGTCTCTTATGGGTACAAGCTGAGTCTAGGAAGATGGACTTCCTTGGCCATGCTCTGCTATAGATGTTCCCATATCAAACCTTCTGGACTTTGCTTCAGCTGGCGTGTTGCCCCTACCATTTCTGTAAGCAGTGCTCTCTGCCACCGCAATTGTCTGTGGTTGTCAAGGGGAGTTGAGAGATCTGTGGCGGGAATGAGTTGCTCCTAACCAGTTAGACTCACTCGTTTCCCCAGAATTGTTAGGTGTCGGGAATGAGATGTGGTGCACAGTAACTTTGTGCAGAGTTTCTAACTTTCTCCCTCTTCAGCTTAGCTTCTGTGTCTTCCCTCTGTCCACTTTAAATACCTGTCTTCTGAAGATTGGTTAGGAGTGTGCCAGTTGTCTTGTTGGGAGAAGCTGAGGCAGGGCTTGCATGTCTGACATAATATAAAGGAGTCTTGGAACATGTTCGGGGTCCAGGGTCTAAAACCCCTTGTAGCCTTTGGAACACCAAGCTCTGTGTTAAAGCGTAGAAGGCTGCCCTGCCACACCATTATCTAAGCCCAGGGCACAAAACCCCTCGTAGCTTGGATAGAATCCAGGGCTGAGGGCATAAAACCCCTTGTGGCCTCTGGAATGTGTCCAGACTTGCTGGCTCCTTGCTTCTAGCACTCCCAGGCTCATAGATCGACTGTATCTTAAACTAGAAGAACATGTTCCCCATTATTTCAAATAGCAGAACATGTTCCATAAGCTTCAAAGGAAATGCTAAACCATCACAGCTATAGATCATATGCTTGATGAGCCGCTACCTTTCAACCCCCACAGCCTCACTACCTGCTTCTTTGTTTGATCACTAATAAATAGTGTGAGCTTCCAGAGCTCGGGACCTTCATGGCCTCCATACTAGTGTTGGTCCCCTGGTCCCACTTTATGCACACTTAACTCATTCTTTTGACTCTGCCGGACTTTGCAGCCCTCAAGGCCTGGTGTTGGGTCTGACCACCCCAACATGTCTCAGTCCCTCAATGGTAGCAGTTCCACCTGGCTGCATCTAGTCTGCCACATTGCCCTCAAATCCACACTTTTTTCTTGTATGGTATTCATACATTGAAAGTGTTATTAGCCAATGCTAATGTGTGCATTTTATTTTAGGCTGTGTTGCCAAAGTATAGTTATTATTAATAGTTATATTAATGATGAGATGAGTTGTATTTGACCATCAGGGTTTTGTTAAACAAATAATAGATGGAAATCCTAAAGCAATGCTGTACTATAATGGTATTATTATTAATACCTGTTATTTAATGTCAGATGAAACAACTTCTCATCTTTTCATCATCCATAACAGAAAAGGATTATTTTTCAGTTATTAATATGTAACCTGGACTGATTTTGCTCTGTTTTTCATATGCTCTTAGGAGCTGCATGCAGATTTCTACCTATATATCTCTGCATTACCTAGAAATACTGTAGTATCAACAAATCTGGTAGTTTTGCTTCTATTACTGCCTTTCCCATCATGTTACCCACATTATTATCAAAGCGAGTCATTAAAACAAAGACAACTAACCCTGATAATTCTATAAAGATGTCTTAACAAGCTCTGCAGAGCTGTTATCTAGAGAAGCAATAATAACTAGTTAAAATCATAAGGTTAAAATCTCTGGACATTGTTCTAAGTGCATTCAACAGGTGAGAAAACATTTAATCAAGAAAGTCTATAAAATCAATGTAAAGACTGTAAGAGGCTTTGGCACTTGAGCTATAACTGACTCACTCTCTACTCCTACTTACATCTTAGCATAACTTCACTCTGAGTAAGTATGACCAAAAGAAAGGGTTCCCCCTCCCCACCATCTCTCAGTAAAATTGCGATAGTATCTCCTCATGTAAGAAAGGCCACTACTAGCATTCCTCATTTCCTCAACTCTGTGCTGACCAGGCTAAGTTACAGGTGAGTAACCAAGAGGTCAGTGGTTTCCTTTCTTCACTTAGAAAGAGGACTGAAGCTTTACTCTTGAAATAACTGAGAATAATGAGGCACTGATCATTCTCTCCCCAGAATGCTGGTAGGGAGAAGGTGCTATGCCAGGAGATGTAAGCAAATAAAAAAAAGAGGCTATTGCCCTTACCCAGAACCCTGATGATAAAGGTAGATGTACTTTTTGGAGCAGTGTGCTACTGAATTCTCTCCTAGCTCCAGAAAAGTGGCTTGAAGATTTTGTCCAAAGGGTCAGGTAGGACATATTAATAAAAAGATCTGAAGCTCTAATCTAAAGAATATAGTTTACTTAGTAGAGAATATAGAAAATTCAAGCTTTAGGAGTTCTCAAAAACAATGGAACTTTTGGTAGTAAGCAATTAAAAGGATTATGTGTGCCCCATGAGAGTAAAAAGCTAAACCATGGACAGATAGTTTATCAAAGAGGACCAGGGAAAAAGAAAGCTATGAAGAAAACTCTTGAGATCAGATTAACTTTAAAGACTAGCTTAAAAACCTACCACAGAGAAGGAATCTAAATTTAATTGGATCAGACTGTGGAGGTATTAATGGTTCAGACCATTGTCAGCAACTATAGAGCAATTATTTGACAATTAGTAGAGGCTAACAGCGTTTTTAGATGGCAGTGGCAGATAACTTGAGAGAGAGAGAAAGAGAGAGATTAGGAAAAGAGATAGTCACAGAAAACCCTGCTGAAACCATTGTCTTCATTGTCATTCCATGGTGATCGTGTTCATGTCCAAGGCTGTGCCCTCTGAAGAGTAAACATCAAAGGCTTCACAATGCTTGAGAAATAGACTTTGCTATTTGCAACAGAGCCAAATCACTGAACAAATAAACAAGCAAACAATAAGAAGCCCCAGAAACAGGTGGGAATCAGCTTCCAGTTGTTATGTATATTATACACAATGTCCAGCTTTTAATAAAAAATTGCAATACATGTAAAAAATAATAAAATATGCCACATATCTGGGTAGGTGGGGGATAAAATAACAAAAACTCTCCAGGAGAGGATGCAGATGATGGACTTAAAGAACATTTTAAAGCAACTACTAAAAATATTTTTCCATAACTGAGGATACTATTCTTAAAGAAATAAAGAGAGATATGATAACAATGCCTCAACAAATAGATTAGGTCTTTTATTTTTCATGTGGAAAATATCAATAAAATATTTAAAATTATTTAACTAAATGAAATGCTGGAGTTTCAAAAGACCAACAAGGATAAATAAGACTTGAATGTTATTAACTAACTGGACCTAATATAATTCTCTAAGACATTCCACTCAACAGGAGCAGAATACACATTATATCAGGTATACATGGAATATTCTCCAGGATAGAACATATGCTAGGCCACACAAAAATCTCAATAAATTTAAAATAATTATTTTGTATAATTGGAATTAATGCAATATATGACCTAATGTGGCTGGCATCTTTTGCTTACCATGTTTACTATATTTTACTATGTCGTAGCAATAACAGTACTTCATTTTATATGAATGATAAATGCTATTTATCTCGACGATATTTCATAGTTTAAAGTCTAAATGATATTTCATTGTTTGGATACATTATATTTTGCTTATCTATTTAGCTTTCCCTATGTCCCCCATTTAAGCTGTTGTCACAAATTACATCTTTATATATTGTGCTTCCATTAACCAGCATTTGTAATTATTTGCATTTGTCCTTAATATCAGAAAGGAGACAAAAAGAAAGTACAAACAAAAAATACAGTTTTCAACTGTTCCTGCATTTTTACCCATGCAGTTTCTTTACTTGCTGTTTTTTATTTCCTCATATGGAGTTGAGTTAGTGTCTATTGTTCTTCATTTCAGCCTGAAGGGCCTCCGTTTCCATTTGTTGGCAGGAAATTCTGCCACCAGTGGTCTTTCTCTATTTTTGTTTATCTGAGAATATCCTCATTTCTCCTTCATATTTGAGGATAGTTTTACCAGATACAGAATTCTCATTTGACAGGATTTTTGCTTGTTTTATTTTGTTTTTAATCCAGCACTTTGAATATATCACATCACTGTTCTCTGGTCTTCATGATTTCTGATGAGAAATCAGCTTCTAATCTTATTTATTTATTTATTTATTTATTTATTTTGAGAAGGAGTCTCACTCTGTCACCCAGGCTGGAGTGCAGTGGCACCACCTCAGCTCACTGCAACCTCTGCCTCCCGGGTTCAAGCAATTATCCTGCTTCAGCCTCCTGAGTAGGTGGGACTACAGGCACATGCCACCATACCCAGCTAATTTTTTGTATTTAGTAGAGATGGGATTTCACCATGTTGCCCAGGCTAGTCTGGAATTCCTGAGCTCAGGCAATCTGCCCTCCTCGGCCTCCCAAAGTACTGGGATTACAGGCATAAGCCACTGCACCGGGCCCGCTTCGAATCTTATTGAGATTCTTTCGGCAGATTGAGTCACTTCTGTCGTGCTGTTTTCAAGATTCTGTGTCTTTGACTTCTGATGGTGTGATTATGATGTGTGTCTCAGTGTAGATCTCTTTGAGTTTATTCTGCTTAGTGTCTATAAGACTTGTATTAATTAATTTTATATCATATTTCAGCAGTTTAAGCCATCGTTTCTTCAATGTTTCTTCTGTCCCTTTCTCTCTTTCGCTTCCCATTAAGTATATATTAGTATGATTGAAGATGTTCCATAGGTCTCTGAGGTTCTATGTATTTTTCTTTATCCTTTTCTTTCTGTTGCCTAACCTGAATGATCTGAATTCACCACTAGTTTGTTTCACTGACTCTATTAATTTGTCTTTCTTTTCTGTGTATGGGCCGTACTTTATTGTTTCTTTGCATGCCTTGTAAATGTTTTGTTGAGAACCAAACCTTTTAAATAATATACTGTGGTAACTGTAAATACGATTCTCTCCCCGTCACATGATTTTCTCACTGTAACTGCATTTTGTAGCTTTATTATTCATTTGTTTAGTGACTTCTTTAGTGAATTTAATAAACTCCATTTTTTTTTTTTTAACATGTATGATCCTTCAAGCCTCTATTCCCTCAGTTTAGCAGGTAGCTAATGTTTGGACAGAGAATTTCTTAAGTGTCTAGAACTAAAAAGTCTTTCAGTCTTTGTTTATAGCCCGTCTGTGGCAGGGAATAGCTGACTCTGTCCTAGCTTTCACTTTTGGCTTCTGTGTCAAGTGTCAAGGTCACCTAGACCTGAGAGCTTAGGGCCTTCTCTTATAATTCCTAACATGCACACATTCCTGACCATACATGTGGCCCGATAGATTCCTAGGAATATATCTGAGCATTTCAAAACCTTTACAGACATCTTATTTCCCAGTCTTTTCTCCAAAGCTTTGCCTAAGGCTTCAGCAATGTAATTAGCCGGTAAGTATTTTTGGCAAATGTTCATCTGGCCCTGGAAAGAGCTTTGCCTCTGAAGCTAGTTCCCAGTTAGGAAAAATAAAGACAGACCTTTTAAGCCAATCTTCCAGGAACCACCAGATGGGTCAAAATGTATAAATTAAAATTCTTTATGAATGAAGTATTTTGTCTACTGTATGCATTACATTACAAAGAATGTACACTGTTATTTTCATGGATACTGCTGAGCAAGAGAGTAAAGGATGGTCCTTGGGTGAGTTAAAACATCACAAAGTTTTATATCATTACTAAGAGTTAGCAGTTTTCAAAATTAACATTCTCTGGAATGCTGCAATTCTTTGGATAATTTCCAGAGTTCTGAAAAAGTTGATTTTTGATAGTTTTGGCATTTTTCCTTACTTTCATGGAAGAGCAGTATTTGGAGGTCTTTACACTACAATCTTTGCTTATTTCATAATTCAATTGATTTTTGAATAAGAGTGCCAAGACTATTAATTAGGTAAAAGGATAATCTTTTTAACAACTGTTACTAGGAAAACAGGATGTCCTCATGCAAAATCATCAAGTTGGAGCTCTGGCAGTGGGCGATGGCTCACGCCTGTCATCCAGAAATTTGGGAGGCCAAGGCAAGCAGATCGCCTGAGGTCAAGAGTTCAAGACCAGCCTGGCCAACATGGTGAAACCCTGTCTCTACTAAAAATACAAAAATTAGCCGGACGTGGTGGCAGGTGCCTGTAATCCCAGCTCCTCGGGGGGCCAAGGCAGGAGAATCACTTGAGCCCAGGAGGCAGAGGTTGCAGTGAGCCGAGATCACACCATTGCACTCCAGCCTGGGCAACAAGAGGGAGACTTCATCTCAAAAAAATATAATAATAATTATTTAAAAAATAAACTTGGGGAGGGGCGGAGCAAGATGGCCGAATAGGAGCAGCTCCAGTCTCCAACTCCCAGCGCCAGCGACACAGAAGACCGGTGATTTCTGCATTTTCAACTGAGGTACTGGGTTCATCTCACTGGGGAGTGCCGGACGATCGGAGCTGGTCAGCTGCTGCAGCCCGACCAGCGAGAGCTGAAGCAGGGCGAGGCATTGCCTCACCTGGGAAGCGCAAGGGGGAAGGGAGTCCCTTTTCCTAGCCAGGGGAACTGAGACACACAACACCTGGAAAATCGGGTAACTCCCACCCCAATACTGCGCTTTAGGAAACAGGCACACCAGGAGATCATATCCCACACCTGGCCGGGAGGGTCCCACACCCACGGAGCCTCCCTCGTTGCTAGCGCAGCAGTCTGTGATCTACCGGCAAGGCAGCAGCGAGGCTGGGGGAGGGGCGCCCGCCATTGCTGAGGCTTAAGTAGGTAAACAAAGCTGCTGGGAAGCTCGAACTGGGTGGAGCTCACAGCAGCTCAAGGAAACCTGCCTGTCTCTGTAGACTCCACCTCTGGGGACAGGGCACAGTAAACTAAGACACACAGACACCTCTGCACAGACGCAAACGACTCTGTCTGACAGCTTTGAAGAGAGCAGTGGATCTCCCAGCACGGAGGTTGAGATCTGAGAAGGGACAGACTCCCTGCTCAAGCGGGTCCCTGACCCCTGAGTAGCCTAACTGGGAGACATCCCCCACTAGGGGCAGTCTGACACCCCACACCTCACAGGGAGGAGTACACCCCTGAGAGGAAGCTTCCAAAGCAAGAATCAGACAGGTACACTCGCTGTTCAGAAATATTCTATCTTCTGCAGCCTCTGCTGCTGATACCCAGGCAAACAGGGTCTGGAGTGGACCTCAAGCAATCTCCAACAGACCTACAGCTGAGGGTCCTGACTGTTAGAAGGAAAACTATCAAACAGGAAGGACACCTACACCAAAACCCCATCAGTACATCACCATCATCAAAGACCAGAGGCAGATAAAACCACAAAGATGGGGAAAAAGCAGGGCAGAAAAGCTGGAAATTCAAAAAATAAGAGCGCATCTCCCCCGGCAAAGGAGCGCAGCTCATCGCCAGCAACGGATCAAAGCTGGACGGAGAATGACTTTGACGAGATGAGAGAAGAAGGCTTCAGTCCATCAAATTTCTCAGAGCTAAAGGAGGAATTACGTACCCAGCGCAAAGAAACTAAAAATCTTGAAAAAAAAGTGGAAGAATTGATGGCTAGAGTAATTAATGCAGAGAAGGTCCTAAACGAAATGAAAGAGATGAAAACCATGACACGAGAAATACGTGACAAATGCACAAGCTTCAGTAACCGACTCGATCAACTGGAAGAAAGAGTATCAGCGATTGAGGATCAAATGAATGAAATGAAGCGAGAAGAGAAACCAAAAGAAAAAAGAAGAAAAAGAAACGAACAAAGCCTGCAAGAAGTATGGGATTATGTAAAAAGACCAAATCTACGTCTGATTGGGGTGCCTGAAAGTGAGGGGGAAAATGGAACCAAGTTGGAAAACACTCTTCAGGATATCATCCAGGAGAACTTCCCCAACCTAGTAGGGCAGGCCAACATTCAAATCCAGGAAATACAGAGAACGCCACAAAGATACTCCTCGAGAAGAGCAACTCCAAGACACATAATTGCCAGATTCACCAAAGTTGAAATGAAGGAAAAAATCTTAAGGGCAGCCAGAGAGAAAGGTCGGGTTACCCACAAAGGGAAGCCCATCAGACTAACAGCAGATCTCTCAGCAGAAACTCTACAAGCCAGAAGAGAGTGGGGGCCAATATTCAACATTCTTAAAGAAAAGAATTTTCAACCCAGAATTTCATATCCAGCCAAACTAAGTTTCATAAGTGAAGGAGAAATAAAATCCTTTACAGATAAGCAAATGCTTAGAGATTTTGTCACCACTAGGCCTGCCTTACAAGAGATCCTGAAGGAAGCACTAAACATGGAAAGGAACAACCGGTACCAGCCATTGCAAAAACATGCCAAAATGTAAAGACCATTGAGGCTAGGAAGAAACTGCATCAACTAATGAGCAAAATAACCAGTTAATATAATGGCAGGATCAAGTTCACACATAACAATATTAACCTTAAATGTAAATGGACTAAATGCTCCTATTAAAAGACACAGACTGGCAAACTGGATAAAGAGTCAAGACCCATCAGTCTGCTGTATTCAGGAGACCCATCTCACACGCAGAGACATACATAGGCTCAAAATAAAGGGATGGAGGAAGATTTACCAAGCAAATGGAGAACAAAAAAAAGCAGGGGTTGCAATACTAGTCTCTGATAAAACAGACTTTAAACCAACAAAGATCAAAAGAGACAAAGAAGGACATTACATAATGGTAAAGGGATCAATTCAACAGGAAGAGCTAACTATCCTAAATATATATGCACCCAATACAGGAGCACCCAGATTCATAAAGCAAGTCCTTAGAGACTTACAAAGAGACTTAGACTCCCATACAATAATAATGGGAGACTTCAACACTCCACTGTCAACATTAGACAGATCAACGAGACAGAAAGTTAACAAGGATATCCAGGAATTGAACTCATCTCTGCAGCAAGCAGACCTAATAGACATCTATAGAACTCTCCACCCCAAATCAACAGAATATACATTCTTCTCAGCACCACATCATACTTACTCCAAAATTGACCACGTAATTGGAAGTAAAGCACTCCTCAGCAAATGTACAAGAACAGAAATTATAACAAACTGTCTCTCAGACCACAGTGCAATCAAACTAGAACTCAGGACTAAGAAACTCAATCAAAACCGCTCAACTACATGGAAACTGAACAACCTGCTCCTGAATGACTACTGGGTACATAACGAAATGAAGGCAGAAATAAAGATGTTCTTTGAAACCAATGAGAACAAAGATACAACATACCAGAATCTCTGGGACACATTTAAAGCAGTGTGTAGAGGGAAATTTATAGCACTAAATGCCCACAAGAGAAAGCAGGAAAGATGTAAAATTGACACTCTAACATCGCAATTAAAAGAACTAGAGAAGCAAGAGCAAACACATTCGAAAGCTAGCAGAAGGCAAGAAATAACTAAGATCAGAGCAGAACTGAGGGAGATAGAAACACAAAAAACCCTCCAAAAAATCAATGAATCCAGGAGTTGGTTTTTTGAAAAGATCAACAAAATTGACAGACCACTAGCCAGACTAATAAAGAAGAAAAGAGAGAAGAATCAAATCGACGCAATTAAAAATGATCAAGGGGATATCACCACCGACCCCACAGAAATACATACTACCATCAGAGAATACTATAAACACCTCTACGCAAATAAACTGGAAAATCTAGAAGAAATGGATAATTTCCTGGACACTTACACTCTTCCAAGACTAAACCAGGAAGAAGTTGAATCCCTGAATAGACCAATAGCAGGCTCTGAAATTGAGGCAACAATTAATAGCCTACCAACCAAAAAAAGTCCAGGACCAGATGGATTCACAGCTGAATTCTACCAGAGGTACAAAGAGGAGTTGGTACCATTCCTTCTGAAACTATTCCAATCAATAGAAAAAGAGGGAATCCTCCCTAACTCATTTTATGAGGCCAACATCATCCTGATACCAAAGCCTGGCAGAGACACAACAAAAAAAGAGAATTTTAGACCAATATCCCTGATGAACATCGATGCAAAAATCCTCAATAAAATACTGGCAAACCGGATTCAGCAACACATCAAAAAGCTTATCCACCATGATCAAGTGGGCTTCATCCCTGGGATGCAAGGCTGGTTCAACATTCGCAAATCAATAAACATAATCCAGCATATAAACAGAACCAAAGACAAGAACCACATGATTATCTCAATTGATGCAGAAAAGGCTTTTGACAAAATTCAACAGCCCTTCATGCTAAAAACGCTCAATAAATTCGGTATTGATGGAACGTACCTCAAAATAATAAGAGCTATTTATGACAAACCCACAGCCAATATCATACTGAATGGGCAAAAACTGGAAAAATTCCCTTTGAAAACTGGCACAAGACAGGGATGCCCTCTCTCACCACTCCTATTCAACATAGTGTTGGAAGTTCTGGCTAGGGCAATCAGGCAAGAGAAAGAAATCAAGGGTATTCAGTTAGGAAAAGAAGAAGTCAAATTGTCCCTGTTTGCAGATGACATGATTGTATATTTAGAAAACCCCATTGTCTCAGCCCAAAATCTCCTTAAGCTGATAAGCAACTTCAGCAAAGTCTCAGGATACAAAATTAATGTGCAAAAATCACAAGCATTCTTATACACCAGTAACAGACAAACAGAGAGCCAAATCATGAATGAACTTCCATTCACAATTGCTTCAAAGAGAATAAAATACCTAGGAATCCAACTTACAAGGGATGTAAAGGACCTCTTCAAGGAGAACTACAAACCACTGCTCAGTGAAATCAAAGAGGACATAAACAAATGGAAGAACATACCATGCTCATGGATAGGAAGAATCAATATTGTGAAAATGGCCATACTGCCCAAGGTAATTTATAGATTCAATGCCATCCCCATCAAGCTACCAATGAGTTTCTTCACAGAATTGGAAAAAACTGCTTTAAAGTTCATATGGAACCAAAAAAGAGCCCGCATCTCCAAGACAATCCTAAGTCAAAAGAACAAAGCTGGAGGCATCACGCTACCTGACTTCAAACTATACTACAAGGCTACAGTAACCAAAACAGCATGGTACTGGTACCAAAACAGAGATATAGACCAATGGAACAGAACAGAGTCCTCAGAAATAATACCACACATCTACAGCCATTTGATCTTTGACAAACCTGAGAGAAACAAGAAATGGGGAAAGGATTCCCTATTTAATAAATGGTGCTGGGAAAATTGGCTAGCCATAAGTAGAAAGCTGAAACTGGATCCTTTCCTTACTCCTTATACGAAAATTAATTCAAGATGGATTAGAGACTTAAATGTTAGACCTAATACCATAAAAATCCTAGAGGAAAACCTAGGTAGTACCATTCAGGACATAGGCATGGGCAAAGACTTCATGTCTAAAACACCAAAAGCAACGGCAGCAAAAGCCAAAATTGACAAATGGGATCTCATTAAATTAAAGAGCTTCTGCACAGCAAAAGAAACTACCATCAGAGTGAACAGGCAACCTACAGAATGGGAGAAAATTTTTGCAATCTACTCATCTGACAAAGGGCTAATATCCAGAACCTACAAAGAACTCAAACAAATTTACAAGAAAAAAACAAACAACCCCATCAAAAAGTGGGCAAAGGATATGAACAGACATTTCTCAAAAGAAGACATTCATACAGCCAACAGACACATGAAAAAATGCTCATCATCACTGGCCATCAGAGAAATGCAAATCAAAACCACAATGAGATACCATCTCACACCAGTTAGAATGGCAATCATTAAAAAGTCAGGAAACAACAGGTGCTGGAGAGGATGTGGAGAAATAGGAACACTATTACACTGTTGGTGGGATTGTAAACTAGTTCAACCATTATGGAAAACAGTATGGCGATTCCTCAAGGATCTAGAACTAGATGTACCATATGACCCAGCCATCCCATTACTGGGTATATACCCAAAGGATTATAAATTATGCTGCTATAAAGACACATGCACACGTATGTTTATTGCAGCACTATTCACAATAGCAAAGACTTGGAATCAACCCAAATGTCCATCAGTGACAGATTGGATTAAGAAAATGTGGCACATATACACCATGGAATACTATGCAGCCATCAAAAAGGATGAGTTTGAGTCCTTTGTAGGGACTTGGATGCAGCTGGAATCCATCATTCTTAGCAAACTATCACAAGAACAGAAAACCAAACACCGCATGTTCTCACTCATAGGTGGGAACTGAACAATGAGATCACTCGGACTCAGGAAGGGGAACATCACACACCGGGGCCTATCATGGGGAGGGGGGAGGGGGGAGGGATTGCATTGGGAGTTATACCTGATGTAAATGACGAGTTGATGGGTGCAGCACAGCAACATGGCACAAGTATACATATGTAACAAACCTGCATGTTATGCACATGTACCCTACAACTTAAAGTATAATAATAATAAATAAATTTAAAAAAAAAATAAAATAAAAAAAAAAAAAACAAAAACTTGGACTTCCTTCTCATGCCATATACACAAATTAACTCAAAATGTATCATAGATATAAGAGTTGAAACTATAAAAGTTTTAGGAGAAAATATAGAGAGAAACTTTTTGTGTCCTTGAGCTAGGCAAAGTTTTCTTAAACATGACATTTAATGCACAAGCAAGAAAAGATAAACAAGTACATATATTAGGCTGGTCTACATTACGTTTTTTTGTGCTTCAAAAGTTACCATCAAGAACTTGAAAGACTACCAAAGAGTAGGTAACAATGTTGCAAAATTACATATTTGATAAGGAATTTGAATTCAGAATATAAAAAATAATTTTTAAATTTTAATAATGAGACATACCATAACACAATTTTAAAAATGGTAGCAGACCTGAAAAAACATTTTTTTTTCCAAAAATGATATACAGGTTACCAATAAGCATATTAAAACAGTCGCAGCATAATTAAGCAGGGAAATGCAAATCAAAACCACAATGAAATGCTATTTAATACTTATTCAGATGGCTGTAGTAAAAAATAATAAAAAGTGTTTGTGTGGATGTGGAGAAAATGGAGCTCTCCTACATTGCTGGTGGGAATGAAAAAGAGTTTATTCACTTTGGAAAAGTGTTGATAGTTCCTCCAAAGGTTAAACACAGAGATGATATACTATCTAGAAATTTCACTTAGATATACACTGATATGATTCGGTTCTGTGTCCCCACCCAAATCTCATCACGAATTGAAATCCCCATGTGTAAGGTGAGGTACCTGGTGGGAGGTGATTGATTGGATCATGAGGGTGGATTTCCCCCATGCTGTTCTCATGATAGTGAGTTCTCATGAGAGCTGATGGTTTTAAAGTGTGGCACTTCCCCCATGGCTGTCTGTCTCCTGCCACAATGTAACACATGCCTTCTTCCCCTTCACCTTCAGCTATGGGTGTCCGGAAGTCTCCCAACCATGTGGAACTGTGACTCAAACCACTTTTCTTTATAACTTACCCAGTTTCACATAGTTCATTACAACAGTGTGAAAATGGACTAATACATATAGCAAATATAAGTAAAACATATATCCACAAAAAAACTTGTATACAATGCTCAGAGTATCATTGCTTATAGTAGCCAATTACTATCAACAATCCAATTTCTAGCAACTGATAAATTGATGAAAAAATATAGTATAACCATACAAGAAAATACCATTCAGCCATAAAAAGGTGTGAGCATTGTTAATGATATAACATAGATGAACCTCGAAAACTTCATGCTAAGTGAAAGAAGCCAGGTATAAAAGATCACATAATGCTCAATTTCATTTATATGAAATTTATGAAATGTATAGACAAATCCCTAGAAACAAATTAGATTACTGTCTATCTAGTGCTGCAGAGTTGGGGTAAAATGAGGAATGACTCCTAATTAGGTCTGGTATAGATATATTTTTTAATGTCATAAAATTGTTCTAAAAGTGAATGTGATAATTGCACATCTCTGTGAATATACTACATACTATTCAGTTGTACGTTTTAAGGGGAATTATATACTACATGATAACTAAGTAAAATATCATGCAGTAAAAGTCTGCAATGTCAATGTCATGCAAATAAAAAATCTGCAGAAATGTGCAGATTGAGGTATTTGCAATTGTTGATCTTTATCCTGAAGGCACTTTCCCTATGTAATACCATTGCTAACTTTCTTTTAGCTGTTATATTTCCACTTAAAGTTCCCTTCAGCAAGTAGGCTTCTTTGATCATCTTATTGGAAAAAAAAAAAAAAAATGCTCCACCTCTTGCCACTACTCTAACCTTTCTTATGATACTTTAATTTAATTTTCATTTTCATTACCTGATATTGTATCAAATATTTGTTTCCTGTCTCCCCACCCCCTATTTTAAAACTACCATGGAAACTTTATTTGTAGAAATCACAATAGTGCCTGACATTTAAGAGGCAATCAATAGACATGTTTATATAATAAATAAATGAATAGAAGTTATAAGAGTATTGACATTAATTTGACTAAAACATTTATTTATTTATGTATTTATATATGTATGTATGTATTTATTTATTTTTGAGAAGGAGTTTCGCTCTTGTTGCCCAGGCTGGAGTGCAATAGCAGGATCTTGACTCACTCTGCCTCCCGGGTTCAAGTGATTCTTCTGCCTCAGTCTCCCGAGTAGCTGAAATTGCAGGAATGCACCACCACACCCAGCTAATTTTGTATTTTTAGCAGAGACGTGGTTTCTCCATGTTGGTCAGGCTGGTCTCGAACTCCCTACCTCAGGTTTTCCGACCGCCTCGGCTTCCCAAAGTGCTAGGATTACAGGCATGAGCCACCACACCTGGCCAAAATATTTAATTTATATGTACTATATATGCATGCATACAATACATACACACGTGTGTTTATGTGTGTGCCTGTGTTTGTGTATCTTGAAATAATTTGAATATGTACTGAATTTCTGTGCTGAGACAAATGAAAATAATACTCAAAACCAAGTTTAGTTTTTTAGTCTGAAATTTGTTTAATTACAAAAAACTAATTCATATATACATTTACATTGTATTGTAGTTATATAGAATATATAGAATATAAAGATTTCTTCAGCATAAATCTCTTTGTTCCCTTGACTTTAATATTGTTGTTGCTTACTGTTCCTTTAAGAAGAGAAAAATGACAAAATTGATTGAATGTCTTAAAAGCAAGCTATGTCTGCATGCACTAGTCATGTGTCTAAAACAATTTACATCTAAAACGATTAAATGCACATGTGACTAGTGAAGACATATTAGGAAACTGATACTAATATCAACTGACATGATGCTTTTGGAATCTCTCTCATACTATAATGCTTGTAGTAGTTGACCACAACTAGGACATTCATTTATATATATCATACTTCTGATTGTTTAGCAATATAAAGAAATGTCTTTTTTTCGTATTTGGGCTTTATTTATGAATTTTTAACAATCTGTTTGTGTTTGATGTTGATGGATGTGTTTGAATAACTTTGTTTTATGAAGATTGTTGGTGCCAATAAACAATTTTCAAGTGTGATAAGTCTTAACAACCATTTTGTTCATCTTTTCATTCAAATGCAAAACTCAGTTGTACCAATATCTTTTAATTGCTTGGCATAAAGTAACAAACATCTGCTCACACACAAGGTGATTCTGAATTAGTAACCAAATAAATAATGCTTTGTATTTTCAGATGCCACATGATTCAGCAGGTTGAATATATCTGTGTTATATATCAAAAGACCAAATTTTTGTTAGAAATTGGCATAGTGCTATCAAAAGTACTGCTTCTGTTCTTGAATGAAGAAAATTTTTTTAATCTTAATTTTGTATCTACACACACACACACACATATAATACATTCATAGAATGCTATGTGTGGGGGATTTTGCTATATTGCTAACAGCTATGTTTGTGAAAGTAAAGATTCCATAGCATGTAAGTTTAGAAATCAAAATGTTTTCTAGGTAGGTTTTGAAAATATGACTTGCAAATGTTTGCACAAGTTAGTTGACTTCTCTTATCATTACAGACTTGTTTTATAGCAGCTGATCATGAAAAAGAAAGACTTCAATTTAGTTAAGCATGTTTTTTTCTTCAGCATGTATTATTCATAATAAAGAATACTCTTCAGATGAAGTAATTTCAATGTGTTACAGAATACAGCAAAGCTTTAAAGAAAGTCTTGATGCATTGGTATTAGGCTTTTTTATGAATAGAAATGGATATCTAACATAAAGTCTAGCTTAACGATAAGAATTGAAATCTTCGGTGAAACTGCTATTATTGAAACTTTTACCTAGAATTTACTACAGTTATGAGTAAACATCATATACTAAGATATACTCATATTCTGATAATGTAATAAAATATTCCAGCTAGAGATGGAAGAGCATAAACCAAAAAAAATGGTTCTAATGTAAGAAACATAAACCGGAGAGAATAAATCATCAGCCATATTTTCAGAGCTTTTTATCCAAAGCACCCTTTTTCTTTTGTTGAAACTGAGATTATTATTGGTTTATTTTGATCATGCCAGCTTTGTGATAAGGATCTCTTCAATTTAAATTATTCTTGAGTAAATGAAAGACTATGCTGCCTATGTAATATATTCAGAAATCGCAGCAAACATTGTAAAATATTTATAAGCTATAAATATTTGTATTTATAACTTGTAGTTAATTTATTTTCATGAAAAATATTTTGTGATTGACTTTGCTACTTAAATTTCTTAGGTTTTAACTGAATTGTAATTACACACATATTAATACAGAAGGCCAATATTTTATACCTATTAAATTAACCAAATTGTAGCAATAATCTTAAAGTAAAAGAGTTTACAGCATACTCCGTATTTCTCTAAGATGCTGTTTTGTAGAAAATGCAATAGAACATGTTTAAAATCATCAGCTTATTTGCCCTTTGGAGCTAATATAAAAAAAGTAGAAGTATAGGTTTATCACTTGAGTTTATCATATTATTTGAGGTAATACTGATTTTAAAAATCTATTCAATGGTAGAAGCAATGAATAAGTTAAATTTTCTTTACTTGCTATTCCATGTTTGTTAAAATAAAAATTATATATTTTGTTTAGGAAAATGAAAATGTATATAATAAAAAATAAAGCAAACAGGATGTTCTTAGATTGCCTTACTAAGTAGACTAAAAAGTTCTTCTCTTTCTTCAGGACACAGGCTTTAACTTTAGGGACTGTTTAACTGTAGTTTTGGGTTTTCACATGGGTAATTTACTTTAAATATTCTTGCTCTGAGTTAAAACAGTATTTATAAATATTATGGAGTTTCATTTTATATTTCTTGGCTGAATAAACATTTCTACTATAGGATATAGAATATACAATTTGGCATAGTATGAATACACTCCACAATATTATGTTGTTGTGGTTAAATTAGTCATCAAAGTGATGAGTATTCATAATTTTTGTAATAGCCTGCATTAGAAATTTATTTGCACTAGCCCCACTTTGTCATTTTATACACCAAATAATATCCAACTTTTCTGGTTAAACTGCTGCCTTTTCTTTTTTATGAATGTATCAGTTTCCTGTGGTTGCTATAATCATTTATCCCATACTAGGTGGATTAAATCAATATAAATATATCTTCTCACAGAGTCCAGATGTTCACAGTCCAAAATCTGGCAGGACTGTGTTCCTTTAGGTGACCTGAAGAGACTCCATTCCCTACCTCTTCCAGTTTTTGGTAGCTGCCAGAGTGGCATTCCTCAACTTGTACGTATATCACTGCAACCTCTGCCTCCATCTGTACATTCCTTTCCCTTCTGTATGTCTTCTCTAAACTTCCTCTGCCTCTCTCTCATAAGGATATCTGTGATTGCACTTATACCCCACCACAAGAATCCGGAAAAAGCTCTTACTGTCAAAAGACATAATTTAATCACATCTTTTGTTATATAAGATAGTAGTCACCTTTCTGTCATGGTATGTGATATTTTCTGAGACTCTAATAAAGACTTTTTTTTTTTTTCTTGGAGGAGAGCACCATTTAGCCTGCTAAGATGACCAATTTTATTTTCCAATATGTGCTTGGAGGGCATTATATCAGGACCTATCTACTCTTATGCACAGACTAAACCAATCAAATGCACTAAACCAGTGTATTAGGTAATTCATGCTTTATTGAATAGTTAAAAATTTGCCTGCATTTGCAAACGCAGAAATCACTACATTAACATAATTCCTTTCACTTCATAACAGTATCATTCTGCAATACCTACTCCTTCCACCCTTACTACATTTTAAGCTGTGGAAAGATTCCAACGTCTCTATGCTCAAATACAACATCTATAGAACATGACAAGGAACGGATTAGTTCTCTGAAGCTTTTATAGCAATTATCACAACTTGGATGGTTTCAAAAAACAGAAATTTATTTTCCATAGTTCGAGTAGCCAGGTGTTCAAAATCAACACGTTCCCTCCAGAACCTATGGGAGAGAATTTGTTCTTTACTTTACCTTCTCTAGTTTCATCTTGTCACCATGTAAGAAGTGTCTTTGGCCTTGTGCCATGAGACCTCCTCAGCCACATGGAACTGTGAGTCCATTAAACAAACTTGTTTTTCTTTATAAATTACCCAGTCTTGGATATGTCTTTATCAGAAGCACACAAACACACTAATACAGCAATGTTAATGATGCTGATTCTTCAAATCCATGAGCATGGGATGTTTTCCCATTTACTGTTGCCATCTCGGATTTCTTTCTGCAGTGTGTTGTAGATCACCTTGTAGAGATCTTTCACTTCCTTGGTTAGCAGTATCTCTAGGTATTTCATTGTCTTTGTGGTTATTGTAAGCAGGATCGTGTTCTTGAGTTGATCCTCAGCTTGGATGTTGTTGGCGTATAGAAATGCTACTGGCTTTTATACATTGATTTTGCATCCTGAAACCTCACTACATTATTTATCAGTTCTAGTAACCTTTTGGCAAAGTTCCCAGGATTTTCCAGGTATAGAATCATATAACTGGTGAAAATAAATAGTTTGACTTCTTCCTTTCCTTTCTGGGTGCCTTCTATTTCTTTCTGTTATCTGATTTCTATGGTGAGCAATTCAAGGAGTATGTTGAATAGGAGTGGTGAGAGGGGCATCCTTGTCTTGTTCCAGTTCCCAAAGAAAATAATTCCAGTGTTTATCTATTCAGTATGATGTTGTCTGTGGGTTTGTCATAAATGGATATTATTATTTTGAGATACGATCTTCCATATCTAGTCACTCAAGTTTTTTTTTTTTTTTTTTTATTAATGGATGTTGGATATCATTGAAAGCTTTCTTTGCATCTATTGAGATGATCATATAGTTTTTGTTTTTAATTTGGTTTAGATGGTGAATATTTATTGATTCCTATATGTTTTACCAGCCTTGCATCCTAGGAATAAATCCTGCTTTATTGTAGTATATTTACTCTTTCATATACTACATTCAGTGTGCTAGTGTTTTGCTAAGAATTTTTGTGCCTGTGTTCTTCAGGAATATTGGCCTGAAGTTTTCTTTTTTATTGTTGTTGTGTCTGCCAGATTTTGGTATTACACTGATGTTGGCTTCATAGAAAGAATAACAGAAAAGCCACTCCTCCACAGTTTTTTGGAATATTTTCAGTAGGATTGGTAACAGTTCTTCATACATCTGGCAGAATTCAGGTGTGAATTCACCTGGTTCGGGACTTTTTTTGGTTGGTAGAATTTTTATTACTGATTCAATTTCAGAGCTCAATATTGGTCTACTTAGTGTCTGAATCCCTTTCTGATTAAATCTTGGGAGCCTGTTTCTGGAAATTACCCATTTTCTCTGTTTTCTATTATGTATGCCTAGAGTTATTCACAGTATTCCGAGGATCTTTTGTATTTCTGTGGCATAAGTTATAATGTCATGTTTATCATGTATGATTGTACTTATTTGGATCTTCTCTCTTTTGTGAGTGTATGTAGGTGTCTTTTAATCTGGTTTATTTTTTGAAAAAACAACTCATGGTATTACTGATCTTTTCTATGGATTTTTGCATCTCAATTTCATTCAGTTCTTCCTTAATTTTAGTTATTTATTTTCTTCTGCTAGCTCTTAGGTTGTTGGTTTGTTCTTTTTTTTCCTAGTTCTTATAGGCACAAAATTAAATTACTAATTTGAGATATTTCTAACTCTCAATCAAGGCATTTTAGGGTTATAAACTTTCCTCTTAACACTGCTTTAGCTGCATCGCAGAGGTTTTGGTAGGTTATGTCTCTATTAATTCAAATAATTTTTTGATTTATGCTTTAATTTCAAGGTTCATCCATGAGTTATTCAAGAGGAAGTGTTTTAATTTTCATGAATTTGTGTACTTTTGAGAGATCTTCTTGCTATTCATTTATATATATTATATTATATATATAGTGTACTTTTGAGAGATCCTCTTGATGTTCATTTATATATATTTATAAATATATATTATATATATTTATAAATATATATTATATTATATTATATATATTTATATACACATCATATATATTTATATACATTCATTTACATATACACACACACACACACATATATATATATATTTTTTTGAGACAGTCTTGCTCTGTCGCCCAGGCTGGAGTGCAGTGGCGCAATCTCGGCTCACTGCAACCTCCGCCTACTGGGTTCACACCATTCTCCTGCTTCAGCCTCCAGAGTAGCTGCGACTATAGGCGCCCGCCACTACACCCGGCTAATTTTTTGTATTCTTTAGTACAGATGGGGTTTCACTGTGTTAGCCAGGATCATCTCAATCTCCTGACCTTGTAATCCGCCCGCCTAGGCCTCCTAAAGTGCTGGGACTACAGGCGTGAGCCACCGCGCCCAGCTGATATTCATTTATAGTTTTAATGCACGGTGGTTTGAGAGTGTGCTAGCTGTGATTCAAATTGTTTTGAATTTGTTGAGACTTTTTATGAACAAGAAAGTGGTCAATCTTAGAATATATTCTTTGCGGAGATGAGAAGAATGTATATTCTGTGGATGTCCAGAGGAGTGTTCTGTAGACATCTACTAGGTCTATTTGCTCAGGTGTCAAATCTAAGTCCAGAATTTCTTTCTCAGTTTTCTGCCTCAGTGATATATCTGGCACTACCAGTGGTTTATTGAAATCTCCCACTCACTGATATTTGGGGTTATCTAAGTATTTTTATAGGCCAAGAATACTTGTTTTATGAATCTGGATGTACCAGTGTTGGGTGCGTAGAAATTTAAGTATTTAGGCTAGTTAAATGAAAGTGTTCCTGTTGGATTGTACCCTTTACATTATGGAACGTTCCTTTTTTTGTCCATCTTTAATTTTTATTATTCTAAAATATGTTTCATATTATTTAAGAATAGTGGCTCCTGCTCTTTTTGTTTTCCATTTACATGGCAGATCTTACTCCATACCTATATTTTGGACATGGGGGTGTCAATATATAAATTTTCTTGAAGATTACAGACAGTTGCATCTTATATTTTTATCCACCTTGCCACTCTATGTCTTTTAAGTGGGACATTTAACCCATTTAAATTCAGATTTAGTATTGATATGTGACGTTTTGATGATGTCATTTTATTATTAGCTTGTTTTACATTGGTTTGATTGTGTAAATGCTTTATAGCGCCTGTGGCCTATGCGCTTATGTGTGATTTTGTTTTGTTGTTGTGTTTTGTAGCAGATATGTTGTTCTTTCAATTCTATGTTTAGAACTTCTTTTAGGACCTCTTGTAAGCCTTGTCTGTTTGTATTGTATTCTCTCAGCATTTTTCTGTCTGAAAAAAATGGTACTTCTCCTTCACTTATGCAGGTTAGTTTGGAAGGATATAAAATTCTTGGTTGGAATTTTTTTTTTTATAGGACAATGAAAATAGGTCCCCATTCTCTTCTTCCTTATAAGGGTTCTGCTAAGAGGTCTGCTGCCAGCCTGATTAGGTTCCCTCTGTACGTGACACTTCTCTATAACTGCCTTTAGGATTCTTTATCTTGAATTGACTTTTTAAAATCTGACGACTACGTGCCTTGGGGATGGTCATCTTGTATAGTATCTCACTGGGGTTCTCTGTATTTCTTGGATTTTCATGTCAACTTATCTACCTAAATTAGAACATTTTTTGTGGACTACATCCTCAAATATATTTTTTCAAGTTGTTTATTCTCTCTTCTTCTCTCTCAGGAATGGCAATAAATCATGGATTTGGTATCTTATTCTCATATTTATTCCAGATTTTGTTTTCACTTTCTTAATTCATTTTCTGATTTTCTTTGACTGGGTTGATTTGAAGAACTGGTCTTTGATGCTGGCAAGTCTGTGGAGAAAAAGGAATGCCTATACATGGTTGGTGGGAATGTGAATTAGTTCAGTCACTGTGGAAAGTAGTTTAGAGATATTTCAAATAACTGCCATTTGATTTAGTAATCCAATTACTGGGTATATACCCAAAGGCAAATAGATCATTCTACCAAATAGACACATGCACTCATTCATTTAAAACTGCACTATTCACAAATAGCAAAAACACGGAATCAACCTAGGTGCACATCAACAGATTAAATAAAGAAAATGTGGTAGGTACATATATACTATAAAATATTACACAGACATTAAAAAAATGAAATAATGTACTTTATAGCAACATGGATAGCACTGGAGGTCATAATCCTAAGTAAACTCAGTAACAGATAAGCAAAGTCTGAACATTCCCACTTTAAGTAGGCGCTAAACATTGAGCAACTGCAGACATAAATATGGAACCAATAGATACTGCAAGCTACTAGAGTGGGGAGGAAGGGAGAGCATGGGTTGAAAAACTACCTACTGAGCACTATGCTCAATACTTTAGTGCAACATATCCATGGAATAGACCTGCACATATACCCCCTGTAGCTAAAATGAAAGTTGAGGAAAAATAAGAGTTCAAATAAGAATATGACTTTGCAGAAAAAAAAAAAAAGAAAAAAAAGAAAAAAAAAAACGACTTTCTACACTAACATTTGAAAACCTACCACTGTTAGAGATTTTATTCTGCAAAAAAAATTATTCTTTACAATATTCAATTTTCATTTTAATATCTTATGCATTTTCTTCTGACAGCCAAATTTGGGTTTCAAATAAGTCTAACCTTGGCTTTTTTTTTTTTTTTTTTTAACAACAGCCTAATTAATCTTAGTTTTGGATGGGATATTATTAGTTGTTTTGAGAGTATTCATTTTATTTATTGAAAATGTATACTCCTTTCCCAGAATTATTTATCTGTAATTGAGGGTTTGTTATATTTATTTTTCCTTCATGCTATTGGCTTATCTCAAATAAAAAAAAAATACATCTGAAATTATCTTCTAATATTTACAAATAGGGGCATCAACTGAGATTTGTTGTTTGCTTGCATATATTTCCTTAATCTAAATAAAACTTTTTGCTTCTCTGACAATGATTATAGGAGCTCTACCAATAATGAATAAAGGGTGTACAAGTATAGGTTGTTTCTAAGGTTGTGTGAAGACAGTGCCTTCTTGGAGTGGAGATAGCCATTTCTGTGGGCAAGGTATCCAGGGTTTTTGCTTAGGTCCCAGGTTCTAGGCTGGGTGTCTCCAAAGGCAATTTTCTTCAGTATCTAGACGGGGGTGCACAGAATTTTTCAAAGGAGAAAAATACTGAAACAAGCTGCTAAGTAAAACAGGTACAGAGATACAGCTGTTTCACGGTCCTTAAAACATCTATCCTAAGAGTCTCAAGACCACTTCCATAAGACAAATAACAACAAACAAGAAATGAAAACAACACAAAATTGTACTGTCTCTCCACTTCTCATCTTGGAGCTAATCTGACAATGACCTGAAGGTAGAGGGCTCACTTCTTTTTCAAGGTTGGCAGGGGGAAGGCAGGGGCTCCTTTG
The DNA here is from genome assembly GCF_049350105.2 of Macaca mulatta. Taxonomy (NCBI): domain Eukaryota; kingdom Metazoa; phylum Chordata; class Mammalia; order Primates; family Cercopithecidae; genus Macaca; species Macaca mulatta. The sequence goes on from NC_133411.1 coordinate 29,351,983, forward strand.
TTTATACAAAAGAGCAGATTTCTGTTCCACTGAATTTAACTATCTCTACAATCATTATCATATGCATTTTATTTCAAGAAACACTTACACATGTAGGTGATGTGGCCTTTATGATTTTTCAACAGTGAAATTCATGGTAATTTTTAGAATTACTTATTCAGTTTTTTAATGAGATTCTGGTACTAGGAATAATAATCACCTATGTTCAATCAACCATTCTGATTACAAATAACCACTGATTTCTAAGGGAAGTCAAAACCAGAAAAAAAAAGTTTACCATAATGATAAGGAAATAACACTACTTCATAGAAATTGTCTGAACAAACCTTACCAGCTTTTAACAAGTTTGTGTAATACAAAATTATTTTCAGTTTTGCTGGACTGTTTTCTCAATTGCTAATAATTCTTTTAATAGGTAAAGTTTACTTTTCATTACTTAAGATTTGTAGTACTCATGATTTTATGTACTTGCCTGATCAGGCAGAGAAATAATGATTCTTGGTTTTCTTGGTTTAATTTGTATTTGGTGATATAAAGTCAGAACTCTAGAAAATGAGAAAGCAAACAGACAGCCTGTGATGGCTTTTATCCTATAGATATGTTTTGCACATAAATTTTTTAATTCTTTTTCACATTTTAAAAGTTGAAGATTTTATTTCATATGGGAATTTCTAGCTTCTTTTAAAAATAAATTCAACTTATCTGGCAATAGTGGATAAAGTACAATTGTCATGTGAGAAAGATAGCTGGAGCTAACAAAAGGTTATTCTTCGAAAATGGCATCTGCTTTCCAATTTGCCTGAAACTTTAGGACTCTCCATTAAAGACCAAACTGTATATTTTCACAGTAAAACGTAACTCATTTCTACCCATTGTGTTGTATCTGACTTTATTAGGACTTTGAATTTAAAGTATTTCCTTAGTAAAACAAGATGAAGGAAATGCTTGTACTGCTACCAATATATTCTCCTGTATTGTTTATATAGAAGAATATATCTATTTATGCATTTGTGTGTACATCTATATGAGAATGCATCTTTGCATTTCTTCCTCATGAGGAAAGGGCAAAAAGAAGACAAGACCGATATGCAGAAGACATACTTTGCTTTTAGTGTAGTAGTGTTAATTCACATTATATTCCAATATTGCTATATAGAACAGCAATAAAATTAGCAAAGTGACATTGTTCTCTGCATGCTATTTTTAAGTATTACTGAAAATTACTTTTCTTGTGGAATTGACTGTCAATTAGTAACCACCAGACGGTAGCCATCTTCTTAGTTTTCAATTTTTACTGGAAATAATTCTCATGTAGTGCTGCTCCTTTAACAAGCACCTTTACCATGCGAGACGCCTATAAAAGTAATTAAATTTGATAGTCTCACTGCTTTTAAGCAAAGCCATATGGTGTACTTAGATTGCAAATTCTAATTGAAGTCAATGAGATTTTATGTAGAAAAGACTTTTGAAAATGTAGCTGTGTAATCAAATATATATACTATGCACCACTTTTATCTTGACAGAAGTATCACCCAAACCTTTTCTCATTGTCTTTTTCATGCATACTCTAGAGCATTATAGCCAAACTATGTCTTGCCATGAAAAATAACTTTAAAATTAATGATAATAGTTGCTTGTGTATGTCCAATAGATCTTTTTTATTACCCCTCTATCTAAATTTTAATATTGCAATAATCCCTGGAACTGTGTCTTGGATTACAAGAGCAGTATGTAACTGAGACATGACCCAATTCATTCACATTTTTTGTTCTTTTATGCACCATGAAATGAAAGCTCCACAAAAAAAGCCGTACATGTAGTGTGAAAAAGCAAAGAAACAGCCATAGCCATACTAGCTTTTCTTATTTTAAATCAATGTTCAGAGAGTTTTGTGTCCTCAATGTAGGCTGAGAGAGAGAGAGAGAGAGAGAAACAGAGACAGAGAGAAAGAGAGAGAGAAACAGAGAGCGAGAGAGAGAGAAAATGACTCACTAAGAAATGTAAATTAGGCCAGGCACGGTGGCTCATGCCTGTAATCCCAGCATTTTGGGAGGCCGAGGCGGGTGGATCACGAGGTCAGGAGATGAGACAATCCTGGCTAACACGATGAAACCCCATCTGTACTAAAAGTACAAAAAATTATCCGGGCGTGGTGGCGGGCACCTGCAGTCCCAGCTACTCCGGAGACTGAGGCAGGAGAATAGCGTGAACCCAGGAGGTGGAGCTTGCAGTGAGCCAAGATGGCGCCACTGCACTCCAGCCTGGGCGACAGAGTAAGACTCTGCCGGGCGCGGTGGCTCAAGCCGGTAATCCCAGCACTTTGGGAGGCCGAGACAGGCGGATCACGAGGTCAGGAGATCGAGACCATCCGGGCTAACACGGTGAAACCCCGTCTCTAATAAAAAATACAAAAAAAAAAAACTAGCCGGGCGAGGTGGCGGGTGCCTGTAGTCCCAGCTACTCGGGAGGCTGAGGCAGGAGAATGGCGTGAACCCGGGAGGCGGAGCTTGCAGTGAGCCGAGATCTGGCCATTGCACTCCAGCCTGGGCGACAGAGCGAGACTCCGTCTCAAAAAAAAAAAAAAAAAAAAAAAAAAAAGACTCTGCCAAAAAAAAAAAAAAAAGAAAGAAAGAAATGTAAATTAATGGAACTATAGAAGGAAGAAGATAATGTGTCTTGTCAACCTCTGGATTGGATTTATTGGATTTAGAATACATTAGGTTTGGGTGATTTTTTTTTTTTTTTTTTTTTAACCTACTCTGGCAAAGGGTGAATGTTATAAAGCTAGACAAAATTTCAAGGCAGAGGAAGTGATGAAAGTATGAAAAAGGTATTATCTATTCAAACCTCTTTGTGGGTTGAGATTCTGTTTTTAAAAACAGTGAAGCACTCCTCACAGGGTCACTGAGTTCTATACTGTTTGAAAAGCCTTATAATTAACGATAAGCTCTCAAAGATGACAGAAGTTACTACAGTGACCCAGAAGGATTAAGTTTCCTTAATTCTAATTGTTAGATGTCCTAAGGACAGCTTTGTGTGCTGAATGCCTGTGCTAAAAAGAATCTTAAGTGTACTCATCTTCCATTTCAGGTAAAGTGTATGCCAGTACAGCCATCATGGAAAACAGTATGGAAGTGACCCAAAAAATTAGAAATAGGACTACCATATAATCTAGCAATCTCACTTCTGAGCATATATTCAAAGAAAATACAGTCAGTATTTCAAAGAGACATCTTTACTCTTATGTTCCTTGCAGCATTATTCAAAATAGTCAAATATGTAAAGATAATGAAAACAGTCAAGTGTCCATCAACAGTGTGACAGTATATGTACAATAGAATACTACTCAGACTTTAAAAAGAAGAAAATTCTGTGTGACAACATAGATAAATCTGGAGGATATTGTACTAAGTGAAATAAGCTAGGCACATAAAGACAAATACTTCATGATCTCTCTTATATAGAGAATCTAAAAAACTCAAACTCATTGAAGTAGAGAGTAGAATGAATGTTAGCAGGGCTTTCAGGGGGTGGGACAAATTGAGGGGATATTTGTCAAAATGTACAAAGTTTCAGTTGGACAAGAGGAATAAGTTCTAGAGACCTATTATACAGCATGGTGAGTATAGTTAATAACAATGTATGGTATATTTAAAAATTGCTAATAGAGTAAAATGTACATGTTTTCATCACCAAAAAATGATGTTTGTGAGGTGATTAATTAGCTTTATCTCCACAATGTGTACATATATGAGAACATTGCATTTTACCCTACAAGTATATTGACATACAAAATTGTATCAACTAAAAGCATACAGATATCCAACTGAAGATATTTTAAAACATAAGTTATTGTGCTTCCAAAAACTAAATGAGACCAAATTTCCTAAAATAAAAATTTGGATTTATTTCACATACAAATAATACAATTGCATTGAGGGGGAGTATTCAAAGTTTAAAAACTTTGCATCCTACTAATAGTAAAACTGACTTCCCAGTCACATTTGACAATAGCATTAACGTATATGAAGATATGATATAATATCTATGCACAAAACCAAATTGGCTATAGTGAAATATGTGATTTAATACATTTTATATGGTGTTATATGTAACCACTATCAGTATTGCAAAAAAGTTTCAAGAATGAAAATAGCAATTGGCTGCATAATATCCCAAGTTCATTGATTATTGAATTTCTCTGTTTAATCTGTTTGTCGTTTAATGTGTATTTTTTAAAAAGCCTTTAAATTCACAGAAAATTTGTAAAATTAATACAAAGAGTTTCCATATAACTACCCCAATTTTATTCTATTAATAGCATATATTAGTATGGTATGTTTGTCATAATGAAAAAATATTGATTAATCATTATTATTATTGATTAAAGATCTGTATTAGTCCACTCTTGCACTGCTATAAAGAAATTCCTGAGGCTGGGTGATTTATAAAGAAAAGAGGTTTAATTGGCTTATGGTTCTGTAGGATGTACAGGAAGCATGGTTGGGGAGGCCTCAGGAAGCTTACAATTGTGGTTGAAGGCAAAGGGGATGCAGGCACATCTTACATGGCAGAAGCAGGAGGAGGAGAGTGAAGGTGCCACTCACTTTTAAACAACCAGATCTTCTGAGAACTCATTCAGTATCTGGAGAACAAGGGAGAAATCCACCCCAGAGATCCAATCACCTTCCGTTTCCAACATTGGGGATTACCATTAGACACGAGATGTGTGTGCGGACACAAATCCAAACCATATCAAGGTGATTCCTAATGTATTCAGTTTTCCTTAGTTTTTACCTAATATACTTCTTTTCTGCCCTGATGGTATCATACAGGAAACAATATTATGCTCAGTTATCTTGTTTCCTCAGGATTCTTGTGGCTGTGGTAGTTTCTCAGGTGTTCCTAGTTTTAAGGATCTTGACAGCTATAAGGAATATTTGTCAGGTATTTTATACAACGCCTCTTAATTGGGATATGCCCTTATGTCTTTCTCATTATTACAAAAGAGTCATGTATTTTTGAGAGAAAAAACCCCAGAAATAAAATGTCATTCTTATTATTTTATATCAAGGATATATGCCATCAACATGGTTTATCGCTATTGTTAATCTTGCTCATCTGACTGAGGTGGTATTTGCTGGGTTCTTTGATTGTACATATTTTCTTTGTCTTCTTTCCATACTGTGTCATGCGCATCCATGTGAAGAGACCATCAAACAGGCTTTGTGTGAGCAACATGGCTGTTTATTTCACCTGGGTGCAGGCGGGCTGAGTCCGAAAAGAGTCAGCGAAGGGAGATAAGGGTGGGGCCGTTATAGGATTTGGGTAGGTAAAGGAAAATTACAGTGAAAATGGGGTTGTTCTCTGCCGGGCAGGATTGGGGGTCACAAGGTGCTCAGTGTGGGAGCTTTTTGAGCCAGGATGAGCCAGGAAAAGGAATTTCACAAGATAATATCATAGCTTAAGGCAAGGACCGGCCATTATCACTTCTTTTGTGGTGGTATGTCATAGGTTAAGGCGAGGCAGGGCATTTGCACTTCTTTTGTGATTCCTCAGTTACTTCAGGCCATCTGGGCGTATATGTGCAAGTCACAGGGGATGCGATGGCTCGGCTTCAGCTCAGAGGCCTGACATTCCTGCCTTCTTATATTAATAAGAAAAATAAAACAAAATAGTGTGAAGTGTTGGGGTGGCGAAAATTTTTTGGGGGTGGTATGGAGAGAGAATGGGCGGTGTTTCTCAGGGCTGCTTCAAGCAGGATTGGGGCAGCGTGGGAACCTAGAGTGGGAGAGATGCAGCTGAAGGAAGATTTTGTGGCAAGGGGTGATATTGTGGGGTCGTTAGAAGAAACATTTGTTGTATAGAATGATTGGTGATGGCCTGGATACGGTTTTGGATGAATTGAGAAACTAAACGGAAGATAAAAGGTCCAAATAAAACAAGGAGAAAAATGGATATTAAAGGACTAAGAATTGGGAGGGCCCAAGACGTCCAATTAGAGAGTGCCCAAGGGGGTTCAGCGTAATTACTTGCTTGGTTGGCAAGTTTTTGGGCTCTATCCTTGACTTTTTTTATGTTGTCATATACCAGGCCAGATTGATTTAGGTAAAAACAACGTTTTTAATTTAAGGATATACAGAGTCCTCCTTTTTCAGCAGTGAGTAAGTCAAGGCCTTGGCGGTTTTGGAGGACAACTGCAGCTAAAGAGTCAACTTGGGCCTGGAGGACTGATAATGTTTGTGATATGTCTGTGATGCTAGCAGAGAAGTCATTAGACAGGCTACGGAAGGTCATGACAGAGGTTGAAATGCCTGCTATTCTAATACCGAGAGCAATAGTGGAGGCAGAAAGTCCTAAAAAAATCAGCAAGAGAATTAGTGGAATAACTCTTTTTTGTCGTGTCGGTGTCATGAGGGGAACAGGGAGCTCTTCGGTTCCATTTGCAAATTGAAATTTGGGAGTAAGGAAAACTAGTGTACATGTGCCTGTCCAATTAGCAGGTAGACACATGTAGGCAGAGGATCCACAGAGGAAGAAGAGACCCTGTGCGAGGCAAAACTGGCCAAACCGAGGAATTATGTCTGACAGAAGGGAAGAAATGACCGCGGTGGCCTTCCCAGACCCTGTGGGAAGGGCCTCTACCCATCCAGTGAAAGTGTCTACCTAGACTAAGAGGTATTTTAGTTTTCTGACTCAGGGCATGTGGGTAAAGTCAATTTGCCAGTCCTGGGCAGGGGCAAATCCCCGAGCTTGATGTGTAGGAAAGGGAGGGGGCCTGCACAATCCCTGAGGGGTAGTAGAATAGCAGAGGGAACACTGAGAAGTGATCTCCTTGAGGAAAGATTTCCATGATGGAAAGGAAATGACAGGTTCTGAGAGACGGGCTAGCAGCTTGTAACCTACATGGAAGAGGTTATGAAATGACGACAGAATAGAATGGGCCTGTGAGGCTGGAAGGAGATATTTTCCTTGGTCTAAGAACCATTTGCCTAGTGTGGGAAGAGATTGATAGATGGAAGTTTCAGAGGGAGGAGTAGGTGGGAGTGGCCGATATGAAGGAGGAAAACTGCCGTGAGGAATAGAAGTTGGAAGCTAGCTGCTTTTTTAGGTAACTTATCAGCATAAGCATTGTCCTGAGCGATGGTTGGGGGGAGAAAATAGATTTTGGAAGTTATGAGAACTGTAGAGAGTTGAGCATAGTTTGTGATTTTTAGGGCCTCTAATAGTATTAAAGCTGTGGCAGCCACTGCGCACAGACACGAGGGCTAGGCTAAAACAGTAAGGTCAAGTTGTTTGGACAGAAAGGCTACGGGACGCGGTCCCGGCTCTTGTGTAAGAATTCTGTCCGCACTAACCATGCCTAGGAAGGAAAGGAGTTGTTGTTTTGTAGAAGGGATTGGGGTTTGGGAGATTAGCCAGACACGATCAGCAGGGAGAGTAAGTGTGTATTTATGAGAATTACGCTGAGATAGGTAACAGATGAGGAAGAAATTTGGGCTTAACTGAAGTAATGCGAGCTGTCTGTGAAGCCTTGCAGCAGTACAGCCTAGATAATTTGCTGAGCCTGATGGCTGTCAGGGTCAGTCCAAGTGAAAGCAAAGAGAGGCTGGAATGAAGGGTGTAAAGGAATAGTAAAGAAAGTATGTTTGAGATGCAGAGGCAAGACAATTTGGTTGATAAGGTGCAGAGATCTTGAATTAACCTGTAAAGCTTGTCTGGTTTTAGGACAGGTAAAATGGGGGAATTGTAAGAGTGTTGGAACCGAACTGTCGATTCCCTCCTGGGCAGGGGTCGTCGCGAAGGATCACCGACATGAGATTCACAGCAGAGAGTTATTTATTACTAGCGCGCAAGGGTCCCAAGCTCTAAGTTGGCCCTGGGACCCCGAGTGCTTGTTACAGGTTGTTTATATAGGCAAACACAAGTTCAAACACAGCTTAGGGCGCGAAATTCAAACAAAGCTTTAGACGCGTGGTAATTGGGTCTGTCTATGGCCTGAGCAAGGTATCTTGTTCTGATTGGTTGGGGCGGGACCTTAGGAGGTTCTTTCCTGGAATTGCTGATTCCGGGAACATCGGGGACATTGAGTCAGGGTGGGACCCCCATGAGGTTATCAGGGTGGGTCCTCATGAGGCTATCAGGGTGGGACCTCATGAGGCTATCAGGGTGGGACCTCATGAGGCTATTTCTCGGAATTGTCTTTCTGTTTGGGTTCTGGGAACATCGGGGGGCTATCCGTGGCCATCTGGGGTTTAAGTTTCATGATGGCCAAGCTTTCTAAATTTTATGAGGCTTAGGAATTATGAGGCCTAGTTTCAAGAGGAGTTTACAGGCTTTAAAAGGCCATGTTGTAGCAGGCAAGTGATAACAGGCTTTAATCCTTTTAAAGTGTGCTGCAGGATGGGATATTGGCGTTGAGTGGGGTAAGGGTGATTAGGTTTTAATGAGATAGTAAGGGGTACATGATCAGTCACCAAGGAGGGAGTAGAGGTATCTTACACTTGTGGGTTAAGGTGGGGGATACGAAGGGAGGATGTGAAGGTGGCTTTGAACTGGGGGAAAAGGCAGGAATGAGGTGTGGCTGTAGCCTAGGAATAGTCAGGGAAGCAGATAATTTAGTTAAAATGTCTCGGCCTAATAAAGGAACTGGGCAGGTGGGAATAAGTAAAAAAGAGTGCATTAAAGACTGTCGTCCAAGTTGCCACCAGAGTTTGGGAGTTTTAAGAGGTTTAGCAGCCTGGCCGTCAATACCCAGAACAGTTATGGAGGCAAGGGAAACAAGCCCTTGAAAAGAAGGTAGCCTCTGTATTGATTAAGAAGGGGACAGACTTACCCTCCACTGTAAGAGTTACACAAAGCCATCTGTGATGGTCCAGGAAGCTTCCGAGGCGATGTGGCAGCATCGATCTTCAGCCACTAAGCCGAGAAGATCTGGGAAGGAGTCAGTCAGAGAGCCCTGGGCCAGAGCTCCAGGGGCTCTGGGAGGGGCTGCCGGGCGAGTTGGACAGTCCGATTTCCCGGAGGGTCTCGTACGGGTGGGACACAGCTTAGGAGGAATCCCAGGCTGCAGGCATTCCTTGGCCCAGTGGCCAGATTTCCGGCGTTTACAGCAAGCTCCTGGGGGAGGAGGTTCTGGAGGAACCCCTGGCAGCTGCGGTTCAGGCATTTGGAGTTGTGTGCTGGAGATGTGGCTGGGGTTTGTCTCACAGTGGAGGCAAGGAATTGCAACTCAGAAATAAGTTGCTACTTGGCTGCCTCTACTCTATTATTGTACACTTTGAAGGCAAGGTTCATTAAGTCCTGTTGTGGGGTTTGAGGGCTGGAATTTAATTTTGGGGGTTTATTTAATGTCGGGAGCAGATTGGGTAATAAAATAACATGCATATGAAGAATAAGATGGCCTTCTGACCTTTCAGGGTCTAGGGCTGAAAAGCGTCTCAGGGTTGCTGCTAAACAGGCCACGAACTGGGCTAAGTTTTTATATTTGATAAAAAAGAGCCCAAATGCTAACTGATTTGGGAGAGGTAGAATAAAGAAAAAGGAACATTAACCTTAACTATGCCTTTAGCTCTATCCACTTTTTTAAGCGGAAATTTCTGGGCAGGTGGGGGAGGGCTAGTCGCAGAACAAAACTGTAAGCCAGACAGGGTGTGAGGAGGGGAGGTGATAAAAGGATTATAGGGTGGGGGAGCAGAGACTGAGTTAAGATTGGGACCTAGCTCAGCCTGGCGAGGAGGGGAGAGGTCAGATGGGTCTGTAGAAAGGAAGATTAGAAAGGCTCAGCGATGCTTGGGGTTGGGACTGAGGGGACAGGCGGGAGGGAAAAAAGGAAGAGTTGGGACGAGTTGCATTGGGAACGGAGACCAGGGAGGGACCGATGTGTAAAAGAATGCCTGGACGTCAGGCGCCTCAGACCGTCTGCCCATTTTATGACAATTATTTAGATCTTGTAGGATGGAAAAATCTAAAGTGCCGTTTTCTGGCTATTTAGAGCCATTGTCAAGTTTGTATTGCGGCCAAGCGGTGTTGTAGAAGAAGATAAGGCACTTAGGTTTTAGGTCAGGTGTGAGCTGAAGAGGTTTTAAGTCCTTGAGAACACAGGCTAAGGGAGAAGAAGGAGGAATGGAGTGTGGAAGGTTGCCCATAGTGAAGGAGGCAAGCCCAGAGAAAAGAGAGAGTAGAGATAGGGACAGACGGAGTTTGGGAGTTCTTGCCCTCCAGAAAAGTGGGAAAGGGGTGGGGAGCAGAAATAAGGTATTGGGACACAAAAATAAGAGATCAGGGTGCAAAAATAAGAGGGGGCACAAAAATAAGAGGTCGGGGGCAAAAAATAAGAGGTCGGGTACTTGCCCCTCCCTCAGAAAAGCAGAGAAGGAGTAGAAACAGGGAGAGAAGGGGTCGGAGTGCTTGCCCCTCCCCCAGAAAAGCAAAGAAGGGGTAGAGACAGGGAGAGTAGGGGTTGGGGGTGCTTGTCCCTCCCCCAGAAAAGCGGGACTTGCCGCTTAGGGTGAAGGACCAAGGCAGGCGTCCCTGCAGCGTGGTCAGACACCCCTGAAACGTGGGTGAGTAATCAGAGAGGCGTCCCTGCAATGATTAAACACCAAGGGAAGGCTGCCTTCCCCAGTCCATGACCGGCACTGGCGTTTTGGGTTCCACAGATAAAATGTGTCTCCTTTGTCTCTGCCAGAAAATGAAAGGAATTGAAATTAAGATGTTATGCCCAGACCGTTTATTCCCCGAAGAAGACCACCAGAGTCCAGAGTCAAAGTTAAGCAGCAAGGATCTTTATTACAGGTTCGAACCTGGAACTCTCCCTCGCTCGTGAAACGAGACGGGCAGGAGAGCTCCCCCACTGAGCCCCGAACAGTGTTATATAGTCTAAGAAAAGTGGGCATAGAATTATTATACAAATCAGATGTATGATTGGCTAGTGTTTGAACAAGGCGATTTGGCTAACTATGATTGGTTCCCGCCATTTCTGATATTTCGGTTAAACCTTTGAGGCGGGAGAGCAGTTTTACACAAAGGCAGTTAATTATATTGCGTCAGGTTGCACAACCGGTTTATGGCAGCAAGAGTTTATCTTACTTAAACACGTCTTGTGACCCTGCCTCAGAACTTATAAAATCTCTGGTACGTGCAGAAAAACAGGTACTCACAGAACTTACGAAATCTCTGGTATGTGCAAAGATTAGAGAGCAGAACAAAGGGTTTAGCAATAGGGTGTAGCGGGGGGGGGGCGGGGGGGGTGGGTACACATCTTTGTGTCCTTTCAAAGAGAGGGAAAGATTGAAGGGTAGTGCCAAGATTGGAAGGAGAAAGAGGTTAAGAGATAGTGAGAGAGGTTGGGGAGTAAAAAAGGGAGCCGCTTACCCGATTTAAAATTGGTGAGATGTTCCTTGGGCTGGTTGGTCTGAGGACCAGAGATCATAGGTGGATCTTTCTCATGGAACAAAGAGCAGGAGGACAGGGGATTGATCTCCCAAGGGAGGTCCCCTGATCTGAGTCACGGCACCAAAATGTCATGTACATCCGTGTGAAGAGACCACCAAACAGGCTTTGTGTGAGCAACATGGCTGTTTATTTCACCTGGATGCAGGCGGCTGAGTCGGAAAAGTGAGTCAGCGAAGGGAGATAAGGGTGGGGCCGTTTTATAGGATTTGGGTAGGTAAAGGAAAATTACAGTGAAAATGGGATTGTTCTCTGGCGGGCAGGAGTGGGGGTCCCAAGGTGCTCAGTGGGGGAGGTTTTTGAGCCAGGATGAGCCAGGAAAAGGAATTTCACAAGATAATATCATCGCTTAAGGCAAGGACTGGCCATTTTCACCTCTTTTGTGGTGGAATGTCATTGGTTAAGGCGAGGCAGGGCATTTGCACTTCTTTTGTGATTCTTCAGTTACTTCAGGCCAACTGGGTGTATACATGCAAGTCACAGGGGATGCGATGGCTTGGTTTCAGCTCAGAGGCCTGACATACTCTTTGCAAGAAAATTATTATGTGCTACCCATGCGTAAGAAATGGAGAGCAGTTCTCTACCCCCTTGAAAACAGGATATCTATATAAATTATTTGTAATATTTTTGCAAAAGATAATGTCCATGCTCTTACATTTATTCACTTATTTATTTGTGTCAGTGTGGACACGTGAATATTTTATTCTTTGGGTCATAATCTAATGCTAATTTATTTATTTTGCTGCTCAAATTTTTCCAGCTTTAGGCTTAGAAAACTCATTCAATTGGGTCCTTTGTCCCTTTCACATAACCACATTGTGTGTGTGTGTGTGTGTGTGTGTGCACGCGCATGTTTATGTTTCAAACATTTCTTACTTTCTATAACTGTATGATGCTTCAGGCTCATCTTAAATAGTCACTGTCCAAACCCTAAAAGCTGCCATTTCTTCAGCTTTACTGGTTTCCTCTAATACTGAAGAATAATATTAGAATCAAGATCTGATGCTAGATGTCTCCACTGCTACTAGCATGTTATATGCTCACTCAATTGGCAAACAAGGGAATACATGTGTCTACAGTAACCCTTGTATGGCCACATAACTATATACACATATCTGTAAGTATTTGTATATGTAATATCTGTATCTGTGTTGTTCAAATGTGAGTTTGCATAACGCCTTCAACTCAATGTCATGACCAAATGTGTTATTTTAGCTTTATCCCCTTGTTTTCTGTGACGTCTCCCTCTAAAAATGTGAACTCAGACTCTCATAACTTGACATCTGTTTACTTAATTGTTTAATTATATTACATTAGAGTGTAATGGCAAAAACCGCAATTACTTTTGCACCAACATAAGATAAACATGTATGGTGGTTTCATAATCATTAATACACACCCCTAAATATGTGCATTTTAAAAATTATACTGTATCAAACTATTTGTTTAAATAGTCTTTGAAATGCTTGGAAAACCAGGTAATAGTAAACAAACATATACATATTAAACATGTTTGATATCACCATTTATGTTAGATTGTATATAAGATGGAGCTGTCTTATATCTGCTAGGCCATCTCTATGCTTATTTAAAGTTTCAAATTTCCCTCATAACACCCAGAGCCAGTTATTTTATATTATTTATGTATGTGGTGGCTTCTGTCTGTTTTAAAGGGTAATGCAACCTGGCTTGGCTTTCTAACAAATGAGATATAAAAAGACACTACTGAGCCCTTTTGCTTAAGCTCTTGTGAAACTAAGATTTCTTGCATGTATCTTGCTGGTTATAATCTGGATAAGTGTGTCCCGGGGAGCTGTGCTTGGGAGTCTGTTAGTCCCAACTACTTATCTGAGCTTTTTATACTTTCCAAATCCTTTGTCTTTATGAAAGCTCTATATAATATGCTTTATGTGAGTATGCTTTGTTGAGTCTTGTTATTCAATCATAGGACCCTTTGACAAAAATGCACTTGAATACCTAAGGAAAGATTTATTACAATAACTTTAGTCTCATGCAGAACTCAGACATTTGCACACCTGGGACCCAGGAGAAAATCGAACTAAGAGTGTAATGACCATGATAAATTCCTACTTTTCTTTATTCTTTCTATGTAATTATGCATCTCATTTATCAAATTTCTTTAAATTTTGTCATTTTCTGACTCTTTAAACCCCTTGGTAAGAAGAAAACAAACTCTCTTAACACTATCTTAACTTGTTCATAAATTTCCCCAGGACAAACTCTTATTCATTTCCATTAACTCTTCCTAAACACGCATCACTTCTCAACAAAACACTGTGTTTATACTGCACCAAAATATTTTTTATAACACTGTGTCCAAGTGTGAAAGGAATAGGAAATGAAATTATCATTGGCCTAACTGGGATCAAGTGATCATAAATAAGCAACTCTGTCCAACATCAGAATGAAATTTTTTCACTGGAACCTCGGCAACAGATTAAATGTAAAGGAATGGGGGAAACTAAATAAACCCAAGTATTTATGCTATATTGTTTTAATGACATGAGTAATACAAATTTTCTTATGCTTTTCACTTATAATTCACATTTTTTTAGTTTTTCATATGTTCTAAGTCTATCTTGAATTTCTTTTCATTGGAACATTTTCTCAATTAAAATATAAGGTTACATGAAAATGGTGACTGTAATATTAACAAAATATGTGGTCCTAAAAAAAAGTTTGCATATTGTAGAAATTTATTTCCAAAATTTCTCAATTGTATGTTATGAAACAAAAACTTTTAAATACTTTTTCACTGTATTTAAATTTAGGAAGTCACTTCAATTTCACTTTGGTCTGCCTTTACTTCATTTTGTTTTATATTTGATTACTTTTAAGTTTTAAAATGCTTAAGATTCAAATTTCGAGTTAGTTAATGTCTATGTTTCTTTTACATCATGTTATCAGATGATAATATCTCTCTATTTTTTCTTCTGTACAAATTCATAGGTGATATTTCTATCTGTATCTTAATTATACTATAATAGTAAATTGAGTGTTAATTTTTAATCTAAATATTGAAAGGTCACATTCTATTGTTTGTGTTTTTATATATTTTTTGTTTTGTTTTTCTTTCTTTTCTAAACACGGTACATGTGTTCCTAAAATGTCTGTATTATAGTTTTTGTTTATTAGGGTCATACTTATGATAAGAGTTGGGACAGAACATTTCTTTCCTCTTCAGTGTTTTTATTACAACAAACCTAATAAAAACTTTCCACTAATCTTGAATATCTTAGCTTCTTAGTAAATAGAGTAATGCTAATATAGTAGGAAAAAAAATATCAAACATAGACGAAAGACCTTAAATTCTTCTGACTGAGGTGTGTATGGTTAAGACATGTGTTTTTAAAATTATGAAGAAGAGATGGAAAAAAGAAGGAATAGACTTAATATTTGTGTTTCTCCCAAAATTTACATGTTAAGATTCAATGCTCAATATGATGGTATTTGAACGTGGCGGCGTCTTTGGGAGGTAATTAAGTTTGCGTGAGGTCTTGAAGATGGAGTCTTCAGGATGGGATCAATGCCCTTACAAAGAGAAATTAAAACTCTCTCACTCTCACTGTCTCTCCTTTCCCCCCTGTCATGTGAGAACACACCAAAAAAGATAATCTGCAAGCCAGGAAGAGGATCTCAACCAATAACTCAACCATGCTGGCAGCCTTATCTCAGACTTCTAGCCCCTAGAACTGTGAAAAGTAACGTTTCAGTCTATGGCATTTTGTTATAGAAGCTTGAGTTGATTATGACAGAAGGACATCATCATGCTTCAGATGGAATTTTGTAACATCAAGGGCAGAATGACGACTGATTAGTTTTTCTATTCCTTCTTTGGACTGATTTAAAACACAAATCCAGTGCTCATTGTGGCTGCTTTCTCTTTTCACACATACTATGAGGTGGTGGTGTGCGGTGCTGGGATTGTCATTAGCTTCAATTCACTGTAATTGTTTTTTGATCCCATTTAAAGCAGACAATAACTGTAATAACGATGCATGAAGCTCTCGTTTCTGACACCCTTACGAACTACGTGTTATTTCCCATGCGTTGTGTGGATTCCTATAAAACTATTGCTCTAGCTGCTTTTTTTTTTTTTTTTTTTTTTTTCATGTTTTATTAACCTCTCTTCTGAACTTATGGCCCTTCTTTTTCCAGTCACTAGTTGTGTTCTTATATCCTGGAGTTGCTCTCATATTTGAGATGCTTCACCAAATTGCATACATGTGAGAAAACATCAAAATGGTGTTTTCGAGGACAGTGCAAATATTTAAATAGGGGTACAGAAAAAGACAAGGACTTTGTATTCTGTGTTTTTCTTTATGAGTCACTGCAGTTAGCTGGATGGAAGGTTTCGTGTTGAACTCATGTTCCTTGGTAGCCCAAAGCATAATCAACCAAGAAAAAAATCACATATAACCTTAGTGTTCATTTCATTATTACTGCTTGCAAAAACATTTATGTATTACAGAAAAGGGTGGTTTTAAGGTAAGAAGGATGGTGTTATTTTGTTGCATGGAAAACGTGTTTATCAAAACTGTCTATATATTCAACCAATCATATATTTTATTTTAACCCCAGAAAAATAAATAAATGAGTAAAATTTGCAATTCAATAATGCTTTCATATGATAATTTTTTAATTTAAAAATATTTTATGTGATTTATGAGTATTCATTACAGTAAAATTATATGTTCATTAACAATAATCATAGCCATTTGACTGTATATTTTTTACATTATAACAATAAATACATCTAATGTGGGTATCATATGCTTTATATGCTATCACACAACCCTGTAGGGCACTCTAGAGTAAGGAGCAAAGAATGATCTATCTATGAAAGTTCACCTTAACTTAATGTATTTGTAGAGATAATTAGAATACTGGATCTGTTCATTAACATTTCAAATCTCATTTAAATGTAAATTGTAATATTCTCTTTTTCTGCAACACTAGGTAGTTAGTGTCTTTCATGAGTAATAAGTAATTTGTTCCCCATTAGGTACAAGAATGGATAAAAAGATAAATCAAAATCTGATGAGAGTCACAATTAGAATTGTAACCTACTTGGTAGAGAGAATAAAAAAACAATGTTTTCACTATTTTTCATTATTAAAAATAAAACAAATTCATATTTCAACAGCTTTAGTATTAATGAGTTTCCTTTGTCATATCTGTAATGAATACATGTAACTGGAAACATCTTTGTTAGATTTTTATGAAAAATTAGACTTAATTTTACAGTATCTTTTTCATGGTAACTCAGATTTTAAAAACCTGAAATACAACTTTTTGCTTATTAAATAGGTTGAAAGTAGGAAATCATTAAAAATTTAAGCAGTATAAACCACATACAAAATGTCCTCCTAATATCATTCCACTGAAGAAATAGATTTTTAGAATTCATTTAGATAAGAAACTAGTTTGTTTTCAATAAACTGATCTCTATGTTCATCAGCCTTGCCTTACCCCTACCTACACCTTTATCTTTATCAAGTAACCTTCTTACAATGGTTACAACAATGGTAGTACTAATGGTAACTACAATGGTAGTTATCTTTTTACAATGCTCTTTTAAAAATAGTGTTTTTTAAATCAATTAAAAGTGTTTCTGATAAAAACATACAAAATGTATAAAAAGTTTTTATAAATTTAATTAAGTTAATTAAATTAAAATTAATTTAATTTTTTTAATTAAAATATTTTTTTCTGTGTGTATATATATGTTAAAATGTGTGTGAACAAGTATATAAGTTGAATATGGTATGAAACTCATCATGAAAATTTAGTATATTGTTAATACTTTATATGTTATACAAATTTGTCATTGTCTTTGATATCCAATTAATAATCAGTAACTTTTGTCTCACCTACAGAGTTTTAAGAGAAGGCAACACAGTTGCCTTAGGTTGGTTAAGAGTGTATACTCAGGACTTAGACTAGGATCAAATTTTAGTTTAGTGACTTTGTTCATGTGACTTATCCTCTCTCTACTTTAGTTATTTCATCAGGAAAGGAATAACATGGATCTACATCCTGTACAGAGTTGTTGCAATGATAAATTTAGTGTAGTAAATTACTTTGAACACGTTAAGTGTGCAATAAATATTATTTTATAATGTGTCAACAACTCAATAGTATTTAAAACGCATAAACTCATGTATGAGTAAATATCCTATCTAGTTTTCTTTTATGGGTAGATAGTCATCATATTAACTTTCAGAATTATTTATTGCTCTAGCTAGCCATCTAGATCTTAGCATGATTTATGCTATGGTATGAATAAATGTGTCTCCTCAAAATTCATATTTTGAACTTCTAACCCCAAATGTGATGTGTGATGGTATTAGAATGTGAGTTCTTTTTTTTTTTTTTTTAGACAGAGTCTCGCTCTGTCGCCCAGGCTGGAGTGCAGTGGCGCGATCTCCGCTCACTGCAAGCTCCGCTGCCTCCCGGGTTCACGCCATTCTCCTGCCTCAGCCTCCCGAGTAGCTGGGACTACAGGCGCCTGCCACCACGCCCGGTTAATTTTTTGTATTTTTAGTGGAGACAGCGTTTCACCGTGTTAGCCAGGATGGTCTCAATCTCCTGACCTTGTGATCCGCCCGCCTCGGCCTCCCAAAGTGCTGGGATTACAAGCGTGAGCCACCGCGCCCGACCTAGAATGTGAATTCTTTAATTGATAATTAGGTCATGTGGATGAAGGCATCATAAATGGGATTAGTATCCTTATAAAAGAGGCCCAAGAGAGCTTTCTTGCCCCTTCTACCATGTGACCTTAAAATGAGAAGACAGCCATCTATAAGGAAGTGGCCCTCACCAGACACTGAATTTTCTGGCACCCTAATCCTGGACTTCCACACTCCAGAATAGTGAGAAATAGATTTCTGTTGTTTATAAGCCACCTATTCCATGACATTTTATTATATAGTCTGAAAATACTGATAAAGGCTGATTACCAACTTAATATCATATTTCTGCTACCCTTCTTGCCAGGCTTTACTTGCCTTTCAAAAATAGGAGTTCCTCCTGATCAGTACTGTTTGCAGTTATTATCTATGTCAGGCTAGGGCTGAAATAGAGACAACAATACACATCATGGGAAAATAATCACATTATCCCCTTATCCAAAGCTTTGGATACTTTTAGCATGGTGGCCAAACTGGCTGAAACAAATGATAATCCTATCGGTATTTTAGCTATATCCTCTTTTGAAGATGAAGAATTATCTGACAAAGCCATTAGTTTAAAATACATGACTATCATTTTATTGTTTCTTCTATTTCTTATGTTTTATATTTGATGAACTTCAATTATGCCAAAACTTTTATGGAAAACCTGTATTGCTTACTTATAAAGTGCTCTGAAAAAAATAATTGAACTCTTATAAACAAGATATATATGAATAAACATAACTATAAACTTTATAATTTTATCAGTATAGAAGGCTATTTTTTAATTTTGCATTTTCATATTTTCCCATTTAATGTAGCAACACGATAGCCTCATAAAAGACCATAAAATATATATTAGTCATTTTGAAATAAATTGTTATTTCTCCGAATTCCTACTCCTACTCCAGAGCCATTTTCAAAGGAGCATTTTTTTGAACATTTCATGATAACAATTGCATTTAACTTTGTTTGTCATGCTCAGAATACTATAAGAGAGACTTGACATTGTGATCATGAATTCAGCTTTTTGCAATATTGATCAACAAAATATGTAAATTAAACTAAAGATAGAGCATTCAGATTGTACTTAGCTGTTAGAATTAAGTACTCTGAGCCTCCTGTACTTAGCTGTTAGAATTAAGTACTCTGAGTCTCCTGTACTTAGCTGTTAGAATTAAGTACTCTGAGCCTCCTGATTGAAGACATAGGGCAGCTCAAGAAAGAGTGCACAGGACCTAGATAACCAGCACAGTGAAAAGATGTATGGTAAATCAGTGATATAGTTTATATAAGTTGAAATTGTTTCTGTCTTCTTTAGTTCATCTTTTGCAGTCAAATGTTCACCATGTTGCTGAGGGGTCAAGAAGCTGTACTTGAAATGTTATAATAACTCCCTTATCTGCTGTTTATACTTTCAGGTTAGATGTCTTTTGGATACTTTTGTGAATTCAGAACATGGGATCAACTGATATCATCAGGGATCATGTATTGAATGGACGACAGTGAGGGTATTGAGGCAAAGACTCCCCCACCCTACAGGTAAATTTTTAAAAGGTATTTTGGATTAAAAGAGGGCCACGCACATTGGTGCACACCTACAATCCTAGTACTTTAGGAGGCCAAGGTAGGAGGATCGCTTGAGGCCAGGAGTTCAAGAGCAGCCTGGGCAACATAGCAAGACGCCAATGCCAGAAAAATTAAAAATAATTAGCCACGCATGGTAGCACATCCTGACGTCCTGGCTACCTGGCAGGCTGAGGCAAGAGAAAAGCTCGAATCCAGGAATTCAAGGCTGCAGTAAGCTATGATCATGCCACTTGCAATAGTCAGCATTCTCCAGAGGAACAGCACTAATAGAATAGATGTATATGTGAAAGAGAGTTTATTAGGAGTATTGACTCACATGATCAGAAGATGAAGTCTCACAGTAGGCCATCTGCAAGCTGAGGAGCAAGGAAATCAGTATGAGTCCCAAGACCTCAAAAGTAGGGAAGCCAATAGTGCAGCTTTCAGTCTGTGACTGAAGGCCTGACAGCCCCTGGAAAACCACTGGTGTAGGTCTAAGAGTCCAAAAGCTAAAGAATTTGGAGTCCAATGTTCAAGGGTAGGAAGCATCCAGCATGTGAGAAAGATGAAGGCTGGAAAACTCAGTCAGCCCAGTCCTTCCACGTTCTTCTGCCTACTTTTATTCTAGCCACACTGGCAGCTGATTACTTTGTGCTCACCCAGATTCAGGGTCCATCTGCCTCTCCCAGTCCACTGACTCAAATGTTAATCTCCTTTGGCAACACCCTCACAGACACACATAGGAACAATACTTTACACCCTTCAATCCAATCAAGTTGACACTTACTTAATATTAACCATCACACCACTACACTCCACCTGGGTGACAGAGCAAGACCCAATCTCTTAAAAAAACAAAAATGTGATAAGTATGTATGCACTAGCAATGTTTATGTTGGGATGGTTGCCACCTCATTCAAATTTTGAACAAGTGAAAGTTTTGTGGCATGTGACAGATTGTATCAACGGTATTTAGATGAGTAATATGATCCTTATTTAAATGTCTAAACTAGTAGAAAAAGAAAGCCAAAGTGAAGCAGAAATGACACATGGTCCTATTACATTTCTGTTATAGGAAGCATTGGCCAAGTGAAGCCAGGGATGATGGAAGCTCTAATCACATTACCTTAGGATCAGTCTTGGAAACAAAACCTGGCTCACATTACCATCCTAATGTTTCTGTGAAGACTTGGAAAACATCATAATCATAGTGTTTACCCCATGAGGCATTTAGTAACAAAAATTACAGCTTTGTAGGCTGAGTAGAGGAGTAAAAACTCTACGGAAATTGAGGACTATAGTGTAAAATAATTAAAATATTTCTAGAGAAATAGCAGAAGACACTTGAAAAATCTGCTTTTAGTCAAACCTATCATTTTTATTTTTACAGAAAAATATATTTTATATTCAAATTTACTCTTGTGAATCATTAGATTTAATAATTGTGGATCTAGTAACTTTATTTTTATTATTCTATTATCATTTGCCTATTATGGTAAGTACTAGCTGATCAGTAACTAGGTGTGATATCCAACATTTATTAATGCATGAATTATGCTTACAAATTAGCATAAACAGTGCTTAGAATAACACAGGTTTAACATGTTTATTATCTTCCAGATTAAGGAATCTGGCCATTGCTTAACTGGGTTTTCTAGGGTCTCTTGCAAGGCTGTGATCAAGATGTCAGCTATGGACAGAGTCTCATCCAAATGCTCAAGTGAGGAAGGATTGACTTCCAATCTCATGTGGATGTTAACAAATTCAGTCCTCAAGGAATATAGGACTCAATCCCTCAGTACTTGTTTGTTGTCAATGGAGGCTGCCTTCAGTTTCTTGCCCTGTGCACCTTTCCAACACATGAAGCTTTATCAAAGTCTATAAATAGAAAAAGCAATAGAGATAGTCTACTAGCAAGACAGTAGTCACAATTACCTACAACTTCATCACATTAGAGATACTCCCTTACTTTTACCGTATTCTCTTGTGTGTAATTACATCATTAGGGACTTACTTTTAATCATGATCATAGCTCACTACCGGGGAAGAGATCAAAAAAGATGGGAAGAAAATGAGAATAATTAGAGGGAATCTTAGAAGCTGCCATTCCAAGTGACAACTGAAATGTGCTAGCTTTGCCTCTCTTTGAGTGAGTAAAAACCACATTAAACAAGTCAATATATGAAAGATAATTTGTACTATTTTCTTTACCATCAAAGAACATGTTTGCTAACCTGGTTTGGAATGCTGTAAACATCATCTGCATTGGATTTGTTATATAATAGTCACTATAGACATTTATCGAACCTTGTCTTCTTTACTGAAAACAGAGTGAATGTTTGAGATAGGGGTATTTTCAGACTGATGTTTCTTATGTGGCTTTTATTTGGAGGAGAGGGAGAAGAGAGCACACAAGTCACAGTGGTAGATATAATCTTTTAATTACTTCACATTGGATATGTAGGTGAGAAAACATTTTGAAAATGTCTCAAAAAAGAACAAGGTAAGAAAATAAAGCAATCCTCAGCCTCTGTGTAATTGTAAAAAAAGATGACTGAATTGAGTAGAATTTTCTGCAGGTTCTTAAAAACAGGGATCAATATAAATGAAACAAATGAAGTTGTGTTAAGGAAACTAAGGGTGTAGATGTTGTCATTATTTAAAATGTTGATATTTGCTTTATTGTGAATTTTTAAATTAATATAATAATTTTGCTGAATTTATTGTCTTTCTATCCTTACATTTTGCATTACTGGAAGCCTAATCTTGACCCCAGATCACTTTCTTTACTAAGTCAGAAGAGGAATAAAAATCCCTATGTATAAGTCAAGTTAAAAAAAAAAAAAAACACCAAATGTGGTCAGTTTATCCCAATAAAGATAAATTTAAAATATTGATGTAGAGGAAGAATTAAAATAAATTCTTCTGAAATGTGGCGACAAACTCACCTTGGATATAAATATGACGGAGAAAAAAATCAGTGTCTCAAAAACTAGGATTATTTACCTACAGCCTCAGCAAAAGGTGACTGGCTGTCTACCACTCTCAGACTTGAGTGGCAACAATTATTCTGTGGGTTGTTGAATACAGATTCTCAACACAGTTATACTCATTATGACCATGAAGGGACACATTCAGAACTGACAGTGAGATTGGGAAGTTACACAGATGCTGTGATTGAAAGTGGTCAGTAACAGTGAAACTACAACTAGAACATGAGAAGTCAACAGTAACACTGCTAATGATACCTGAGCCCCAAATCATAATTGGAATAGGTTCGTGTGATGTAGCAATTGGAAATACTGCTGTCATTGCTTGAATGTAAATTAATCAGAAGACATTCTTTAAGAGCTAATTAGATACGTGAAACTGGAACCACTGAGACTTTCTCAGACATTTTGTGTGGTGACTATTAAGCTATATGTATTCCCAGAAAGCACCAGAGAAGTTCAACCTTTAGTAAAGAAATGATAAAACAAAACAACAACAACAACAACAAAAACACAGGGTGTTTTATAGCAATTGACTAAATCTGTAAACGTCCAAGTTGGCCAGAGGATATCATGAAAACAGAAGATTGAGTCAACTAGTGTTCAGGTAAAATTAACAGAACCAGACATTGATTCTAAATCAAAGAGCTTTCGCGGGCCAGAACATACAAGTAAATTATGGTTGATTTAACTAATGCCTTATCTTTCATCCCCAAAACAGAAAGGAGTTTAGTTCAATTGCTTTATGTGGAAAGATGTGAAATATAAATATAGGAGTATTCATAGAAGAGATTTGCTACATTGATTAAGAGTGAACTGGCTCATTATACTGATGATACTGTGATTGAGGAAAAATAAGAAGTAGCAATAAGAGCAGTGCTGTCATTGGGGAAAGCATGTGTTTGGTATGTTTCAGTCTCTTGTTGCCTTCTTGGGTCAGGTTCTCAGTTGCCTTCTGCCTCCACCTCAGTTCAGTCACTGTTACCACATCCAGCCCCTGGAGGGGGCCTGGATACAAGCACAGGAAAGTCAGTATTAGGCATGTGGTGTCCCACACACTAAGTCATGGTATGGGGAGCTGAGGGTCTGTGAAGGTGTGCACTGAACACTTGGGTATCCCTGTGCCCAAAGGAGTATGACATTAAATAGCAAATATAGAACGTCATGATGGATCAAGTGACAGTGGTAAAAATAGGTAAAATGTTTTCCTGTTTTTTTAAAGAGGCCCCAAATGTTCCTTGTAACTGTGCTCCACCATCTATTCAGCCACCCTTAAATACGAGGTTTGCTAAGAATAGTTATTCACATAACATACAGGGGTTGATTGTTAAATCCTTCAAACGGTTAATTCAGAGACCAGTAACCACCATGAAATTTTAGGAAATCACTAAATTATGCCACTAGACATATCCCCACAAGCATTGAAAAACAAATCATTGTGTTTGAAGAGTCCCACAAATAAAGTGGCGCACAAAATGTAATAGGCTTATTTGTGTCCTGAAGGGCATACACTCTGTTTGAAATGTACATCTTACCCTTGCTTAAAGTGACCGGAAAAAATGATCTAAATGGAGACTTGAGAAGCATAAGGACTGAAAAAAGCCTGCTAACAGCACAGGGAAATGGGTCCATATATGGTATATTGGTTAATATTGAGTGTCAACTTGATTGGATTGAAGGATGCACATATTGTTGCTGGGTGTGCCTGTGAGGGTGTTCCCAAAGGACATTAACATTTGAGTGAGTGGACTGGGAGAGGCAGACCGACCCTGAATCTGGGTGGGCACCTTCTAATCAGCCAGCTCAGATACCATAAAAGCAGGCAGAGAAACATGGAAGGACTAGACTGGCTTAGTCTTTCAGCCTACATCTTTCTCCCATGCAGGATGCTTCCTGCTTTCAAATATCGTACTCTGGATTTTTCAGCTTTGGGACTCTTGGACCTTCGACCAAAGACTGAAGGCTGCACTGTTGGCTTTCCTACTTTTGAAGTTTTGAGACTCGGACTGGGTTCCTTGCTTCTCGGCTTGCAGAGGGCCTATTGTAGGATCTTACTTTGTGATCTTGTGAGTCAATACTCTTTAACCAATTCCCCTTTATATGTACATCTATCCTATTAGTTCTGTCCCTCTAGAGAACCCTGAATAATACATACGGTATATTTGATATTAGAAGTATCTGCTATACTGTATGCCAGATCTTCTTTGCTCCTTTGAATGCACCAAAAGTAAATGTGAATGAATCTCAATAAAAAACAGTGAAAGGACTATGATGAGAATGAGGATACTTAATCTGGTGGTGATAATGTTTTGTCGCCATACTAGATTTCCGAAAGGGCTGATTGTGAGAAGCATTATGACAAACACAAACTGATATGTTTTTAGTAGTAGAATAGGCATGATTTTTATGACTTCACTCAATTGCATTAAAATGGAAAATGTGTTGCTATGTGTGGGAGGGAAGTTAGGGGTGTAGATACTCTGTAATCAGTAAATCTCTCTGCTATGTGCATTATGTAGACAATTTCTCTACAGTTGACTAGTGATGTTCTTCACGATGTTAGGCTTGTGGGTTTGTTCCTGTTTGTAGAACTGCACAGTGTCAACTAACTTAGTAGAAGATAATAATTTTTATCAATAATCCATTTATATTTTGGGGACTAATAGTGCCTATATTAAGCAATATGTACTTTACCTTTTATTCCTTATATAATAATATGCACCCTAAGGATATTCTGTGTTTATTAAGTTGTTTTCAGAATAATGATGTAATTAATGGAATCTTTCTTTTAAATAACACTTTTGGAGAAAATATTTTATGTTTATGTAAATTAGTGTGAATTTAGAATGTTTTAGGTGTTTAGTTCCTAAAGCAGAATATATGTGATGCATGAAATGTACATTTTAAGGGCAAATACATATTGTAAGTTGTCATGTAAATTATTAGCAGTGGGATACCATAGAAGGAATCGTGAACCATGATTCATGAAGTTGTACTATAGTGATATTCTGTCATTCATTCTTGTATGTCCTTGTGAATATCACCTAAGCTCTCTGAACCTCAGTTTTCACAGTTATAAAACAAAAGTGATGGACTGGGTTGCCATCAATGTCTTTTAAAAACATCCTATGCCAACTATAAGCAGCCTAAATAAACGCTTGATATATTGATTTAATAATACCGGGTTTTTTTTAACTTCTTACAATTAACTACATTTTATTTATTTATTTTTCTTTCACATTATTTTATACATCCATTGCTATGACAATTTAGAGGCATGAAAACTATAAATTATAAGCAAATTCATAGAAAGAAAATTATTAAGACAGACTAAAAATGATATAGCATGTATTACTAGACCAATAAAATTCATTAAAAATTATCATGCAAAGAACATTCCAGATCCAGATGATGTCACTTATGCATTCTACTAATTTTTTATAATTTCAACTTTTATAACAGATTCATTTTTTCAAATGAGGGAGTATATGTGTAGATTCGTTAGCTGAGCATATTGCATGATGCTGAGATTTGGAGTATAAATAATCTCATTACCCAGGTACTGAGCATAGTACCTAATAGTTTTTCAACCCTTGCTCTTTCCACTCTCTCCCCCAAGTAGTTCCCAGGGTCTATTGTTGCCATCTTTATGTCCATGAGTATCCATTGTTTAGCTCTCACTTATAGGTGAAAACATGTGTTATTTGGTTTTCTGATCCTGCATTAGTTTGCTTAGAATAATGGCCTCTAACTGCATCTGTTATTGGTGTATAAGATATGCTACTGATTTTTGTATATTAATTTTGTATCCTGAAACTTTACTGACATTGTTTATTAGTTCCAAGAGTCTTTTGATGGAATCTTTAAGGTTGTCTAGGTATAGAATCATATCATCAATGAAGAGAAATAGTTTGATTTCTTCTTTTCTTATTTGGATGCCTTCTATTTCTTTCTTTTGATGATTTATCTGGCTAGCACTTCCAGTACTATGTTGAATAGCAGTGATGAGAGTGGGCATCCTTGACTTTTTCCAGAGTTCAAGAGGAATGCTTCCATTTTTTATCCATTTGGTATAATGCTAGATGTAGGCCTGTCATAGATAATTCTTATTATGTTGAGGTATGTTCCTTTGATGTGTAGTTTGTTGAGGCTTTTTGTCATTAAGGGATGCTGGATTTTATTGAAAGCTTTTTTCATGTTTGTTGACATGACCACATGGTTTTATTTTCTAATTCTGTTTATGTGATGAACCTTATTGAGTTGTGTATGTTGAACTAGCATTGCCACCCAGCAATAAGACCTACTTGATTGTGGTATATTAACTTTTTGATATACTGCTTCACTGAGTGTGCTAGTTTTTGTGTTAAGAATTTTTGTGGAATACACAGGAATATTGGCCTGTCATCTTTTATTTGTTTTCATTGGGTCTGCCAGATATTTCTATTAGGCTGATGCTGGCTTCATAGAATGAGTTAGGGAAGAATCCTTCTCCTTTGATTTTTGGGAATAGTTTCAATAGGACTGGTACCAGCTCTTATTTGTACATCTAGAAAAAGTAACTGTTAGTCCACCTTGTCTGGGGCTTTTTTCATTAGTATTTTTTTTTCTTTACTGACTCAAGTTCAGAACTCAATATTAGTCTGTTCAGAGTTTCAATTTCTTCTTGAATCAAATTTGGGAGATTGTGTGTTTCCAAAAATGTATCCATATTATCTAGATTTTCTAGTTTGTGGGCATATAGGTGTTCATAATATTCTCTGAGGATCTTTTTTTTTTTTTTTTTTTTTTTGTATTTATAAGGTATCAGTTGTAATGTCACCATTGTTATTTCTGATAGTGCTTATTTAGATCTTCTTTTTTTGTCTTTGTTCATCTAGCTAGCAGTCTTTTGGTCTTGTTTAAGCTTCCAAGGAATCAACATTTGCTTTCATTGATCCTTGGTATGGATATTTGAGTCTTGTTTTCATTCAGTTTTACTTTCATTTTAGTTATTTCATTTCTTCTGCTAGCTTTTGGGATACTTTGTTCTTGTTTTCCCAGTCCTTCTAGGTGTGATGTTAGGTCATTAATTTGAGATATTTCTAACCTTTTGAGGTAGCTGCTTAGCACTATAAACTTTCCTTTTAACACTGATTTTGGTGCATCTCAGAGATTGGGGTATGTTGTGTGTCTATTTTCATTTATTTCAATTTTTTTTTTTTTTTTTGAAACGGAGTCTCGCTCTGTCCCCCAGGCTAGAGTGCAGTGGCGCGCTCTCAGCTCACTGCAAGCTCTGCCTCCCGGGTTCACGCCATTCTCCTGCCTCAGCCTCCTGAATAGCTGGGACTACAGGTGCCCGCCACCGCGCCCGGCTAATATTTTTTGTATTTTTAGTAGAGACGAGGTTTCACCATGGTCTCCATCTCCTGACCTTGTGATCGGCCCGCCTCGGCCTCCCAAAGTGCTGGGATTACAGGCGTGAGCCACCGCGCCAGGCCTATTGCAATTTATTTTTACTTCTGTCTTAATTTTACTGTTTACCCAACAGTCATTCAGGAGCAAGTTGTTTAATTTCCATGTAATTGTGTCATTTTGAGAGACATCCTTGGTATTATTTTTATTTTTTATTCCACTGTTGTCCAAGAGTATAGTTGGTGTGGTTTTAATTTAATTTGATTTAATTAATTAATTTATTTACTTATTATTGTATTTTAAGTTCTGGGATACATGTGAGGAATGTGCAGGTTTGTTACATAGGTATACACATGCCATGGTGGTTTGCTGCACCAATCAACCTGTCATCTACGTTAGGTATTTCTCCTAATGCTATCCTCCTGTAGCCCCCCACCCCACAACAGGTCCCGGTGTGTGATGCTCCCCCCCCTGAGTCCATGTGTTCTCATTGTTCAACTCCCACTTATGAGTGAGAACACGTGGTATTTGGTTTTCTGTTCCTGTGTTAGTTTGGTCAGTATGATGGTTCCAGCTTCATCTATGTCCCTGCAAAGAACATGTACTAATCATTTTTTATGGCTGCATAGTATTCCATGGTGTATATGTGCCACATTTTCTTTATCCAGATGGGCATTTGGGTTGGTTCCAAATTGCTTGCTATTATGAAGAGTGCTGCAATAAACATATGTGTGCATGTGAGTTTATAGTAGAACAATTTATAACCTTTGGGTATATATCCAGTAATGGGATTTCTAGGTCAAATTGTATTTCTAGTTCTAGATCCTTGAGGAATTGCCACACTATCTTCCACAATGGTTGAACTAATTTACACTCCCACAAACAGTGTAAAAGTGTTGCTATTTCCCCACATCCACTCCAACATCTGTTGTTTCCTGACTTTTTAATGATCACCATTCTAACTGGCATGAGGTGGTATCACATTGTGGTTTTGATTTGCATTTCTCTAATGAACATTGATGATGAGCTTTTTTTCATATGTTTGTTGGCTGCATAAATGTGTTCTTTTGAGAAGTGTCTGTTCATATCCTTTGCCCACTTTTTGATGAGGTTGTTTGTTTTCTTTCTTGTAAATTTGTTTAAGTTCTTTATAGATTCTGGATATTAGCCCTTTGTCAGATGGACAGATTGCAAACATTTCCTCCCATTCTGTAAGTTGTCTGTTCACTCTGATAATAGTTTATTTTGTTGTGTAAAAGATCTTTAGTTTAATTAGATCCAATTTGTCAATTTTGACTTTTGTTGCAAATGCTTTTGGTGTTTTAGTCATGAATTATTTGCCCACGATTATGTCCTGAATGGTTCTGTCTAGGTTTTCTTCTAGGATTTTTATGATTTTAGGTCTGACTTTTAAGTCTTTAATCCATTTTGAGTTAATTTTCACACAAGGTGTAAGGAAGGGGTTCAGTTTCAGTTTTCTGCACATAGCTAGTCAGTTTTCCCAACACCATTTATTAAATAGGGAATCCTTTCCCCATTGCTTCTATTTCTTATGTTTGTCAAAGATCAGATGATTGTAGATGTGTGGAGTTTTTTGTGAGGTCTCAGTTCTGTTCCATGAGTCTATATATCTGTTTGGTACCAATACCATGTTGTTTTGGTTACTGTAGCCTTGTAGTATAGTTTGAAGTCAGGTAGCATGATGGTTCCAGCTTTGTTCTTTTTGTTTAGGATTGTCTAGGCTATACAGGCTCTTTTTTGGTTCCATATAAAATTTAAACTAGTTTTTTTTTAATTCTGTGAAGAAAGTCAATGGTAGCTTGATGGAGATAGCATTGAATCTATAAATTACTTTGAGCAGTTTGGCCATTTTCACAATATTGTTTCTTCCTTCCTATCCTTGACCATGGAATGTTTTTCCATTTGTTTATGTCTTCTCTTATTTCCTTGGGCAGTGGCTTGTAGTTCTCCTTGAATAGGTCCTTTACATCTCTTGTAATTTGTATTCCTAGGTATTTTATTATCTTTGCAGCAATTATGAATGGGAGTTCACTCATGATTTGGCTCTCTGTTTGTCTATTTTTGGTGTATAGAAATGCTTGTGATTTTTGCACATTGATTTTGTATCCCGAGAATTTGTTGAAGTTGCTTATCAGGTTAAGGAGATTTGGGGCTGAGATGATGGGATTTTCTAAATATACAATCATGTCATCTGCAAACAGACACAATTTGACTTCCTCTCTTACTATCTGAATATCCTTTATTTCTTTCTCTTGCCTTATTGCCCTGGCTAGAACTTCCAATACTATGTTGAATGAATAGGAGCAGTGAGAGAGGGTATCCTTGTCTTGTGCCAGTTTTCAAAGGGAATGCTTCCAGCTTTTGCCCATTCAGTATGATATTGGCTGTGGGTTTGTCATAAATAACTCTTACTATTTTGAGATATGTTCCATCCATACCTAGCTAGATTATTGAAAGTTTTTAGCATGAAGTGGTGTTGAATTTTATTGAAGGCCTTTTCTGCATCTATTGAGATAATCATGTGGTTTTCGTCATTGATTCTGTTTATGTGATGGATTACTCTATTGATTTGCATATATTGAACCACCCTTGCATCCCAGGGATGAAGCCAACTTGATCATGATGGATAAGCTTTTTGATGTGCTGCTGGATCCTTTACAGACAACCAAATGTTGAGAGATATTGTCACAACCACGACCTGCCTTACAAGAGCTCCTGAAGGAAGCACTAAATGTGGAAAGGAAAAACCGGTACCAGTCACTGCAAAATACATAACAAATTGTAAAGACCATAGACACTATGAAGAAACTGCATCAACTAACAGACAAAATAACCAGCTAGCACCATAATGACAGGATCAAATTGACATAGAACAATATTAACCTTCAATGTAAATGGGCTAAATGCCCCAATTAAAAGACACAGATTGGCAAATTGGATAAAGAGTCAAGACCCCTCAGTGTGCTGTATTCAGGAGACCCCTGTCACATGCAAAGACACACATAGGCTCAAAATAAAGGGATGAAGGGCTACTTACCAAGCAAATGGAAAGCAAAAAAATTGCAGGGGTTGCAATCCTTGTCTCTGATAAAACAGACTTTAAACCAGCAAAGATCAAAAAAGACAAAGAAGGGCATTACATAACGGTAAAGGGATCAATGCAACAAGAAGAGTTAACTATCCTAAATATATATGCAGCCAATACAGGAGAACCTAGATTCATAAAGCAAGTTCTTAGAGACCTACAAAGAGATTTGGACTCCCACAAAATAATAGTGGGAGACCTTATCACCCCACTGTTAATATTAGACAGATTGAGACAAAAAATTTACAAGGATATTCAAGACTTGAACTCAGCTCTGCATCAAGTGAACCTAATAGATATCTACATAACTCTCCACCCCAAATCAACAGAATATACATTCTTCTCAGCACCACATCATGCTTATTTTAAAATTGACCATATAATTTGAAGTAAAACACTCCTCAGCAAATGCAAAAGAATGGAAATCATAACAAGCAGTTTCTCAGACCACAGTGCAATCAAATTAGAACTCAGGATTAAGAAAATCACTCAAGACTGCACAACTACATGGAAACTGAACAATCTGCTCCCAAATGACTACTGGGTAAATAAGAAAATTGAGGCAGAAATAAATCAGTTACATGAAACCAATGAGAAAAAAGACACAATGTATCAGAATCTCTGGGACACAGCTAAAACAGTGTTTAGAGGGAAATTTATAGCACTAAATGTCCACAGGAGAAAGCAGGAAAGATCTAAAATCGACACCCTAATATCACAATTAAAAGAACTGGAGAAGCAAGAGCAAACAAATTCAAAAGCTAGCAGAAGACAAGAAATAACTAAGATCAGAGCAGAACTGAACCAGATAGAGACATGAAAAACCCTTCAAAAAAAATCAATGAATCCAGGAGCAAAAATAGACTGCTAGCCAGACTAATAAAGAAGAAAAGAGAGAAGGATCAAATAGACACAATAATAAATGAAAAGGGGAGATCACCACTGATCCCACAGAAATAGTAATTACCATCAAAGAATACTATAAACATCTCTATGCAAACAAACTAGAAAATTAGAAGAAGTGGATAAATCCCTGGACACATACACCCTCCTAAGACTAAGCCAGGAAGAAGTTGAATCCCTGAATAGACCAATAATAAGTTCTGAAATTGAGGCAGCAATTAATACCCTACCAACCAAAAAAAAAAACCCAGGACCAGATGGACTCACAGCTGAATTCTACCAGAGGTGCAAACAGGAGCTGGTACTATCCCCTCAGAAACTATTCCAAACAACAGAAAAAAGGGACTGCTCCCTAACTCATTTCATGAGGCCAGCATCATCCTGATACCAAAATCTGGCAAAGATATGACAAAAAAATAAAATTTCAGGTCAATATTCCTGATGAACACCAATGTGAAAACCCTCAATAAAATACTGGCAAACTGTGACTTTAATTTTTTTATATTTATTGAGATCTTTTATGGCCCAGCATGTGGAATATGTTCCCTATGCAGATAAGAAGAATGTACATTCTATGGTTAATGGGTGGATTGTTCCTTAGACATCATTCCTTGCCCACATGTCAAATTTAAGAGCATAGTTTCTTTGTTAGTTTTCTTACTTTTTAAAAAGAATGGAAACAAATTTCCTTAAGACTTTAAGTACACACCTACATAAACATTAAAATCACTAACGGTGTTTTACAATAAACTTGCACTACCATTTAAACTGGATAATTTAAACTCAAATAAATGTTTATGTACAAAGACAGACTTGCCAGTTTTTATTTCTTTTAGAAATTTACTTGTATACATTTTAAAATCTAATTTTTAGCCTTAGGAGGATAACATTACCTGTTTCACCATCTGTTAGGGACTATACTGTAAGTATAACTCTGATTATTGTTGGAAAGAACAGCATGCAATCATACCTGTGAATTTGTAATGTGTA
The DNA here is from genome assembly GCF_049350105.2 of Macaca mulatta. Lineage (NCBI taxonomy): Eukaryota > Metazoa > Chordata > Mammalia > Primates > Cercopithecidae > Macaca > Macaca mulatta. The sequence goes on from NC_133411.1 coordinate 29,385,081, forward strand.
ATAAACATTAAAGTATACTGATTCTTTGATTTTCTTTTCTCAGAAGTTATCACATAAAATGCTAGTTTTGCTGTGGGACACAAATTTCCACACCTAAATTCATTTTATTTTTATTTCTTTTTAGAAATGACCCCCAAAATAAAAAATATATATATATACTAACAAATGAAGTGCCATTACATACCAATACAAAGCTAAGTGAACTATACTTATAAGACTTCTGTTGTGAATTTGGCATGGGTACATAGCCAAATATAAAATTTAGCCTTTTGAGGAATAATAATTTTGTAGTTACTGTTCAATATCCATGGAAGCATAAGGAAAGCATGCTATTTAAACAAGGAGAAAGAGGTTTATATATTTACCCACCAAATAATCTGTAAATAATGATTAGAGAGCCTGTGGACTGACATTTTTCATGTAAAAGAATATCAAGTTTTTCCATATTATTAAGCAAATTCACTGGTGAAAGATGCTTATTTTCTGGTGAAAGACCCTTTTCATAAGCACATCTTTCTAAATCAGTGTTTCTTGTTCAGATATATAAACCGGTAACCTGGCTCTTAGATTGCTTTCACTAAAAGTCCACATTTGTTCCAAGTGTTAATATAGTCTAGCCACCAGAGTGAACTTTTGTCTAATTTCTTTCCAGAAGTTTTATTCTGAACTTTCCAAAAATCTTAGGAACCATCAAATTCATTGACATTTGATTTGCCCTTATCATAATAGTCTTTGAGTTTAAAAAGGGATCATCAACAAATCAAAAAACCAGTGACTGATTTCACTACACCTTTGCTTTTCGTGTTGGTGCTTATGCTAGGGTTCTGATTTTGTACTTTCTAAACTAAAACGATCATAACATGATGCTATTTTTTTCTATTCATATTTTGTTGACAGTTATAGTTAAACATCTGCTTCTTGGTTGGCAAAGTGCCATTAGTTGCTAAGTTTCTCTCCTCTAAAATGACACTATTTTCTTTGCTTGATTCTTTTGTACAGCAATAGTCTTTTGGTTACTCATTCTGTCCATCAATATATAGAACTAATTTTAGGTGCCAAGTAAAAGTAACTTATACATTGGGAGAAAACTGAAAGATTTTTATGAGGTTTGAGGTACTGGGTGGCTATGTGGTAATATTAGTATATAACTAGTTATTTTTGACATGTTTATTGATATTGTATTTTATTCTTAATATCCAAATCAGTCATGTGAAACAATATGTAAGCTGTGAATTTTTATCAAAGCCCAGCACCAGAGTGCAATAAGCCTTCAAAGAGGGAGCTGAAACAAACATACCAACTTCATTCACCTTCCTCCCTTCCTTGTCCTGTTGGTATTCCACTTTGGCCATCAGTCACCAGGGAAGAAAAAAAAGGGAGTCTTTTGATTTAGTCAAGATATGTCAGCCTTGGGAACAAAAGTGAAGGTAGATTAATGGAAGTTACCTAATCCTGTTTTGCACCATAACATCTACCATTGTTCTCTCTTCAGTTAAAAAACTGTGTAAAAGGGGACATAAAAAGGCCTGTGGGCTACTAAATTATTCTGATATCATGGTAATATAGTCATATATCCACATGCAAATTAAAATGTTACCTACCACTATACTCTTAATATAGCAGACAGATATAGGTCAGTGCAATTAATATCATAGCCACTTCTACTGTCCTCAATTCTGCAATTGCTTATTAGCTTAAATTGGCAATTATTGTTGCTTCCTTCAACTGATACTATTTTCATATTCCCTTTATATTCTACTAGCATTTTACCTAACATGACTTTTTAGCTTGTAGAGTGACTCATACCTTTATCTCTGCAGGAGTTTAGTCCCTGATGATTTGGTCTTTATTGCCACAGTTATCCATTGGTCAGGATTATTGAGCAAGAAAAGTAGGCACCCCAATTAAGTCTCAAGGTTTCAAATGATATTCTCTGTTTCTGTAATGTCCAGCAGCAATCTACTTTACCACTGGTAATTAGAATTCCCTGGTCAGTGTTACTCATCATCTCTGCTCATTCAACCAGCAATAGGAGGCCAAATATACACAGTCCAGTCTCAATTTGAGATTTAATGAAGCTGTTACTATGTTTCCTATTGGAAGCATTTCTTTGGCCACTGGTGACTCTCAATCAAGTGAGCCCCAAATCATGGCACAAAAAGAAATGTCTCCAAGGGGCTATTTTGCTCATGGTGATCAAAATATTGCTAGTTGCATTCATTGTTGTCATCCTGTGACAAAATCGGTACCATAAGCTGGCTTCTGGTTTAAAGTAATTACTGAAGTCATTTTCTGAGATAACTGGCCAAGTTTTCAGGGTGTTATTTCCCAGTTGATGTGGTAATTGACTCTTCAGTCAGGCATTTCACTGCTCTATCAAACCAGCTGACCCTAGGATTAATTATTTCTTTAGGCATGAATTCATGACTATAGTGCAAAATTGGTTGTCTAGAAAGAAGAGATAATTTGTGGAATAAAGCTGGTAAAGGTGAAATATTATGCAGGTCTATGAATGTTGGTGCTGGCCACAGCAGTATAGCCAAATAATGCACATCTATTCCCTCAATATGTCTACTCCAATGTTGAGAAAGCATTGACTGTCCATGATGAAAGGTGTTTAGTGTAATTATTCTGCTACTGAGAGCTGTCTGATTGCCATTTACCCCACCACATCCACAAAATGGTGCCACATCTGGAGTTATGTGTCAACCTCAGCAGCAGCAGGCATTCAGCTGTGATGACAATAGGATCAGAGTGGGTGAGTGAATGTTCATATTGCTGAGCCCAGCTTTGATCTTGATCATTGCCATCATGAGTACTTGGCACAGAGACCCTTTGAACAGAGGAAAGGGGCTAACTGGCATTTACAAGATGGGTCTTCACATCCTCCTTGTTATTTAGATCTCCTTCCACAGAGATATAAATATTCATGTGGACATCAAAGAAAAAAAAGTATCTTCATACTTTGTCCCCAACTTTTCAATTTTGTTACTCCAGATCTGTAAACTACAAGCCAAACTATGGGTCTTTACACAGGAATGACTGAATATAAATAACACATCATGCCGCGTAATCAGGAAATCAGGCCATGTGGATTTGTCTTTTCTTTCTATAACCATAGATAATATTCCATGGGGACATACAATATTTTTTTAAGGTGAGGTGAAAAAGCAGCAGTGTTATGGACTGAATTGTGTCCTCTACAACTCATAGGTTGAAACTCTAATCCCCAAAGCCTCAGAAGGTGACTGTATTTAAATTCAGCCTTTAAAGAGGAAATTAAGTTAAAATGGAGTCATTAGAGTAGAATCCAGTCTGACTGGTGCCTTTATAAGAAAAGGAACTTAGGAAACACAAAGAGATACCAGGGATGCACAGGCACGGGCCCAGGACCATGTGAGGACACAGGGAGAATGTGGCTATCTACAAGCCAAGGAAAGAAACATCAGAAAATTTGTGGATATGTTGATCTCAGACTTCCCGGTCTTCAGTTCTATAGCAAAATAAATGTACCTGATACAAGGCACCCAGTCTGTAGTGTTTTCTTAGGCAGCACTAGAAAGCTAATCTGAGTAGAAAAAGGTATCAGGGAAATCTGAAGCAGTGTATGTCATCTGAACCTATGCGTACTGGTCATCCATTTAATATGTTCATTTTAAAATTGAATCTTTCAGTTCACATTGTATTTTATGGATCAAGGAAACAATTAACCTCCAGCTCAAGATAGATTGCTCAGGTCAAATATTATCTTGGTGCAGCTATAGTTATGGTTAGGTTATTAAGCTCAATTAAAATGCAGGTTCAAGCCAAACTCTTTTTCAAATATAGTAGCTGGCCCCTGTCTTTCACAGTAAATCTCATTTTGTTATTTGGATTCTCTTTTTAAGTGTGTGGGTTTTTTCCATGTTGTGCATACCTGTAGTTTATTTATATTGCTATAAAACACATCTTTATGTTAGTAAATTATCATTTCTTTAATAATAAATAGACATACAGGTGGTTTGCAATTTTAGGGTACTGGTAATCATGTTATTAAGTACATACTTCTACATATTTTCTGTTTCACTTGTGCATGCATTCACATTGGATACTGAAATGGTTTGGCTCTGTGTCTGCCCCAAAATCTCATCTTGTTGCTCCCATAATTCCCAGGTGCTGTGGGAAGGACCTGGTGGGAGATAATCAAATCATGGGGGTGGTGTTTCCCAGGCTGTTCTCATGATAGTGAATGGTACTTATGAGATCTGATGGTTTTAAAAACAGGAGTGTCTCTGCTTTCCTTTTGCCTGCTGCCATACACATAAGATGTGACTTGCTCCTTTTGCCTTCCACCATGATTGTGAGGCCTCCCAAGCTATGTGGAACTGCAAGTCCAATAAACCTGTTTCTTTTGTAAGTTTCCCAGTCTCAGGTATGTCTTTATCATCAGCGTGAAAACAGAATAATTCAGTGAATTGGTACCAGTAGAGTGTGACATTTCTGAAAAGATACCCAGAAATCTGGAAGCAACTTTGGAACTGGATAATAGGCAAAGTTTGGAGCAGTTTAGAGGGCTCAGAAGAAAACAGGAAAATGTGGGATAGTTTGAAACATCCTAGAGACTTGTTGAATGGCTTTGACAAAAATGCTGATATTAACATAAACAATAAGGTCCAGGCTGAGGTGGTCTTAAAAGGAGATGAGGAACTTGTTGGGAACTGGTGTAAATGTGACTCTTGCTATGTTTTAGCAAAGACACTGGCAGCATTTTGCCCCTGACCTAGAGATTTGTGGAACTTTGAACTTGAGAGAGATGATTTAGAGTACCTGGTGGAATAAAAATTCTAAGCAGCAAAGCATTCAAGAGGTGACTTGGGTGCTGTTAAGGGCATTCTGTTTTAAAAGGGAAACAGCATAAAAGTTGAGAAAATTTGCAGCCTGCTTATGCAGTAGAAACGAAAAATCCCTTTTATGAGGAGAAATTCAAGCCAGCTGCAGGAATTTGCATAAGTATCAAGTAGCCTAATGTTAATCCCCAAGATCATGGGGAAAATGCCTCCAGGCTATGTCAGAGACCTTCACGGCAGCCCCTCCAATCACAGGCCTGGAGTCCCAGAAGAAAAAGTGGTTTTGTGGGCCAGGCCTAGGGTCCCTGTGCAGTGTGTAGCCAAGGGACTTGGAGCCCTGCATCCTGGCTGCTCCAGTGGTGTCTGAAAGGGGCCAACATAGAGCTCATGCTATGGCTTTAATACAGAAGTTATTAAGAAATTATTTTCAGACAGCCAGAAAAGGTAAAAGAGTTTTCAGTGGAATTTCCCTCTAATAAAAAGCAGTCTCAAACCATTTCTTCTCTAACAGAAAGCAGTGGGAAGAGTAAGGCATAGATATGCAAACTAGAAGCTTATATATGTAAATGCCGGCATCTGTACCCGGAAACCAGGTACATTCAATACGGTAGTTCTTGCTCTCTTTACCTTGTCACCACATGTACAGGTATCATGGCAGCTGCCTGGTAAAACCATGTGTGCAGGCATCATGGTGACCACCAGGAAGAGGTCACATTTGCATAATAAAGGCTAGGGTGGGAGGACCAGTCATTTCATGGGCTATGTAAATGGCACACCTGGTCAAACCAATCCCCGGGACCCTATGTAAATCAACCGCCACCTCAAGCCACTGTACAAAATTGATTGCCTCCCACTGCAAACTGGAAATCCTCTCTTGGGCAACCTGCTTTCTCAACATGAGGAGGCATTTTCTGTCTCTCTTCTTCTTTGTCTATTAAATTTACTACTCTTAAACTCACTCCTTGTGTGTGTCCATATCCTGAATTCTTTCTCAACCAACACAAAGAACCAGGGTATATATACCCCAGACAACAGAGCCATTTCACTTGGGTGCTTATCAGGGATTGGGATCAGAACAGAAGATAGAAACATCAGACTGTTGCGTATGGAGCAAACCTCAAATCTGACCTTTAATCTCAAGACTCTCTTCAAATCTGTTTACCTTTCATGGAGTTCCTAGCCATCATGCGAGGCTGGGAGAAGTCCTGGGGCAACTGGGGACTTCTGGGCAGGGCTCACCCTGGCGTTATTCAAAGGCTTCTGGACTGAACCCAGCCTCTGACAGCCCATTGGGGGCTGGTAATTGGTCTCCAGCTATCCTGTTGCAAAATGTTTCTTTATTTTGTATCTGCAGTTGCTATGTCTCTGTGTGTACAATGTGTAGGAAATTTTACAGTTCAGGGAAACAGTTCTGTTAGGAAAGATCAGGAAATGCTATAATGAGTGAGTGTCGCGCTCTCAATCATTTCCCTGGTGAGCCTTTATTTTGTATCTGCAGTTGCTATGTCTCTGTGTATACAATGTGTATGAAATTTTACAGTTCAGGGAAACAGTTCTGTTAGGAAAGATCAGGAAATGCTATAATGAGTGAGTGTCACGCTCTCAATCATTTCCCTGGTGAGCTCATGGCATTTCTAACCCAACAGCGCCACCTAGTGGACATAGAAATCCTCTTCATGTGGTGCATTGCGGGTCCTTGACCGTAGCACTGCAGCTTCCCAATTCCCCTCTTTTTGCCCTGCTAGAAAAGCCCCATCTATGAACAGGAAAGCTCTGCCTTCAACAATTAGGAGTAAAATGTCCTCTGCAGTCAAATTTTAGTGCCAAAACTGTCCCAAAAGCAGGAAAAATCACCATTGGGTCTCTACGTTCATTTAAGGTACCTATTCTGTCTCCAATTAGAACAGTACTTAATTAGGTAGGGTGTTTGTTATAAGTTCAGAAGTTAACCGGAACCATTTTTTAAGGGTAAATGTTTTACCTGGGCCATAATAGCAGACAGTTTAGCACGTTGCCTCCATTAAAGAAGCCTCGCCTAAAGAGGACAGTTTTTTTGGAGATCCATTTTTTGGGGAGCCAGGCAGATCACACAGGCAAATATACCAAGGCTGGGCGGGTAAAACGTGGTTAATCTTATCACTTAGTTCAGAGGGCTCCATGGCTTAGAGGACCATGCCTACAACCATGGGAGGTACATTTAACATGGTGGCAGGACCCAGGAACCAAAGAGAAAGAGGGGACGCTCCCACTCTCTTCCCCTCCATCCTGGGTCGTGGTGAAAGAAGGGGAGACTAAAAGGATGCTTTTATTCTTACTTCTTTTTCTGATGGGTAACAGACAATTTTCAGCGTGTACCCCTCTGGAGTGCACTCTGAAACACTGGAACTTTTTTAACCTTAGGACTTTGAAGATAAAAGCAGCCAATTTTTTTTTTTTTTTTTTTTTTCCTTAAGGGCATGGTATTTTTACTAAATCTTTGCAAGCGTTGTAAAATCAACCCAGCTTTTTAAACAAGCATTATCAGACAGGGCTATAGAGAATGATTCCCCAGAATTAGAAAAGCAATTTCCAGGGGAAATATTTAAGAATTCCTC